>NC_047098.1:70309793-70911842 GCF_902459505.1 Geotrypetes seraphini | reverse complement strand
GAGCAGCGCGGGGTTTGAACCCACAACCTTAAGGTGCTGAGGCTGTAGATTTAGCCACTATGCCACATTCTCCACAAGGTATAATGTGAGGTTTTAAGGATAGACTTGGGGGCAAGAACAGAAAATATGTCTTTGAGAGGGTGGTGGATGCATGTAGCAGCCTCCCAGTGGAAGAGATGGAGACACAAAGCAGTCGCAAAATTTAAGAAAGCCTGGGTCAAGCACAGAGATTTTTAGTTATGAAGAGGTAAAGGGGGAGTCCATGAAGCGTGTATTCATTTGTGGTTCCTTTTTCTTCTTACTGTAGGTGACTTGGAAGAGAAGTGGTAAGAAAGAGAGGAAAGAACGAGTGGCATATCAGTTCAGCACCTGCAGGAAATGCTTGAGATAATGGTGAGTTTGGAACAAGCTGTGGATAGACCTCCATTTGTGACCTCCCTCCTTATAGCTAAGCAAAATATTTAATTCCCTCATTTCCTACCTGGCTAATGCGCTGTGATTTCTGGTTTTCTCTGTCCTGTTTGGTTTCTGCTCTGTTATAGGATTTTGGTGACGGGACTTAAGTGCGTGAGACAGACACGCGCCAACAATTCAGCGCAAAACTTCAACGCACCACAGAAAAACCTTCTTTTAAAGGGCTCTGACGGTGGGAAACCCTCCACTCTACATAATAAGGATCGCGCTGCCGTGTTGGGGGGTGTAACCCCCCACATTATACTGAAAACTTAACTTTTTCCCTAAAAAATAGGGAAAAGTTAAGTTTCCAGTATAATGTGGCGTTACAACCCCCCCCCCAATGCCAGCGCGATCACTATTAAGTAAAGTGGGGGGGTTCCCCTCCAACACCCCCGTCGGAGCCCTTTAAAAGAAGGTTTTTCTGTGGCGCGCTTAAGTCTGCGCTCGTTTGTCGGCGCACGTCTGTCTCACGCGCTTAAGATTATGAACCGGGATTTTTCCTCAGAAACAGAAAAAGTTTGTTCTGCTTCTAGGAATTTTCCTCAAAATGTTTCTCATTTTTGTCTAGTTCAGAATTTTGTGCAGAGCTCAGACCAACTGTAAAAGCTCTATTTACTATTAGTCTTCAGTGTTCTCCCTAGAAATTGTTTCCAGCCGGGTGGCATGAAAAAGTAGCCGGGTGGGGCAGAACGGGGAAATTTGGTGGTGTACTATTTTTATTAGTTAATTATTATTAATTATTTTCCATTGCTCAATTTGACTTCCTTTTTTAAGGTTTGACACTTGTGCCAGAATATTTTTATTAAATTTAAGAAGTATCTAATTCTATAAGTGAATAATTAGATATTTGCCCTATTTCAAATGGTATAGATGGAAAAAAAGGGAAATACTTTAATGAAGTCATTAGGTTCAATGTAGCCATTTATTTCTGCATTAATTTAAACAACTAAAAAAAAAAGATAACTATAGCTCATCCAGTCATACAAGAAACGGCTATACAGCATCTCTAATAATGTTTTGATCAATAGGTTCCTTCCTGAGGTCTCGCTGAGGATATGAAATAGATGCGATTCCCACTTCCAGACCTCTTCCACATAATTTATGGAGAGGTGTTACTGAGCCTTGAAGGAGACCTGTGTGATTGCACTACAGCAAAATAAAAAAGTAGCAGATAAAGATCAAAGTGAGAGCTAGGGCAAAACAGTTTAGGTAAAGATACAGGTAATAATTAGCAATGTATTAAAAATATTTTATTTTTATTTGCTTATAATGTCACGTACGTAGGTCCCCCAACTCTCATCATGAAGCCACCTTCTTAGCTCCTTCATCTCCTACTCTGCTCTTCTCTCAAACTCTCCCCCTGCCTGACACCCCCTTCCCCTAACCTCCTCGACCCTGCAAATGCCCGCAGTACCTGCCCTGGCCTCAGAATCCCCACGCTGATACGCCCCAAACACCACCCATCCTATAAAAACCCTCGTAAAGTCAACCACGCCTCCCTAAAACCTGTCCCGCTTCCACTCTTCTCTGACCCTGCCTCTGATTCTCTCACCCCAGTCCCGACACTTTATTGCAATGCCAGATCCGCTTGTAATAAGATTCAAATCTTGAAGGACCTACTCGAGGATTCAGACCCCGGATTCCTATTCATCACAGAATCTTGGATCACAAAAGATGACCAATTTACTCAAAACGAACTTTGCTCCCACGGCTACGTAGGCCTCTTCTCTCCCAGAACTAACCGAAAAGGAGGCAGCCTGGTTCTCCTTTTAAAATTATTCTTCAATGTCCAGCTCCTTGAAAAGGGCAGCCTCTCCTCATTAGAATAAGTTTCAAGTTTATTCATATATTTGATTAAACGCTTATCCTAGGATACTAAGCGTTGTACAATGATAATAAAAACTTTTATAGACAAACAAATAAGTCAGACATGCTAGCCTCAGTTAACGATGAGTACCACCCTCATCCACTGGGTATCCTGCTCCTATACTGCCCACCTACCCCTTGGAACAATTCCTCAGAACTCGTCTTTGAAACCATAACAAACGCCTTCCTCAAATTTCAAAGATTACTGATCATCGGAGACATCAATCTCCACCTTGATGATGTCACCAGCAAGGACGCATCTGAATTTAATAGCTTCCTCTCCTCTTTAGGCTTTCCCCCTCTCACTCTCTCCCCTACCCACGAAAAAGGCCACACACTAGACCTCATCAGTTTTCTGGATCTCACTACTCACAAAACCTCAACCACTGACATTCGCTGGGAAATCGTTCCCTAGTCCGATCACTTCCTAGGGGCTTTCTGTCTCTCAATCTTCATGTCACATTTTGGGCCCCCATCCCGCACCTCAACTTCTATCACCTTCCGCAAAAAAATCTCGAGCAATCTGTTCTGGACCAATTTTCTTAACAAATTCTCCCCCACCCCTAAACCTGCAGAACCAGAAACAAACTGGCAAAACTGGGTCGCCCTCTCCGAGTCCACCTTCCTTTCCCTCGCCCCTCTCTCCACTAAAACCATCTCCTATTCCCACAAGGCCCCTTGGTACCTCCCATACCACAGAGAACTGAAACAGAAATGCCGAGCTCTGGAACGAAAATGGAAAAAATCTAAATCCCCTACAGACAGACACTCCTGGAGGATCAATATTAAATTCTACAATACTGTTCTAAAAAAAGCAAGGAAAAACTTCTACGGTGACAAAATCTCCAAATCCAACAACCAGACTAGCACATTATTTAACATCTGGCGTTCCTTAACCTCCAAAAATGCCTCCATCCTCCCCTCCTCCCCCTCAGCCGATTCTCTGGCAAAGTTCTTCAGCGACAAGGTCTCCACCTTGAGGCGCTCCTTCCCTCCTGCAATCTCCTACAAATCTCTGATACCAATCGACCCCAAACCTATCCTTACAGACTCCTACCCTATCCCAGC
The DNA here is from genome assembly GCF_902459505.1 of Geotrypetes seraphini. Taxonomy (NCBI): domain Eukaryota; kingdom Metazoa; phylum Chordata; class Amphibia; order Gymnophiona; family Dermophiidae; genus Geotrypetes; species Geotrypetes seraphini. The sequence goes on along the minus strand of NC_047098.1, from coordinate 70,908,452 downwards.
TGACAGATCCTGGTCTTCCTTCAAACTTGTTTCTGAAACCCTGGTCCATAATCTCTGCCTCAAATTGAAATCCTGCAATTGTACCTTGGATCCATTCCCTGCCTACCTTTACGAGAACACTCCCCCTCAGGCCATCTCATCTCTTACCATTCTCATAAACTCCGCCCTCCATTCGGGTCTATTCTCCCCAGAAATGAGCAATATCTCCTTAACCCCACTACTGAAAAAACCTGATCTAGACCCCTCTACACCTTCCAGCTACCACCCAATAGCAAACATCCCTCTCCTTACCAAGATGCTAGAATCCATCATATCTACTCAACTATCTTCCTACCTTGAAAAATTCACCATTCTGCTACCCTACCAATAAGGCTTCCATCCCAACTTCAGCACCGAATCCCTTCTGTCTTAATCTCAAAAGTTCAACATCTCCATTCTCGCAACAAGTTCACCGTCCTCCTTCAATTCGACCTCTCTGCAGCTTTTGATGTCGTCCATCATATCCTATTTTACCAACTCACCGAGATAGGCATTAATTCCATAGTCCTTGACTAGTTCTCAAAGTTCTTACGCTCCCGCTCCTACACAGTCAACATGAAGGGCACTTCTTCCTACCCCTGGAACCCGATCTGTGGAGTCCCACAAGGCTCACCTCTCTCCCCTATCCTTTTCAACATTTATATGTCCTCCCTTAAACTCCTCCATCTCTCCCCCCTTGAAACACTTTACACTTACACAGATGACATCTTTGTCCTCCTTGAGACCGACCGGAACCTCACCAACCTCTCTGCGAACATATCCTCATGTATATCAAACCTTCAATCCTGGGCCCACACTGTGCAGATGAAACTGAACGAATCCAAAACAAAACTTCTCTGGCTCGGCCCAAAATTGGACCAACTGCCCACCATGGCCCCTCTGTCCTCTGACCCCACTCTGCATCTTGAATACTCAAGTAAAATTCTGGGAGTCATCATTGACTCTACACTTTCCTTCAATGATCACCTCAACTCCCTAATAAAAAAATGTTTCTTCAGCCTTCATATGCTGAGGAAAGTGAGAACCTGTTTCCATCAAAAACACTTTGCCATCCTTGTCCAATCCACCATCCTTTCCAGACTGGACTATTGCAACTCCATCTACCTAAGCCTAACAAAGAAAAACCTTCAAAGACTCCAGCGGAATCAGAATGCCGCTGCTAAGCTTATCTTCGCAAAAAGCAAATTCGACCACGTCTCACCGCTTTTGTCCAAGCTCCACTTGCTTCCGATAATCTCCAGAGTCCACTTCAAATGTGCCTGCCTTACTTTCAAGATCCTACACGGCATCCTCCCCCCCTTTATTCCTCTTTCTTGGAATTCCTCTAACCCCAATTCCACCAGATCCACCCAAAAACTGAAACTCTCCTTTCCCTCTCTAAAAGGCGTCTCCCTTGTAAGAAAACTAGGTTCCTCCCTCCCTTTTAGAATCACTGAGCTCTGGAACAACCTTACCTCCCCTCTTAGGAATCTGAGCTCCCTCCAACTCTTCCGTAAACATCTGAAAACCTGGTTATTCTCAAAAATGTAACTCTTCTTCCCTCTCTGATTATTCTAGTCCTCTAAATTTCCTCTTCATCCTTCCCTCCTTTGGAGTTCCTTTCTACCCTAACTCCTGTTAACCATGTCGAGCTTTGCGAATGTAGAGATGATGCGGTATACAAACTTAAGGTTTAGTTTAGTTTAGAATAGGGTCATTAAATCCAGTGACGTACCTAGTATATATGACAGCCAGTGCTGATCATTTTTTTAACAACAACCTCTTCTATATAAAAAAAAAGTTATTTTTAGTAATAATCCATGAGTCACACAACAAGGGTGCACCTAGGAAAAGGCAGCATCTTAAACATTGCAGTGAGCACTAGAACACCAACACACGCATTGTAAAACTAAACAAGCCAGATCCTGCAGTCAATGCTAACAGAAGACCATGTCCTTTTTATACACACAGAACACAGATACACCCTCGCCCAATATGGAATAATCACTAACTAAAAATAGAAATATGTAGACAGAGGTTAAACTAAACCGCCAAGAAACCAGACTCTATATACAATGCAACACCACAGAAACAGTGACACGTCCCCTAATACTGTGCAAAATATAAAGACAGTACAGTGGTGCCTCACACAATGAACTTAATTCGTTCCAGGAGCAAGTTTGTTATGCGAGAAGTTCGTTATGTGAAACGCGTTTTCCCATAACAATACATGTTAAAAAAAATAATTCGTTCTGCAGCATAAAATATGCTAAGATGACATAAAAAAAGATAAATTTGTCAAAATGGTGAAAATGGTGGTCTTGCTGAGGCCAAACTCTTTGACGAGGTCACACTGTTTTACCCCACATTCACTCCTTCTAATTATTTCCCGTTTCATTTCAACAGAAATCACCTTCCTGCTTTTTTTAGAAGCCATGATATATAAAAAATATTGAGTTTATCTTAAAAGGACGACTGTATACAGTGAGAGAGGGCAGTTAAGCGCAGTGACTAACGACTGCCTGCAGTGCCTGCGCGGAAGGATGCAATACATCGGCAGCTCGGGCGACTTCGTTGTGTGAAACGAAGTTCGTTGTGTGAAACGAAGTTCGTTGTGTGAAACGAAGTTCGTTGTGTGAAGTTCGTTGTGTGAATCAAGACATGAAGTTCGTTGTGTGCAGCGTTCGTTGTGCGAGGCGTTCGTTATGCGAGGCACCACTGTAGATGTAAATTTGAAAAAACTGATACATAACAATCACCACTTTACAAATTAACAAATAGAAATAAAACAAATAACAAGAAATAAGAAAATACCATTTTATTGGACTAATCCATTTTTCAATTAGCTTTCAGAGGCCAAATCTTTCTTCAAGACAGTACAGTATACTGCTGTTATGGTATCCTGTCCTGACCTGAGGAAAGGAGTTTAGTCCCAAAAAATTTGCCTTATTTCCATTTCCTATTTATAGACTTTTATCAATACAGTTACATGGCTACTTGATTCTACATAAAGCAACAAAAAAATTTATTTCTACTTTTTGTCGTTTCTGCTTTAATCATCTGCTCTTCGCTCTCTTCTTTCTATTCAGCGTTTGTCCTCTCTCCCTTCCATGCAACATCTGCCCTCTCTCTTTGCCCCTTCCACCCAGCCTCTGCCCTCTCTCTCTACCCTTTCCATCCACTTACTACTCTGTCTGCCCTTTCCATCCAGTGTCTGCCCTTTCTCTCTTCCATATGGCATCTTCCCTCTTTCTATGTCCCTTCAATAAACTGTATATCCTGTGCCGTTTCTCTCCTTTGTACATGATTCATTCCAACTTCACTCCCTCTCCATTTTTTTGTCTCCACCCTCTCCCCTATGCTCTGGCATCTCTCTCTTCTCCCTTCCTTCCCACTCCACTCCATGGTCTGGCATCTCTATCTCCTTCCATTCTCTCCCCCATGCCCTGGCATCTCTCTCCTCTCCTATCTCTCCCTTTCCCTCCTTGCCCTGGCACCTCCTCTCCTTCCCTTTCCCTCTGGTCTGGCATTTGTCTCCTTAGTTTCTGTTCCTTCCCCTATGCCCTTTGATCTCTCTCCTCTCCTTCCATCGCCCCCACACCATCCATTATCTGGCATCTCTGTTCCTTCCTTTCTCTCCCTCCCTCTCCCCTGGTTTGGCATCTGTCTCCTTCCCCCCCATATGCCCTGACATTTCTCCCTTTATGGTCTGGTGTCTCCTTTCCTTTCCCTCCCTCCCTCCCATTGTCTTGGCGTCTCTTTTTCCTCTCCCTTCCCTGGTCTTCCTCCCCCCACCATTAGATGCAACAGCAGCAGCATTTCTCTCCCCTACTAATTGGGTGCAGCAGCACTTCTCTTAATCCCCCCTCAACCTGTAGATTTGCTACAGGCTAAGGCAGGAAATAGATCAGCGATGGAGGGAAGCTTACAGCTTGGTGTTCTTGCTTGCTTGTGGTCTTCCTAACTACCGGGTTCTGCCTTTGCAGAAACAGAAAGTAGGCAGTACCCGGCAGCGCGGAAAGCCCGAAGCAAGCAAAAACACCAAGTTATAAGCTTCCCTCCGTTGCTGGCCTATCTCCCGCCTTAGCCTGTAGGGAATCTATTTCTTGGACCTGCTTTATTCCTCTTAGGCACCTTCTCCATCCTTTTTCCGTGTGCCAGCAGCAATTATTTAAACACGCAGCTGCTAGCTTCCGCCTCTCCTCTTTCTGATTGGCTCTCCTGCACAAAGATAAACCAATGTCCTGCAGAAACAGATCAGCCTGTCTTGTGCGATCAGCAGCAGAACAAAAGCAAACACAACATTGGGGTTCTCCCTGTTTTGCGCACTCGGTCGTAATGAGCCTACAACCTCTGCCTCCAACTGTGACCGTAAAAACCGATCAGCAGTAGGAGAAAAAAAAAAGTTGAAAACCCGCTTGCTGGTGCTTAAAAAAAAGAGAAAAAAAGTCAGGCTGAGGCGAATTTGCGACCGAGATGATAGCCGGGCGCTCACCTAAATTAGCTGGGTGGAGCACCTGGCTAAAAGGCACTAGAGAGAACACTGGTCTTGGTGGTAATTTAGATAGTATTGGAGATTGGTTTCATAACTAACACTGTCCACTAGTGCTGCCCGATTCAGGAAAAAAATTTCGAGTCGTTTCGATTCAGTCTATTGAATCAATTTTTTAATTCGATTTTCCTTCCCAATTGGGTGTTTTTTTCAAACATCCTGGTAGGTTTATTTTATAGCCTCTTCACCCCCATTGCCTTCTCCTAGCCACACTGGCGCTGTGGTGTAAACAAAATAAACAAACAAAAAAGACTTTTCCTCTCTGTTAAATCCTAGCTCACGTTTGCAGTCTAACACCAGCTCTGGCAGGATACACGTTTCAAATCTGACATTGTAATCACAAAACAGAAAATAAAATTATTTTTTCTACCTTTTGTTGTATGGTCGTTATTCAAATCTTGTTGGTCCCAGGCTTTAGTTGTCTTCTGATAACTTGCTTGCCAGGGTCTCCTTCTTTCTCCATGCTAACCATCCATCTTCCATATCTGTCCTCCCCTTCCGTTTCCCTTCCCTCCCCTGGAGGTCTGGCATTTTTCCTTTTTTTCATTTCCATGCACATATCCACCTTTTCTCAACTACCCTTTCATCCAGCATCTCTCCCTCCTTCCCCACCTCCCCAGGGTCCACCATCTCTCCCTTTCTTTTTCCAACTACCCTCCTATCCAGTATCTCTACCCCCCCCTCCACACCATCCCTTGTGTCCAACTTCTCTCCCTTTCTGTTCCTTCCCTCCCTAAATCCCATTGTCTACCATCTCTCTCCCTCCTCTGTTTTTAGACCCATTATTTCTTCCTCCCCCCCCAAGTCCGGCATATGCATGTCTCTTTGAACCCCCCCTTCCCTCCCTCTTTCCGTGTAATTCTACACCAGGGACCCCGCCCATGAAGGCCTGCCTGTCCCCCCTGAAGGCCTGTACCATCATCCCCGAAGGACTGTGCAAGTTTCCAAGTTTCCAAGTTTATTAGTTTTTAATATCCCGATCATAAAATGAATATCTGACCGGTTTACAATTATAATTAAAGAAAATTAAAAGAAAGAAATAAGAAAGAGTGTGAAAGAGTAGATAGAGTGAACGAGTATGACATTTACAGACAAACTAGAAAGTGAGGAAAGATGGGGAGGTGGGAAAAGTTACATAATTAAAGAAGAAAAAAGGAAATAGAGGGGAAGGGGATGATACATAAGGGACCTGACCTCCAGCACATCCATTTATCTAATATCTGCAGCCTGCAGAGAAGATTGCCAGTGCTAGCGATCTTTGCAAGCTGCCATAGGTCTTTGGAGCTGTCTTCCCTCTGCTGTGGTTTTGCCCCTTCTCTGACGTCAGAGGCAGGATCGCGGCAGAGGAAACAGCTCCGAAGGCCTATGGCAGCTTGCAAAGATTGCTAGCACCGGCGATCTCTGCAGGCTGCTGATGTTAGGTAAATGGATGCGCGGGAAGCCGAACACCAGCACTTCCCAACTGACCCTCGCCCTCTAAAGCAGGTACGATAGCAGCCTGCCAGCAAGAGGCAGTGCTGCCACTCCTGCTTTATGGGGGAGGGTAAGTTACCGAATAAGCCGATTTTTTTTAATTTTTATTTTAAATCGATTCACCCGAAGTGAATTGGTGAACCGATTCGAATCGTGAATCGGGCCGCACTACAGTCCACAGATCTCTAGTTGTTTAGGCTCTCCCTCCAACCCCTAGACATACTACCTGTAAAATCCATTCTCTACAACTCTCCTTCAGTTGCTTCAAACAAAAGAAAATCATTGCTGATTGAGATTACTAGGTTCAGACCTTATTCATCCCAGCATTCTCTAGGTCAACTCCCAGGCTTACCCTGATCCTCCCAGGGCTTCTGCTCCAAGTGTTGCACACTAAAACATTCTGCGTCTACAATAGAATCCCTATTAATCAGTATTCAAGCAACCGGCATTCTTGCTCAACTGACAAAAAAAAATAATTCCCGAAGTGGCACTTGGCCTGAGCTGCGAACCTCCCCCTCTCCAGCACCGAAGCAGCAGCAATGGTCCTGAGCTGTGAGCCCCTCCTCCCTTTAGCCCCGAAGCAGCGGTTCTGAACTGTGAATCCCCTTTCTCCCCCCTGAAGCAGCAATCCTGAGCCACGAACCTCTCTTTCCTCTGTCCAGCCCCAAAGCAGTAGTAGCACCATTCCTGAGCTATGAACCTCCCATCTCCCCCTCTAGCCCTGAAGCAGCGCAGTGGTCCTGAGCTGTGAACTCACTTCCTCCAGTCCTCCCTCAAGCACTGAAGCAGCGGCAGCAGTCCTGAGCTATGAATCCCCTCTCCAGATTCGAAGCAGCAACAGCGGTCCTGAGCCACAAATCTCCCTTCCCTCTGTCCAGCCCCGAAGCAGCAGTCCTGAGCCATAAACCTCCCCTCCCTCCATCCAGCCCCAAAGCAGTAGCAGCACCAGTCCTGAGCCATGAACCTCCCATCTCTCCCTCTAGCCCTGAAGCAGTGGCAGTGGTCCTGAGTTGTGAATCCCCTCTTCCAGATTCGAAGCAGCAGCAGCAGCAGCAGCAGCAGCGGTCCTGAACAGTGAACCTCCCCTCCCTCCCTGCAGCTCCGAAGCAGCAACAGCAGTCCTGAGCTGTGAACCCCCCCTCCCTCCCTCACTTACTGAAGCAACAATGGCAGCTGGTCAGCAGAAGCAGCGCTGAAAACAGGCTGTTTGCAGCTAGTCCCGGCAGGGCCTTTCCTCTGATGCGTCATTTCCGACTGGGCCTGGCCGTGAGCAGCCTGTTTTCAGCACTGCCTCTACTGACCGGCTGCCGCTGCTACTTTAGTAAATGAGGGGGTTCCAGGAGGGCAGAAGGGAGATGAAGGTGGACCAGAAGTGTGTGTAGGAGGAGGGTCCAGCAGGGGAAGGGATATGGATAGATGCTGGACACATAAGTGGGGGGAGAGAAAGTGACCCAGTAAGAAGTTAAGAATAGTTTCTGGCCATACAAGTGGGGGTGTGGGGATGAGAGAGTGAGGTGGGAACCTGGGAGACGGTCGAGTGTCGAGAGGAATGCTTCGAAGAATGTCTGGAGCGATGCCCCTCCCGATGCCTGGAAGGGGATCGAGCCCGTCTGTGAGAAACTGGGTCAGATGCCTCCAAGGAGCAGATTGGACTCGATGCCGTCGATCGCAGAGGCGGCAGAGTCGGCGCCTCCCCCGACGCCGCCCAGGTTTCATAGGGGGTTCGGAAGAACTCGTCCTGCTTCCTGCTATGCCCAGGACTGGGTGGCCCCGAAGGTGGATGCCATACTGAGTCATGGGGCGGAGTAATCGGTTCCAAGGGAGGCAGGTCACTAAATGAGGCTTTCCTCGAGGGGATGGACTCCAAGGGAGGCATATCACTAAGGGAGGCCCTCCTCGAGGGAATCGGTTCTAAAGGAGGTACAGCGCTAATGGAGGACCTCCTCGAGGACCCAGACACCGCTCCTCCTCGCCGAGCAACGAGGTCGTGCGGCGAGGAGGAGGAGGAGGGGGCGGTCCGCCCCTCGAAGCCGAAGCTGGAAGGTCACCCTGGATGGTGGCAATCAGCCGAGGCCCCATGGTCTGCATGAGCTCCACGAACTGAGCCTCCAGGATGGACCGCAACGAAGTCGATATGGAGGAATCCGCACCAAAAGGGGGCCCTTCTGCACGGTCTCCGCGCTCCTTGGGTGCTGCGTGCTTCTGCTTGCCAGTCTTCGGCACCTTGAGCACCACTGGTGGAACTGTCGGGGTCGATACCTGCTCCGAGGAGACGGATGAAGGCACCGGCGCCGAAGTCGGGGCCGAAACCGGTGTGAACGATGCCGGTTTCAGGAGGCCCGAAGCAGCCGGGGAGGCAGAGGGCTTCGCCGAAGGAGTCGAAGCACCCGTCGATGTCGAAGCTGCAGGATCCGATGAAGCTTCCATCTTGAACATGGACTCCCACAGCAGACAGCGACGCTTAAACACTCTCGCCGTCAGAGTGGAGCAAGGCCGGCACGATTTCGGGAAGTGATCCGGTCCCAGACACTGTAAGCAGCGTCGATGAGGGTCCGTGAGCGAAATCGCGCGCTGGCACTTGCTACACTTTTTAAAACCGGTAATCGGCCGGGACATAGGCCAGAAAAGCTCCGCCGCAAGGTCGAAGGCGCGGGGCCCTAGCCACGCGGCCGACCCGGTATCGGAAGGAAAAATTTTTTTTTTTTTTTTTTAAAAGAAATCAAAGAAAGAAATAAATGCACAGGAGAGCCAAAAGAACTCAACCCGTGGCAAAAAAGAGATTCAATGGGTGCAAATTGAAGATAGACTTCTCAGCTCCGCGGAAGAAAAAGAACTGAGGAGACATGCCCGGTGCATCGGGCGGGAAGGCACTGGCGCATGCGTGGTGCGGGCATCTCGAAACTTCTGAGTTTCTTCAAGCAAGACATGCTTGCAAGATGTCCGTATCGGGGCTCTGTCGGATGACATCACCCACTAGTGAGAATACCTGCCTGCTTGTCCTGGGATAAAGCGGAACTACTGCAGCAAATTTACAATATATCCCTGAAAACAGGCATGATCCCGGAGGATTGGAAGATAGCCAACATTACGCCCATCTTTAAAAAGGGATCAAGAGGTGACCCAGGAAACTACAGACCGGTGAGTCTGACCTCGGTCCCGGGGAAAATGGCGGAAGCACTGATAAAAGAAAACATCGATGAACATTTTGAAAGAAACAAACTTCTGATAACGAGCCAACATGGTTTCTGCAAGGGGAGATCGTGCCTAACAAACTTATTGCACTTCTTCGAAGGAATTAACAAACGGATGGACAGAGGAGACCCCATAGACATCATATATCTAGATTTCCAAAAAGCCTTTGACAAGGTGCCCCATGAACGCCTACTCCGGAAACTGAAGAACCATGGGGTGGAAGGAGACGTACATAGATGGATCAGAAACTGGTTGGTGGGTTGGAAACAGAGGGTAGGAGTGAAGGACCACTACTCGGATTGGAGGAGGGTCACGAGTGGGGTCCCACAGGGCTTGGTGCTTGGGCCGCTGCTATTTAATATATTCATAAATGATCTAGAAACAGGGACGAAGTGTGAGATGATAAAATTTGTGGACGACACCAAACTATTTAGTGGAGCGCGGACTAAAGAGGACTGCGAAGAACTGCAAAGGGACTTGAACAAACTAGGGGAATAGGCGACGAGATGGCAGATGAAGTTCAACGTTGAGAAATGTAAATTATTACATGTGGGAAACAGAAACCCGAGGTACAACTATACGATGGGAGGGATGTTATTGAATGAGAGTACCCAAGAAAGGGACTTGGGGGTAATGGTGGACATGACAATGAAGCCGATGGCACAGTGCGCAGCGGCCGCTAAGAAGGCAAATAGAATGCTAGGCATAATCAAGAAGGGTATTACAACCAGAACGAAAGAAGTTATCCTGCCGTTGTATCGGGCGATGGTGCGTCTACATCTGGAGTACTGCGTCCAATATTGGTCGCCGTACCTTAAGAAGGATATGGCGATACTCGAGAGAGTTCAGAGGAAAGCGACACGTCTGATAAAAGGTATGGAAAACCTTTCATACGCCGAGAGATTGGAAAAACTGGGACTCTTTTCCCTGGAGAAGAGGAGACTTAGAGGGGATATGATAGAGTCTTACAAGATCATGGAGGGCACAGAGAGAGTAGAGAGGGACAGATTCTTCAAACTTTTGTAAAATAAAAGAACAAGAGGGCATTCGGAAAAGTTGAAAGGGGACAGATTCAAAACGAATGCTAGGAAGTTCTTCTTTACCCAACGTGTGGTGGACACCTGGAATGCGCTTCCAGAGGGCGTAATAGGGCAGAGTACAGTACTGGGGTTCAAGAAAGGATTGGACAATTTCCTGCTGGAAAAGGGGATAGAGGGGTATAGATAGAGGATTACTGCACAGGTCCTGGACCTGTTGGGCCGCCACGTGAGCGGACTGCTGGGCACGATGGACCTCAGGTCTGACCCAGCGGAGGCATTGCTTATGTTCTTAACCTTGTCGAATGCCTTCTGAAAATCCAGATATACAATGTCGACCGGGTCGTCCTTGTCTATCTGCCTGTTTACTCCCCCGAAAAAGTGCAGCAAGTTTGTCAAACATGATCTGCCTTTGCTGAAACCGTGCTGACTGGTCCTCATCAGCCCGTTTCTGTCAAGGTGATCAATGATGTGGTCCTTTATCGTGCCTCTAGCATCTTTCCCGATACCGAGGTCAGACTCTCCGGTCTGTAGTTTCCCGGATCTCCCCTCGAACGTTTCCTGAAGATCAGTGTAACATTTGCCACTTTCCAGTCTTCCGGAATCCTTCCTGTCTAAGAACATTAGATACTAGGGATATGTTGGAGAAAGGGGGTGGTGGAAAGAGGTGTCGGAGGGTATGGGGCTGATGAACTTTATGGCATATAGGTGGGTTATTTTTTTTGTCAACTTCCTATTAGTTCCTGAGCCAATCACTGCTCAGGCACTGACATGAAAGTTGACATTTAGTGCTGAGCTGCAGATTACTGCTTTGACTTTAATGTCATAATATGCTCATTTGGTTTGAGCATGGTGTCTTTTTTTTTTTTTTTTTTAATTATTTATTCATTTTTTCATCTTGCATCAAGTACACAATATTACAACAGTTAAACTTGTATACATCACTTGAATTTCGTTCTAACATCATCTTAAATACATAAATTTATACCCTCCCCACTCATCCTTCCCCCAAATATTTTAATCAAAAATATCATATAAATATTGTATTTTTATCTATTGATTAAATCTTTAATCTGTCTCACCTTTCTCTTTCCAACACAACATCCAATATTTCTCCCTCCCTCCTCTCTACCACTATCGTGTCCAGCAATTCTCCCTTTCCCCATGTGCACCATCTCTTTCCCTTCTACTCTATACACCTGTGTGCAACTAGAGGCCTTCTTCCTGCACTCCAGCTATATGCCCCCCTCTGCCAAAGCCAAACCAGAATCCCGAAGGCTTCCCTCCAACGTCGGTGCTGATGTTGGAAGGAAGCCTTTCGGGTCAGCCGGGGATCCCAGTTATCTCAACAGTCCTCCTTCCAGGTGAACTGCTCTTTTCTGCCTTTAGTGGCACTTGTTCTTTGCAGGGAAGCAGGCAACAGATCTTGCATGCTGCACATGGCTGACTCAGAAGCCATCTCTCCTGATGGAGGAGGCATGAACTTGGGACACAAGGGAGGGAAGAAGGGGGCACTAACTTGGGACATAGGGAGGGAGGGAATAGAAAGGGAGAATTGTGTGTGAGAGAGAGGTAAAGAGATGGTGCACAAGGGGAAAGGAAGAAAGAGGAAAAAAGTTGGGCATAGAGAGAGAAGAGTGACATAGATATACATGGGGATGAGAGGGAGAAATGTTGGATATGGCGGTGAAGAGGAAACAGATTGATGAGGATGCAAGGGAGAGGAATGTTGGACATGGTGATAAGAACATAGGAATTGCCATACTGGGAGAGACCGAAGGTCCATCAAACCCAGTATCTAAACTAAACTAAACTAAACTAAATCTTAGGTTTGTATACCGCATCATCTCCACATTCGTAGAGCTCGGCACGGTTTACAGGAGATGGGATGGAAAGGAACTACAATGAAAGGTAGAGGTTTGCAGGAGATCGGATAGAAAGAAACTACAATGAGGGGTTAGAGGTCCAAATATGAAGAGTTTTTAGAGGGCTTAGAATGCCAGAGATGGAGTAAGTATCAGATTTTTGAGAATAGCCAGGTCTTCAGATGTTTGCGGAAAAGTTGGAGAGAGCTCAGGTTCCGAAGAGGGGAGGAAAGGTTGTTCCAGAGCTCGGTGATTCTGAAGGGAAGGGAGGTCCCTAGTTGGAAACAGGTCCCCTGTTGGAAACAGTATCCTGTTTCTAACAGTGGCCAACCCAGGTCCCAAGCACCTAGCTAGATCCCAAGTAGCAAAAAAGATTCTATACTGCAAAGAATAAGCAATGGATTTCCCCAAGCCATCTCAATAATGACCTAGGGACTTCTCTTTTATGAAATAACCCAAACCTTTTTTAAACCCCGCTAAGCTAACTGATTTCACTATATTCTCTGGCAACAAATTCAAGAGTTTAATTACACGTTGTGTGAAGAAATATTTTCTCCAGTTTGTTTTAAATATGCTACTTAGTAGCTTCATCACATGTCCCCTAGTCCTAGTATTTTTGGAAAGAGTGAATAAGTGATTCACATCTACCCTTTCCACTCCACTCATTATTTTATAGACTTCTATCATATTACCCCTGAATATAATTTTAGAACTGTGTTTTAGTATATTCCATTTTTATTCATTGATTGTATAATTTTAGCACTGTATGTGAACTGCCTAGAACTATGTGGTAGGGCAGAATACAAAAATAAAATAATTATCTCTTCTCCAAGCTGAAGAGCCCTAGCCGTTTTAGCTTAACATCATAGGGAAGTCGACCCATCCCTTTTATCATTTTTGTGCCCTTCTCTGTATCTCTTTTAATTCCGCTATATCTTTTTTGAGATACGACGACCAGAACTGCACACAGTACTTGAGGTGCAGCCATACCATATAGCGATAGAAGGGCATTATAACATTTTCATCTTTGTTTTCCATTCTTTTCCTGATAATTCCTGAACAGTGACACCTAGATCCATTTCCTGGGCAGTGACTCCTAACACAGAATCCAGCATCACATAGCTATAGTTCAGGTTCCTCTTTCCCACATGCATCACTTTGCAGTTGTTCACATTAAATGTCATCTGCTATTTTGGCGCCCAGTCTCCCAGGGTCCTCTTTAATTTTTCACAATCCTCTTGTGATTTAACAACTTTGTGTCATGAGCAAATTTAATTATCTCACCAGTTATTCCCATCTCTAGATCATTGATAAATATGTTATAAAGCAGCTGTCCGAGCACAGACTCCTGGGGAACCCCACTATTTACTCTTCTCCATTGAGAATATTGACCATTTAAACCCACTCTGTTATCTGTCTTTGAACCAGTTCTCAATCCATAAAAGGACATTACCTTCTATCCCATGATATTCTGAGAACATAAGAATAACCTTACTGGGTCAGACCAATGGTACATCAAGCCTAGTAGCCTGTTCTCATGGTGGCCAATCCAGGTCACTAGTACCTGGTCAAAACCCAAGGAGTAGCAATATTCCATGCTACTGATCAAGGGCAAGCAGTGGCTTCCCCCATAACAGACTATGGACTTTTCCTCCAGGAAATTGTCTAAACCTTTCTTAAAACCAGCTATGATATCTGTTCTTACCTCTGGCAATACATTCCTTAAAGTCTTTCATGATGGAGGTAGAGGTGTGGCATGGTGCTGGAGAGGGATGATAGAAGTAGAAATGTTGGTCATGGGGCTGGTGGGCAGTGGTGAAAAATGCTGCACATGATCTGTGGTATGAGAGAGGGGGAAATGTTGGATATGGCAGTAGGAGTGGGAGAGATGTACCCTGGATATCTCTCTCTTTCCCCACTCCCCTGTACACAGGGGGATGGGATCATATAATGGTGAAATGATAAAGGCAGGGAGATGAGCATAGGGGAAATACTAGAAAAGGATGTATGGGAGATGCTGAATATGGGGAACAATACATACAAAGAGATAGAAGATGGATGGTGAGCATGGAGAAATGTCAAATGTCAGGAGACCCTGGCAAGTGAATTAAAAAAAGACAAAAGAAAACAGAGACCAGCACCTGAGACCAACATGATTTGAAGAATAAAATGACGAGACAACAAAAGGTAAAAAAAAAAATTATTTTCTATTTTGTGATGAAAATATATCGAATTTGAAATATATATCCTGCTAGAGCTGGTGTTAGACATAACTGGGGACCACACAGCCGAGGCGGTGCTTCATTAGCTTAAGGCTTTCTCTGACCAGGGGATAGGACAGGGACCGAGCTCACGAGGATGGGGCAGAGATGGGGACAAGTTTTTTTCCTTGTGTCATTCTCTAATTTACACTTCCACATTTATGGCGTAACTGGTCATGCCTAAATTTTGGGTACACCGACAATTGAACACAGGACAAAAGCGCTCCGACAAAGCCACGCCACCAAAATTTGACATGTAAATATGTACTTAAACTAGTATTCTATAATGAATTTGGTGCTCAAATTTGGTACTTAATATACTGGGCTACTGTAATTCAGTTTATTTGGCAGGCCTTCAGTCAAATTTGCATAGATTGCACAAAATCCAGAATGCGGCAGTGCGTCTAATTTTTGATTTGAAAATCATTCAGTTTTATAATGTTCTCCCAGGGGAACTCAGAACGTTTTACATGAATTTATTCAGGTACTGTCTATCCCTGCAGGTTACCAGATTTAAAGATGGACAAACCTGGACACAAGGCTCCGCCCCATCCCGCTCACAGCCTCGCCTTGTTTTGCTTCCAACCTGCCCCGCTCTGTCTCTAGCCTTGCCCCACTTCCAGCCCTACCCCCCCGAAAGACGCCTCTCTTTTCCCGACCTCCAGGCTGCGCAGATGCATGTGATGTTATCCACGCGTGCTTGTTGAAGGCCCTTCAGATGCAGCTCGGGGTTTTCCAAAACCTGGACAGACTACTGGGTTTTAGAAAGTCTGTCCGGGAATCCAAACAGTCCTTTAAAAAGAGGACATGTCCATTTTTTTCTGGATGTCTGGTAACCCTAATTTAATGTACCAAGGGCAATGGGGGAATTAAGCGAATTGCCCAGGGTCACAAGGAGCAGCTTGGGTTTGAACCTACAACCTCACTGCCACACAAGAGATGGTTTGGGGAGGGTGTGCGAGAAGAGTGGCAAGGCTGGGGAGCATGTGCTAGAGAGGCAGAGATGAGGGAGCATGTGAAAGGCAAATTGGGTGGGAGTGTGGGGCAGAGTGTCTCTGGGTCACCCTTTCTGCATGGCAGAAGCAGGGAGCTGGGCCTCTTTTCCCCAGTCGCTTCACTGAGACGTCACTCTCAGGTATGCCCTTTCTCTGTTTCTTGACTTGCATTTCTCCCAGTCCCTGTTTTCTTTAGTCTTCCCTGACAGGATACGCCTGTGTTATTTTTCCCTTTCTGTGAGTATTTCACTGTGAATAACTGAATTAGGATTTTCTTCACTAACATTAAATGCAAAAAAAAGACTTCAATGCATTGAAGATGAAATGAGGGTATGTTTGCCTCATATATATGTCTAGCATTGAAAAACATGCTCATGTTTCACACAAACATGCTTATTAATAGCTTTCGGAAGTTTACTTTTCTTCATAGTTAATATTTTTTCATTATGTGCCCAAAGTAGGCTGGAAAAATGTTCATACGTTTTACAGTATACCGTTAACCCCAAAAGTTTGAGAACCACTGCCTTAGTGTCCTAAACTAAAGTTTTAAGTTGAGAGGATTTATTTGGTTTGGAGGAAAGACTTTCAAGCATTAACGACCAGTACCACAAAGATTTCAAGCAGCAGCCTGATCGGTGAGGTTCTGTGTGCAGATTAAACCACCTGTGACAATATTTATATACTGAGATTTCTTTCCCACTTTTATGAAGAGATTCCACCAAAGTGGGCGTGTATATAAAATATAATGTAAGATGGAGAGAAGCGTTGGTGTATATGTCGGGAAGACAGCAGAGGGCCCTGCCTGCTTTAATATCTTGAGTTCTTCTGCTTGGAAGGTAGGAGGAGCTTCAGCCCCTCTGCCCGCCCTTTCCTTCCCAGGAGCTGTGCTGAGGTGTCCCTGTTTTTTGCTGCCAGGGAAGCCATGGTACTGATGCTGCAGGGAGGCTGAGGGAGGAGAGCCATGCTTCTCTTCCTGGATGCAGTACAGGCCGCATCTCGCCATGACTTTGCCTGTGCGGGTCTCCTGCTCCTTGCTCAGTTGTTTTGTAAGTGCTTTTGTTCGTTTCGTTACCCCAAGGTTATCGGCTTCTCCAGCTTGGGAGGAGGGCAGGGGGTGTGGGAGATGTGAATTGGAGTTTCTCCGGGGGTAAGGATGACAGAGGGAAGCCCTGCTCCAAAAGAGATTTCTAGCTGGCGGGTTCTGCCTCTTTTCTCCGGTGCCTGCTTGCAGCCTTAATTTTGCACATACCTCTCCAGTTGACGAGAGGGCCTAGAGACCGAAATCTTTCTTGCTTGTTTTAGGGAAAACTAGGTGAAAGAATTAAATTCCTCTGCTGTGTCGTGGCTTGTCTTGTGCTGATTTTTCAAGGGTTGATCAGTGCCTTTCTGCTTTGTACTCAATAGCAGGTTAGAGCTGGGTGGGGCAGGTTCAGGCAGTAGGAAAGCCTGGTATGGGGGAGGGGTAGTCTTGAGTGGTGGGCTGAAACAGAAAGTGGAAACTATCATGGAATAATTGCTGGTGTCCCTATCCCAGGTTGTTTTGCACAAGCTGCTCTTTATGGGAGAGGCACCTGCTTATTGTCAATCTTTTAATACTGTTAATGTTCTAAAAATGTTGCATTGTAAAATACCTGTGGGGCAGAGAATAGATATTACTGATGGAGCCCCCACCACATAGGGAACAAAATCTCATGTTACTAAATGCAGAATCTGGCCTTTGGGGTGCATCGTTTGATGTGCTGGGCAGAGAATAGTCTCTACTCCCACTGTGTTGAGCGTGAGCTGAAATTGCTTCATAGAGGGAGTTCAAGAAGCCCTTGGCTTGTGTTTGTAGGTTAAAACAATTTGTAGGCCTTTCTGGCTGAGCTGAACGTACAAGTTGGAGACCTTCAAATTTGGTACTAAATGAAAAGAATCCTCCTGAGGAAAGGAATCTATTTTATTCGTTTTCTAAGCTTTTGTCATGCTCTTGTACTCCCAGATTTTTAATGATTTCACTTTTAATCCTGTTTCCATATGTGCCCCACCACCCACCGGCTTTGAGTGTAGAAGGAAAGATTTTCAGGTCCCTCACTAAGCAAGGAATCGGCCTGGGGGGTAGTTGTGGAAAGAGCCAACCATGTGGGCAGGGCCAGAAAGTAATAAAAGGGGCTGTAGTTGCCCTCCCCAGATACCCTCCTGGAAGCTAAGACAGGAGAAATTTGCTATGCATGGTGTCTGAAACCCCTGGGGAGTGAGTGTGTGTGTGTGTGTGGAGGGGGGTACAGTAGGGCTTTCATTGTGCCACTGAAAATCCCCTGTCCTGGGATGGGACAGGGACAGTGAGAAGGAAAAGACTCTGGAATGTAAGGGAATGGGATGATATTTACCACCTGATGTTTCCTGAGAGCCTAGTGGATTGTGTTTTTAACTGTAAGCTTGAAGGGAAGAGTTCTGGGGATAAACTGCTCTTCTGGACACTTTTTGAACTGTACATGTTATGAACTGGCTTTACTGACAGGAACTCTGTAAAAACATTTGAAGATAACCACTAAGACTGTTCACTGTTTATTGCTGAAAGTAAAGCAAAGTTTGCCCAGGAAAGAATACCCTTCAGCCTACTGGGATTTAGCCTGACCCCAGTCTTATGCCCAGCTCAAGAAAAACAAAACTGGTCAGAGTACTCTACCCAAAGAGCTTAGCCAGTGCTCAAGACATTGTGAGACCAGGGTTATAAACATAAGCTGTTTCACCCCTCCCCTACCCAGTTCCTCTTGTATATTTGTTTAAAAGGGATCTGGGGGTCCATCTTCATGGACCTACTTCTATGATTATAGCAAGTTGCTATGGACATCAACACATTTCAGCCTATGAATGTGTTGTGGGCACTTAAGGGTTTGGTGCCTTGGCCATCAGGCATTAATATATGTGAGCTGACGTTGCTTTCTATACATAGACATGGAAGCATTGTGAACATTAGCACCAGTAATCATTACAGAACTCTCATAGAGATTGACACAGGGACAGAATTTGTGCTCATCCCTGTGGGAAACCATCCAGTGTCATGCTTTAGTATCTATCTCAATCTCAGTCCTACACTAGCATTCTTCATTGCAGGACTTAAGTGTCAGTGGCTGTGCCCATTCATACTCTGATTCTTCCCTCTCTCCTTAAAGAAAGACATGGGGATGGTTTCCTGCTGTTAACTGCAGAGATGGGGACTTCTTATGTCCCCATGTCATTTTCTATGTGGCAGGTTTGTATTAGTGTGAGTACTGTACATACTCAACTATAAACCTAGATTTTGGGGTATAAAAATGGCTCATAAATGTGGGGGCTCAGTTCTATTTGAGGCATCCAGCAGTGCACCTCCGCCCCCTCCAAGACCCGTTCAGGCCTCCCTGGGCCTACCTTGAGCCCTGGTGGCCCAGCGGTTAGCCATGGCAGGAATAGCACTTCCCATCTCCTGTCCCAGCCGGTTCCACACCACCTCATCTCCCACCTTCTGGACCCTGTACCTTACACACCTTGGTGGTCCAGTGATGAACCGGGGCAGGAGTGATCTCCTACGCTCCTGCTCCATGCAGAACTGCTAAAGAAAATGATTGTTGCAACCATGCGAATTACTGGGTTGCTCCTGTCCTGGCTCTCCACTGGACTTCCAGGGCTCAAGACAGGCCTGGAGAAGGCCTGCAATAGGTCAAGAAAACATTGGGGCACAGAGCTAGCTGAGACAGGACACAGGAGGGGTCGCTCTTATCCTGGTTCACCGCTGGACAATCAGGGCTCAAGGCAGGCCTGCAATGGGTCAGGGAGGGTGCAGAGCTAGCTGGGACAGGACAAGGAAGGATTGCTTCTGTCCTGGCTCACCACTGGACCACCAATATATAAACTCTCGGTTTATACTCGTCAACCTTTTTTCCTCTTTCTTTGGGAGGATAAAAAAAGGTTATTTCGGTTTATATTTGAGTATACAGTGTTCACCCGGTCGTTCGTGGTAGGCAGTTCGTGGTCCTGGTCATTCGCGTTATTTTCCAACTGCAAACCGCCGACAAGGAGAGGGCAGCGTGAGAGGCAGGAGAGAGCAGCCGGAGCGCTGCATGTGCAGGAAATCACTCGTGGTATGCTCCAATCGCTTCTTCCTGCACTAAGTCGGGCCTTATCCAATCAGGAGCTGCTTTGACACGCAGCTCCTGATTGGATAAGGCCCGACTTAGTGCAGGAAGAGGCGGTCAGAGCGTAACGCGGGTGATTTCCTGCACTCGCGGCGCTCAGGCTGCCCTCTCCTGCTGCCCTCTTCCGCTGCCCTCCAGGCTCCCCCATGAAAAACCGTATTCACGGTTATTCAAGATTCGCGGGGGTTCCTGGAACGGAACCCCCGCGAATATCGGGGGAGTACTGTATACGGAGGTGATTTAACTATGTGCTTTGAATATCACTACTGTATAACCTAATGCTTTAGCACTGTTAAGATGATTGGATAGCTGTGAGTTGGAGTTGTCTGTGCCTCTGTGTTCTTGCTCAGTGGTACTGTGCACACCTCCTGTGTGATGCAGATACAGTGGAAATGACACGGAAGCTATGTTACTGTGTACTACTGTTAGGGCAAAAGATGTGTGGAAGCAGTGTTGCTAAGAATTTGTAGAGTAGCAGTGAGTTGCTCATTTTTTTGTATGTTTGCCTTGGAAAATTCAAAAAATTTTGGTTTTGGTCTAGGGCGAAGAGGGACCTCCCAGTTTGGAGTACATCCAGGCCAAGGATCTGTTCCCGCAGAAGGAGTTAGTGAAGGAGGAAGAAAACTTGCAGGTATGTTTTTGAGTTATAACAGGTGTACTTCTATAATGCTATCTTATTGGTATATCTGTTCTAAATCTCAGACTTTGCAGATTATTCAAAATACTGCAGTAAAACTTGACTATGGGGCTCATTTTGGAAAAAGAAAACTGTTCAAAAAATGACATAAAGGGGCCAATTTGCTATTTTTGAAACCCATTTTCTTGACAGATTTATATGATAATTGTCTGCACTGTGTCTAAATCTGAAGGGTGTGTGTTGGGGGCTTAGTTTGGATAAGTCTAGGGCAGACTTATGATTTGGACATTTTTCTGCAATAATCAAACATTCTTGTATAATCCCACCTGGCGAAGCTTGAAGAATGGTTTGAAATTTGGCGCAAGGTCATGCATTTGGGCTGCAAACACCTGAGGGAACGGTATAGTTTAGGGGGTGAAGAACTTATATGCACGACAGAAGAGCGGGACTTGAGTGTGATTGTATGTGATGATTTTAAGGTGGCCAAACAGGTTGAAAAGGTGACGGTGAAAGCTAGAAGGATGCTAGGTTGCATAGGGTGAGGTATGGCCAGTAGGAAAAAGGAGGTATTGTTGCCTCTGTATAAAACTCTGGTGAGACCTCATTTAGAATATTGTGTACAATTCTGGAGGCCGCACCTTCAAAAAGATATAAAAAGGTCCAGAGGAAGGCTACTAAAATGGTGTGTGGTCTTCAGAGATGTTTAAATACCTATGTAATGTAAATGCGCATGAGTCGAGTCTCTTTCATTTGAAAGGAAACTCTGCAATGAGAAGGCATAGGATGAAGTTAAGAGGTGATAGGCTCTGGAGTAATCTGAGGAAATACTTAACCCCCCCCCCACTTTATTTAAGTTGACTCGAAACAGCAAACAAACAAAAACAGCAGCCGTTGATATAAGCAGTAACAAAAACCATAAACTGAGGCAACCAGCTCAGAAGGTACATGATCAACAAATACAGATATAGCTGTCTTAAGTCAATTTTTTTTTTTTTTACAGTGTGTGATCCCCAATTCCCCTCACCCCCAGGCTACCCACCTAACCAGCCCCCCCTTCCTCCCCCCTTAGTCTGTGGAGCAAACAAGATACAAAGATCGAAACTGCTGCCACAGGGAAACATAGGTAGACAATAATAGTTCCTTCCTGGAACAATGAATAGATTCCCATGATGCCATAGCTAACATTTGATTGACCCAAAGTAGTAGCACAGGAGGATCTGCAGCCTGCCACACTTGTAAAATAGCCTTTTTAGCTAGGAGAACATCCACCATAAGAAATCTACAGTCAGCCTCTCAGCAACCCTGTTGCTCCAATTTAGAGAATGACATGGGGAAAAAATCTGTCCCCTGCCCACCGTCCCCTTCACCGCAGCATCCATACAAGCCTTAGTACTGCAGTATTTAGCTTATTCCTTCCTTATAAATCAAAGTTCTGGCTGCTGAACTGGAGAAAGAGATATTCAGCTGGCAGGACTTTGTTTATAAATTTTTATCAACACAACTATTATACTACTTTATCCTAAAGCAAAAAATAAATAAACAGAATTTTTTTTTTCTACCTTTGTTGTCTGGTTTCTACTTTCCTCATCTTCTCATTCAATTCCATCCACTGTCTTTCTTCTCTCTGCATCTTCCATTTGCTCTGTTACTGTGCCTCTCCCTTTCTCCCCCCTTCCAAATTAGTCAGGCACCCATCTTCTTCCCTCCGCTCTCCCCATAGTCTGGCATCTCTGTCTTCTTCCCTGCCAGCATCTTCTCCCCACTCTCTCTTCCCCATTTCCCTTCAGTGTCTTCTCCCACTCTGTTCTTCCCCACGTAAATAAGGGGAAAGTTCCCCTGGACTGGAAATTAGCTAATGTCGTTCCTCTGCATAAAAAGGGTTGCAGGGCAGAGGCTGCGAATTATAGACCGGTGAGTCTCACATCAATAGTGTGCAAACTCAGGAAACACTAATTAAAAGCAAATTGGACACGATCTTGAATGAAGGGAATCTTCGGGATCCCAGTCAGCATGGATTCACCAAGGGTAGGTCCTGCCAATCCAATCTCATCAGCTTCTTTGACTGGGTAACAAGAAAGTTGGACTTGGGAGAGTCTTTGGATGTCGTGTACCTGGACTTCAGTAAAGCTTTTGATAGTGTCCCACACCGCAGGCTGCTAAGCAAGATGGAATCGATGGGGTTAGAAGAGACACTAACTGCATGGGTCAATGATTGGCTGAGTGGCAGACTTCAGAGGGTGGTGGTTAATGGTACCCTCTCTAAAACATCGGAGGTGACCAGTGGAGTGCCGCAGGGCTCGGTCCTGGGTCCACTCCTTTTCAACATATTCATAGGGGATCTGACTCAAGGGCTTCAAGGTAAAATAACACTATGACGCCGATGACACCAAACTATGAAATATAGTAAGTGAATGCAGTTTACAGAATTATATGGCGCAGGACCTACTTACATTGGAAAGTTGGTCCTTAACCTGGCAGCTAGGCTTCAATGCTAAGAAATGTAAGGTCATGCACCTCGGAAGCAGAAATCCATGCAGGACGTACTTCTTGAACGGATAAACTTTAACTAGGACTTCAGCAGAACGAGATTTAGGAGTAATCATCAGTGCAGACATGAAAACTGCCAATCAAATAGAGAAGGCTTCATCTAAGGCAAGGCAGATATTGGGTTGTATCAATAGAAGTTTCGTCAGCCGAAAGCCTGAAGTCATAATGCCGTTGTACAGGGCCATGATGAGACCTCATCTGGAGTACTGTGTGCAATTCTGGAGGCCACATTACAGTAAAGATGTGCGCAGAATTGAATTGGTTCAGCGGACGGCCACCAGGATGATCTCGGGGCTCAAGGGTCTCTCGTACGAAGAGAGACTGAACAAATTGCAGTTCTATATTCTCGAGGAACGTAGGGAGAGGGGAGACATGATCGAAACATTTAAGTACCTCATGGGACGTGTCGAAGTGGAAGATGATATTTTCTTTCTCAAGGGACCCTCGGCCACAAGAGGGCACCCGCTCAAACTCAGGGGCGGAAAATTTCATGGCGACACCAGAAAGTATTTCTTCACAGAGAGAGTGGTTGATCATTGGAACAATCTTCCAGTGCAGGTGATTGAGGCAGACAGCGTGCCAGACTTTAAGAATAAATGGGATACCCATGTGGGATCCCTATGAGGGTCAAGATAAGGAAATTGGGTCATTAGGGCATAGACAGGGGGTGGGTAAGCAGAGTGGGCAGACTTGATGGGCTGTAGCCCTTTTCTGCCGTCATCTATGTTTCTATTCCAAGTTTCCAAGTTTATTATATAGTTTGATTAATCGCCTATTCAAAGTTCTAGGCGATGTACAAATTGTTAAAAATATCTAAAATATTTTAATAAAAAATATGATAAAACATACAGTATATCATATTAAATTACAAAATATGGACATTCTTATACAGAGATTAAATCATTTAAGTTAAATAATTTATACATACAATATCAAGACAAAAGGAAAATTATTTAGTGGTTACAATCAATATTAAATTCAATATATTAAGGTAAAAAACATTTGGAGGGGAGACAAAAATGATTAAAGAAGAAATATTAGATAAAGAGAGATAAGAGAATTATTTATTCACTAAAAGCATCTTTAAAGAGAAAACTTTTAAGTTTGGTCTTGAATTTGTCTAAATTCTTTTCCTCTCTTATATACAGTGGAAGATCATTCCAGGACTGAGGAGCAGTTATTGAGAAAATAGTATGACGCCTCGTATTAATAACTTTTAATGAGGGAATGGCCAATAAATGTTGATCTCAGTGATCTAGAAGTAGAATAAGGAATTAAAACTCTAAAAATAAAAGCAGGAGTTTTAAATACTAAAGATTTAAAAGTAAGTAAGCATAGTTTAAATAAAATGCGATGTGCAACAGGGAGCCAGTGTGCCTCCTTAAGTAATGGTGAAACATGATCAAATTTTTTAGCTTTGTAAATAAGTTTAATAGAGGCGTTCTGAATAATTTGAAGACGTCTAATTTCCTTTTGTGGCAAGCCTTTAAATAAGGCGTTGCAATAATCGATTTTGGAGATTACTAGAGAATGCATTAGGATATTCAAGGATTTTGCGCATAAAAATTTGGCCACGGATCGAATTTGGCGAAGTCTGTAAAAAGTAGATTTAACCACTTGGCTTATATGATCGTGGTAAGATAATTTGTTGTTAAATATTATTCCAAGAATCCTAATATTTTGAGTCGTCTGCAATAAAATGCCTTTTATAGATATGGGAAAAAGAAGTGTACTACACTCCTTCCATGGAAAGAGCATAACGTTAGTTTTATGAATATTTAAGGCTAGTTTATTAGCATCTAGCCAGTGGTGAATTTGATCTAGCTTGTCATTTATTGCTACTATTTCTTGTGGATTATTGGGATCAATTGGATGTAATAGTTGTATATCATCTGCGTAGGCGAATACCGAAAATCCAATGGATTGACATAAAGTCATAAGAGGAGCAAGGAAAATGTTAAATAGAAGAAAGTATTGATCCTTGAGGGATACCATAGGGTAATGAAAAACTGTTTGAGGTCATATTATTAAAAAAGACATTGGAAGAACGGTTTTCAAAGTAAGACTTAAACCAGAGCAGAACTTGATCAGTCACACCAATAGATTGAAGCCTATTTATTAAAAGGGTATGGTCGATAGTGTCAAAGGCAGACGAAAGATCAAGTGAAATCAATATGACAGAAGTGTGGTGATCTAAATGGTATAATATAGATGTTGTCATACCGATTAGGGAATGTTCTGTAGAATGATTTTGTCTGAATCCGGTTTGATTTGGATGTAATACATTAGTTTTTTCTATATATTCAGATATTTGATTAAACACAATTTTTTCAGTTATTTTTGCTAAGAAGGGGATGTTGGCAATTAGCCTGTAGTTAGTTTTTACATCAGATCCTATTTTTTGATCCTTAAAAACAGGGCGTATAGTAGATTTTTTCCAAGCTAATGGCATGATACTTTGTTGTAAACTAATATTAATTAAGGTATGTATATAGGGACCAAATATAGGAAAATATTTCTTGAGAATAGTAGGAGGAATGGATTCAGTAAAGGATCCTTTAGGATTGATAGTTTTGATAATCGATTCTAGATCTTTAAGGCTTGGAAGGTTGAAATGGGAACATTTCGAGGTAAATAATGGATTACTTTCTTGATCTAATATAATAGTGGATTGTTGTTGTAATGTAAAATTTTTTCTGATGTTATTGACTTTCTCGACAAAACAATCTGCTAAATCTTGTGCAGTTGGAAGGGGTTTGGAATCAAGAGGAAGGTTTTTGGATTGATGATTAATGGATTTTAGAATACTATATAGCCTGGAAGTATTTTTAGCCTGTATAATTTGTCTAGAATAATATATTGATTTTGCTCGAATTATTTTTTCTTTGTAATATGTTGCGTGTTCTTTAAATTTTGATAAATTGGAATGATTTTTATCTTTCCTCCAAGTTCGTTCCAATGAACGAAGTTGTTTTTTAATTAAGTCCAGTTCTGCGTTAAACCATGGATTGATTTTCTTTTGTGATGAAATGTATTTTGTTTGAGTTGGAGCTAGTTTATCAATTAGGAACTGGGTAGAATCGAACCACTTGCATATGAAGTCTTCTAAAGAGGATGATTCTAAGTCTCCAAAGTCGAGACTAAAGTTTGATGCAATTAATTCCGAAGATAATTTACTAAAATCTTTAAACTTCCTAACTTGGGAAATTTCATTTGGTTTAGACAATGCAGCTGTAAAGGTTGTTGTTATTAAGAAATGATCTGACCATGGTACAGGTTGAGAGGAATGAAATTGAAATTGAAATTTGTTAAATGAGGATATAGAAGTTAAAATCATATCGATCGTATGGCCAGCTATATGTGTTGGTGTTGAAAATAATGGAGATAAATCTAACAACCTAAGATGGGAAAGAATGTCTTTGGTATAGTTTCAGCGTCCTTCTCCCCCCTCTGTCTTCCCCATGTCCTTTCAGCGTCCTTCTCCCCCCTCTGTCTTCCCCAGGTCTAAACTAAACTAACTAAACTAAACCTTAAGTTTATATACCGCATCATCTCCATGGAAGTAGAGCTCGGCACGGTTTACAAGAACTTAAAAATGAGAAAGGGTGGGAAAAGGTTTACATAAGTTTATAAATAGAGTGGAAAAGTAAGGGAAAAGAAATTACATGTTAGAGAAGAGCCAGGTTTTTAGTTGCTTGCGGAATAAATGGAGGGAGCTCAGGTTCCGCAGCGGGATAGTAAGGTCATTCCAGAGACCTGTGATTTTGAAAAAAAGTGATTTTCCCAGTTTGCCTGCATGGAGAATACCATGTAGGGAGGGGAAGGATAGTTTTAATATATGGGCGGTCCTGGTGGAGTCAGGGCACCGTTTTGGCGGGTTACCCGCGACTACTCGTGGCTAGCCACGGGTAACAGCCACCGTGTCATTCTCTACTCCAATTCTCCCATCAAGCCCAACAGGAGAATCCTAAAGGACCATTCACACTGGCGTTTCACCACTTCCCCCAACATGAGAAATAGTCCATCCCAGAAAGAAGACAGGGTAGGGCAGGGGTGCCCAATACATCGATTGCAATCAACTTGTAGATCAGGAAGGCAACGCGAGTCGATCACAGAGCCCATCGTGATTGACTCGTGTTGCCGTCCCGATCTACTGGGCCAATCAGCCTTCCTCTTCCTGACGTCCTCCACCACCACCCCAAGCTCTCCCTGCAGAAGCGTCAGACCAACCAGCATTCCTCTCCCCGACGTCAATTCTGACGTTGGAGAGGAAGTTCTGGGCCAGCCAATCGCTGCCTGGCTGGCCCGGAACTTCCTCTCCAACGTTGAATTGACGTCGGGGAGCGGAATGCTGGTCAGCGCAACGCTTCTGCAGGGAGAGCTTGGGGTGGCGGTGGCTTGGGGGCCTGTTCCCTAATGGTGGCGGCAAACCTAGTGGCTTGGGGGCCTGTTCCCCCAATTGCAGTGGCGGCAAACCTAGTGGCTTGGAGGAGGGAGAAAGAAAGAAAAAGTTGGGGGAGAGAATGAGGTCTGGAGGAGAGGAAGCATACTAGAGGCTGAAAGAAGGGAAGAAATATTGGATGTACAGTCAGAAGAAAGTACAACCAGCGACTCATGAAATCACCAGACAACAAAAATAGGAAAAATGATTTTATTTTCAATTCAGTGATCAAAATTTGTCCATTCTGAGAATTTATATCTGCTGTCTATATTTTGCACTATGGCTCCTTTTTACTAAACCGCAATAGCGGTTTTTAGCGCAGGGAGCCTATGGGTGTCGAGAGCAGCGCGGGGCATTTGGCGCAGCTCCCTGCGCTATAAACTGCTATCGCGGTTTAGTAAAAAGGAAGGGGGGTATACTTGTCTATTTCTGTATGGTTGTTATTGAGGTGACATTGCATAGAGTCATATGCCTTGACCTCTTTGAAAAAACCCCAGAATATGAATGATAATTAACATTTTCTCTGCCTTTCAGTGTGCTTTGTGTTGTGGTTTTTTTTTTTAAATTTTATTGTTGATAGATCATTTTGACTTGGTCATTTTAAAAGTAGCTCACAAGCCCAAAATGTGTGGGCACCCCTGGGGTAGGGCATTCCAAGAAATGATGTACAAGGAAGTCCCTGCTGGTCTTGCATTTAGTACAGAGATCATCATCCCAAAGACCCATCTGAAAGCCCCTACATCTACTAATGTAAGCGTTATGTAAGAGTTTATATTGGAACTCTTGAAGATATGTGTTTTGGGCCAAGAGAGCTGGCTAGATTAAAACTAAGGGCAAGGTCTCGATCCAAAAGACCCTTTCCTAGAACCCATCCCCAGAAAAACACTAGGTTGTCAAAGGACTAAACACGGCACCAGTCCCTCCCCATGGCGTACCACATTACTAGCCTATTGTGAACAGGGGGCGTGTTAATGAAAAGATGGTCCAGGTCCGTAAAGGCAGGGCAACGGCCAGTCCCCTACTAAAAGAAAGGGCATAGTGCCGGGCCTGCAGATAGGCAAAAAATTGAGTGTGTGGAAAATGCATTTCCTCCTATATTGTGCAAAATATAAACATAGAAACATAGAATATGACGGCAGAAAAGGGCTACAGCCCATCAAGTCTGCCCACTCTGCTTACCCACCCCTGTCTATGCCCTAATGACCCAATTTCCTTATCTTGACCCTCGTAGGGATCCCACATGGGTATCCCATTTATTCTTAAAGTCTGGCATGCTGTCTGCCTCAATCACCTGCACTGGAAGCTTGTTCCAATGATCAACCAACTCTCTCTGTGAAAAAATACTTTCTGGTGTCGCACGTGATCACACGTTCCAGGGAAGTTAAGGGATTGCAACTAGAGCAATTGCCCCCTGGAGAGAGCGCTGGAAGCTGAAGAAGACATGGCCCCTCCCAAATTTCTGCCATAGGCCCCAGCTATGTTTAATACCAGCTCTGGACCTGGCAGATCCTTGAAGCTGCTTAAAGGTACAGATATCATGGGGGGAGAGGAAGAAGATGCTGGACCTGTGAGTGCAGCAACCGCAGTTTGTTTGGTTTTTTTAATCACAGTAGCACAGGGTAAAAAGTTTTTGCATCTGCAGTAAAATGTACTTTTTTTTTTAACCACGGATCCACATTCCCATGTCATTCTCTATCTTCAGCAATGCACTTATCACTATTGCTTTGAAAAAATGAGGATTGAGGTTTGTTCTGCAGCGATATTTATTTATTGGGATTTATTAACTGTCTTTATGAAGAGATTTACCTAATAATATCTACCTGATACCATACTATTTCATCTGTTGCAGCCTGGTGTATGGAAATCTAAATTGGCACTCCTTGTACTTTACTTTTAATATGTTTGTACCAGTTTGAGGTTCAAATTAGACTGAAAAGCAAAGTTTGAAGGATGCCTCCTAAAAGTACAGAGATTTCTGAGCTATATGTTTAGGCTGCACATGCCATCAGAACAATTGGAAAGATCTGTGCTATTCTTGCTAATCTATAAATCAGTCAGACTGGAAGAGATGAACTCTTTGCCTTGCAATCTGATTTCCTTTCTTATTTCCTCTGTCTAATATTGCTCCTCAGTTCTATTCCCTCCTTCCTTCAAGAACTGTTTTCTCCCTCTCTTTTCTTCTTCTACTCTTCTCACTTAGTTTCTCCCTAGCCTGCTCCACCTGTCTATGACCCTCAGTCCTCAGTACAGTGGGTATGAAAGTTTTGAAAACCATGACATTTTGATTATGTTCCCACACTACAGGTATGTTCTGACACATGCTGTTTTTCCTGCTGTTAGGTCCCATTTCCTGTGCTGCAGGGAGAGGCCGTGGAGTACCTCGGACGCGCCAGTGATGCGCTTATTGCTGTCTCAAACTACCGGCTGCATATCAAGTTCAAGGATTCTGTTGTCAACGTGAGTTATCTGCTTTTCTTCAGTTCTCTGTGCGGTTTCCTACAAACCTGGTGGTAGTGGATGCTTGTGGTTTGTTAAGATGGAACATCTTGTAGCAGTTTGCATTATCTGATCTTTACTGATCTGAGCACTCATCGTTGCCTGGGATGAACCACAAACCCAGAGAACTGATAAAATTCTGCTCCAGACAGTACTGATAAGCTACACTTAACAGGAGGTTGAGAGAGGTCCTTTCAAATCATAAAGGGAGATGCAGTATATTTACATAAGAACATAAGAATAGCCTTACTGGGTCAGACCAATGGTTCATCAAGCCCAGTAGCCTGTTCTCACGGTGGATAATCCAGGTCACTAGTACCTGGCAAAACCCCCAAAGTAGCAATATTCCATTCTACCAATACAGGACAAGCAGTGGCTTCCCCCATGTCTGTCTCAATAACAGGCTATGGACATTTTCCTCAGGAAATAGTCCAAACCTTTCTTAGAACCAACTATGTCAACTGCTCTTGCCACAACCTTTGGCAATGTGTTCTAGAGCTTAACTATTCTCTGAGTGAAAAATATTTTCTCCTATTAGTTTTAAAAGTATTTCTCCATAACGTTGAATGTTCCCCTAGTTTTTGTAATTCTTGATGGAGTAAAAAATCAACACACTTGCACCCATTCTACACCACTCAAGTTTTTGTAGATTTCAATCATATCT
The DNA here is from genome assembly GCF_902459505.1 of Geotrypetes seraphini. Classification (NCBI taxonomy): domain Eukaryota; kingdom Metazoa; phylum Chordata; class Amphibia; order Gymnophiona; family Dermophiidae; genus Geotrypetes; species Geotrypetes seraphini. The sequence continues at coordinate 70,878,120 of NC_047098.1, read as the reverse complement.
CCTCTCGGCCGTCTCTTTTCCAAGCTGAAGAGCCCTAACCTTTTTAGTTTTTCCTCCTGCAAGAGGAGTTCCATTCCCTTTATTATCTTGGTCGCTCTTTGAACCTTTTCTAGTTCTGCTATATCTTTTGTGATAAGGCGATCAGAACTAAATGCAGTACTCTAGGTGAAGTCACATCATGGCGCAATACAGAGGCATTATAACATTATTAGTCTTGTTAACCATCCATTTTTTAAATAATTCCTAGCATCATGTTTGATTTCTTGGCCGCCACCGCACATTGGGCAGAAGGTTTCATTGTATTGTCTATATTGACACCCAAGGTGGCCCATAGCGTCTGGTAACTATAATTTCGGTTAATCTTCCCAATGTGCATCATTTGCATTTATCCACATTAAATTTCATCTGCTGTTTGGACGCCCAGTCTTCCAATTCCTAAGGTCTGCCTATAATTTTTCTCAATCATCATGCGTTTTAACAAGAAGAAGAAGAAAAGTTTTTCATCCATCTTCATACATATGAATGCAAGATTACTGCCCCAATTGCACTATTGGCATTTGAGTCGTTTAGCTGTAACTCTGGGTTCCTTGAAAAATAACTTCAAAACATAGCCCATGTCATGGGATCTGTTGAAAACCTTTAAGAGCTAAGTGGGAATTTCTTCCCCTCTTTTCTTTTGCCATTGAAAATATCTTTATTTTTTGAATAGCACATTTATTAGCACTCTTTTAAAAAACTCATACACAGTGATTGGGCAGTGGATTTGGCTATAGGAGCTTCGGTTCTTGGCCGAATTACACAATTCTGAGTGCATGTAAAAAGAATTATAAGTCTCATATATATAATTCATTTAACAACTCTTATCCTAGGAGTCTTACACAGCATTGTTACACTTTTGTTGATGTGCCATGACAGGTCACCTAAAATTACTATCTATAGCAGGCTAATATTTCTTTGGACCTAGATTTTGTTTTACAGAAGCACCCATGAACGACTTGGTTATATGTTATTTGGTTATTCCTGTTTTTGTTGTTCTTAAGTATATCAACCTTGTATACACTCCTTTGTAACATATCTGTCATAATGGCCAATATCTTTTTATTTGTTTAAACTGATGTTATTATAAACATTGTATGGTTTTATACTAACAAAAATATTTGTGTTAAAACTTATGGCAAGGATGTCTAGTCTTTGTAGACTGGCTCACCAGGATCACCCAAGTTTCTAATCTCGGTTTATATTCAAGTCAACCATTTTTCCTCCCTTTTGGGGGGAAAATGAGGTCTCAACTTGTGTTCGGATCGATTTATATTTGAGTATATACAGTGTATTTTCTTATGTTTGCATTTGCCAACAAATTGCTCCCTCTGCATTCTCTAGGCTTCAGAAAGGTTTGCTATGCTCTGCTTGCTTATTTGAGACAGTGGAGAGTTGAGCCTTTTGTCAGAATGACTGGGGAATTTGGGTTGGCGTAATCTCATAGAGTCAGGGGAAGGAACTGAGGTTTTTTATTGCCGTCTTGAAGTTCAATAGACCTTCTAACGATTTTAAGTGGGTAGGTAGTTTGTTCCAGAGGCGCAGTAGGTAGTGCGTGTAAGATCTTTTTCGGGCGTTCTCTTTTCCACAGAGGACGCATACCAAGGAAGCATGTAATTGCTTTTCTTCTTGTGAGAGAAGTGGTCTGTTCAGGGCGTAGGGTGGAAGTGTGGAGGCCATATAGGCTGTCATGGAAGAGTTTGTAAACCATTACTAAGCCTTTGAATGTACATTGTCAATTGGCAGCCAGTGGGCAGCATGTAATGCCATAGCGATCAAGTTTCTTATGTGGAGTTGGATGGCGACATTTTGTACTCATTGTAGTCGACGGACGTTTTTTGCAGTGAGGCTATTTAGGAGCATGTTGCAGTAGTCCATTCAGGAGAGGACGAAGGCGTAGAGTAGCTGGTTCTGAGAACTATCATCTGATTTTCTGTAGCTGTTGGAGGTAGTGGAACGAGGTGGAAACTACTTTGGAGATATGATCAGAGAGCAAAAGGTCACCGTCAAGGATCACCCCTAGGCTGTGTACTTTATCTTTGGATGTCAGGGTGGTCGATTCCCAGGAGATCAACAGATGGACGAGTTCAGGAGTCGCCTTTCTGTATCCAGAGGAGATCAGTTTTCACCGCATGGAGATGGTGCAGTCTGTCATTACTTCATGAGCACCGGGGGAGTTTCTTGCCTCCCTGGATCTCACAGAGGTGTATCTTCATATCCCAAATTTTTTGGCGCACAGGAAGATTCTGCAGTTTCACGTCTTAGCGCAGCACTTTCAGTTTGCGGCTCTTCCCTTTGGATTAGCGACAGCACCAAGGACCTTCACCAAGGTGGTTGTGGTAACACATCTCTGCTCTCTGGGTGTCCTGGTCCATCTGTATCTGTACGATTGGCTGATCAGAACTCCCTCTCTGGCCAAGAGGATCCAGGCGATTCAGCAGGTGGTTCACTTGCTGCAGCATCTGGGCTGGGTGATCAACCTTCAGAAGAGTTGCTTGGAGCCCACCCAGGATTTGGAGTACCTGGTTGTCCGCTTTCACACGGGACAGAACAAAGTGTTCCTTCCCTTAGCCCGTCAAGAGAAGATTCAGAAAGTCATCAGGGAACTTCTGGCCACTCAGTCCCCGATGGCCTAACAGTATCTCCAGGTCCTATGGCTCATGGTGGCGACGATAGACCTACCGTAGTTCTGTGAGCCAGAGCCAGACAGCGTCCTTTTCAGGAGGCTCTGATGGAATCTGCAGCAGGACCAATTGCTTGCTCTCCTGCTTTGGACGACGTGCAACAGTATGGTGTGGTGATTGTATCCCCTGTCCCTAGCTAGGGGGTCTTCCACTCCGGATCTCGGATTGGGTGACTGTCAACAGACGCCGAGTCTCTCTGGCTGGGGGGGCAGTCTGTATATCGGTTCCGGTGCAGGGCCAGTGGGCACCCTTGGAGCTCGAGTGGTCGGTCAATTGCCTGGAACTGAGGGCAATTCATCTGGCCCTCTTGCATTTTCAGGCCCGTCTCCATTATCGAGCTGTCTGAGTGTTCTAGGACAATGCCATGGCGGTGGCTTAATGTCATCTGGCAGAGGGGCACGGACAGTGAGAGATTAGAGAAACTGGGCCTCTTCTCCCTTGAAAAGAGGAGACTGAGAGGAGACATGATCGAAACATTCAAGATAATGAAGGGAATAGATTTAGTAGATAGAGACAGGTTGTTCAAAGGGGATAGATTCCGTACAAGCGTAGGGAAGTTCTTCTTCACCCAGAGAGGTGGAAAACTGGAATGCTCTTCCAGAGGCTGTTATAGGGGAAAACACCTTCCAGGGATTCAAGATAAAGTTAGATAAGTTCCTGCTGAACCAGAACGTACACAGGTAAGGCTAGTCTCAGTTAGGGCACTGGTCTTTGACATAAGGTCCGCCGCATGAGCAATTCTTAAGTTCCTTAAGTGTGGAGGCCCGATTGCTTTTTTGCTGGGTGGAAAGACATCTGATTGCACTGTCCAGGGTTCACATGGCAGGCAGACTTTGTCAGTCGCCATACACTGGACCCCAGAGTCTCTCCCGGAGAGTGTTCAAGTGTATAGTGCACTGATGGGGGACACCAATTTGACCGCATGGCAACCATGGTAAACAAGAAAGCTAATCGGATTTTCAGTCATTGTCGAGAGGCCGGTAGCAACAGCCTGGATGTTCTTGTACCAGTCCTGACCGTAGGAGGGTCTTCTTTACGCCTTCCCTCTGTGGCCCATAATAGGGCGTCTGTTGCATCGCATAGCATAGTACCCGGGGCCAGTGATCTTGGTGGCTTCTGATTGGCCGAGATGGCAGTGGTATGCCAACCTGATGCGGCTCCGGCGAAGCCGGGGACTGCATTTGCTCTGTCACCCTTGGCTTCTCTTATAGGGTTGCTCTTGAGGACCCGGGCCACTTTGGTCTTAATGGCATGGTTCTTGAGTATGCGGCCTTGATGGCTTGGAGCTATTCTACTGCGGTGATAGCTATGCTGCTTCACAGCAAATGGAAGTCCACAGTGGCGGCCTACTTGAAAGTTAGGCAGTGCTACCAGGCTTGGTGCGTCCAGATTGCAGGCCTGTCCTGCCTGGGCCCTGTTGCTTTGAGGGGATTTTTGGCGGTTCATCCGGACATAGTCCACTTTCTATGGGGCGCGGTTCGTCTGAGGCCTACTTTGCATCTCCCTTATCCAATGTGGAATTTGAATCTGGTTCTCTGCTCCCTAGCTCGCCCATCTTATGAGCCTCAGGAGCAGGCGTCTTTGATGGATCTCACTATCAAGACAGTGTTCCTTGTAGCTGTCACGTTGGCGCGGAGAGTTTCAGTGCTCCAAGCTTTTTCTTATTGGGATCATTTCTAGCATATTATGGATACCGTGGTGCTCTTGCGTACGGTTCCTTCCTTTCTTCCTTCCAAATGTAGTTTCGGTCTTCTATGTGAATCAGGAAGTTCAACTTCAGTGTTTGTTCCTGCCAGTTCAAAGGCCTAGGACCGGGTGTTGCAGTTCCTGGAAGTGCACAAATTTTGCTGCGATATTTGGAGATAACCAACAAGTTTCATATCTCGGACCAGGTGGGTCCAGCTCGCAAGTGCAAGCCTGCCTCTAAGGCTACCATTTCGAGATGGATTCAAGCGGCCATTTCTGCAGAAACTTCCTGTTCACCAGAAAATTGGGGATATGAAGATACGCCTCCGTGAGATCCAGGGAGGCCAGAAACTCCCCCGATGCCAATGAAGCAATGATGGACCGCACCGTCTCCATGCGGAAGTGGAGCACATTCAGTGCCGCATTGACTTCTTTCAGATCCAGGATTGGTCTCTAATCTTTGGATCCTTTCTTTGGAACGATGAAGTATATCAAGTATCTCCTGGAGCCCAAGTTGCCCTCTGCCACGGGTTTGATGGCCGCAAGATCCAACAGTCTGTGGACCGTTTCCTGCACCCCAAGGGGTGCGGGCTCATTCTACTGGGGAGCCTCCTCCTTGGCCAAGTCATCATCGGTGACTCCGGATGAGATTTGCAGGGCTGCTACGTGGTCCTCTTTGTACACCTTCACCAAGTTTTACAGGGTTGATGTTGGGGCCAAGCAGGATGCCGCTTTTGGTGCCTCGGATTTGGCAGTGAGCTCATCAGTTTTCCACCCTGAAATTTTGGAAATGTTCTGTTACATTCCACTGGTCCCAGAATAAAGTGAGATTGTCCAAGAATAAAAGATTAGGTTCTTACCTCTCTAATCTTTTTTGTAAATCCATATTTTATTCCAGGAACCCGCCTTATGTATGTCTGATTCGCTGATCGCCTGCCTTCAAGTACTGGTAAACTGGATTTATGTTTCAGACCAGCCTTTATAAGAGTGCCATCTGATTGGAACAAGCACTAAATTTGGGGTGGTGGAGGTGTCCCTGGTTTAGCACCCCCTGCTGACAGTGCAGGCTGTGTCTCCCTATAGCACTGTTTTTGTTGTTCAGGTTCTAATGTTTCATAACCTGTTTTATAGTTTTCATTGTTGCTGTTTTGCATATGTTAATATGAACAGAACTGGTTTGTTTGGCGGGGGAGTTCCCCGTTTCCCTCTCTGTCTTGTTTATTATTGTCTGTAGATGTTCCTGCTGCTTGAAGACTGACTGGGATCTAATGGGCATGCTCCAGGATATGCTAGTCCAGAGAGGAGTTATGACTTCAATCATCTGAAGCTTTCTACAGTGCCTGGTGGCTAGGGATGCATAAACCCACTGGTCTCGGAATAAAGTGTGGATTTACAAGGAAGAAGAATTGATTACTTCAATAAAAGTATCCTATACTTCTTTACAAGTATAAGTGACATAATTTTTACTTAAGTACAGTAATTAATTGCGTTTGCTTAGTCTTGATACAACATTGGGCAGTGATTCACATTTATGTTGAGTATATCTTGAACGGCAAATATAGATGTGATGGGATAATTTATGAGGGTTTGTCTTTCCATATGTCTGTGTTGGGACTGGATGGTTATTTGAGAGCATGTAGATATTTAGGGGGGGGGTATGCTTATAATAATTCACATTTATTTGATATATTGCAAATAAAAACATAATGGTAATACTTAGTTGATATTCTTTCTATAGGTACCTTTAAGAATGATTGAGGCGGTAGAGAGCAGGGACATGTTTCAGCTTCAAATTATCTGTAAAGACTCAAAGGTCATCAGGTATGTATGTTGCATGGTAGTGCTGTTAGAAGAGGAGAAGTTAATATGTATATTTTAGAGAATAACTTATGCAGAAGTGGGATGTGAGACAAGGGAAAGGAGGGAGAACTCCAGTGTGCTGGGGAGAGGAAGAAGAGGAAGAAGGATAGAGGGCACACGCAATGAGCAATGGAAGGGAAATGCAGAGGGTGAATTTCTCTTGGCGCAGGGAGACTATATCTTAGGGAAATGAATAGGGACCATTCATCATCCTATATAGGGGCTTGTAGTCGTATATTTTGTTTTGGAACTCAGAGAAATCAGAACTATATTCCTGCATGCAGTGGACTAAAGCTATAACTGGCTCAGTTTTTCCTTTACTTATGGAACTAAATGGTCAGCTTAGCTATGAGACCCGTTTTTTATTCAGTTTCTGAAGTTGGTATGTGTGTGGTCTCCTTTGCCCTTGTCTACAGGTGTCACTTCTCCACATTTAAGCAATGTCAGGAATGGCTGAAAAGATTGAGCAGGGCCACAATGTGCCCAGGGAAGCAGGAAGACCTGTTTGCATTTGCCTATCATGCCTGGTGTCTGGGGTTGTGTGCCGATGAAGAAGATCACCATGCTCATCTGTGTCATTCAGGTCAGTAATGCCTCTATCTAGGGCCAGACCCTCCCTTACAAATTGCTTTTTAAGTTAGACTATTTGGGAGAAAAAAGATTGCCTCATTTATTTTTTGCTTGGCTTTTAATTTTGGACTGCTTTGATACATCCTAAGTGTTCGAGAATGATGAGCCTATTTCACTAGAAGGAAAGATTACATACTTATCTTGATAATCTTCTTTCTAGTAAATAGGCACATCATTCTAGAAGCCCACCTAGCCTGCTTGCTGTCTCAGATGTGTCCGCATTACCAGACACCCTGTTTCTTTCCTCTGTCAATGATAGGGAGATCCACTACTATTGTGAAGAGACCATGGACTATCTTTCAGAACTCCAAGACTGTTAGTGTAGATTGCGATCAAGTAGGTGGCCTGTTTGTTCTACCATGTTGTAGGGTTAAATGTTTAGATGTTTCATGATTATTTCATTTTCCAGTACAATAGGTGTGTCATTCTAGACAAGTGTGTTATTTCCCTATGGCTGCAAGCCATCCGCAGAAGGAATCCACTCCGGATTTTTTTTCTTTGACCCTCCTTCTTGCAATATTTCCCTTCTGCATTCGAGCTGGAAGGAATGTTTCTGTTCTGCCCTCTTTTTATTATTTTATTCTGTTTTTGACCTTTATTCAGTGTTTTCTGTGTTCGGAGCTTTCATCTTGATCACAGCTCTGCCTGCATAGAGAAGAAACAGACTCCAATCTGCAGCTGACAGATCAATCCCTGGTGGTATCTGATAGCCAGCCTGCACAAATATTTTAGGAGCTCAGGGCCAACCTTGCATTTATTTCTCACCTGCTGCTTTGCAGGGGTTTGAGCGCAGGATGTGGGGTACCCTTAGGAGGCTCAGCGGTGTCTCGTAGGGTGTCTGGCTGCATTTTTCACCTCCCCCCCTTCTGTACGTACATCTGTTGGTCCATGGAGGTGGTGGTATGGTCAGTCTCTGTGCCTTGCTGGCGGCCCAAAGATCAGCGTTTAAGAGGCACTTCCAGCTTGAGGTAGTGATTCTTCTCCTATCCAGCTACTGTAAAGAGCCGAGGCGGGCTCAGGTCACAGTGAGTAAAACTGTTACAGCCAGTGGAGTGAATCAAGGGCGGTCTGAATTTCAGGTTTTGGGGTGTTTTCTGCACGTTCCCTTGTGTTTCCTCATCTCAAAAATCCTAATTTCACCATTTTTGCACTTTGTAGGAGTACTTTATTAGTGTTTTTAGGCGCAAATTTCTTAGCGGAGGTCATTTTGGATTTTTAGCAAACTTTTTTTTTTTTAAGGTAGAAAAGAAAAAGTTTATTTTAAATTTTTGGAAATTGGAATGTGTCAGCTTTGGAAAAGTGCATCTTTCTAAGTTTGCATTTCTAATTCTTTATTCGTTTTTACATCTTACAATAAGTGTGTCAGAAAATAACATTTGAACTTATACAATATCACTTAATTATCTATCATAATCAACTTAAATTAGTAATATTTCAACCCTCCCTCCCATCCCTACTATTTCATATGTAGTTACATATATCATATAATATATTATATATAATCTTTCCTATTAATCTAAACATTTAATACAAGATTAGAAATCCCTCCCCCCACTCCTCACTTTGCAATTGTACCAATAAGGGAAAAATGATATTTACTCATTACAATATTCTATTAATGGTCCCCAAACCTCCTGAAATTTATTAAAATTTCCTTTCTGTTCTTTCCATCTTATATATAAGTCACTAATGTAATGTAATATATATGACACAGAGAATTCCACCAGAAACTGTAGTTTAATCTACTCCAGTTTTTCCCAATTAAACATAATCTGTTGAACGGCTACTCCTGTAAGAGCTTATTATTTTTTGAAGAAATTTGACTTTTCTTCCTCATTGACATTCCAGGTAATATAGTATCATATGATAAAGCCACCAGATTTTCTAATAAAGAATTTATTTGGCCCCATATCGATTTCCAAAAAGCCAAAATAAATGGACAATAGAATAATAAATGATCTAAAGTCCCTGCTTCAAGATGACAATGCCAGCATCTATTATACTTAGACCTATCTAATTTTTGTAAACGAACAGGGGTCCAGAATGCTCTATGTAACAGAAAAAACCAAGTTCCCTGCACTTCCAAACTTGCAATGTTTTCCTCAATACATACTGCCTTCACTCGGAAGGGATGTGCTCTAAATGACCTGAACCACCAAGAAATCCACTCTAGGCTGACTAAAGAGTTGCTGATAATAATAATAATAATAGTTTATTTTTAGATATCGCCAAACCATCACTTCAAGGCGGTTCACAATAATAATGCACTGGGCATTGGAAATACAAAGTCAAAAGGCATTGATTAAGAATAGAAATTACGTAATTCAGAATAATAAAACATTAAGCAAAGAAGTTTTCAGCATCATAAAACTATTAAAAATAGAGATTTCACAATTCAATTGACAGTACAAATAATAAAAAAACCAAATAGGAGGATAGATGGATTTATAGAATAAAAATTAACATAAGAACATAAGAAGCGCCATCTCCGGATCAGACTTCGGTCCATCAAGTCCGGTGATCCGCACATGCGGAGACCCTGCCCGATGTATACCAGGCGTAATTTTAGTCACCCATATCCCTCTATGCCTCTCGTAAGGAGATGTGCATCCAGTTTGCTTTTGAATCCTAGGACGGTCGATTCCGCAATAACCTCGTCGGGGAGAGCATTCCAGGTGTTCATCACTCTCTGCATGAAGCAGAACTTCCTGATATTCGTCCTGAACTTGTCCCCCGTCAGCTTCATTCCGTGTCCCCTTGTCCGTGTCAAATTGGACAATGTAAATAGTTTTTTCTGCTCTATTTTGTCGATTCCTTTCAGTATTTTGAAGGTCTCGATCATATCCCCTCACAGTCTCCACTTCTCAAGGGAGAACAATCCCAGTCTCATAAATCGATCCTCATATTCCAGTTTCTCCATACCCATTACTAGCTTTGTTGCTCGCCTCTGCACCCTCTCCAGCAGTTTTATATCCTTCTTTAGGTTAGGAGACCAATGTTGGACGCAGTATTCCAAGTGGGGTCTGACCATTGCCCTATAAAGCGGCATTATGACCTTCTCCGATCTACTAGTGATTCCCTTCTTTATCATGCCCAACATTCTATTTGCTTTCTTTGCCACTGCCGCCGCACATTGTGCTGACGGTTTCAGGGTCCTATCTATCAGTACTCCCAGGTCCTTTTCTTGTTCGCTCTTACCCAGAGTTGCACCTGACATTCTATACTCGTATTCCTTATTCTTACTGCCTAAATGCATTACTTTGCATTTCTCCACATCAATTCTGTATTACATATTTTTTAAATAGATAAATTTTAAGGGCTTTCCAAAATTGATAATAAGTAAGGAAAGGGGAAATAAGGACATTCAAACATGAATTCATTACTCCGGCCTGGAATGCCAAGGTCCTATGCAAAAATTTTTTGTAGCAGCATGCTTTTACTGAGGGAAAAGAAAACCAACCTGGTCTACGGATGTTTTTATTAATAGTATAGAATCTAAAATGTGAAGAAAGATAAGATAGTGCTAAACCAAATAAGATCTTAAAGCAAATACAGCCGAATTGGAATAGCTTCAAATGGCAACCAGTGAAGATTTTGGTAATATAAGCTGATATGATCATGTTTTTTAAGATTAAAGATCATTTTGTATTATAACCTGCTCTACCCCATCCAATCTGGCTTTAGAGCAGGTTATAGTATGGAAACATTGCTTTGCTCTTCGGTACCTAGAGGCTGATATATTTTCAGTTTAGATCAAACTGCAATACTTACTCAATTTGATCTCTCAAGTGCATTTGATCTTCTTCTGTCTTGAACCCTCACTTCCCTCCCGCATACTTGGTGACTTCAGCATCACAAACTATTATTACAGATCTTACAGGATTGGGGTTTGGAAGGTACAGTATTAAATTGGATCAAATGATTTTTATCCCATAGATCATTCAGGGTTAAAATGAATGGTTGTTTATCGACTAGCTGGTCATTGGATTGTGGTATACCACAGGGCTCTCTCTTATCCCCCAATATTGTTCAATATTATAATGCACTCGTTAGGTTTAGAACTTGAAAGATATATTTCCAGTTATATTTATGCTGATGATAAAGCATTCTTTTATCTTTCAATATTAAGGATTTTGATTGGAGAACATAAGAATTGCCGCTGCTGGGTCAGACCAGTGGTCCATCCTGCCCAGCAGTCCGCTCATGCGGCGGTCCCCAGGAGGATGTTGAAGTGTTTGCTCACTACAGTTGAACAATGGATTATTGCTTATAAATTGAAGATAAATACAGAAAAAACTAAATTCCTTTGGTTGAGTCTGGCAGGTTTGGCTAAATCAGATCTTTTGTCCTCCCAAGGCGGGGGTGAAGAACTTTTGTACACGAAAGAGGCGTGGGACTTGGATGTGATAGTTGTATGTGATGATCTTAAGGTAGCCAAACAGGTTGGAAAAGCAACAGCGAAAGCTAGAAGGATGCTTGGATGCATAGTGAAAAGATTGGTCAGTAGGAAAAAGGAGGTATTGATGCCCCTATATAAAACTCTGGTTAGACTTCATTTAGAATATTGTATGCAATTCTGGAAATCGCACTTTCAAAAAGATATAAACAGGCTGGAGTTGGTCCAGAGGAAGGCAACTAAAATGGTCTACATCATAAGGTGTACAGGGACACATTTAAAGATCTCAATATGTATACTTTGGTGGAAAGGCAGGAGAGGGGAGATATGATAGAGACATTTAAGTACCTATGTGGCATAAATGCGCATGAGGCGAGTCTCTTTTAACTGAGTGAGAGGGCATAGAATGAGGTTAAGAGGTGATAGGCTCAGGAGTGATCTAAGGAAATACTTTTTTTTAAAGAAAGGGTGGTAGATGTATGGAATAGTCCCCTGGTAGAGACAGACTGTTTCTAAATTCAAGAATATATGGGGCAGGCGCATGAGATCTCTTATGGAGATGAAGAGATAATGGATGCTGTGGATGGGCAGACTGGATGGGCCTTTTGGCCTTTATTTGCTGTAATGTTTCTGTTTCTAAACTATCAATCTCTACATCCCCTCCTTCACCTAGAGATTTTCCTGTGTCTGTTTCATGCTTTCTTGAATTCAGGTAGAGTCTTCATCTGCACTACCTTGCTTGTAGATCATTCCATGCATCCACTACTCTTTCTGTAAAGAGCTATTTCCTTAGATGTTCCTAAGTATAATGAATGACGGAAAAAAACCCCCAACCAATTGGACTGTCCAGTCCATCCAGTTGAGATCCTTCCTCTTTGGTTTTCTACCCCTATAAAGTTTCATGTTCAAACCAGTACCAGATCTCTGTCCTATAACTCTTCACTTCTGTCTTTTGTTGTATTTTTAAAAGTTCTAGCCTCCCATGTTGAAACAGGATTCTCTGTTTTCTGCAGAGGCCCCCTTCATTTTAAAGACCATGCTACCCTTTTCTTTATTAGTTTCAGCTTTGTTTCTTCCTCTCTTGATTCATGTGTAATAATGATCTGTCCCACTTTTTCCAGGAGACCACGTGAAATTCCGTTTTGAGATGGAATTGGTGAGAATGGGATTTGACCTGCAGAATGCTTGGAGGGCGTCTGATATCAATAGCAGCTACAAGTGAGTAAATGCTTTCTTTACAGTCCTGTACAACAGAGACGTGCAAGTCCAACTTTAGAATTGGAGGGGGGAATGGAATATGAGTTATGTGCAAGTTTGGAGGAGCTGTGGGAAGGAAATGAGGAATGTGTGGAAGTTTTGGGGTTGGGAATTGTAGAGAGAGCAATAGATATGCCAGCTTTTGGAAGAGGATAATGAAAAAAAGGGAAGGGATTTCTAAACTAGGGAGTATTATACAAAAGAGGAATTTGTGGTTTTCAGTCTCACCTTTTGTGCATCAGACAGTGCCTGGATTTCCTGACTAGTCTCCAAATTTAGTGGAAAGCCAGTGGAACCATTGTATAGTATCTTCCTTTTACTATTTTAAAACAAGCAGCAAACTTCAGAACACCTTGTGAAACTGAGGCATTTCATAACATACCTGCTCTTTTACTGCATATATTTTTATCTCTCTTCTATATTACTTAGGGAAATGATATGAAAATTGAATAATTGACCTCTGCATGTGTTTGATATAAGAGCCGTTCTCTGTATTGCACTTAATTTAGATTTTGTTATATCTACTCTGGAGTCCATACATATGGTGATCAATCCATTCCTGTGAACTGAATTTGCAGCTTTGGGCACCTCCCATGTAGAGGCATTGCCCAGTGTACTCTCCAGTTTTTCTTCTGCAAGCAAACTGTGCAGAGGTGTATCTGATCTGCTCTATTTTTTTCTTTTTCACATTCAAAGTTAGTTTTTATGAGACATTAGTACCCTGAGACCCCATTCTATGGGATTCTCTTCCTGGGAAAAGACACAGGTTTCGCTGAGCCAGACTGCAGCTCTATAGGGCAAGCCTTCGGGTGGACCAGGAGAGTCATCCTACTGTGTGTCTTCAGGTCTCTGGGTCCATTCCCCTGGGATCTGGCTCACCTAAGTTTTTCAATGGCTTGAACACAGGCTGTGGGCGCCTTGTGTAAGAACCCTTGGGGTATCAGGGTGCCAGTGGCATATTTACTTAAGTTTAAGTTTTATTATTATTTTTAATATACCGACCATCGACAAGTATCTAGCCGGTTTACAATGCTAAAAATAAATGGTTAAAATAATAATTATAGGTGGGGGAAGAGTGAACATTAAAAGATAATTTATAAATATAAACATGAGCTTGAGGGTAGAAAGGGGAAGGGGGGGTCAATAATTACATCATTAAAACAAAATTAAAAGAAAAGGAGGAGGGGGGATATAACATCAGGAACGGGGATCGATTCTTGAAAGCAGTTGAGATAAATTTTGCTAGCTGTTGGAGGAAGTATTAAAAGGCTGTGGTATGCGTCTTGAAATAAGAACGTTTTTAGTTTAGTCTTGACTTTGTCGAGAAGATATTTGTGGCGGAGTTGAGGTGGCATAAAGTTGGAGCTACTACAGAGAAGTTAGTTTTCCTAATGTAGTAGAATTCTTTGATGGAAGGGACGGTCAATAAGTTCTGATCTGCTGATCTAAGGGTCTGAGGAGGGATGATGAGTTTATCAAGAAAAGATGGAAGACGCAAGAGTTTGATTTTAAAGACCAGCATTAAAGTTTTATAAATGATACAGTGTGTAATGGGTAGCCAGTGGGCTTCTTTCAGAAGAGAAGTAACATGATCATATTTCCCTACCTTATGAATAAGTTTAATTGCCGTATTTTGGATGAGTTGCAGACAACGTAGTTCTTTTTGGGGAATTCCATTATATAGAGAATTACAGTAATCTAGATGAGAAATGACCAATGAGTGGACAAGAGTTATGATAGCATTAGTTTCGAGAATTGAAGTTAGGGAACGGATAAGCTGAAGTTTGTAGAAGCAGGATTTTACGATGGAGCTTATCTGGTCATGAAAGTTTAAATCTTTGCCTATAGTTACTCCGAGCAGTTTTATTTTTGATTCCATTTTTACTGGGCAAGATTTAATGGAGATTTTTCCTTTTATTATTTCATTGTTCCTGATCAGGAAGATTATACCACAGGATTTATTGATATTAAGGGAAAGTTTATTTATGTGAAGCCAATCACTGATTTTGTCCAGTTTGGTATTAATTTCTTGTATTTCGTTTATTTTTGAAGAATCAACAGGATGGAGTAGTTGAATGTCGTCTGCATAGGCAAAAATAGTAAAGCCCGATGGACTTGGACTTCAGCAAAGCATTCGATAGCGAACCACACCGCAGGTTATTGAGGGGTACAGATAGAAGTAGAGGTAGGTTATAGGAATAGTCAGGGACCACTTCACAGGTCATAGGCATGATGGGCCGCCGCGGGAGTGGACCGCTGGGCGCGATGGACCTCTGGTCTGACCCAGTGGAGGCAACTTCTTATGTTCATTCACTCCTAAATAAAATCATAAAAATACCATTGAGCTTTGAAATTTTGCAGGACTGCTCATTGAAGATCTAGAACATTTAGAATATATGAGTAATATCAGATTGATTTAATTCTTGCCCAAATGCTTCTTTAAAATAAACTGTTTTTAACAGAATTTTGAAAGATTTTAAATTTGTCTTTAATCTTAACTCTTGTGGCATGTTGTCAGGTTATTCAAGAGTGCTCTAAGGCAGTGGCCCCCAGTTTGCCCACCCTGTCCTTCCTGGAACCATGTTAGAAGGGCTTTGTTTGAGCCCTTATAGGATGCCACCCTAATGGACTTGACTATCAAGACAGTGTTTCTGGTTGCCATCGCTTCCGCAAGGCACATCTCCGAACTGCAATCTTTGTCACGCAGGGACCCTTATCAGCGTATCACAGATGCCAGGGTTTCCTTGAGGACTGGCCAAAGGTGGTTTCAGCATTTCACATCAACCAGGAAGTTAGTCTTTCAGCTTTCCAGCCCTCGGGATCTAAGGAGGATGACAAAGTCTTGAAGGTGCTGGATGTCCGGAAGGTTATTTTGCATTACCTGGAGGTTATTAATGACTTTCATCTCTTGGACCACCTTTTCGTGTTGATGAATCTGGCTAAGAAGGGGAGTCTGGCTTCCAAGGCTACCATTTCAAGATGGATCAGGTCAGCTATTTCGTCCTGCTACATTGCCTGTGGTAGGCAGCCTCCATTCGCGCTTAGAGCGCATTTGACGAGAGGGATTGCCTCTTCCTGGGCTTAAGCCAGGACCATTCCTCCAAATAAGATTTGCAGGCGACAACTTGGTCATCCCTTCATACTTTCACTAAGTTTTATAGAGTGAACAGAGCAGCTGAAGAGGGCGCATCCTTTGGAGCCTCAGTTTTGAATGCAGGTTTATCTCTGCTACCTGGGGTTTCTGGGACTGCTTAGGTATGTACCTTGGTTCAGCACACCATTCCTATGCACTGCATGGGATCAGGAAAAAGCGCACAGAGTCCAGGCTATGGTCGGTGCTTGCTGGATATTCAAGCAATAGAGCCAGTGCTAAGCAATTTTTCAGGCTCAGGCAGATACTCTGTTTGCCAGAAGATTGGAGACCTATTCTAGATCTGAAGCATGTGAATGTGGCTCTCAAGATTCCTTGGTTCTGGATGGATTCCGTGAAGTCGATCATTGTAGCGGTGTCTCCGGGGGGAATTTCTGGCTTCCTTGGATCTTATGGAGGCATACCTACACATTCCCATCTTTCCAGCTCACCACAAATTTCTAAGGTTTCATGTGCTGAATCAGCATTGTCAGTTTTCAGTTCTTCCTTTTGGCCTGGCAACAGCATCCCGGACATTCACCTAGCATGATTTTCGAGGTAGGTCTTAATATAAGCCCGATCCCAAAAATAAGTCCTAGTTGAAGTGCAGGATTCGCCGGTAGCGGCGCAAATCCTCCCCCCTCCCCGGCTGACCCTTCCATTTCTCTCTCCCATCTGAACCCCCATTGACCGTGAGACCGATAATACCTTCTTGCAAATGGCAGCAATCTAGACAGGCTGCTTTGCGGCCTTCTCCTGCTGGGTCATTCCTCTGCCGCATCACTGATGATGTCATCAGCAACGCGGGACACAGAACGCCACAGCAGGAGAAGACAGCGAAGCAGCCTGTCTAGATTGCTGCCGATGCTGCCATTTGCAAGAAGGTATTTCGATCTCACTGTCGGCAGGTTCGGATGGGAGGGAAAGATGGAAGGGAGGGATACCAGTATGTATATTTGGGAAGAAAGGCACATGGGGATGATTGAATACCTCTCATATAAGTTGAATACCTCTCATATAAGTGCACAGGAGTGAGGCATCCTTCAGTTAAAAGGAAGTGCTGGAATGAGGGGCATAAGAATAAGGTGAACGGGGAGAGACTCAGAAGTAAATTGGATATCGTGTTTCCCCGAAAATAAGACCTAGTGCATTTTTGGGGCCCAAAATTTGTACAGTAATTTTTTGTTATGTTCATAGTACGCTTGTAGATTGGTCTTTCTCCTTTAGTCTTCTCACCATGGCACCATCATACTTAAACCTTCTCCTTCCTTAAGCCCTTCTGGTATCGGCTGTAGGAAGTTGCTGTTAAATGGACACAGTGAAGTAGAGGAGTAGCCTAACAGTGCTGTGTTCTGAGAACCAGGGGAATTGGATTTAACATAGTAACATAGAGATGACGGCAGATAAAGACCCGAATAGTCTATCCAGTCTGCCCAACCTGATTCAATTTAAATTTTATTTCTTCTTTTTAGCTATTTCTGGGCAAGAATCCAAAGCTCTGCCTGGTACTGTGCTTAGGTTCCAACTACTGAAGTCTACGTCAAAGCTCCCTCCAGCCTATCTACACCATCCCAGCCATCAAAGCCCTCCCCAGCCCATCCTCAACCAAACGGCCATATACAGACACAGACCGTCCAAGTCTGCCTAGTACTTGCCTTAGTTCTTCAATATTTACTATTATTTTCTGATTCTAGATTCTCTGTGTTCATCCCATGCTTTTGTGAACTCTGTCACCATTTTCCTCTCCACCACCTCTCTCGGGAGCGAATTCCAGGCATCCACCACTCTCTCCGTAAAGAAGAATTTCCCTACATTGCTCCTGAGTCTACCACCCCTCAACCTCAAATTATGTCCTCTGGTTTTTTTTTTTTTAACTTGAAAATCTTTATTAAAAGTTTTATGTTATACAAGCAATATGTGGATATCAAATCTCAATCACCCCACAGTATGTAACAAAACAAAAAACAGCAGAATCAGAAGTCACAAAAAAGCAAGAAGAAAACATCATCGATAAATGGATATCCCCTGCATTGAATCACAAATCCCCCCCACCCCTCCCAAATAAACTGAAACATCCAAAGTGGACAACTCCCTGTTGTTCCTTCAGGCAGTTATCCCCACAGCAACAATCCCCCAAATTCCCCCAGCCCCCGTAAACTTAAACCAAAGTATCAATTTTGTCCATAATAACAGTCCAAGTTCGAATAGATGAAAAATAGTGTCCATGCCGTTTGGCAATGGAAAGTTCCATGGTACATATTTGATGAAATTTCAGAGACCATTCTAGCATAGCAGGCGCCTCAGATCTTTTCCAGTGATTAGCAATTAAACATTTAGCCGCAGCCAAACCCCAACGGCGGATTTTAGTTTGCCAAGCATGTTCACACACATAAGAACATAAGAACTGCCATCTCCGGATCAGACCTTCGGTCCATCAAGTCCGGCGATCCGCACACGCGGAGGCCCTGCCAGGTGTACACCTGGCGTAATTTATAGTCCACCATATCTTTATATGCCTCTCTTAAGGAGATATGCATCTAGTTTGCTCTTGAAGCCTAGGACGGTCGATTCCGCAATAATCTCCTCTGGGAGGGCATTCCAGGTGTCAACCACTCTCTGAGTGAAGCAGAACTTCCTGACATTAGTCCTGAACCTGTCCCCCCTTAGCTTCATTACATGTCCTCTAGTCCGTGTCAAATTGGACAATGTAAATAATCTTCTCTGCTCTATTTTGTCGATTCCTTTCAGTATTTTGAAGGTCTCGATCATATCCCCACGCAGTCTCCTTTTCTCAAGGAAGAACAATCCTAGTGTTATAAGTCTATCCTCGTATTCCAGTTTCTCCATACCCTTCACCAGTTTTGTTGCTCGTCTCTGCACCCTCTCCAGCAGTTTTATATCCTTCTTTAGGTAGGGAGACCAATGTTGGACGCAATATTCCAAGTGTGGTCTGACCATTGCCCTATAAAGCGGCATTATAACTTTCTCCGATCTACTCGAGATTCCTTTCTTTATCATGCCCAACATTCTATTTGCCTTCTTTGCCGCTGCCGCGCATTGTGCCGACGGCTTCAGGGTCCTATCTATCAGTACACCCAGGTCCTTTTCTTGTTCACTCTTCCCCAGAGTTGCACCTGACATTGTATACTCGTATTCCTTATTCTTATTGCCTAAATGCATTACCTTGCATTTCTCCACATTGAACTTCATCTGCCATTTCTCCGCCCATGTTTCTAACCGACACAAGTCGCTCTGGAGTTCCTCTCTATCCTCCTGCGATCTGATTTCCCGGTATAGTTTTGTATCGTCTGCAAACTTGATGATCTCACTGGATGTTCCTTCCTCCAGGTCATTGATATAAATATTAAAAAGGATCGGCCCAAGTACCGAGCCCTGGGGTACACCACTAGTCACTTCTCCCAGTCGGAGAACTTCCCATTTATGCCCACTCTCTGCTTTCAGTTTTCCAGCCATTTGCCTATCCATCTTTGTATATCTCCCTCTATGCCATGGCTTTGTAGTTTCCTGAGAAGTCTTTCATGTGGAACTTTGTCGAACGCTTTCTGGAAGTCCAAGTATATTATGTCCACCGGCTTCCCACTATCAATTTGCTCGTTCACGGTCTCAAAAAATTGGAGTAAATTCGTCAAACATGATTTCCCTTTCCTGAATCCATGTTGACTGGGTTTCATCAAGTCGTGTGCGTCCAAGTGCCGGACTATGCTATCCTTGATCAGTGCTTCAACCATCTTGCCTGGGACAGACGTAAGACTCACAGGCCTATAGTTGTCCGGTTCCCCTCTCGATCCTTTTTTGAAAATTGGCGTGACGTTCGCTATCCTCCAGTCGTCCGGTATCTGTCCAGTTCTGATTGTCAGGTTTGCAAGTTTTTGCAATAACTCTCCGATTTCAACCTTCAATTCCTTTAAGACTCTCGGGTGAATTCCATCCGGTCCAGGGGATTTGTCACTTTTAAGTTTGTCGATCTGATAGTATATCTGGTCTAAGTCCACTTCAACTGTGGTGAGGCTGTCTTCTATTTCTCCTGCAAACACTTTCTCCGCTTCAGGTATTTTTGAGGTGTCCTCCTTCGTAAAGACGGACGCAAAGAAGGAATTTAGTTTGTCTGCGATTTGTTTATCTTCCTTGATGTACCCTTTTCTTCCCTGGTCGTCCAGGGGTCCCACTGCCTCTTTTGCAGGTTTTTTCCCTTTCACGTATCTAAAGAAGGGCTTGAAGTTTTTGGCCTCCTGGGCTATTTTTTCCTCATATTCCTGTTTGGCATCCCTCACCGCCTTGTGACATTTCTTCTGATCATCTTTATGTTTGTTCCAGGCTTCGGTTGTCTTTATGCATTTCCATTTTTTGAAAGAGTCCTTCTTTTCTTTTATGGCTTCCTTCACCTGTATGGTAAGCCATGCCGGTTCTCTTTTGCTCTTTGTTCTCCAATCTTTGGAAATCCTCGGAATGTAGAGATCTTGTGCTTCTGTGATAGTATTTTTCAGTAGGGACCATGCCTGATCTACCGTTTCAAGTTTGTCCACCATCTTCTCGAGTCGTTTTTCTACCATGGCTCTCATGCGATCGTATTTACCCTTTTTAAAGTTTAAGGATGTGGTTAAGGTTTTGGCATGTTTCCCTTTCCCGATGTCAAGTTTAAAGTTGATTACATTGTGATCACTCGTTCCCAGTGGAACCATGACTTCCACTTCTGTTATCGGTCCCGTGAGGCCATTTAGGACCAAGTCCAAGGTGGCGTTGCCTCTTGTCGGCTCTTTTACCATTTGTTCCAGGAAGCAATCCCCTAGCACCTCCAGGAACTTGGCCTCCTTGCCGCAGTTGGAGGTTGCTAGTTTCCAGTCTATCCCTGGGAAATTGAAGTCTCCCAATATAATTACATTGCCTGTCTTGCAATCTTGTTTGATTTCCTCCATCATTTCTGAGTCAGTTTCCTCCGCCTGTCCTGGGGGACGATAGTAAAGGCCAATTTTCGTATCTGCGCCATATTGATCAGGAATTTTGATCCAGAGTGACTCAAGCTTCTCTTTCATTTCTGTTGTAACCATTTCAACAGAATCTATTCCCTCCTTAACATATAGAGCAATACCTCCACCTTTCTGCTCTAATCGATCTCTTCTATACAGTTTGTATCCCTGTAGTACTGTGTCCCATTTGTTTTCTTCATTCCACCATGTTTCTGTTATGCCAATGATATCCAATATGTCATGTCTTGCTATTGTCTCTAGTTCCCCCATTTTGTTACCTAGACTTCTAGCATTCGTATACATACATCTAAGTTCCCTTCGTGTTACCTTTTTGGACCTTGTACTCTTGGCCGTCCCTATAGTTTCAATTACGGTATCCTTTACTGCTCCTGTGTTATCACCCTTGTTTGCTGTGTGGTCGTCCCCTCCTGTGTCTGAGTTGTCCCTTCCTGCTTTTTCTCCCTTATTGGCTGTGAGGTCGTCTTCTCTTGTGTAGGAGTAGTAGTCCTTGGCTTCTTCGTCGGGGCATCCTGCTATCCGTGCCATCGACCGGTGGACGACTGTCGGCTTTCCCCTATCTTTCAGTTTAAAGCCTTCTCGATTGCCTTCTTCATGTTGCCTGCCAAAACTCTTGCTCCTTCCTTGTTGAGGTGTAGTCCGTCCCTTCTGTAGTACTTTCTTTTTCCCCAGAACGCCATCCAGTTGCGCACGAAGTCGAAGCCTTCTTCTTCGCACCATCGTCTCATCCAGGCGTTGATTGCTTGCAATTCCCCTTGTCTCTTTCCATCCGCTCTTGGTACTGGGAGGATCTCAGAGAAGGCCACCTTCACCTCCCTGATCTTCAGTTGTCTTCCGAGTGAGCGGAGCTGGCCCTTCAACTCTTCCCTGTCATACTTCCGCCCGCTCACATCATTTGTTCCCACGTGGATAAGCACAGCGGTGTCCTCTCCCCCTGCGCCATCTATGATCCTGGAGATCCTGTTGGTCACATCCTTCACTCTTGCTCCATGCAGACAGATGACGACTCTGTCCTCTCTTCCTCCTGCGGTGTGGCTGTCCACATGTCGTATAATGGAGTCGCCTACGATGATCCCCCATCTTCTATATTCGGGAGTTCCTTGGGGGGCGTAGGTCCACGTCCTTGGAGTAGGGCCAGTCTTCTTCCTCCAATGATACTCTTGAAATTGTTTCCTGTTCTTTGGGTGGGGCGATGTCTTCCTGTGCTCTCACTATTCCTCCTGGTGTGCGGTTGTCTCCTACCTCGTCTTCGGTTTCTTCTGTGTTTGCATGGGTGTCTTCTCTCCTCACATGGGTTTCCTGAGTACAGTTTTCCAGCCCTGGGATCTCTACGTGGTGCTGATGAGCTTCCTCTATGAACATTATGTAAGCCCAATAAACATTCCGTTGGCACCAACGGGAGCACAATTTGTAACAATTGGGATAAACAACCAACAATACGTTTCCAAAAAATTTGTAAAGGAAGACAATCCCACCATATATGCAAAAATGTGCCCACAGCCCCCCCACACCTCCAACACATTGCAGAAGACCCTGGAAACATTTTATGTAACCTAGCTGGTGTATAATACCACCTGGTAAACACCTTGTAGGCGTTCTCCTGTATAAGAACACAAGAGGAGGCCTTACCCACCTCAATACAAAGTTGGTCCATTCCCTCTCCGAAAAAGAACATCCCAAGTCCCTTTCCCATATGTCTTTATATTTAGGATGAAAGGTAACCGAGCCCCAAAAATATTGATAGAGAACTGAAATGGGTTTGGGCAGACTACGAAGTGTAAGCCACAGATGTTCTAAGGGAGCCATTGACTTGATCGATTCCCCAGACCAGCCCTGCGATTGAATAAAATGTCGGGTTTGGGAGTAAGCCAAAAAATCCCCCTGAGGTAAAGCATTACTCTTCTGAAAGGCCTCAAAGGATACCAAGATCCCCTTATGGAGGACATCCGAGAATGTCCGGAGCCCTAAACGCTCCCAGCGCAAAAAAACCGAGCTCTCTCTACCCACCGGAAAGAAAGGTTCATCACACAACGCCCCCAAGAGTGAAGGCACCATCCCTGCTCCCCATCTCTTCCGCGTCTCACACCATATCTTCAAGAGATGATTCAAAATAGGATTGCTCAAAGTTCTAAAAACCACCCGTTCTGATAAAGATGACCAAATTAAGGATCGTAAAACCCGGTTACCCATTAGTTGCTGTTTATGTCCTCTGGTTTTACCATTTTCCTTTATCTGGAAAAGATTATGTTCTATGTTAATACCTTTCAAGTACTTGAACATCTAAATCATATCTCCCCTGTCCCTCCTTTCCTCTAGGGTATACATATTCAGGGCTCCTATCATTTTATTTGCCCTCCTCTGGACCGCGTCAAGTCATCTTATGTCCTTCGCCAGATACGGTCTTCAAAATTGAACACAATACTCTGAGTGGGGCCTCACCAACGACCTGTACAGGGGCATCAACACCTTCTTTCTTTTACTGGTTACGCCTCTCTTTATACAGCCCAGCATTCTTCCGGCAGCAGCCACCATCTTTTCACACTGTTTTTTCACCTTTAGATCTTCAGACACTATCACCCCAAGGTCCCTCTCCCCATCCGTGCATATGAGACTCTCACCTCCCAGCACATATGGTTCCTTCCAATTATTAATCTCCAAATGCATTACTCTGCACTTCTTTGCTTTGAATTTTAGTTGCCAGATATTAGACCATTCCTCTAACTTTTGTAGATCCTTTTTCATGTTTTCCACGCCCTTGGTGTCTACTCTGTTACAAATCTTGTTATCATCCGCAAAAAGGCAAACCTTTCCTTCTGTTCCTTCAGCAATGTCACTCACAAACATATTGAACAGGATCAACCCCAGCACCGAACCCTGAGGGACTCCACTACTCACCTTTCCTTCCTCCGAGCGATTTCCATTAACCACCACCCTCTGGCATCTGTCCGACAACCAGTTTCTCTACTCCAGTTGGGGCCTAACTTTAGCCCTTCAAGTTTGTTCAAGAGCCTCTTATGAGGAATCGTGTCAAAGGCTTTGCTGAAATCAAGTAAATGATATCTAGCATATGCCCTTGATCCAGTTCTCTGGTCACCCAATCAAAAAATTCAATCGGGATTTGATTCCCCCTACTGATCATAGGCAAGTATTTTAACCTTCCATTATATATATATATATATATATATATCAAATCCCTTCCCCTTTCCTTTTTCTTAGAGGTCTACCACCTTTATGCTCTGGTACAATCCCCATCTTGCTGCCTGAAGGGAAGCTGTTATGTGGCTTTTGCTCAAGTAATCAGAACTGAGGGCTATATGCATCTTCTGTAACCCAAGTCTTGCTGTTCTTTCCTGCAGGCTGTGTCCCAGTTATCCTCAGAAGCTGCTGGTTCCAGTCTGGATCACAGACAAAGAGCTGGAGAATGTGGCCTCTTTCCGTTCATGGAAAAGAATTCCAGTGGTTGTCTACAGGTGAGCACTCTAGATGCTTTGCATTGCGTTCTTTGTGGGTTCACAGATGTTCTCCCAGAAGCCAGAGCCTTTTTTCCTGTAAAGCTGTATAGGCTAAGCCAAGGTAATGTAAAGTTTTGGATGTTTAAAAGCAGCTAAATTTGTTATGGTTTATTAAAACCTGATAATGCTGCCTTTCACATAAAACAATCAAAGCGTTTCACAATGCTAACACACTCTGATAAAGGAAGTTCAATTATTCATAGGACAGCAAATAGTAGAATGAAGGTAAAGGTATGAAAGATCGAGGGGGACACCCAAGGTAAGCAAGTGAAAAAGAGATGTTTTCAGTGCAGAAAAAAACTTATTGTAAGATGGTTCAGATCGAAGATCAATAGGAAGGGAATTCCAAAGAGAAGGGACTTGGAGGAAAAAAGCAGAATGATTTGTGGACTGAAAGCAAAAACAATAGAGTGAAGGAAGAGCTAAATGGTGCACAGTGGAAGAACAAAGAGCACAAGAAGGAGTGAGGAAAGAAGAAAAAAAAAACCTTGCATGCAAGCGTAAGAATTTTATGTTGAATACAGAATGGAATGGGAAGCCAACGGTTGTGTATAAAAAGTAGAGTAACATGGTCCTACCGATGAGCAAAAGCCATTAGAATTGCCATACTAGGACAGACCGAAGGTCCATAAGGCCCAGTATCCTGTTTCCAACAGTGGCCAACCTAAGTCCCAAGTAGAATCCTAATAGCTCCCAAGCCAGAATCCTAATAGCTGTGTTTTGCACAGTTTGAAGGCACTTCAGTGAACTGGCTGGGAGACCCAAATAGATGACATTACTCTAATTCTGGCAAGTTGTAACCAGACAGTAAAGAAGTACAAGCTGAATCATCATAGTTTATGGAGAGAACGGTTAAGATGCAATGAAGAAAAACAAGAACGAACAACCAAGGAAATATGAGAATCAAAAGATCAGCCAATGATCATCTGTTTCCAATCTAGGCCAGAAACCTAAAGAGTAGCAACATTCCATGCTCTTGATCCAAAGTAAGCAGTGCCTTCCTCCATGTCTCTTTCAATAGCAGGCTATGAATTATTCCTCCAGGAACTTATCTAAACCTTTCTTAAACCTAGCTAGGCTAACCACTATAACCATGTCCTCTGGCAATGACTAGACTACTGTAATGCTCTGTACACTGGTATAACAAAGAGAGTTTGTATTAGCTGCAACTAATACAGAATGCTGCAGCACGACTGATGGAAGGCTGCAAGTGACATGACCACATTATACCCTTCCTGCAAAAACTACACTGGCTTCCAGTACTTTACAGGCTATATGTAAAACTCTTTGTTTGATTTTCATAACATAACATTTCTATACCTCTGAGGTCTTCTCAAGGAGCAACAAAAGAAATTATACAATGTGACACCTGCCAGAGAGCCTTCTCAGGAGAAGCCCTCGTGCTCCAGAATTTACACCCAGAGGGGCTACATCTAACTCCAGACTATTTCTACTTCAGGAAGCAGGTGAAAGCCTGGCTCTTCACCCAAACTTGTAATATATAGGGTAATTCCTATATACTCATTCTGTACCAGGACTAACTTGCTGCACACACTGTAGCTAAATCAGTTCTTTATATCTTGTCTAACTGTATAATCAACTTGCCTTGAGTTTAGCCCCCATCTGTTCATTCAAAAGATCATCCTTCTTGTCCCTGTCTAATAACTGTCCTCGGCTATAGGATAAGCTGTATTATACAAAAGCATTGGCATAATATCTGTTTGAATGTTCTGATGTTTACGTATTAGTTTATTTATTTAATTCCTTTTCTATCCCATTTTTCCCAAAGAGCTCAGAACGGGTTACAGGTTAATCATACATAAAATACCATAATTACAGTACAAGTTTACGATACAAGTTTTTATCTTAACTCGATATATACTAGGGGGCTCATAATCAAAACCAGAGTGATACCAAGGCTGTGAGGAATAGCGCTTATAGGAGACAGTAAATAAAGGTGCAAAGCGATCAAGAGCCAACCTCGGGGTCTTATCCCAAGTATGTATTTGATCAGATAAAGAACATGATGAGAATCTGCAGGAAATGCTTCACAGTGTTTGAAGAAGACTTCCGGAGTAAGAGATTTCAATTTCCTATCTTGTTTCACTGGAGAAGTAGAAACAGAAGAAGATGAAGAATTAATGACAGTATAAGAAAACTGTAAAAGAGCATAGTCAGATCACCCATAATGAGTAATGGTGAAGACAAGGTAAAGTGAAAGGCTTCTGGGTCAGCTGCACATAGCGAATAAGAATTGCTGCCACTTCCGCTGGCCCTTTGAAGAAGCTAGCCACTGAAGGGAGGGAGCGGGAGATGCAGGGCCATGGAGTTTTATCCCATGCTGACTGTCAGGTGTGCTTGTTGCTGGGTGTGCTTCAGCTTTTGGAGAAGCTTTTTAAGTTAGACATGAGGGGAGTGGGAGAAGGAAAGGCTGGACAATGGGAGGAAAGGAAGAGAGGGAAAATTGTTGAATTTGGAGAGGGAAAGAAGAAGAGTTGCACAGAGAGGAACAAGAGAAGGGAGAGATGCTTTGGGATTGGAGAAGGGCAAGAGAGGGGAGAGATGCTGCGGGGGGAGAGAGGTCAGAGATGCTGGAGGGAAAGATGTTGGACCTAGGGTGCAAGGGAGAAGGGAAAAGAGAGAGTGGACAATAGGATAGAGGGAAAGAGGGAGAGTTGCTAGAATGGAGGGGACAGGAGGAGATATGTTGACCAAGGGTGCAAGAGAGAAGGAGAGATGGTAGACAATGAAAGAGATACACAGGAGGGAGAGGGGAGAAAGTCAGAAATATTGGATCCAGAGTAGAAGAGATTGAAGGAGACATGCTAGACAATGGGAGGAAAGAGAGGGGAAGAAGTGGCATGATGGAAGAGAAAAAAGACTGGAAGTTGCTTGAGGGGGGAGGGGGAGGTGGAGTGAAAGGAATATGGAGATATTAGATTATCAGGGAAGGAAGAAAGAGGAAGCAGATGCTGACCTAGAAGGGAGAAGATTTTGGGAATAGTGGAAATATGTTGGAGAGGAAGGAATGAAAAGAGGATGGTGATTTTAAGGGGTAGAAGTAGGAGTGAGATGGAGAATGGGAGATACATTCTTCAGCTACCTGTGAAATTCTAAAGCAAAGGGTGAGGAGGAGGGCAAAATTAGAGCAAATAGAGAACAGGAAAGAAAAAAAGGACAGGAAAGAACAATATGCCAGAGGCAGGTGTAGTAAGGAAATGGAACAAGACAGGAGAGAGAAGACACGTAGAGAAAAGACAGGAAAGCAGAAAAGAGGAATTGGAACCAACATGCTGGCAGGAAAAAATGTCCAGACGACAAAGGTAGAAAAAAGCATTTTCTTTTAGCTTTGGGAAATGTACACAGCAGATGTTGAAAACGAAATGCATTTCCCTTTCTATTTTCCACTGTTGCAGTATATGTTGTTTAACTTCCTGAGCTTCCCAATTCAGTTTTTCTCTACATATTTTTATTAAAATTTTTAAATACATAAATAATACAATAAAATAATGTACCAACAAAAAAAATTACCTTAACATAATAGTCCTAAGATGTCATACAATATTAAAGATAGTATCTAATGTAATATCCAGTGTTACTCACTAAATTTTAATAAACATTCAAATTGCCCCTCTTTATAGCAGAAATTTTCTCATATTTACTATATAAGCACAGCAAATTCCACCAGATATTGTAGTCTAATTTAGAAAAGTCTTTCCAGTTATATATAATTGTTTTAACAGATATCATCAGTTAAAGTTCTTCAGTAGTTGTACTTTATAATTATCAATATTAGATGTTAGACCAGATCCTCCCAATATGATTATTTGATAAGTTAAAGGTTCTGATAAGGAGAGTATAGATGAAATTGTTGACCATACTTTAGTCCAATATGTAGTTACAAAAGGACACTTAAATAACATATGTTCCAAAATTCCCAAATCTCCCTTGCATGTCCAGCATAACTTCACTTTTAATACATCTATTCTTGATAGCTTCACGGGGGTCCACAGAGCCTTGTGCATTAGAAAAAAAAATTGCACAAGGAGTGAAGAGAGGTCGTAATTGAAACCCATATCAATTTCCATTGTTCTTCATTTAAACTCTTGCCAATATCAACTTCCCAAGTACTTTGCAACCCCTTGGGCTGTTTGAAGACATTTAGTTTTGTTCTGTGTTTGGTGAGGGCATGTCAGTGTGACTATAATGGCAGGGAGAGAGGGAATCCAGGGGGGCCTCCTTATATTTTCTAACCTGGGCTCTACTGTTTCTACCACCGGACCTAATCCTTGCTATGGCTATTGAGGATCCCCAAGCATCACCTTCTTTAAATGTGGCCAAGTTCTGCAATTGGTGGTAGCATCTTTGAGCCACTGACAACTAAGCATAGTTGGGGTGTTGGCATTGGTGGCTCAGAGGTTTCTGCTATCTGCCAGGTTTGGAACAAGGGAGTTCTGGCTGAGTGGAGAGAAAGGTGGAGGCTGAGAGAAAATTTTGTGCTCACCCAAAATTGGTTGTCTGGCTACACCAGTGCTATACACTCCCTCATGTACCAAAAAATATTATTCAGTCCTGCGGGAACCTGACAGGATCAGTATTTCAACTTTTTTCCCCCCAATTCTTTATTATTTTCAAAACTTACAATAAGTGTAACAATAAATATAACATTTTATACTTAATACCATACTTAATATTCCATTAATATCCATTTCAGAACTTAATTTTTCATCAGAAGATTAAAGGTTGCTGGGGGTTGTTTTGGGTTTTTTTTTAGGCCTTCTTATTACATTATACCTAGAACCAGTAGACTGGTGGTTGGAGTGCCACTGGTTTGATAAGTAATCCCAGGTGGATGAAGGCACTGTGAATGCTGGAGTGGATCAGAAGATGATTTTAAAATAAGAGGCATGAGAATTTATAGGAAGAAAGTGGAAGGTGGTCGAATCAGGAGCAGTTTGGTTACAAAATGGGTGATGGAGACAGAGACAAGGACAATGTGGGATATGAATTATAATATACATCAGACTGATGTATTTTATTTTGGCTTCTTTCACTGTCCAAGGCAGTACATGTCATGATTGTCATTTGCTCCTGTCATAGGTGATCAGTCCCTCCCTGTGTTCTCCATTCCTCCTTCCAGGCACTTGCGCAATGGAGCAGTCATAGCACGCTGTAGCCAGCCAGAGATCAGCTGGTGGGGCTGGCGAAATGCTGATGATGAGTATCTGGTCACTTCTATTGCCAAGGCGTGTGCTCTGAACTCTGGCACAAAGATGTCTGCACTCAGCCCCAGCACGAAGGCATGTAGTAGCAGTAATGCCCGAGGTAGCAGAGATAATGGCAATGCTGGTGAAACAGACTTTGGTAAGTTCATAGAGTTACCAGGCAAAGCACTCCTTCCTATGACTAAAAGTGCAGTAAAGCAAGAGACTGTGACTAGAGCAAAGTGGCTGATGCTCCTTCTCTCTTCCTTCCTCCCCCTAGGGCCAGGGCCAATCTCTTAAGGATACAGGATCTAATTTGTCCTTTCCTTTGCAGACTCTTCACTTACTGCCTGCTCTGGTATAGAGAGTGGCATCATCCCTCAGAAACTTCTGATTCTTGATGCCAGATCCTACACTGCTGCTGTTGCCAACCGGGCAAAGGGAGGGGGCTGTGAGTGTGAAGGTGAGTCCATGCCATTGTGAGATTTAAACTGTGTGGACTTCTTTTTTTACCCAGCAACAGCCTAGAAAATATGTAATCTATACCCTCTTTCATAGGGGCTGTTGTAAATCTGGCACATGCTCTGCTGCTGAAGAAATAACTCTTTGGTTTGTTTTTTCCATTAGAATACTATCCTAACTGTGAGGTGGTGTTCATGGGGATGGCCAACATTCACTCCATTCGAAACAGTTTCCAATATCTTCGTGCTGTTTGCAGTCAGATGCCAGATCCCGGGAAGTAAGTCATCATGTGCTTTGGGCATTCTTGCCCATTCCAGGAAAGTATGAAAAAAGCATTCCAAGGTGCAGAATCTGTTCTCTCCTTTGTCACCTGTGGTTGCTGGTTTCTTGCTGACATATTCTTTGCCTTCCCCTTTCTGTAGCTGGTTGTCTGCTTTGGAGAGCACCAAATGGATGCAGCACTTGTCCATAATGTTGAAGGCAGCAACGTTGGTGTGCAATGCTGTGGAACGTGAGGGTCGTCCGGTGCTAGTACATTGTTCTGACGGCTGGGACAGAACTCCTCAGATTGTCTCTCTAGCCAAGATTCTCCTAGATCCTTACTATCGGACTCTGGAGGTACAACAGTTCTATTGTATTCGGTCCTTGCCATTTAATTCCCCAAATTTTAGTACCACTCATGGAACTTAGCAGAAATAAGGCGGCTTAGCGTCCTGCTGCAGCTTGGTGGTGGAAATTAATTTGAACTTGACCTTTCATGTAGTCTGCTTGTGGTCTGCATGGAGCCCATCTTCCTGTCCTGTGTCTTGTAGTCCTCCATTTCTGTGCCCTGTTAATGATGAATACAGGGAACTGGTCCCTACAGACCCTAAAGTTTGATATCATGCTTTCTGGCGACTGGTGTCCTAGTCAGTTGCAGAGTATCCAGACTAAAAGCAGGCACATTTAAATCAGTTTCTCCTCAAACTGTGTTTTATATAAAGCCCCAGGCATAGACCCATACCTAATCCTGACATGACCATCATTACAACGCAACTGAACTGAACTCTGAACTTCAGCATTTGTATAGGTGTCTCTGGATCTCTTGCTTTTGCTTTCTAATAATGCAGCAATTGATTAATTTTAAACCTATGATATAGCACTCATATTTTGTTGAGTAAAATAGTTTGAGCCTTACTATCACATTAAATTTATTTATTTTAGTATTTATACACCACTTAAATTGTAGAGAACTTTTTTGAAACCTGCCTAGAATTGTGAGTTAGAGCAGGCTATCAGTATTTTTAAATAGATAAATAGGGATTGTTGGGATTTTTTTTTTTTTTAATGGACTGCGATTTTGTTACGTCCCTGTAGGATTCAGTATGCTAGGTGTTCAATTTCTTCCTGCAATCCGAGAGTTGCAAAAATCTTTTCTGAGCACATGCTCTGCCCACCTTAGAGAGAGCCTCCTGCAGTTTTCAATTTCTGTAAGCAATCTGTGCAGAAGTCTCCTGCTCTGCTTCTTTTTTCACTTAAGTTCGGCAGACCTGTGGAGCCAGCCTGCTGTGTGCTTACCCTTCTCAGACTCTGGGTTCATTTCCTAGGGAGTTCGCTTGCTCTCTGACCTTGTCAGGGGTTTAAGCGCAGTCTCTATTGTGGTATACAACCTATGCCTGCTAGGTCTGTCCCCAGAGCAGTGCACATGTCAAAGCCTAATTCACCAGGAACAGCACACTAAACCCCAAGCAGATCATTTTGAGGATGTTCCTTCTTTGGCCTCTAGGAGAGCAGATCTGCCTCCAGGAGAGCACAACTCTAGCTCTGTTCCTAGTAGTCATGTGCAGGCAGAGAGTAGAACCATCAGGAAGGTTTGGGGCATGGCTGCAGGCTTTTACACCAGAAAGCAGAACCGCTAGAGATGTGGAGGGAGAAGGAACAGCAGAGGCAGAAGTACTGAGGGCTGAGAGTTCTGAATGGCAAAGTGCAGCCAGAAAGCATGGCGCTGATAGAATCTGGGTCAGAACCCAGAAAATACAATCCATGGAACCAGGAACTCCCTATGGAAGTCTGCTACACTAAAGGCAAGTGAACTAAATTGCCTTATGGTTGGGCTGGAAGTTTGTGCCTTTACTTTTGTTTTGAGTTCACGTCTGAGAGTTGGGACTGTATTTTGGGGACAAGCTTACCTGACACTGGATGCTGGTTATCCATGAAGAGAACTTTGAAAGAACTGTTTGGTTTTTTTCTAGGGGGGGTCCTCTCTTTCCCTGTGGGTAGGGGAAGGGCTGCTTAAGTTCCAAGAAGTGAGGTCCGTTCTGTGTCTCTTGAGGTGGGTTTAGAGGGCGTATTTTTGCATGTTAGACCACCCAAACACACTCCCTGGCCAGCACGTTATGCTTGGTGCCTAGTGCCATAGCACTAGTGCAGACTGAGTTAACGGACATCAGGGTTTAAACGAGGGGGGTCAAACTCAAATCACAAAAGGGGCCGAAATCTAAAACACAGGCTAAGTCGCAGGCTGGATTTTTTATTGTTACTTACCCCCTCCTTTGCTGACGCACAGCGTGGGCCCCAGCACTGGCGGCTGCTCTGACACTCACAAGACTTCTGTGAGTGTCAGATCAATTGCCGCCAACGCCAAAACCCACGCTGTGCGCCAGCAAAGGAGAGGGTTAGTCTTAGAAGTATAGGGATACAACCTCTCCAACCCCACGCCGGCTACAAAATAAAAAAGACTTTTCCTCTCTTTTAGGTCCTAGTTCACGCTGGAAGCTCAAATTGCACTAGGGAGACAGAATTCTTAGAGGTTATACAAGATTGTTTCATGGAGCAGCTTGTCAGAGAACCGACGAGAGGAAATGCCACTCTGGATCTAATCCTAAATGGGTTAAGGGGACCTGCTAAAGAAGTAGAGGTAGTGGGACCGTTGGGAAACAGCGATCATAATGTGATCAAGTTCAAGGTTGAGGTAGGAATACCGAAAGGAAAGAGAACCATAGCGACAACTTTAAACTTCAGGAAAGGAAACTACGAAGCAATGAGGGAAATGGTAAGGAAGAAACTTAGGAACACTTCAATAAAATGGCAAAAGGTAGAACTTGCCTGGTCTTTTCTCAAGAACACGGTGAGCGAGGCGCAAAATCTATATATCCCTAGATTCAGAAAGGGGTGCAAAAAGAGTCGAATAAAGGACGCGGCGTGGATAACCAAAACAGTGAAGGAAGCGATAGGCAATAAGAAAAATTCATTCAGGAAATGGAAAAAGGACAAAACTGAGGGGAACTGGAAAGAGAACAGGAAGTATCAAAAAGAATGTCACCGAGTGGTTCGAAAAGCCAAAAGAGAGTATGAAGAGAGGCTAGCCAGGGAGGCACGAAATTTCAAACCGTTCTTTAGATATGTTAAAGGGAAGCAACCGGCTAGGGAGGATGTGGGACCGCTGGACGATGGTGACAAGAAGGGAGTGGTGAAGGAGGAGAAAGAAGTGGCAGAAAGACTAAATGCGTTCTTTTCATCTGTATTTACAAATGAAGACACATCCAGCATTCCGGAACCTGAACAATTCTTCAATGGAAATCAGGCAGAAAAATTAACAACCATGGAAGTGAGCCTTGAAGATGTACACAGGCAGATAGATAAATTAAAAACAGACAAATCCCCGGGTCCGGACGGAATCCATCCAAGGGTTCTGAAGGAATTAAAGGAGAAGATAGCGGAACTACTACAGCAAATTTGCAATCTATCCCTGAAAACAGGCGTGATCCCAGAGGACTGGAAGATAGCCAATGTTACGCCCATCTTTAAAAAGGGATCAAAAGGTGACCCAGGAAATTACAGACCGGTGAGTCTGACCTCGGTACCGGGGAAAATGGCAGAAACACTGATAAAAGAAAAAACTGATGAACATTTTGAAAGAAACAAACTTCTGATAACCAGCCAACACGGTTTCTGCAAGGGAAGATCTTGCCTAACTAACTTATTGCACTTCTTCGAAGGAATTAACAAACGGATGGACAATGGAGACCCCATAGACATCATATATCTTGATTTCCAAAAAGCCTTTGACAAGGTGCCCCATGAACGCCTACTCCGGAAACTGAAGAACCATGGGGTGGAAGGAGATGTACATAGATGGATCAGAAGCTGGTTGGCGGGTAGGAGACAGAGGGTGGGAGTGAAGGGCCACTACTCGGACTGGAGGAGGGTCACGAGTGGGGTCCCGCAGGGCTCAGTACTAGGGCCGCTGCTATTTAATGTATTCATAAATGATCTGGAAACAGGGACGAAGTGTGAGATAATAAAATTTGCAGATGACACTAAACTATTTAGTAGAGCTCGGACTAAAGAAGACTGTGAAAAACTGCAAAGGGACTTGAACAAACTAGGGGAATGGGCAACGAGATGGCAGATGAAGTTCATTGTTGAGAAATGTAAAGTATTACATGTGGGAAACAGAAACCCGAGGTACAACTATACGATGGGAGGGATGTTTTTAAATGAGAGTACCCAAGAAAGGGACCTGGGGGTGATGGTGGACTTGACAATGAAGCCGTCGGCACAGTGCGCAGCGGCTGCTAAGAAGGCAAATAGAATGCTAGGCATCATCAAAAAGGGTATTACAACCAGAACGAAAGAAGTTATCTTGCCATTGTATCGAGCAATGGTGCGTCCGCATCTGGAGTACTGTGTCCAATATTGGTCGCCGTACCTTAAGAAGGATATGGCGATACTCGAGAGGGTTCAGAGGAGAGCGACACGTCTGATAAAAGGGATGGAAAACCTTTCATACGCTGAGAGATTGGAAAAACTGGGACTTTTTTCCCTGGAGAAGAGAAGACTTAGAGGGGATATGATAGAGACTTACAAGATCATGAAGGGCATAGAGAGAGTAGAGAGGGACAGATTCTTCACACTTTCAAAAAATAAAAGAACAAGAGGGCATTCAGAAAAGTTGAAAGGGGACAGATTCAGAACGAATGCTAGGAAGTTCTTCTTTACCCAGCGGGTGGTGGACACCTGGAATGCGCTTCCAGAGGGCGTGATAGGGCAGAGTACGGTACTGGGGTTCAAGAGGGAATTGGACAACTTTCTGCTGGAAAAGGGAATAGAGGGGTATAGATAGAGGATTACCGCACAGGTCCTGGACCTGTTGGGCCGCTGCGTGAACGGACTGCTGGGCACGATGGACCTCGGGTCTGACCCAGTAGAGGCATTTCTTATGTTCTTATGTGCTGTCTAACACCAGCTCTGGCAGGAAACACATTTCAAATCTGACATATTGTAATCGCAAAATAGAAAATAAAATTATTTTTTCTACCTTTTGTTGTCTGGTCATTTTGCTTTTAGTCCCAGTTTCTCTTTCTGATTTTGTCTATCTTCTAATTCTCTTTCCAGTGTCTACTGTCCATTTTTTTCTCATCTTCTCTCGTTACAATCCCTGTCTCCAACATATTGATTTTTCCTTCATCTTTTCTGCCTCTTCCAATCAAATCTCGCCCTTTCTCATCCTTCTCCTTTTAAATTTTCAGCTACCTATCAGTTTTCCATCTCCAGATCCAACTTCTCTCCCTTTGTCTTCCCAACCACCCCCATCCCATCTCCCCCCCTGTCTGCCTGCCTCCCTCCCTCTCCCCAGGTCCACCATTTCTCCCTTTCTCTTCCCAACTGCCCCCCATCTCATCTTTCCCCCTGTCTGCCTGCCTCCTTCCCTCTCCACAGGTCCATCATTTCTCCCTTTCTCTTCCCAACGGTTCTCCCTTCAAGTATCTTTTTCTCTCTTTCTTCACACTACCCCAGGTCCAACCTCTCTCACTTCATCTCGCTGTCTTCATAGCCCAGCATATCTTTCCCTCCAGTGCCGGTCCCTCTCTCCTCACAGCCTGACTAGTCTTTCCCTCCGGTGCAGGTCTGATGTTGCCGCCAAGCTGAGGAGTCTGCCGGCCTCAGTGATTCGGCAGTGTTGTACGTGGCTCCCCTTCCTGCTTTTCGACTACTGTGTCTGTCTCCAATGAAGCGCAACTTCCTATTTCCGCAAGGGTAGATCGCAACAGATGGAAAGCAGGAGGGGGAGCTACAGATAACACTGCTGAATCGCTACTGAAGCCAGCGGACTTTCTGGCGTGATGGCGATGTCAGACTGGCGCGGGAGGGAGGACATGCTGTGTTGTGAGAAGGGGCAGTTCGGAAGCATTGCCGCAGACCACATAAATAGGCCAGGTGGGCCGGATTCGGCCCACGTGCCTTGTGTTTGACACGTGGTTTAAACAGTTCAACATCAAAAAGGAAAAAAACAATACTGTCAAAATGCTCCAAGGTACAGAAACATAGAAACATGACGGCAGATAAAGGCCAAGTGGCCCATCCAATCTACCCATCCGCAGTAACCATTATCTCTTTTTCTCTCCGAGAGATCCCACGTGTCTATCCCAGGTCTTCTTGAATTCAGACACAGTCTCTGTCTCCACCACTTCTTCCGGAAGACTCTTCCATGCATCTACCACCCTTTCTATAAAAAAGTATTTCCTTAGATGACACCGGAGCCTATCACCCCTTATGTTTAAATGTATTTATTAAAACAAAGTGCAAACAGAGCAACAATGGCAATATAACATTTTCTTAATACAAAAGCACAAGTAACAACCCCCCATCCAATCCCCCATTCCCTCCCTCTCCCCCCTGTTTCCCATCCCAACATAACCCAAGGTAGGCACAAAATACAATTTAACAGAATATGGATCATGTATTCAATAGACGACTTTAGAGAATGACATGGCCGCGGGTATCCCGCCGAAACGGGGAAAGAAAAATAGTAGTCGCTGCGGGGACGGGGACAAGGCCATTCACCGCCCCGTGGAGCAGTGAATGGTCTTGTCTCCGCAGTGAGGAATCAAGGATCCAGCAGCCCCCACCCGCCCGATCGCAGCGTTTAGCCAGCCCCCTCCCTCCACCTCACCTTATATGCTGTTTGCCGGCTTTCTTTTTCCCGAGCCACACGCGTTCAAAAAGACACGCACGCGCGGCTGCGAAGTTGCAGGAGAGGAGAAGATTGATAAACTCGCGCAGCCACACGTGCATGGCTTTTTGAACATTGTGTGGCTCGGGAAAATGAAAGCCGGCAAACAGCATATAAGGTGAGGTGGAGGGAGGGAGCTGGCTAAACGCTGCGATCGCACGTGTTCCCGGCTCACATTAGGAAGGAGGGAGTGAAAGGGAAAAAGATTCTGGGCCAAGGGGATGAAGAGGGAAAGAAAGAAACCCACAGCAGGAAAGAAAGGGGAGGACAGGCAGGTGAGCCAGATGCTGGAAGCAGGGAGGTGGGGGGAAGAAAGAGGGAGAGAAGCTAGATGGGGTTGAAAAGAAGAGACACACTGGTATGGAAGAGGAAGATAGGGGAAATCTGGACACAGGAAGGTAACAGAAAGAGGGGAAATTATGTGCATGGGGCATAGGGACAGAGACATAAAGGGGACATGCCATGGGGATGGTATATGGACACGGGGGGGGGGGCAATGCCAGATACATAGGGGAGATATTAGAAATGGGGAAAATAGGAACACAGAAGCGAGATGGTTTGTGGGGATGGGACAGGGACCGAGCTCGCAGGCTCCAGTGGCTTGCACAAATTACATTGTAACGTGCCACGAAAATAAGAGGGAGGTAGATAGATAAGCCACGCGAGAGGAGCTGAAGGGTGGTAGAAAGGAACATGATGAAGGAGGGAGGGAAAGGTGGTGGTAGAAAGGAATAGAACAGACATTGAAAGAGGGTAGAGAGGAACAGACCCTGAAGGAAAATGTGGAAGACAGAGTGGGGAGAAGACGCTGGAAGGGAAAAAGACAGATGCCAGACTATGGGGGAGCGGAGGGAAGAAGATGGGTGCTAGACCAATTGGGGGGGGGGGTGAAGGGAGAGGCACAGTAACAGCAAATGGAAGACGCAGAGAGAAGACACACAGTGGATGGTAGAAATTGAATGAGAAGATGTGGAAAGCAGAAATCAGACAACAAAGGTAGAAAAAAAAAATTCTATTTATTTTTTGCTTTAGGATAAAGTAGTATAATAGTTGTGTTGATAAAAATTTATAAACAAAGCCCTGCCAGCTGAACATCTCTTTCTCTTGTTTAGCAGCCAGAACTTTGATTTATAAGAAAGGAATAAGGTAAATATTGCAGTACTAAGGCTTATATGGATGCTGCGGTGACGGTGATGGGGCAGTGAATGGGATGGCAGTGACAGTGACGGGGTAGTGAAGGAGATGGCGGTGACGAGGCGGTGAAGGGGACGGTGGGCTGGGGGCGGTGACGGGGACAGATTTTTTTCCCCATGTCATTCTCTAGACGACTTCTCGCAAGTGGCTTAAGGTCCCCCCCAAAAGGCTCCCAAATCAGACAAAAGTGCTTTCCTGCTTCCGAATCAATGTCCACAAAGCTTCTGTGTTCCAAAGAGGCCTGCATAATCATTGCTGATCTCCACTGGCTGTAGGTCGGGGGCTCACTTGAAAGCCTATCACCTCTTAACTTCATCCTATGCCTTCTCATTGCAGAGTTTCCTCCTAATAACCTCTTACTTGGTGATATTAATATTCACTTAGAACAAAAGAATGATTCTGAGGTAAGGGATTTATTTTCATTTTTAACTTCATTAGGGTTTTTTAGACCCACTCCTGCAAAAACTCACCAAAAAGGTTACCATTTAGACTTGGTCACATTCTCTTCTAATAATCAGATTAACCCAAGAATATGTTTTCATCAAGCTTTGTGGACTGACTCTATTTGATCACTGTTTATGTGAGTTAACTTTAAGGTGGCAAGAAAAGTTAGCCAAGTTCGAAAATAAGTTGAAAGATGGGACCACTATTATCAGCAGAGGACCAGTAAATCATGTGGCATTTTGGTCGCATTATGAAATATCAACTGGATTGAAATCTGATGAAAATTTTTTAGTCGATTGAGAAGGTTTTACTAATCAGATTTTAGATAATATTGCACCTTTAAAAACTTATATAAAGAAAAAAAGGGTTTCTAACAGAAAGTATGATGAATTATTAGAATTTAAGAGGATTATGAAAAAGGGAAAAATTTGGTTAAAATCTGGAAAAATACAGGATAAAATTAATTGGAGGATAAAGCTGAAAGAATATAGTTTCAAGTTTATTAAAATTTGATGAAACGCTAATCAAAATTCTAAGTGTTTAGCAATTAAAAAATTAAAATGGGAAACAATTAACATACTTGATGACAAGACGTAACTTACAAGAAAACAAAAAGATAGTAGGGGGAAATACAATTTTAAAAAGAAAAGAGTACAAATAGGATTAAAAACAAGAAGGCAATGGGAGAAATCATATCAGTGTTGAATGTGATTACTACAGAATTCGGTAGGGAGGACCCAGAGATCATTTAGCATTCATATGTGTCTTTGAAGAGGAAACTTTTAAGGTTTCCTTTAAATTTATCTAAATTTTGATTACAGAAAAACGAAGCAAATTTTATGCCCCAAAAATTGGAACATCAAACACCAATAGTAAAGAACTATTTAAATTGGCCAACCAATTGTTTGATATTGAATCTAAGAAGCGTGCGAATACAGAACATCCTCCTACATCTGAGGCATTAGCTAAGTTCTTTAAGAACAAAATTAGTGACCTGGGAGCCAACTTTCATCCATTACCTAATGAAAGCTTAATGTTATTTAAGGCTTAATTGGTGAAAAGTATAAGGACTGATTTGAACTGGAACCAATTCACTTGTCCAGACTGGTTTTTATTTTGCAAATTATTTGCTAAATATGCTAAAACTAATTGCCGTCTGGACAATTGTCCTCCAATTCTTCTAAGAAATGCGCCCTTTTCTTTTAAGGCAGACTTGTTTAAATGGATTACATTTTTACTGACAGAAGGTCTATTTTTGAAGGAAATAGGACAAATCCTATCATAAAAAACTCCAAAGAATCTATCTCATATGAATCTAATTACAAGACCTATAGCTAGTATACCACTTTTCACTAAAATATTTAGAAGGATTGGTTAACAAGGATTTGGTAAGATATTTGGATAAATTTGATATTCTCCATGCCCATCAATCAGGTTTTCGCTCGGGACACAGCACTGAAACTGTGATAGCCTCAGTGATGGATAACCTGTATGGATTGTTTAGCTTGGGTGCTAGTGTTTTGATTCTCCAATTGGATCTTGGGCTGCTTGGAGTCAATTGGGATCTCAGGGAATGTCCAAAAATGGTTTAAGGGATTTTTGCAGAATAGATCTTATCAGGTATACTGTGCTGGTAAAAATTCATCTGCATGGAACAACCTTTGTGGAGCTCCTCAGGGTTCTCCCCTATTGCCTACTTTATTCA
Organism: Geotrypetes seraphini; assembly: GCF_902459505.1. NCBI lineage: Eukaryota > Metazoa > Chordata > Amphibia > Gymnophiona > Dermophiidae > Geotrypetes > Geotrypetes seraphini. The sequence goes on along the minus strand of NC_047098.1, from coordinate 70,837,923 downwards.
ATATTTACCTTATTTCCTTGGCAAATTTGTTGCACAGTTTGAAAGTTAAATTCCATATCTATGCTGACGATATCACTATACTTAATCCAACGACAGCAGTCACAGTTGATTTGAAAAATCGGATTGCTTTTCTTTTGCTTCAAATTGAACTTTGGATGATGCACTTTAAACTTAAGCTCAATCCGGATAAAACAAAGTTCTTCTTGGCTAGTCCCAATGATAAAATTACTGATAAAATTCTTGAAATTAATGGTAAAAACTTTCCTTTTGCCACTTCCATTAAATTTTTAGGTGTAACATTAGACAGACATCTAACTTTAGAAGACCATGCTGATTTAAAAAAAAAAAAAAAAAAGCTTCACAATCCTTTGGAAACCCCGAACAATCAAAAAATGCTTTGATTTAACATCATTTAGATTATTAGTTCAAGCTTCCATTCTATTGATTCTTGATTACTGCAATATAGTATATTTAGGGGCTCATAAAAAGATTTGCTATAGATTGCATTTAATATAAAATATGGTGATCCGTTTGATTTTTGGGCTGAAAAAGTTTGACCATATATGTCCCTTTTATCAACAGCTGCACTAGCTGCCTTTTGAGGCAAGAATCTTGTTTAAATTTGGTTGTATTTGTTTTAAGGCATTGTTTGGCTTAGCCCTGGAATATCTTTCCTCGCAGTTTAAACTATATCATTCCACTAGGAACACTCAAAATAATAACAGGTTCATGTACCCATCTGTAAAATTCGTTCAATACACAAAATTTCTCGAAAGGACGTTTGCTTTCCAGGCAGGGAAAATTAATTCTTATTCCCCAAGCTGAATCTTACTATGCTTTTAAAAAGGTGTTAAAGACTAAATTATTTGAAAAACTGAAATCCTATGTATTTTTATTCTTATTGATTATATATTTTACTAAATGTACAGTCTTCTTTATGAAAACTGCTCAGAACTTATGGCAGGGCGGTATATAAGAATAAAGTTTATTATTTTTCCTTTCAAATGAAAGAGACTCATGCACATTTATATTACGTAGGTTTTTAAGCATCTCTGTCATATCTCCCCTCTCCCGCCTTTCCTCCAAAGTATACAGATTGAGATCTTTAAGTCTGTTCCCATACACCTTATCACGAAGACCGCATACATATTGAAAAAGCTTTTTGAAATGGCTTCTTCAGGTATCAAGGTGGCGGCAGAAGCCTCCTTTGTAGCGTGTGCCTGTCACATGAGATTGCGCAGTGTGCCTCTGCAGAATTGGATGCCTGTCCCCTGCTAGTGATGGAACAGTGTGGATTATATGGTGGACACCCTTTGTCTCATTCAAGTTTATTAGATGCTTATATACCGCCTATCAAGGTTATTTAAGCGGTTTTACAATCAGGTACTCAAGTATTTTCCCTATCATTCCCAGTGGGCTCACAATCTATCTAACGTACCTGGGGCTATGGAGGACTGAGTGACTTGCCCAGGGTCACAAGGAGCTGTGCGAGGTTTGAACCCACAATCCCAGGGTACTGAGGCTGTAGCTCCAACCACTTTGAGTTCTTAGTAAGATCTCAGCTTATGTGGTGTTTGCGTGCCGGACTCTCTCACTCCGTCACTGGGCCACTTTAAGCAGACTTCCTTTCAAGGACAGCTTCTTTTTGGGAGAGGTCTGGATGACTTCATGACCAGTGTTGCTGATTGCCACCCTAAGTCATTCCCTGTGAAGAAGTCTCACCGGACTTCAGGAGGGGCCGTAGTAATTTTCATTCCTCCCACTGATTTCATCAGAGATTCTTGAGCTCTTCCTCCCAGAGATATTCCCAAGGATACTGTCCCCATTATACCAATTCCAATGCGAGACGTCATCAGGCATCCGGATCCCAGGCAGCTACTGCTCCTGCGCTGGTGGCTTCAGGGGGAGGTTGTCAGTTAGGGCAATCTCAGAGTTGATCTCAGAGTGGATCCAATCTGAGTGGATCACTCTTATGATAGATGCCAGCTTGTCAGGTTGGGGTGCTCACTGTAGAGACTGCTATATTCAAGAGCACTGGACTCCACATCAGCAGCACTGGTTGATCAATTGTCTGGAGCTTCAGGCGATTCAGCTGGCATTAATCACTCTCCAGCCCACTCTGGAGGGAAAATCAGTGTGCATATTCTCAAACACCATGGCAGTGGCATATGTCAATCGCCAAGGGGGCACATGAAATGCTTCCTTGAGGCAGGAAGCTTGCATTCTGGTTCACTGGGCAGAGTTATATGTTCTGTCTCTCGGCGGCACATGTGACTGGTGTTGATAATGCACAGGCAGACTTCTTCAGCCGACAGGTTCTGGACCTGGGAGAATGATCCCTCTCACAGAAAGCGTTCCGTCTGATTTTACAGCGCTGGAATCATCCCTAGATGGACTTGATGGCTTCAGCAGAAAACTCAAAGGTCAGGTGCTTCTTCAGTTGAAGAACAGAGCGCGGAAGCTTAGGGCTAGACACCTTGGTTCAGCCCTGGCCTGCCACGAGCTCCTTTATGTGTTATCTTCTTGGCCTCTGGTTGGTCGGGTCATTCACTTGATAGCGATCATCCTGGCCTCATAATTCTAATTGCTCTGGACTGGCCTCATTGCCCGTGGTATGTGGATCTTGTTCGTGTTCAGCAGGACAGGAAAGTCAAACTCCCTCTTCATCGCAACCTTCTCAGTCAGCCCATAGAGAAGCCACTGTGCTTTGGTTTTATGGCATGGGTCTTCAGCACTCAGCCTTTATGTCATCTCAATGCTTTTGAAGTCCAAGAAACCCTGAATTATGGCTTTTTATTTCAAAGCCTTCAAGGCTTTCCAACAGTGGCGTTCTAAGGACCAGGTGGAGCCTGAGTGGACTCCCATTTCAGTGGTCCTGGCCTTTCTTCAGGCAGGTTTAGGTAAGGGTTTAGTGGTGGCCTCCCTTAAAGTTCAGGTAGCAGACTTTTCGAACTTCAGGGCACACGGGGGGTTCAAGTTCACTTACGGCTCATCCAGATGTGACCAGGTTTCTGAGAGGGGCACTTCATTTGCAGCCTCCCTTGCATATCACCCTTTCCCTTCATGGAATCTTAACGTCATTCTACAGCAGGGGTGCCAAACTCAATCACATAAGGGGCTGAAATCTAAAACATAGGCTAAGTTGCGGGCCAAATTTTTTATTAAGATACTTAGGGGTCCTTTTATTAAGGTGTGTATTTAGCGCACGCTAAATCGGTTAGCGTACCTTAAAAAAAGGACCCCTAAGTAGCTTAATAAAAAATTTGGCCCGCAACTTAGCCTATGTTTTAGATTTCGGCTTTTCCTCTTTTTTAGGTCCTAGTTCACGCTTGCTAACACCAGCTCTGGCAGGATACACATTTCAAATCTGATGTAATCACAAAACAGAAAATAAAATTATTTTTTCTACCTTTTGTTTGGTCATTATTCAAATCATGTTGGTTCCAGGCTCTGGTTGTCTTTTGATAACTCACTTGCCAGGATCTCCTGCCTATTTGACATTGTCTTCTTTCTCCATGCTAACCATCCATGTTCCATCTCTGTCCTCCCCTTCTGTTTCCCTTCCCTCCTCTGGAGGTCTGGCATCTTTCCTTTTTTTCGTCTCCATCCCCGCAGCTGCAGCGATGGACCCCCACCATCCCCAGATCCACCATCTCTCCTTTTCTCAACTACCCTTTCATCCAGCATCTCTCCCTCCTTCCCCACCACCCCAGAGTCCACCATGTTTCGCTTTCTCTTCCCATCTACCCTTCTATCCAGTATCTCTATCCCCCCTCCACACCATCCCTTGTGTCCAACTCCTCTCCCTTTCTGTTCCTTCCCTCCCTCCATCCCATTGTCCACCATCTCTCTCCCTCTCCTCTGTTTTTAGACCTATTATTTCTTACCCTCCCCCATCCTCATTCCAGCATATGCATGTCAGTTTGGACCCCTCCTTTCCTCAATGCACTCTTGCCCCTCTCCCCCATGCAGCATCTTTCCCCTTCTCTTGTTAACTATTGCTGAAGGCTGTTTCCTATATGAATGCTTGTTGCACACAGCAGGTTAGTTTTACGTTGTTCCTCAGTGTTGCCTTTGTGCCAGTTTTTTACTTATTTTCATGTTATGCTGAGCAGACCAGTTCAAGAAATTGTTTAAGTTGATGGCGAGAGTCCCCGGTACCCCCCTTTCTTGTCATGGATTTGTTCAGATATATTACTTGGCTTTGGGACTTGAACTGCAGGAGGCTCTAACTCTCTAAGGTGGGAGGAGCATGTGCTCAGAAAAGTGTTAGGATTTGTGTAACTCCCGGATTGCAGGAAGGGATTGAACAGCTAGTGTACTGAATCCTCCAGGGACTAACAGAAAGAAGATTACAATCCCTGTATGACAGCAGGGAGTTTTTTCTTTTATACCCTTGACTTGATTCTGGGAGGCAGGTGGCAACATGGTTTTGGCTGGTTCACTCAGTCCTCCATTAATCTGTAACTCTGCTCTCGTGCAGGGTTTCCAAGTACTGGTGGAGACGGATTGGCTGGATTTTGGTCATAAGTTTGGTGATCGCTGTGGGCACCAGGAGAAAGTTGATGATCAGAATGAGCTATGCCCAGTATTCCTACAGTGGCTAGACTGCGTACATCAACTGCTTCAACAGTTCCCCTGTCTCTTTGAGTTCAATGAAGCATTCCTGGTGAGAGCTGGAATGTGTAATTTTCATCAATGTATAAATGTCTGGATTACGTATTGTAGCTGATTTGGTTCAGGAATGAATTTTAAATTGCATGGAATGTGGGGATAAACCCAGCTTCAGTAAGCTGGTTCAGCAGGAAGATGATAATTTCCTCCTAAGGAGCTTCAAAAAAGAGAGGAGAGCTGTATGGTAACCAGTGGCAAGATCCTCTAAGAGGGTGGCACACTGTGGTAAGAAGCAGAAAGCACAGTTACTTACTGTAACAGGTGTTATCCAGGGACAGTAGGCAGATATTCTCACTGATGGGTGACGTCACCAACGGAGCCCTTGTACTGACCACTTTATAAAAGTGCATCGCCACCAGTGTTCCCTCTAAGCTGCGCTGGCGTGCGCTGGCGCACAAAATCTTACATCGCAGCGCACAAGTTTCACGTCACAGCGCACACTCGAGCGGAGGTGAGAGGAAGCGGCGGCGGTCTGCCCTGATCGCCTAAGATGCAGCAGCGGCGGCTCCTTTCATGATCCCCGGGATCATGAAAGGAGCCGCCGCTGCTGCATCTTAGGCGATCAGGGCAGACCGCCGCCGCTTCCTCTCACCTCCGCTCGAGTGTGCGCTGTGACGTGAAACTTGTGCGCTGCGATGTAAGATTTTGTGCGCCAGCGCACGCCAGCGCAGCTTAGAGGGAACACTGATCGCCACTCTAAGTCTTTAGAAAGTTCATGATAGCCCACACCACGCATGCGCGAGTGCCTTCCCGCCCAACGTAGACGCACAGTCCCTCAGTTAAGATAAGCTAGCTAAGAAGCCAACCCAGGGAGGTGGGTGGGTTGTGAAAATATCTGCCTTCTGTCCCTGGATAACACCTGTTACAGTAAGTAACTGTGCTTTATCTCAGGACAAGCAGGCAGCATATTCTCACTGATGGGTGACCTCCAAGCTAACAAGAATGGGATGGCGGGAGTGTTGGCCTTTAGGAGAATAAATTTTGTAATACAGATTGGCCAAAGTGCCCATCCCATCTGGACAAAGATTCCAGACAATAGTGAGAAGTGAATGTATGAACTGAGGACCAGGTGGCAGCTTTACAGATTTCCTCAATTGAGGTAGATCTAAGGAAAGCAACAGAAGTTGCCATAGCTCTAATTTGTAGACTGTGACACGACTCTCCAGTGCCAGTCCAGTCTGAGCATAGCAGAATGAGATACATGCAGCCAGCCAGTTGCAAAGAGACGAGGAGTTTGGGAGAAGTACGATGAGGCTTTGTCCTGTCGATGTAATAGGCTAAAACACACTTACAGTCCAGAGTGTGCAAAACGGTTTCTCCAGCGTAAGAATGAGGGTTAGGAAAAAACACTAGTAGAACAATTTGACTGATTAAGATGAAAATCTATGACAACTTTCGGTAGAAACTTAGGATGCGTGCAAAGAACCACTTTATCATGGTGAAAAACTGTGAAGGGTGGATCTGCCATCTCTACCTCTGCCATCCTGGCAGAGGTGAGAGCAACAAGGAAGACAACTTTCCAGATGAGAAACTTGAGATGAGCTGTAGCCATTGGTTCAAATGGTGGCTTCATCAAACTGGAAAGAACCACATTAAGGTCCCTGATGATAGGTGAAGGCTTGAGAGGTGGTTTAACATTGAAAAGTCCTTTCATGAATCTCGAGACCAGAGGATAAGTAGTGAGAGGCTTTCCCTCAACTGGTACATGAAAAGTTGTAATAGCGCTGAGATGGACTCTGACAGCTGTAGATTTGAGACCAGTCAGACAGATGAAGAAGATAATCCAAGACCAAATCTACTGCAAATGAAGTTGGATCATGATGATGAAGACACCAGGAAAAAAACCTGGTTCACTTGTTGATAACATTGCTGGGTGGCTGGTTTCCTGGAGGCATCAAGAATATGTTGAACAGGCTGAGAGAGATGTAAGTCAGATGGATTCAGCCCAAGAGAAACCAAGCTGTCAGGTGCAAGGATTGCAGGTTGGGATGTAGAAGTGATTCCTGATGCTGAGTAAGCAGAGTAGGAAAAACTGGAAGAGGTATGTGCTCTCTGGAGCTGAAGTAGAAGGAAGAACCAATGTTGCATGGGCCACCGAGGAGCATTGAGAATCATGGTGGCTAACTCTCGTTTGAGTTTGAACAGAGTCCTCAACATGAGAGGAATCGGAGGGAATGCATATAGAAACTGGCCCGTCCAATCCAAGAGAAAGACATCGGCTTCCAGACAGAGAAGAAAGTCTGGAGCAAAACTGGGGCTTGTGATTATGGGGAGCTGCAAACAGGTCCACTTGTGGAGTGCTCCATTGACCAAATATGGACTGGAGAGCTACAGAGTTGAGTGGTCATTCATGAGGTTGAAGAATTCTGTTGAGGTTATCTGCTAGGGAATTCTTCTCCTCTTGAATGTAGACAGCCTTTAAGGACAGGTTGTGAGCTGTCGCCGAAGTCCATATTTTCTGGGCCTCCTGACATAACAGGGTGCCCATGCCTCCTTGCTTGTTTATGTAGTACAGGGGTGCCCACACTTTTTGGGCTTGTTAACTACTTTTAAAATGACCAAGTCAAAATGATCTACCAACAATAAAATTTAAAAAACACAAAGCATACTGTACGCAAAGAAAATGCCAATTATTTATATTCCGGGGGCTTTCAAAGAGGTCAAGGCAGGTGACTTTATGCAATGTCACCTCAGTAACAAATATACAAAAATAGACAAATATACTCCCTCCCTTTTTGCTAAACCATGATAGCAGTTTTTAGCGCAGGGAGCTGCGCTGAATGCCTTGTGCTGCTCTCGATGCTCATTGGCTCCCTGCGCTAAAAATCGCTATTGCGGTTTAGTAAAAGGGGGCCATAGTGCAAAATATAGACAGCAGATATAAATTCTCAAAACGGACACACTTTGATCACTAAATTGAAAATAAAATCATTTTTCCTACCTTTGGTGATTTCATGAGTCTCTGGTTGCACTTTCTTTTAACTGTGCATCCAATATTTCTTCCCTTCTTTCAGCCTCCTGTATGCTTCCTCTCCTCCAGACCTCATTCCCTCCCCCAACTTTTTCTTCCTATCTTCCTCCCCCCTCCCCTTTCTTTCTCCCTGCCCCCCTTCTTTTTTCTGTCTCCCTTCCCCCTTTCTTTGTCTTTCTCTCTCCATGCCCCCTTTCTTTCTTTGTCTCCCCTTTCTTCCTTTCTCTCCCTGTCCCCCCCTTTATTTTTGTTTCCCTGCCTGCCCTCCTCCAAGCTACCACCGCCGTCATCGGGGAACAGGACCCCAAGCAGCCCGCCGCCGAGTTGTGAGCTCTCCCTGCTTCCCGACGTGGTAAATAGAAGCGCCGGACCGACCAGCCTTCGAGAGGAAGTTCCGGGCCAGTCAGGCTGTGATTGGCTGGCCCAGAACTTCCTCTCTGACATCAGAATTGACGGGGGGGGGGGGGAAGGCTGGTCAGCCCGGCGCTTGTGTTTACTGCGTCGGGAAGCAGGTAGATCGCAAAGGCAATGCGAGTCTATCAAGGAGCCCAGGATGGGCTCCATGATCGACTCGTGTTGCCTTCGCGATCTACTGGTCGATCACAATCGACCTTTTGGGCACCTCTGAGGTACTACATTGCTATTTGATTGTCTGTGCGAAGGAGGAGGATTTGAGGGCAGAGATGATGGAAGGCCTTGAGGGCATAATATATTGCTCTGAGCTCCTGGAAATTGATGTGAAATTTCCGCTCTCTGGAGGTCCAGAGGCATTGGGTCTTAAGATCATCCATATGCGCCCCCCAAGCATAAGGGGATGCATCCATCGTGATGATCTTGTGATGGAGTAAGTGAAAAAGGAGACCTCTGGATAGATTGGAGGTCATCCACTATTGAAGCGACTGCAGAAGAGATGATGATACAGATATATGTTATGAGAGATGATCTGTCACTTGAGACCACTGAGACGCAAGGGGCCATTGAGGTGTGCGAAGGTGTAGTTGCGTCAGTGGTGTCGCATGCACAGTGGATGCCATGTGGCCCAGAGGAGCCATCATGTGTCTTGCAGTGATGGATTGAAGAGGAAGCAGTTGCTGACAAAGGCGGATGAAAGTCTGAAAGCGATCTGGCAGGAGAAACACTCTCATGAGAGTGGTGTCTAGAATAGCTCCAATGAACTGAAGACATTGAGTCAGAATGAGATGTGATTTGGGGAAGTTGACTTTGAATCCTAGAATCTGAAGAAAGGAAATGGTCTGAGATGTTGCTCGAACCACTTCCTGACATGAAACAGACTTGATCGACCAGTCATCCAGATAGGGAAAGACATGAAAGCTGTGCAATCTGAAAGATGCAGCCACTACAATCAGGCCCTTTGTGAAGATTCTGGGAGAAGATGCCAGACCGAAGGGAAGGACCTTGTACTGATAGTGATGTTGATTTATCTAAAAATAGAGGTATTTCCTGGAAGCCGGATGCATCAATTTGTATATGTGTGTAGGTTTCCTTGAGATCCAGAGAGCATAGCCAGTCATTCTGATTGAGGAGAGGATAAAGCAGGGTGAGGGAGAGCATCCGAAAGTTCTACTTGACTAGAAATTTGTTGAGAGCTTGAGATCCAGAATGGGTCGCAGTCCTCCTGTCTTCTTTGGAACTAAAAAGTAACGGGAGTAGAATCCCTGGTTCTGCTGAGAGAGGGGAACTTCCTCGATGGCATTCAGCAGAAGGGATTGAACCTCCTGGAGAAGAAGAGAGGACTGTGCAAGATCCAAAGAAGACTCTCTTGGAGGATAGTCTGGAGGCAGGGTATGAAAATGCAGAGTGTAACCTTGACGAATGATGGTTAAGACCCAGAGGTCTGATGTGATGAGCTCCTAGCGAGCGATAAAAAATTGGAGATGGCCTCCGATGGGCTGAGATGAAAACTAGAGGGTGGTGACGGTGGCTATGCTCTGAAGAAACACATAAAAAAGGCTGTGTGGGTTTTTGGAGAGCAACCTATGCTTTCTGTTGTTGAGGTTGCTGCTTTTGCCTTCTAGGTTGAGACTGAGGAGGAGCTGCAGGTTTAGCAGCAAACTGTCGCTGAGAAGAAGAAGCCGGTCTGAAAGGACGAGAAGGTGGAGGCTTCTTTTTAGGCTTGACCAGAGTGTCCCATCTAGTCTCATGAGCTGACAACTTCTGAGTAGCTGTGTCCATGGAGGACCAAAAAGTTCATCTCCCAGATACGGTGCATTTGCAAGCCTGTCTTGATGGTTCACATCCAGTTCAGATACACGAAGCCAGGACAGGTGTCTCTTGGCTACAGGTATGGCTGCAGCATGGGAGGTAAGTTCAAAGATGAAAGAAAGAAATAATAAACAAAGAAAAAAAATGACTGAAACAGTCAAAGAAATCCACGAGAGTGGGAAGGCAGTGAGAAAAAATTTCAACGGCCATTGAAACGTGTCTTAGCTCCGTAGAAAGTGAGGGACCACCCGCCTACGTCAGGTGGGAAGGCACTCGTGCATGCACAGGCTATCACAAACTTTCTAAAGACTTAAAGTGGCAATGCACTTTTAAAGTGGTCCGAAATGGGGGGTCTGTCGGTGACGTCACCCATCAGTGAGAATATGCTGCCTGCTTGTCCTGGGATAAAGAGGTATAACTGAATCATGAAAGGCCACAGGCTCTGGGAAGGGGGAGGAGTTGGCACTGTGGCCCCCTAAAGAAGGGTGGGGCATTAAGGGAATTGAGCTAATCAGAGCAAGAGAAGGATTTTTCTACAGATGAGTTTTGTCTTCATATTCCAGGTGAAATTGGGGCAGCATACATATTCCTGCTTGTATGGCACGTTCCTGGCCAACAATGCCTGTGAGAGAGAGATGCAAAATATTTATAAACGCACGTGCTCTGTGTGGTCTCTTCTCAGGACAGGAAACAAGAACTTCTATAATTTGCTGTACATGCCTGCAAGTGAAATGGTGAGACACTTGTTGCTAGTGTTTCATTAATGATTCTTTAAAGCAATGTACTCTTGTCAGAAATTTGTGTGGTTTTCTTATTTTGTCATTCAGTTATTACTGAGCTTTCTTTGTCCTAATGTAATTATTTCATTCCCCCCGATGGGTATCTGTTGCTCTTGTCGGAGATTTCTGTATCTCTTCCATATTTTTCTGATGCTAAAGTGGGCAGGATCTTAAAAGCCATCACAGAGGGGTAACATTGCTACCTTTTCTTTCCTTATGACCATATAGAAACTCTGCAAAATAGATGCCAGACACTATCTCCTGTGTAACTAAAAACATTTCTTAGTATTTTGTAACATGGTGACTTTTCCCAACTGTATGAATAAATGGCTACTTGAGAAAGAAAACCTGAGATCAGTATAGATCCTCTATGGCTTTCTTACACCAGGCAAAATCAGTGCTCTCTACCTATCATCTAGTGTCCATTGTTCCCAATGTACTTGCTGCTGTTCTCTGTTGTCTTGGGAGACTGTGAGGAAGAGGATTCCTCCTGGGGAAGGGAGGGGACTTTCTGATATCAGTTCCCTTATATGTTCTTTTCTCTTCCTGCTTATACACCTTTTCCCGCAGTGTTTTTATCATGATGCAGACATTTGTTCTACATTACTTATATGTTCTGAAAATTTCCCCAGGGAATTAAAAAATTTTTAAGTCCCTGTAGGTGCAAATGGTGAGTCATCTGGCTATAATTAACCTTTCTGAAAGATAAAGTTGCGCTGTTACTATCGGAATTTATTAAATCAGTATGTACTATATGTGGAAAATATGAATGATCCTGCAAAACACCATTCTTTAATTTAGAAATATTGGTCAGGTGAAGCTATTTATCATCATAGAATTGTGTGTGTTCTTTAGTAATCATAAGAAACTGAACCCACCCAGATTGCTCTGATCAAAAGTTTACATACCCTTGAATGCTTGGGCAGATATACACTCAAGTTGACACACACGCAGGTTGAGATGACATTGATGAGTAAGTAACCACACCTATGCCTTGGATTGTAATTGGTGTCTGTGTATAAACAGTTTCTTTAGCAACTCTCCAGACCAGCATGGGTTAATCTTATCAGTGGGTTATATCTCATCATGAGCAGCAGGTGGAGACTGAGACAAAATGTTGGAAAAGTCATATCATGTGACTCCTTCCTAATTTTACCTCAGTCTTCTCTCAGTCTCCAGTAGGTGTGGTGAGCTGTACTTATCTCCCATCGTAGGACTGTTAGAATTTGTTTAGGACTCTTTGTCCCTTTTTTAGTGCCGGATTGAGCTTCGGTGGGCCCTGTTTGGGGGTCCAACCTCAGGGGTGTCAAACCCGGCGGATCGCGAGCTGGGCCCCTCCCCCCCTTTCCTCCATCTCCCCAACATTTTTTTCTAGAGGTGCCTCAACAGTAAGCCTTACCCCCCTGGTGGTAAGGCATACTGTTTAGAGAACCAAGTAGAGTCTGTTCTGTGAAAAAAAAAAATCATCCTGAGGTGGTATCAGCTATGGCTACGCGACATACTGTGCCCGTCGAGAGCAGTTCTGTCTTACAGGACTCTGAGGAGCGCAGGTTGGAGACCATTCTTAAACTGAATTTTGATATGTCTGCCTTGAGGGTCCAGGCAGCTATTTCTGCAGGACTGGTGGCTAGGGCTGTGTTTAGTGGGCCGAGTGGGTCCTTGACAGTGAGTATGATGGTAAGGAGGTAACGAAGATTGAGATGGCTGCCTCTTTCCTCTCAGATGTTCTCTATGATTTTTTGTGGATGTCTGCCAAATCCATGGCTGCGCGTCAGACCTTCTGGCTTGGTCTACGGATGCGGTGTCCAACACTAAACTCACTAAATTTTTTTTCCCCAAGGGTCCTCCTTTTTTACAGAGGTTTTGGGCAAGTTAGTTCAAACTCTGACAGACTCTAAAGTGACCCGCCTGCCTGAAGACCATGCTTGCCAAGCTGTTTGAGGTGGCACTGCTCGGGGACGCCTGCGAGATTTCCACAGGTACAGCCCTGGGCGTGGGACTACTCCCTATCCGACCTCTGATATTTGCCCAGGGTCGTTTTTTTAAGCGAATGCAGTCCTGTCAGGGGGCCCTTCGGGGGTTTGGGAATCCGTCCGCCGGTTCCCCCACTGTCCATCCTGCCCAAATGACCCAGTGCCTGCACCCCCTCTGGTTCCAATGGGTGGAGGTAATTCGACATGGTTTCTGCTCTGTAGTTGGCCCACTCCCTACCAGATCATTTTCTAGCTTCGCATTGTCAGACAGCGTGGAAGAAGCAGGTTTTTTGCCAGACCCTTCAAAGATTGCTAGATCTCTAAGCTGTTGTTCTGGTTCCCACTCAGGAGTGTTTTACTGGCAGGTACTCAATTTACTTTGTGGTGCCCAAGAAAGAGGCGTCCTTTCGGCTCATCTTAGATTTGAAGGGGGTCTGCAGGGCTCTCAAGAGTTCTGTCTTTTTGCATGGAGACACTGTGATATGTGGTTCTGGCGGTTCAGCCGGGGGAGTATTTACTCTCTCTTGACTTGACGGAGGTCTACTTGCATGTTCCAATCTGGGCCTCCCATCAGCACTTCCTTTGTTTTGCGATCTTGGGTCAGCAATTTCAGTTCTGTGCTTTTGGTCTGGGCACGGCTCCACAGACGTTCACCAAGGTTCTGGTGGTCATTGAGGTGGCCTTGCGGACAGAGGTTATTCTGGTGCTTCTCTACTTGGATGACTGGTTGATTCGCGCAGTCGTTCCATGAGAGCACCCGGGTCACAGCTCAGGTGATGGAGTTCCTACGGTCACTGAGATAGGTTGTCAACCTTGCCAAGAGCAGGTTGACCCCTTGCAGCACCTGGAGTATCTTGGGATTGTGTTCGATACCTCCTTGGGGAAGGTCTTCCTCACAGATTCTTGGGTAAGCAAATTGTAATCTCAGATTCACCTGCTTGTGGAGTCCCGGTGTCCTTGGGCGCAGGATTTCCTCCAAGCCTTGGGATCGATGGAGGCTTCCCTCGACGTGGTGAGGTGGGCTTGGGCCCACATGCTCCTCTTCAGTATGCTCTGCTTAGGAGGTGGTCACTCCAGAAGCTCACTCTTGATCACCCTGTTCCTCTCCGAGCCTGGGCTCACTGCAGTCTTCATTGGTGGCTCTAGACCGCCCATATTTTTTCAAGGAATGAGTCTGGATCAGCCACAGTGGAAGGTGTTTCTCACGGATGTCAATCTCCTCGGTTGGTGAGTTCAGTGTCTACGTCACTCAGCTCAGGGCACCTGGTCCACGGAGGCGTCATCCTGTTGAAAAGCCATCCGTCTGCTGTTAGCCTTCCACTCCTACTTTTGGGCAAGTCAGTCCGGGTTGTGCCAGACAATGCCAGGGCGGTGGCCTATGTCAGGCGTCAGGAGGGCACCAAAAACACTTAGGTGGTACAGGAGATGGCTCTGCTCATGGTCTTGGCAGAGTCATATCTTCAGGACATCTCGGCCTCCCACAAAGCCAGAGTGGGCAATGTTCAAGCGGATCTCCTCAGTCGTCACGTGTTAGATCCCAGAAAGTGGTTTCTAAGCCATGTGGCCTTTCAGTTGATCGTACAGACTTGGGGTCAGCCCCTCATGGACCTGATGGCCACAGGGGTCAATGCCAAAACACCCTGTTTCATCAGTCGTCGCAGAGACGGTCAGGCCGAGCACCTGGATGTTATGGTTTAACAATGGCCAGCAGTTATATGTGTTTCCTCCATGGCCATTAGTGGGCAGAGTTCTTCTCCGCAGTGTTTGTCATCCAGGCCTAGTGGTTCTTGTGGCTCCGGATTGGCCCAGTCACCCGTGGTATACAGATCTGGAGCAGCATCTGGTGTTGGATCCTCTTCGGTCCCTTTTGTCTTATGGCTTGGCTCTTGAAAGGGAATCCTGAGGTAAGAAGGGGTATTCAGATAAAGTGATCTCTACTCTCTTAGGGTCCCGCAGACTTTCCACCTCTCTGGCTTATGTGCGAGTTTGGTGTATATTTGAGGAGTGGTCGCTTTTCTCTGCCTAACATCTCAGAGCTCTTGCAGGATGGCCTGGACAGGGGCCTGGCTTGGTCTTCTCTCTGGGTTCAGCTTGCGGCCCTTTCAGCCTTTCATAGGTTATTTAGGGGTTAACGTGTGACTGCCATTCCTAACGTCATTCGCTTCTTGCAGGCAGTCAAGTTGCTCAAGCCTCCTGTGCGACTGTCTGTTCCCTCTTGGGATTTGAATCTGGTCCTGTTCGGATTGGGGTGCCTACTCGTTGAAGTACCGTACTCTTAAGGCGGTCTTCTTGGTGGCTATTACTTCTGCTAGACGTGTTTCGGAGCTGCAGGCTCTCTTGTAGGTCTCCCTTCCTCGAGTTTTCTAGGGAGAGGGTCGTGTTGAGGCCTGCTCCTTCCTTTCTGTCAAAGGTAGTTTCTCCTTTTCATGTCAATCCGTTTGTAGTCCTCCTGGTCCCAGGTAGTCGGGCAGGCTCTGAGCAGAAACCGTTGTGCAAATTGGAGGCTGGTCGGTCCCTTTGCGCCTACTTATGGAGGACCCAGAAGATAAGGAAATCAGATCACATTTTTGTCCTAGCGAGTCCTCATAAGGGGGATGGCGCTTCTAAGGCTACTATTGCGCACTGGATCAAGGAGACTATTACTTCCGCTTATCTTCTTCAGAAATGGACTGTTTCGGAATGTCTCAAGGCTCATTCCACTCAGGGTCAGGCAGCTTCTTGGGCTGAGTCTTCGCAGGTGCCGCCTGTGAATATTTGTAAGGCGATGGTTTGGTCTTCTCTACGTTCCTTTGTTAGATACTACCGTGTGGATGTTCAGGTGCATTGTGATGCGGTGTTCGTTTAGCGTGTTCTAGCGTTGGCCCTTCAGGGGTCCCACCCATGATGGGGATTGCTTTAGTACGTCCTGCTTGTAAGATTAACCCTATGCTGATCTGAAGAGTTGCTAAAGAAGGAGAAATTTGGTTCTTACCTACTAATTTACTTTCTATTAGCCTCTCCAGACCAGCATAGGACCCCACCCTATCTATTGTTGTGTTCTTACATTACATTACATTAGGGACTTCTATTTCGCCTATACCTTGCAGTTCAAGGCGGATTGCAAAAGAGCTAACTGGACATTTCCAGTGAAGTTACAACAGTTTTGGGGTTTTTTTGGTTACAAGGGAGGAGAGGTAGCTGGATTAATTCCGGAAGAACTTGCAAATTGGATATTAAATTGACTGTACGTTACTGTGATATAACAAATAGATTACAGTTAGAGTACAAATAAGATTACGGTACAGTTCAGGGATCTGAATACTTGGTTGGTGTTTTGGGCAGAAAGAGATTATTTAAGTGGAGGTTTTGGGGGAGAATTTATCTAGGAGGGGGAAGGGTTGGGTTAAGATATCTGGATAAATTTTTTGAAAAGTAGGGTTTTGATTTTTTTTCGAAAAGTTTTGAAGTCGCCCGTTGCCGTCAACAGGTTGGAAATGGAGTGGTTAAGTTTTGCTGCTTGCGTCGCCAGAAGGTTATCAAACATCTTTTTGCGCTGAGTGCCCTTGAGTGGAGAGAAGGCAAAAGGGTTCGGAGTTCTTTGTCTTGAGGTGAGGATCTGGTTTAGGCGGTTGTTTAGATAGGGGGGGCGGAGCCGTTTAATGCTTTGAATAATAGACAGTAGAATTTGAATTGAATTCATGCTTGCATAGGTAGCCAGTGAGAGTCTAGGAAGGCAGTTGTAATATGATCATATTTTCTCAGGGAGTAGATCAGTCTGAAGGCAGTGTTTTGTATAGTCTGAAGCTGTTTTATCATGTTGGCAGGACAAGGTAGATAGAGGGAATTGCAATAGTCCAATAGACCTAAGACTAGGGATTGGACAATTAGCCTGAATTGTGCTGGGTCGAAGAATTTTCTTATTTTACGTAGATTTCTCATAATTAAAAAACCTTTCTGGGATGTTTTATTGATTTGGGACTGCATTGTGCAGCATCTGTCTATCGTTACTCCTAGGAGTTTGAGTTCGGGCTCTATTGGGTATTTGGTGTTTTTAATTTTCAGGTCTGTAATGGTGGGAGTTTTGGCCTTTTCGAGCAGAAGGAATTTTGTTTTATCTGAGTTTAGTTTCAGTTTGTGGTCTACCATCCATTTTTCGATTGCATCTAGGGTTATTTCCAGTTTTGCTGTAGTGGTGGGCTCTGATGGGTCGAAGGGGAGGAGTATGGTGATGTCGTCTGCGTAGCTGAAGGATGTAACATTTAACTTATCTAAAGCGGCTCCAAGGGAGGAAATAAAGAGGTTGAAGAGCGTAGGTGATAGAGGTGATCCTTGTGGAACTCCACATGGGTTGGACCATGGTTCTGATTTGATATTATTGGACTTTACACCCTGTAGGTTCTTGATTTGAGGAATCCTTGGAACCAATTCTAGACCTTGCCTGAGATCCCAATGGCGTCAAGTATCTGTAGCAGTATGGAGTGGTTGACCAGGTCAAATGCTGCGGAGAGGTCAAGTTGGATTAGCATCATCTTTTTTGCCTTTGCTAATTTGCTGTCGAGCTGTGTCTAGTAGTGTTACAAGTAGTGTTTCTGTGCTGTGGTTGGTTCGAAATCCTGATTGTGAGGGGTGAAGTAGGTTATGGTCTTCCAGGTGGTTGGTGAGGTATTGTGCAACTAGACCTTCTATTATTTTAACGTATATTGGTATTGAAGCGATTGGTCTGTAGTTGGAGGGGTTATCTATTGGGCCTTTGTGGTCTTTCATGATTGGGGTGATTATGATCTCTCCAAGGTCTTGAGGGAATTGACCTTCTGTTAATGTGGTTTGAATCCATAGCATGAGGTTGGCTCTGAATGTGGTGGAGGAGTTTGATAACAGATAGGTGGGGCAGTTATTTAGGTCACAAGAAGCTTGGCTGTATTTTTTATAGAGTCGATTCATATCCAGCCAATGTAATATGGGGAAGACTGTCCAGCTTCTGTCTGCGGCGATGGCTTCTCCTGTTGAAGGGTTTGTTATCTTGTCAAGGTGGGTGTGAGTATTGTTGAATGCGGTTCTGATCTTGGTGATCTTATTTTTGAAATGGTCTGCTAGTTGGATAGCTGTCGGTGGGTGGTTTCCTTGTGTAGCTAGGTGAGGTTTGGTGTCGGTGAGATTCTTTACTAGATTGAATAGCTATTTTGTGTCTAGGGTTTCCATGCCTATCATTTTGGAGTAGTAGGCTTTCTGTTTTTCCTTGAGTTTGTTCTTGTATTGGTTGATTTGAGTTCTCCATGCTGTTTTGTGTGTTCTAGGCTCTTTTTTTTTCCATTCTCTTTCTAGTTGTCTGCAGAGCTTTTATAGTTGGAGAAGTTCAGTGTCGAACCATTTGTCTGACGGTCTGCAGATTCTGAATTTTGGTTTTTCAGGAGCTAGCTCATTTAGGATGGTTTTGCTTACAGTATGCCATTGTAATATGAATTCATTGGGGGCTATATTGGTGATTGCGGAGTCTGCTTTGTCCCAGAATGTGGAGGGTTCGATTTTTTGGCGTGTTTTGAAGGAGGTTTTGGGAGGGGGTTGCTTGTTATTGCATTGAGCCCAATTGATGTTAAAAGTGTATTTGTAGTGATCTGACCAGAGGGAGGGGTGCCAGGCCCCATTTGAGATGTGTATTTCGGGATTGTGAGTGTGTTGGGACATGTATGCAGCGACATCTAGTTGGTGGCTTTTTACGTGTGTGGGTTGGGGGTTGAGGATCTGGTAGTTCAGTGCTTTGAGGTATGAGAGTATATTTTCTACTTGTTTGGAGGTGTGGTCTTCTAGGTGGAAGTTTATGTCTCCAAGGAGTAGGTTATGAGGCGATGTTAGGGAGTTCTGGTAAATAAATTCTTCGAGAGCTTGTTTGTTAGCATTCCATTTTCCTGGTGTTGTGTAACAAAGAATGCAGGTTAGAGTTCCTATGAGTGTATCGTCGGATAATTGGCAGGCTAGGAGATCTAGATGGGGAGTGGAGTGTTTGTCTAGGGTCTTTATGTTGATGTTGTTTTTGAGTATGATGGCTAGACCTCCTCCTCGTTTTTTTCCTCTGCAGACCAATTCTATTTTGTAACCCTTCGGGCAGAGTTCTGTGATGCTGGGATCCGAGTCAGAGGTTAGCCAGGTTTCAGCTAGGAATAAGCAACTTAACTGTTTTTTAACTATCCAGTCCTTTATAAGGTTTGCTTTTGTGCTTATTGATCTGATGTTCATATATGCACAGGCTAGTGAGGTATAGTTTGTGTGGGGAGAGGGGGTGCATTTTGGGTGGAGGAAATTTTTAGTTTGAGGGTAAGAATTGTGGACTGAAGATCTTGGTTTTGGGGGTAGTCTTTTTCCCCAGCTGGTAGGTATGCTGATATGGTTGAATGAGGAGCAGTCTATCAGGTTTCTGGTAGAGTAGAGTTTTCTGGATGGTTGAGGATGCCTGTAGGATTCTGTTAAGGGATTGAGGATGTATGGTACCCTGCTGTTTTTCTGTTGGTTAGGAATAGGAAGAGTAGTAGATAGACGAGTAAACTTGTTGTTAAACCGGCAGACATTGTGTTTTTGTGTGCAGAGGGGTATCTTCTTTAGCCTGGTACCTGGTGTGAGGTGCAAGAATCTGGGAGGTGTAGAGAAGGTTGGGGGAGGGGAGAGCATCTTTCTTCCACTCTATCTTGCATGCAGATGTTCATTTTTTGGTCAGTTTCTAGTATTTTGCTAGGGCCGGGGAGATTAAGAACAGTGGCTGTGGCTTAGTTGGTGAGCTATGGGGACCTTTGCTATTTGCATTTGTTCCTTTGCATTTTCCAACAGCGTTCCTGTTTTTATTTGTTGATACTCCTGTTCGGAGTCCTGTTTGTTTTTTGTGTATAGTTCTTAGTTCGGCTTGGCTATTTGGCAGACTGAGGTAATTAGGGAGGGGGGGTCACATGATATGTACAGTTCCAAAGTTTTGTCTCAGTCTCCATCTGCTGGTCATGAGATATATACTTGCTTGTAAGATTAACCCTATGCTGGTCTGGAAAGGCTAAAAGAAAGCAAATTAGCAGGTAAGAACCTAATTTCTCCTTCTGCTTTTTCTTCCTTTGCTAGCGTCAGATTCTGCACCCTGTGTGTCATGTGCGGGCACTGCACCTCTGGACAGCGGTGTACCTACCCACATCCTCTCTGTGCACTTCAGCCAAAGACAGCATGGATCACTACCTACCCCCAACATCTCAGAGCCAAGATTTCAGTGTCAGACTGCTGGATAGGTACAGTATGATGTGAATGCCATAATAATCCTCAAAAGTCAGTTCAAAACCCATGAAGTATTGATGCAGAATATGTCAGACCATGATGTCTCAATGAATGATCCTCTAAACTGGGCAAGAATGAAGAGGGATCATCCTGTCTCTATTTGAGAGATGCTGATTTTTTAGCATATTCCTTTTCGCTGATTAAAATCCTTTTTCTTGTTGTCAGGATGCCCAAAACCCGCTCTGTGGATGATCTGCTCTCTGCCTGCGACAGCAGTAGCCCTCTGACTCGTACATCCAGTGACCCCAACCTGAACAACCACTGTCAGGAAACCAGAGTCCGTCCTGAATCATATTACATGAGTAGTGAGAGGCCAGAAGTGCATACTCCAACAGATCCCAGTATTTCAACGGGGCTCCAGGGCACATTACGAGACCAAGATGAATGTGTAGGAGTGCTTCCCATAAACCCTGTCCTAAAGGATATTTTTAATGGCCTGTCACCTACCATCTTTGAAATCCCTTCCCCTTCAGAGTGTGAACAGAAACTTGGTGAGGTAAACATGCTGAAAGAAGAGGGTTTGTCATGGAAAGTTGGTATGAGAAGGGATGTACAGAAGCCTGCTCAAATATGCAACATTGTGGTGAGAGATGCTATAGCCAAGCATCAGAATGAAAATCTCCTTTTAGAGTGCAGCAAAGGGAACTCCAGTCTGAGAGACAAAGGGAGTGTATCTAGCAGGCATAAGGACCCGGGCAAAGACACTGCTGGTAGGGATGAAGACGTAGCACCGAGTGGGAAAGGACCAATGGAATTAAGGACTTACAGACAGGCATCCCAGAGCCAGAGTAGTGACTTCTCGTTCCTGGGATCCAACTGGGAAAGCTTACGTGGGCTAGCAAGCTCTGTTCCAGGTGGAGATGTGGGCCGTAAGAGACACCAGGCTCAGGGCTGCTGTAAGAAGAGCCTGAGCAGGCAGCCAAAGCCAACAGGAGCCTGCATGAACGGACATCCCTCCCCCAGTGAAGGGCTGCATCCCTACAACCCTTTGCCTGCTAGCATGCTCTGTGCTAAGAGCTGCAGGCATTGGGGTCTGTTGTCCTGGAAGCAGGTACCATCCACCAAATTGCTGGCACCTGCCTTGCCATCACTCGTGCCTCCAGGTTACCTGGATGATGATGGACTCCCATTCCCTGTGGATATGGTGCAGCAGAGGCTACGTCAGATTGAGGCCACCTACAAGCAGGAGGTAGAGGTTCTGCGCAGAGAAGTGCGAGAGCTGCAGCTGAGACTGGAGATTCGCCAGAATGACATCCCTCTAGAGCAACCCCCGTTTCATTATGAGGATGACTTCGTAAGTAATCCTTGCCACATGAGAATAACCAGTATGTGCACAGTGCAGTCTACCTTTGGTGTTTTATTAAAGCATTATTTCTTCCTCCTTCTCCCTCTCTCTTAATGTGATGTCTTATCTTCCTCTCCCTTCCATGTAAGGGGACCAGTGCAATTACCTTATGTGGGAGTCATGTGCTAATAAAGCTAGGCACACAGTTTCCTAATGCAAGAATAATACAAACATTTTGCAAGTGGCATGTTAATTATTGAGTTACAATGATGTCAAAAATATAAAGCTAAGCTGCTGCTATAGAATGTAGTAGAGTAGAATATCTTATCTTTCTCGAGCAATAATTGGCTTACACACTTACAGGGGGAGAGAGATACTAAAATCCATCTAACTCCATAAAAAAATTCCTAGTTAACTAACCTCTCCCCCTTAGTAATCCTTTGAAATTGGAGGTGGGCAGAAGCGCTGCCTTATTTGGCAGGGACCACTGTTTTCCAAAATGGCGGCACAAATTAGGAGCAATGTCCAAACTTTAAAGATGTGATTAGGGGGCACCAGGGTATTGAAAGAGGGGGTCTTTTGGGAACCTGGTGTATTTGAATGTCTATGCCAAACTGTCCATTCTAACTTCCAGGGTAACTGACCTAATCTAATGTAATCTGACCTTAGAGAACCTGATTAACTTAACATTTATTATTTGGAGGGGGGAAGCAGTGGGTCTTTGGGGTAGGGATTGGGGACCAGGAGCCACCACTCTCTGTTTTAAAAGTGTTTCCATTAATTTGCTTACCACAGAAGTCAGACTTACTGGCCTGTAATTCCCTACTTCTTCCTTACTTCCACTTTTGTGGAGAGGGACCACATCCGCCCTTCTCCAGTCCTCTGGTACTTATGCTTAAGTTGAGGGGGGTTTATGTGATAGTTATACTGAGTTGATTCCCCCCCCCCCCAGTTTTTGAATAGCTTGTGAATGTTGATCAGTGCAGAATTAGCAGGACTTCTCTACTGCTGGGAGATATTTTAGCGAGAGGCTAAATTTCTTATTGAGTTGTGTCAGGGACCCCATATGGGGGGCCTTAGACTATTGTTATATGTTGGAGAATTTTTCCTTTTCAAATTATGTAGGTGACATGTGAATTGTCTCCATTGGCTTGCTGTATTTTGTCATACAGTGAGATTAGAGAAACTGGGCCTCTTCTCCCTTGACAAGAGGAGACTGAAACATTCAAGATAATGAAGGGAAAAGGCTTAGTAGATAAAGACAGGTTGTTCACCCTCTCCAAGGTAGGAAGAACGAGAGGGCACTCTCTAAAGTTAAAAGGGGAACGATTCCGTACAAACGTAAGGAAGTTCTTCACCCAGAGTGGTAGAAAACTGGAACGCTCTTGCGGAGGCTGTTGTAGGGGAAAACACCCTCCAGGGATTCAAGACAAAGTTAGACAAGTTCCTGCTGAACAAGAACGTGCACTGGTAGGGCTAGTCTCAGTTAGGGCGCTGGTCTTTGACTAGAAGGCCACCGCGTGATCGGACTGCTGGGCACAATAGACTACTGGTCTGACCCAGCAGCGGCAGTTCTTATGTGTTCTTTTCAGGAGTATTTTATTTATTAAAAAATGTATATACCGCATACAACTATACGGTTTCCATTTCACATACATAAAATCTTGTTTCCCTGCAATTACCAAATATAACGTAGACATGTCTATTTTGAAAATTTAATAAAATTTTTTAAAAAAATCTTTTGAGTAAACAACTGCGCTAAAATAGCATTGTTTACTGCATTGTCTGTGTCTGTGCATAACATGCTATATAGATGCATAATACCCCCCACCCCCCATTTTTTCTTTTCAGACATGTCTGAAGGAATCTGAGAGCAGCGACACAGAAGACTTTTTCTCTGATCAGAGTGAGGACCACCTTTCTGAAACCAGTTGGGAACCTGTGGATAAAAGAGAAACTGAGGTGAGCTATAGAAAATCATTTCTGGCTGGATTTTTGTAAATGGCCTGAACAAACCTTTACTTTAGCCAATTTTTCCAATTGTATTTCATATTTTTAAAAAAGTCTATTTGAAAAATACGAACGGTGTCGGGTCCTAGCACATACCATCTTACATCACCTACAATTGTATAGCTGTGACTGGACTGTTTAATAAAACTGCCTGTATTCATATCCAGGGACAGTTATCTTTCAAACACCACGAAAAAAGGATACACCATGGAGGGCTTGGCTTGGACACGTAACAGGATGGTTGGGTGAAGAGATAGCTCTGTGAAGACAAGCTATTTTTTGTGGATTATAAGCTACAAGAATTAGTTTTCTATAGTTTAAAAGTGTTAATTTCTACTCAAGATGGTATTGGGCAAGCATAACAAAAACGATTCGGCTGGGATAGGAACTGGATCTGTCAGTGTTAAAAGATCAAAACTGGAGCCTGCAACTCCATTGAAAGTTCCAATACCAACAGAAGAAAATGGCAATATTATTGAGCTTCGGCAAATCAAAGCAATTGTGTCAGAAAATACTAAAAAGATACAAGTGGTCATAGATAAAGTTGCCTGCCTCACGAAGAGAATGGAGGTGATTGACATAAAACTGAATCATTTGGAGAAGCAGGCAGATGGAGTGGAGACAGAATTGCTGCAATGTAAGGCAGACCAGAAAGAAATTGAATCTTTAAAGAGGGATCTTGAGGATTCTGCTAACCGTGAGAGGAGGAATAATTAGAGAATTATTGGGTTACCGGAAGGAGTGTAAAAGAATGACCTAATATCCTTCCTTGAAAAATTCTTGCCAAAAATATTGCTACTAAAAACAAAATTCCCGCTTGAGTTTGAGAGGGCACACAGGATCCTAGCGCAAAGGACAAATAAACAGAGAGGACCAAGGATATTAATTCTCAAATTGCTAAGACATCAGCAAGTCATAGAAATATGCCAATTAGCAAAAGAAAATAAAAATCTTAAATGTCAAGACTCAAAGATACATATAGTGCCGTTCTTTGCTAAGGATACAGCGTTTAAAAGGAAACAGTTACTTGATCTACGTCCACAGCTCAGGTCTTTGGGAGCTAAATTTTGCTTAATATACCCGGTAGTAATGCGGGTCACTTATGCAAACAAAACATTGAATTTTGCAGATCAAAAAAAGTTGCAAAAAAAAAAAAAAATTTATAGATCAGTGCGAGCAGCCTTTGTCTTCCTAATAAGGACATATATTCTACCTTTTTTTTCATTATATTCATTTTAATTTATAATTTCTTTATTACATTTTATAATTTTATTTTCATTTTTATGTGGATTGACATGATGTGACGGAAATATGGAAGCAATATTGAGAATCTATAGTTTACAAATATGTAGCTTCAGTTAAGATTTGAGCATATTGGAATTCTGGTGCGAGCAAGCTTAGAACAGAAGCAGAAGTGACGTCGATTGATTCTATAAAAGAACTTTGTGATGAAACAACACACTTCTTATTTTAAAGCTATTATAAATTGATTTGGTCTTCTGTGGAAACGATGCCTTTTGTATAACTTACTATGAGTAGTAAAGTATAGAATGTCATGTGGTGATTTCATAGTGTTATGTGACAGCTATATGTGCCGTGCTCTCTGGATTTTAAATGGGAGATTGTTTTTCTTCTGCATGGAATTGGATTGGCTTCGAACCTCCGTGGTGACTGATTGGAGATTTGCACTTCCAGATAGACAGTGGGATCTATTCACAGAGAAAGGTAGGGGAGGGTCATTGGGGTGGGCAGACTAGATGGGCTGTGGCCCTTATCTGCCGTCTATTTCTGTGTTTCTATGTTTAAGTTAAATGTTTAATATGAAAAGAAATGAATGGTTGGGAATTCATTTAATGGGAAGTGGTAATTACAAATCTTCAAACTTTTAAGAATAATAACATCTAAGATTCATATTAATTTTTAAATGATTATTTAATTAATAAAGGTAAAAAAAAATAGATAAAATTCAACATTTGTTCATATAGGAAAGTGCAATTTATCAAATTATATATAGACGTTTTTATTTTAAAAGTTAGGGACTATTTATTTAGTTATTTATTTCATTGATGAGTTTATTACTATCAATGGTTTATTTTTAAAGAGGGGTTTAAAATTTGAATTCTTATATATTACTTATGAATCATATTTAAAGTTGGGTAGCTTATTATGTTAGCAAATTAATTATATTATGATAGCTTGTAAGGAGTTTTTTCTGAACCTGATCTCAAATTTGCGTTTCCAAGTTTTCACTATGAATTGGGGAGGGAAGGGATGGGTTGGGAGGAGGGTATGTAAGAACATAAGAAATGCCTCCGCTGGGTCAGACCCGAGGTCCATCGCGCCCAGCAGTCCGCTCACGCGGCGGCCCAACAGGTTCAGGACCTGTGCAGTAAATTTCTATCTATACCCCTCTATCCCCTTTTCCAGCAGGAATTTGTCCAAACCTTTCTTAAACCCCAGTACTGTACTCTGCCCTA
Source organism: Geotrypetes seraphini (assembly GCF_902459505.1). Lineage (NCBI taxonomy): Eukaryota > Metazoa > Chordata > Amphibia > Gymnophiona > Dermophiidae > Geotrypetes > Geotrypetes seraphini. The sequence continues at coordinate 70,812,250 of NC_047098.1, read as the reverse complement.
TAACTTCCTCTGGAATTGTATTCCAGGTGTCCACCACCCGTTGTGTAAAGAAGAACTTCCTAGCATTAGTTTTGAATTTGCCTCCTATCAACTTTTCCGAATGCCCTCTTGTTTTTTTATTCTCTGAAAGTTTGAAGAATCTGTCCCTCTCTACTCTCTCTATGCCCTTCATGATCTTGTAAGTCTCTATCATATCCCCTCTTAATCTTCTCTTTTCTAGGGAAAAGAGTCCCAGTTTTTCCAATCTCTCAGCATATGAAAGGCTTTCCATCCCCTTAATCAGTCGTGTTGCTCTCCTCTGAACTCTCTCGAGCAATGCCATATCCTTCTTAAGGTACGGTGACCAATACTGGACGCAGTACTCAAGATGCGGGCGCACCTTTGCCCGATACAGCGGCAGGATAACTTCTTTCGTTCTGGTTGTAATACCTTTCTTGATTATACCTAGCATTCTATTCGCTCTCTTAGCGGCAGCTGCGCACTGTGCTGTCGGCTTCATTTTCATGTCTACCATCACCCCCAAGTCCCTTTCTTGGGCACTCTCATTCAAAAACTTCCCTCCCATCGCATAATTATACCTCGAGTTTTTGCTTCCCACATGCAATACTTTACACTTCCCAACATTGAATTTCATCTGCCATCTCTCTGCCCATTCCCCTAGTTTGTCCAAGTCTCTTTGCAATTCTTCGCAGTCCTCCTTTGTCCGAGCTCTACTAAATAGTTTGGTGTCGTCCGCAAGGATGGGTTTGGGGGAGAATGGGACTATAGTTTAGATTTTAACTTTGGGGAAAATGATTATTTATTAAACATCAATTATAAGCTGATTTATGGGATGATGAGTTTTAGTTTCAAATATAAATTGTATAATAGATTTTAAGATATTTTCTTTAAATGTCAATGGTCTCAACCATCCGATAAAAAGAAAAAAGACATTATTGTTTTTAAAACAACAAAATGCGGATATTTGCTATAACCAAGAGACACATCTGTCAGATATAGAATCTAAAAACCTGGAAGGAGGTTGGGTTAAGCATTGTTTTTTTCCCCCTGGTTTTTTTTTCCCCCTGCCGTTGGTAAAAAGGATGGTGTCGCTATTTTAGTTAATAGGAAATGTACTGCTTTGTTTAAATTAAAGGCTTCAGATCTCTTAGGAAGATGGTTACATGTGGAAATGAACATGGGAAATACTACAATGGCGCTTTTCAATGTATATGCCCCTAATTTGAACCAAAATGAATTTTTCAAGACTCTACAACAACTGATATTACCACTGGCTGCCTCTAATTTAGTGGTGGCTGGGGATTTTAATGCTGTTATGGATCCTTTGATGGATAAAAAAAACTAGTAAAATCATGAAGTCATTAGGATTAGATAGTTTCGCACAGTCTTGTGATTTGAAAGATATTTGGCAAATACTTCATTTTGATGGTCGGGAATTTTCTTTTTGCTCCCATGTTCATAAATCCTTTTCAATAATTGATTACATTTTTGTTTCAAATCAATTAGTACAACAGGTAACACAAGCCGCCATAGATCCAATCATTCTGTCGGATCATGGAAGGGTGTGAATTGAACTCTAAATTATTGATCAAGATAATAGTAGACCTGTATGGAGATTTGATAATACATTGCTTGCAGATCCAACATTTTGTGAAGACTTTCAATTAAAAATGAATGATTATTTCCAACTTAATACCACAGAAGAAATCTCTAAGGAAACTTTATGGGATGCTCTTAAGGCAACCATGAGAGGACAAATTATTTAGGCAGTGTTACTCTCAGAAGTGGACTACATTTTCTTCTTGGTGTGCTGCGCATCGCAAGGAGCCGCAATCTGCTTCCTTGTCAGTCGTGCTGGATTATCTGCTGCACTTGTCTAGAGCTGGTCTCAAATCTACATCTATTTGAGTCCACCTCAGTGCTATTGGTGCTTTTCATCAGCCAATTGACGGCAAACCTCTCTCTGTTCATCCTGTGGTTTTCCGGTTTATGAAGGGTCTCTTTTAACGTCCATCCTCCGCTCGGACCTCCTCCGGTGGTTTGGTATCTCAATGTTGTCCTTGCTCAGTTGATGAAGCCTCCCTTTGAGCCAATTGATAAGGCTCATTTGAAATTTCTCACATGGAAAGTAGTATTTCTTATTGCCCTCACGTCCGCTCGCAGGGTCAGTGAGCTGCAGGCTTTGGTTGCGGATCCTCCTTTCACTGTTTTCCATCATGATAAGGTGGTCCTCCGTACCCATCCTAAATTCTTGCCTAAGGTGTTTTCGGATTTTCATCTCAACCAATCTATCGTTCTTCCTGTATTTTTTCCAAAGCCTCACTCTCATCCTGGGGAAGTGGCACTTCATACTCTGGACTGTAAACGTGTGTCGGCTTTCTATTTGCAACGCACTCAGGCTCATCAGACTGCTCCTCAACTTTTCATTTCTTTTGATCCAAATCGGTTGGGGCATCCTGTTTCTAAGCATACCATCTCCAACTGGTTGGCGGCTTGTATCTCTTTTTGCTGTGCTCAGGCTGGTCTCCTGCTACAGGATCGGGTCACAGGACATAAGGTCAGAGTAATGGCGGTGTCTGTTGCTTTCCTCAGGTCAACTCCTATTGAGGATATCTGCAAGGCTGCCACTTGGTCCTCGGATCATACCTTCACCTCCCAATACTGTCTGGACACCTTTTCCAGATGGGACGGCCATTTTGGCCAGTCAGTTTTGCGTAATCTGTTCTCATAAATTGCCAACACTCCCACCGTCCCTTTTTGGTTAGCTTGGAGGTCACCCACAGGTAGAGAATATGCTGCCTGCTTGTCCTGGGATAAAGCACAGTTACTTATCGTAACAGGTGTTATCCAGGGACAGCAGGCAGATATTCTCACAACCCATCCATCTTCCCTGGTTGGCTTCTTTGCTAGCTATCTGAACTGAGGCCACGCTGAGGAGATGCGCGCCCTGACTCAGGCGGGAAGGCACACGCGCATGCATGGTACACTCGCAAGCTTGAAGATCTTCAAGCAAGATTGCTTGCAAGGCTGTCCGCTTCGGGGCTCCGTTGGTGATGTCACCCACATGTAGAGAATATCTGCCTGCTATCCCTGGATAACACCTGTTACGGTAAGTAACTGTGCTGTATGGCAACTCCTGTCATAATAAGTAAAAGCTTATTGTTAGAAGATATTTGACTCTTAGCCCTCATTGACATGCCAAATACAGTATCATACGATAATGCCACCGGATTTTCTAATAAACAATTTATTTGACCCTATATTGATTTCCAAAAAGCCATAATCATTAGACAGTAGAATAACAAATGATCTAAAGTCCTAACTTTAAGATGACATTGCCAGCATCTATTAGATCTAGCAGTGGTGTACTTAGGGGGGGCTGTCCGCCCCGGGTGCAGCCTTAGGGGGGGTGCACAGCTGGCCAGGTCCGGAAAATTCCAGGGCTGCAATGGCGATGGCACTTAGCGGCATTGGCGCCCCCCTCCGTGACAGCACTCAAGTTCGGCCTCCTTCTCCCGGCATCAACAGAACTTCAGATCGGCAACACGGTGCTCAGTCAAAAGCTTCCTTCTGATTCAGCTTCCTGTTTCCGCCCAGGCAGTTCAGTCAGAGGGAAGCTTTTGACCGAGCACCGCGTTGCCGATCTGAGTTCTGTTGATGCCGGTGGTAGAAGGAGGCCTGTTGCTGATTTTAAGTGTCATCACGGGGCGTTGACGATCTTGTTGCCAAAATCGGAAAGGTGAGGAAGGGAAAAAAATGGGCCTGTGGTGGATGGAGAGATTGAGAGAAGGGGGCAGATGATGGAAGTGGGGAGAAAGGGGAGAGAGAAGAGGGCAGATGATGGAAGTGGGGAGAAGGGGCAGATGATGGAAGTGGAGAGAAGGGGGAAGGAGAAGGGGAAGATGATGGAAGTGGAGAGAAGAGGGCAGATGATGGAAGTGGGGAGAGAGAAGAGGGCAGATGATGGAAGTGGGGAGAGGGAGAGCAAATGCTGAATGGAAGTGGAGAAAGAGAACACATACTGGATGGAAGGAGGGATAAAGAAAAAGGACATATGCTGGATGGGGGAAGAAGATAGAGTTAGTGAGATAGTGGAGGAGTGAAGGAAAGGGGTGGTATGCTGTGGTTAGACATAGTGAAAAGAGGGAAACTGAGGACTGCAGAGTAAGAATTGAATTTAGACCAGAGGTGTCCAACCTATTGGCTTCCCTGGGCTGCATTGGCTGAAAAAAATTTTTGGGGGGCCGCACAAATATTAACACTAGCAGATGAGCAAAAAAAAAGGTTGAGCAGGTCCCAAATCTGCAATCACTAATATAGATGTATATATCTAATAATAAACCTTCATTAAAGGGACACTGTGGAGAGGAACCCAAAAAAGCAGTAATACTTACCTTGACTGAGTGATCCTCCACCTACACTGCTGACAGTGGGAGCAGCCCGATTGGGCATTGGCACCAGCACCAACGCATAGGACATGCCGATGCCCAAAGATCCTCCCTCTTCTGGGCTGGACGGTGCATCGGAAATCCTCCCTCTTGCCTGTGCTGGGCTGGACTGGGCCTTGAGCATTTGTGCATGCTCAAGGCCTTCTGGTCTCACTCTCTCCGAGATTCTGATCTCAGAGAGAGCGAGACCAGAAGGCTCTGAGTATGCGCAAATGCTCAAAGTCTAGCCCAGCCCAGCACAGGCAAGAGGGAGGATCTCCGACGCACCGTCCAGCCCAGAAGAGGGAGGATCTTCGGGCACCGGCATGTCCTATGTGTTGGTGCTGGTACCGGTGCCCAATCGGGGTAAGGGATTTTGTTTTGGTGCTCGGGGGGGATGCCAGATTGCTGGGGGGGATGCTGGATCACGGGATGGCGCTCATAAATCGAGTCAAACTCGGTTTGCAAGTCGCCGATTCTGCCATTTTCCTTTTCAATTTATTTTCTGCATCCGTCTAGATTACGTTCTTACTACCATCAATTTCCTTTTTTACTGTCTACCTACAGCTCGCCACCTCTTTCTCTCACCCCCTCCAGTATTTCCATAACTCAATCCTTTTCCCCCCATCATGTGCCCTCCTTTTATTTATCCCCTCCTTCCATCACGTGCCCTCTTATCTACCCCTTCCATCTAGTACCTTCTCCTCTCTGTCCACTTCCATCGTCTGCTCCCCTCTTTCTCTCCTCCCATTTCCTTCCTGCATTTGCTCCCTTATCTCTCGCATCCGCACTTCCATCCAGCATAGGCTCCCCCTCCCCACTACCACCCAATGTCTGCCCTTTCTCTCTCCGTCCACTCCCTTCAATCAGCATCTGCCCCCTTTCTTTCCCTCCAATCCCTCTCCCTCCACCACTCTTCTATTCCAGCAGTCCTGCTCCTTTCCTGCGATAACTGTAGTTGCCGGCTGCCAGTGCACCCCACTCCGACTTACTCTGGAGCCGAATCAGCAGCTGCGTGCTGGAAGGTCCCGCAAAGCACAGTTACTTACCGTAACAGGTGTTATCCAGGGACAGCAGGCAGATATTCTTAACACATGGGTGACGTCACCGACGGAGCCCTCGGTACGGACCTTTTAACTAGAAGTTTCTAGTTGGCCGCACCGCGCGTGCGCGAGTGCCTTCCCGCCCGACGGAGGAGTGCGTGGTCCCCAGTTAGGATAAGCCAGCTAAGAAGCCAACCCGGGGAGGTGGGTGGGACTTAAGAATATCTGCCTGCTGTCCCTGGATAACACCTGTTACGGTAAGTAACTGTGCTTTATCCCAGGACAAGCAGGCAGCATATTCTTAACACATGGGTGACCTCCAAGCTAACAAAGAGGGAGGAGGGATGGTTGGCCATTAGGAAAATAAATTTTGTAACACAGATTGGCCGAAGTGTCCATCCCGTCTGGAGAATGCATCCAGACAGTAGTGAGTAGTGAACGTGTGAACTGAGGACCAAGTGGCCGCCTTGCAGATTTCCTCGATGGGCGTGGAACGGAGGAAAGCCACAGAAGCAGCCATAGCTCGGACTCTGTGGGCCGTGACAGATCCTTCCAGTGAGAGACCGGCCCGAGCATAACAGAAGGCAATACAGGCAGCAAGCCAATTTGAAAGTGTCCGTTTGGAGACAGGACGGCCCAAACGGTTGGGATCGAAAGACAAAAAGAGCTGAGGGGATGTTCGGTGAGCTCTGGTACGATCAAGGTAGTAAGCAAGGGCACGCTTACAATCCAGCGTGTGCAACGCCTGTTCTCCAGGATGCGAGTGAGGCTTAGGGAAGAAGACGGGAAGCACAATGGACTGGTTGAGGTGAAAAGCTGAGACCACCTTGGGAAGGAATTTAGGGTGGGTACGCAGAACAACCTTGTCATGGTGAAAAACAGTGAACGGTGGGTCGGCAACCAGTGCATGCAGTTCGCTAACCCTCCTGGCAGAGGTGATGGCAATTAGGAAAAGCACCTTCCAGGTAAGAAGCCTGAATGAAGTTGTGGCAAGAGGCTCAAACGGAGGTTTCATAAGGGCAGAGAGAACCACATTCAGGTCCCAGACGACGGGAGGAGGCTTGAGAGGCGGTTTGATGTTGAAGAGCCCTCTCATAAATCTTGAAACCAGAGGATGAGCCGTGAGGGGTTTTCCGAGAATAGGCTCGTGAAACGCAGTGATGGCACTGAGGTGGACTCTGATGGAAGTGGTTTTGAGGCCAGCGTTGGACAGCGAGAGCAAATAGTCCAAGACAGTTTCCACCGCCAAAGAGGTGGGTTCTTGATGATGCCGGAGACACCACGAGGAGAATCTGGTCCACTTCTGATGGTAACATTGAAGAGTGGCCGGTTTCCTGGAGGCGTCCAAAATGAGGCGGACCGGTTGAGATAGATTCTCCGGAGAGGTCAGCCCGAGAGAAACCAAGCTGTCAGGTGGAGGGAAGACAGGTTGGGATGTAGTAGAGACTGATTCTGCTGTGTAAGTAGAGTAGGAAACACAGGAAGAGGAATGGGCTCCCTGGAGCTGAGTTGAAGCAGAAGGGAGAACCAGTGTTGACGAGGCCACCGAGGGGCGATGAGGATCATGGTGGCATTGTCCTTGCGGAGTTTGGACAAGGTCCGCAACATCAAAGGAAGTGGAGGGAAGGCATAGAGGAACCGATCCCTCCAGTCGAGCAGGAATGCATCCGGGGCCAGACGGTGAGGAGAGAAGAGTCTGGAACAGAATTGGGGCAGCTGATGGTTGTGAGGTGCTGCAAAGAGGTCCACCTGCGGAGTGCCCCATCGAGCAAAGATGGAGAGTAGAGTCGGAGGGTCCAACGTCCACTCGTGAGGTTGAAGGATGCGGCTGAGATTGTCGGCCAGAGAGTTCTGTTCGCCCTGGATATAGACCGCCCTGAGAAAGAGATTGCGGTCCGTGGCCCAGGTCCAGATGCGCAGAGCCTCCAGACAAAGGGGGCGAGATCCGGTGCCGCCCTGCTTGTTTATGTAGTACATGGCGACTTGATTGTCTGTGCACAGGAGGAGGACTTGAGGACAGAGAAGATGCTGGAAAGCCTTGAGGGCGTAGAATATGGCTCTGAGTTCCAGGAAATTGATGTGATGACGACGCTCCTGTGGGGTCCAAAGTCCCTGGGTGCGTAGATCTCCCAGGTGAGCTCCCCACGCGTAGGGGGACGCATCTGTGGTGATGATCATAGAGTGGGGGGGCAGATGGAAAAGTAGACCCCTGGAAAGATTTGAGGAGTTCAACCACCATTGGAGAGATTGCTGAAGAGATGATGTCACAGAGATGGGATGAGAAAGAAGATCCGTAGTCTGTGACCACTGGTTGGCGAGCGTCCACTGAGGTGTACGAAGGTGGAGACGAGCCAGAGGAAGGACATGCACTGTCGAGGCCATGTGACCCAGGAGGACCATCATCTGTCGAGCAGGAATGGAGGGATGCATGAGTACCTGACGGCAGAGATGGAGCAGGGTCTGCTTGCGATCGGAGGGGAGAAAAGCCCTCATTAGCGTGGTGTCCAGAACTGCTCCAATGAATTGAAGTCGCTGGGTGGGAAGCAGATGCGACTTGGGGTAGTTGATCTCGAACCCCAGGAGGTGGAGGAGAGAGATGGTGTGATGAGTAGCCTGTAGCACAAGTGGAGACGTAGGTGCTTTCACCAACCAATCGTCCAAATAGGGGAACACCTGGAGGTTGTGAGACCTGAGGAAGGCCGCTACCACTATAAGGCACTTGGTGAAGACCCTGGGTGAGGAGGCGAGGCCGAACGGTAGCACCTTGTACTGATAGTGGTGGTGCAGTACCTGGAATCGCAGGTAGCGGCGAGAATGTTGATTGATGGAGATGTGAGTGTAGGCCTCTTTGAGGTCCAGGGAACATAGCCAGTCGTGTTGAGAAAGAAGAGGATAGAGCGTGGCAAGGGAGAGCATTCTGAACTTCTCCTTGACCAGACACTTGTTGAGGTCCCTGAGATCGAGAATGGGACGGAGGTCTCCCGTCTTTTTGGGTACCAGGAAGTAGCGGGAGTAGAATCCCTGCCCCCTTTGATCTGGAGGTACTTCTTCGATGGCATTGAGAAGGAGGAGGGATTGAACCTCCCTCAGGAGGAGGGGGGTTTGAGATGAGTTTGAAGCAGACTCTACGGGAAGGTTGTCCGGAGGCAGAGTCTGGAAGTTGAGAGAGTAGCCGTGGCGGATGATGTTGAGGACCCACTGGTCCGACGTGATGACTTCCCAACGGCTTGAGAAAATGGTGAGACGACCCCCGATAGGCTGTGGAAGAGGCAGCGAGGGTGGATGACTGGCTATGCCCTGGAGAGAAGAGTCAAAAGGGCTGAGATTGTTTAGCAGGCTGAGGAGGCTTGGAGGGTTGGGTGGCCTGAGACCGAGCCTGGGCATGGTGCTGCTGTTGACGGGGTCGCCGAGATTGTTGGGGAGGCGGATTGAGTGGCCTGGCTGAGAACCTCCGCTGGTAGGATGATTGAGGCCGATAGGGTCGAGCAGGCGGAGCCTTCTTTTTCGGCTTGATTAGGGTGTCCCACCTAGTCTCATGGGCGGAGAGTTTCTGGGTGGTGGAATCCAGTGACTCTCCAAAAAGCTCATCCCCGAGACAGGGGGCGTTGGCCAGGCGGTCCTGGTGGTTGATGTCCAGGTCGGAGACTCTGAGCCAGGCCAAGCGACGCATGGCTACAGCCATGGCAGAGGCCCGAGAGGTGAGCTCGAAGGAGTCGTAGATCGAGCGGACCATATACTTGCGCATTTGGAGAAGGCCAGATATGTGCTGCTGGAATAGCGGGACCTTGCGCTCAGGAAGGTACTTCTGGAGGGCAGACAGCTGTTGGACCAAGTGTTTGAGATAAAAGGAAAAATGGAAGGAATAGTTGTTTGCCCTGTTGGCAAGCATGGCATTTTGGTAAAGCCTCTTGCCAAACTTGTCCATGGTCTTACCTTCTCTGCCAGGAGGGGTAGAGGCATAGACACTGGAGCCCTGAGTCTTTTTTAAGGTGGATTCCACCAGAAGGGACTCATGGGGCAATTGAGATTTGTCGAATCCTGGAATAGGGATGACACGGTAAAGGTTGTCCAGTTTACGGGGAGCTCCCGGTACCGTGAGGGGATTTTCCAAATTTTTGTAGAATGTCTCCCGTAAGATGTCATGTACGGGAAGTTTGAGGAACTCTTTAGGAGGTTGCTCAAAGTCTAAGGCTTCTAAAAAGGCTTGGGACTTTTTGGAGTCAGATTCAAGGGGAAGTGACAGAGCAGCAGACATTTCCCTCAGAAATTTAGAAAAAGAGGACTGCTCAGGTTTAGAGGAGGCATCAGGCGCCGATGGTTCCTCATCAGATGAGGAGGGATCCTCCTCGGTACCGAGAGGAGTCTCCTCCCATAAATCCGGATCCCTGACCTCTGGTGCGTGTCGGGACACCGGGGTGGAGGGTGCGGTGTGGTGAGTTTTGGACAAAGATTTACCAGAGCGCACCGAAACGGCACCAGGGGAGGACGATCGGCGTCGTTCTCGGTCCCGAGAAGAGTGCCGTACCGCCTGGTGCCGAGCAGGATCCACTGTGGTTCGAGAATGAACCACAGGATCATCAGGAAGTTGTTGTGCCGAAAGGATCGGCATCGAGGTGTTTACCGGTACCGAAGGAGTGGACACCGGGGGCTCGGTGCGGGGCTCGGGCCGGTCTGGTACCGGAAGGAGCGGTGCCAGGATAGAGGGTAGCAGTTGTTCAAGCTGTTTCTTCAACTGCTCCTGAAGCTGAGTTTGTAGGATGGCCGAGATACGGTCATCCAGGGGTGGCATCGGAACCGCTTTCTTTTTCTTCGGTTCCTTGGATGCCGCTCCACGCCCCGGCGATGAGGAGGCCGATGACGAGGCACTCACCGTTATCGGGGCGGAGCGTTTACGGGACCGGTGCGATGCCGGTATGGACGGTGTCGTCACCGTAGCTGGAGGGCGCTCGAGGGAAGAGGAAGGCTTCTTAGCCGGCTTACCTGGCGCCAGTGGCGCCGATGCGGGATCGGTCGGTGTCGAGCTGGACGGTGCCGATTTCTGCGGTACCGCCGCTGAGGGTGATGAATCCATCGCCGACTCGGAGCCGAAGAGCAGGGTTTGCTGGATTCTTCGGTTTTTAAGAGTACGTTTTTGTAAAGTGGCACAGCGGGTGCAGGAGTCTGCCCGATGCTCCGGACCCAGGCACTGCAAACACCAATTGTGTGGGTCAGAAACGGAGATCGGGCGTGCACACCGCTGGCACTTCTTAAAACCGACCTGCGGGGGCATGAAGGGGAAGATAGCCTCCGCAAAATCGAAGTCCGAGGCCTGTATAATGGCAACAGGCCCCGCCGGGGCAAAAACGAAAGAAACAATAAAAATCAAAGTTTTTTTTTTTTTTTTTTTTTTTTTTAATTGAAAGAAAAAGGAAACCCGGAGGTAGAGGAAGAAAAAAATATAACAAAAGCGCGAGCGGGAAGGCAAAAAGTGATTTCAACGGCCGTTGAAAAAATACACGCGTCTTCTTCGCTCCGCGGAAACGAAGAAACTGGGGACCACGCACTCCTCCGTCGGGCGGGAAGGCACTCGCGCACGCGCGGTGCGGCCAACTAGAAACTTCTAGTTAAAAGGTCCGTACCGAGGGCTCCGTCGGTGACGTCACCCATGTGTTAAGAATATGCTGCCTGCTTGTCCTGGGATAATGACTCATCTGCCGGCTTTGCTCCGGAAGAAGTAAGTTACGTTGGAGGGGGTGGACCCGGCAAACGCAGGGAGTTGCGGCAAGGTCCCGCGATGACTGTGTCTGCCGGGTCCACCCCCTCTGACATAACTTCTTCCGGAGCAAAGCCAGCAGATGAGTCATCGGGGGACCTTTCTGCACCTCAGCGCAGCTGCCGACTCTGCTCCAGAGCAAGTAAGTCAGAGGGGATCAACTGGCAGCCATGCTGAGGTGCAGGTCCTGTTGCACAATACGGCAGGACGACCTGGACATGGCCGGCTGTGCATCTCCATAAGGCGTGCACCCGGGGCGGACCGCCCCCTGCTCCCCCCTTGGTACACCACTGGATGGCAGAAATCGCGCCTGCAAGCAGTGCCACCCAGGGCCCGCGGCCTAGTTCCAAGGCCAGGCAAGCGAGGCACAACAGGGCCGGATAAGGTCAAAACTAACTGGTCCAAGCCCCGTCTAAACAAGAAATCCCCAAAAGGCACAAGTGTAGGACGCTGCATCCGCCAACCAAGCACAAGCCACAAGGTACGGCGGGCAGCCACTCCAAAAACCATAGACATGGCAGAAGCTCACAAGAGGTCATACATGGAACCCGAGAAACAAGAATCACCAATCTCAAGTTGGACAACTGCCTGCTCTACTAAGTCCCAATTATCAGACTCACAAGGACACGCTCGGCCCAGCGAAAACAAGTCCGAGCGACCAGCCCGCCACGTCTCATCGCTTGGACCGCCAGGGCAGTAACCTTAAAACCTATTGTAAGGAAGAACTCCAATTTACTCTCCTCAACCTCTGAAGGCAAAGCCATCCTCCAGATACAGCATGCCAACTTGCTATGGCTGAGACCACTGCGACCACCACAGGCGACAGCATCAGGACCTGATCTCCTTCCGGGATGGGATAAAGGCAGGCCATGGAACACGTAAAGCGAAAGGGCGCCACAGGTACCTGCCACAGAGCAAGCTGAAAATCCCGATATCCTGAAGCAGTAGGAAAGAGCGGAAAACAGAGCGGATCCCCTGAAGCAAGGGGTCCACCACACGCGGGGGCTCTGACACGGTGTGCAACACAGAGGAGACCAGCAAACACAGCCCACAGATCTCGTCTGCAAGGTTTACAGTCCTAACCTTTGCAACTGATCCTTTTAGCTTCTTTTAAACCATTTTCTTTATTTTATCATAGTCGCCCTTTCGAAAATAAAATGCCTCTACCAGGGCTGTGGAATCCTTCGACCCCGACTTCTCAGTTTCTGGTACCAATGACTCTGATTCTTTTGTATTTAATATGCTAATGTATTTTTCACATTGATTGAAAGAAGGCAACATACAGGCCATTTAACCACAGAACTACTGGGCAGTGGGAGGCTCCAGGGCCAGGGGAGCCACTTAACTAACTTTATAGTATTAGGTGGTGTGCAAAATGATGTTAAAGTTCAGCCCTGGATCGGAGCATATATGGAGAGTGCAGACAGGACATCTGAACACATATCAGGCTATAGCACTCACCTACACCTGCATCATTACACTTGTTTACACTCAAATGAACTTGTTAATCACATTATTATAATAATAATAATAATTTTATTTCTTATATACCGCTTTACCATAAGTTCAAAGCAGTTTACAACAAGTTACATACAATGAGAGTAAGAGATGTTTACAACGCGATACATACAATGAGTGTATGAGATGTAAGGGGAACAGAAAAAGTACTTTCTGGGATACAAATTGCAAATGGAAGAGAACCAAGATGGTTTGAATCAAAAGGAAGTATCTAGTCAGAGATTGGGGTGCAGGGGAAAACAATTTGGGTGGAATACCTATACAAATGGGAAGAAGGATGAGTTAATCTAAAATCAAGAGAAGTGGGATGAGGATAGCTGAGGGGGATTGGGTAAGAATTAGGAATTAGAATTTGTTAAAGAGACGGGTCTTCAGTGATTTTCTGAAGTCGGCGTAAGAAGTGGCCTCGAGAATGAGTTTTACGAGCCACGTGTTCAGTTTGGCTGCCTGGAATAACATTCTGTCTAGGAATTTCTTATAAAGACATGATTTCAGGGATGGGTTATTAAAGAGATTTATTCTGCGAGAGCTCTTATTAGAGCTGTTGAGGATGAATTGAGAGGCGAGGTAAGTTGGTAGCATCCCAAAGATAGCTTTGTAGCTGATGCAGGCAAACTTGAAGAGTATTCTGGATTCCACCGGCAACCAGTGGAGTATCTGGAAATATGGGGTGATATGTTCCCATTTTTTAAAACCAAAGATGAGCCGGACCGCAGTGTTCTGAATTAATCTCAACTTGTTAAGTGTCTTCTTATAAGCTCCCAGATATATAATGTTGCAGTAATCCAGCATACTCAAGATGGATGATTGTACAAGTAATCGAAAGGATGAATCATCGAAGTATATTTTAATGGTGCGGAGCTTCCATAGGACTGATATACTTTTTTTTGAACATTAAATCTGTATGCTTTTCCAGGGTTAGGTGTTTGTCAAGGGTGACTCCTATCTGAAATAAAATGAAAACAATTTTTGTAATGTATATAATCCAGATTATAATAATGTAAATGTCAGGTTGTATATTAGCTAAGCTGAACTTCACACTAGTGGAAATACAACTATGCACTGGGCTTTATTTTTATATCAGAGAAGTACTTAACACATTGTTGGTGGGAAACGAGTAAACACCTTTTTCGCATACTATTACTAGAGAGCGGGTGCCAACAAAACTCGGTTTCTACAAATTAGCGCTGGGGTGCGGTAAAAGTGTAAGCACAGCTGACATAGATAATTGTCTGTCTAGACCAGGGGTAGGCAGTTCCGGTCCTTGAGAGCCACAGGCAGCTCAGGTTTTCTGGATATCTACAAGGAATATGTATGAGATGGATTTGCATGCACTGCCTCCTTGAGATGAAAATCTATCTTATGCATATTTATTGTGGATATCCTGAAAACCTATGCCTGGTCTAGATGAACACCCAGGATTTTGATGGTAGGGGAGATAGGAAAGTTGGGTTAGGGAGTCTTCTGTAAAGGTGGTGGCTGTGGCAATGAAGAATTTTGTTTTCTTGGTATTCAGTTTTAGTTTGAAATGGGCCATCCAATCTTCTATGGTAGACAAGATAGTCTAGTCCAGTGTTCAACCTTTTTACACCTATGGACCAGCGGAAATAAAATAATTATTTTGTGGACCGGCAAACTAGTAAGACTGAAATTTTTTTTAAAACCATTGCCGCCTTGTCCCAACAAGCTCAGTCCCGCAAACCATCTGATCCCATCTGCACAAGCCTCAAATAGTTATGATTTTATATTGAACATATTTTATTAAAATATAAAAAGAAACAATATTCTGTAAAATTGTCATTTTATAAATACAAATAATACAGGGCAAGGATCAACAAAACTCCCGTCTCCTCTCCCCTTCACATATATCCCTACTATCAAGAAAACTGAGTAAGCTAAATTATTACAGAATGCTACACAAATATCATGTTAACAGAATACCGCAATCACACATGGCAGGAATTGTGTTAGGGGGAGTGCAACTAGGGCAACTGCCCCCTGGTCAGAGAGAGCCCTAAGCCAGCTGGAAGCTAAAGAAGCATTGCCTGGGCTTTGCACTCCCCAGTTATGTCTAACATCAGCTCTAGCAGGATATATATTTCAAATCTGATATATACTAATCACAAGATACAAATAAAATTATTTTTTTCTACCTTTTGTCATCTCTGGTTTCTGCTTTCATCGTCTTTTCACTCTCTTCCATCCAGCGTCTGTCTTCTGTCTCTTCAATCCAGCATCTCCCCCTTCCATATGGTATCTATTTTCTTTCTGTGCTCCTCTCCTCTTTCCATCCAGCCTGTGCTCCCTCTCTCCTTTTTACATGATTCATTCTGCTCTCTTTATTTTTATCTTTCCTACACCAGATCTAGTATCTTTGTCCCTCTCTCCTTATTTCTCATCTGACCCCCTTCCCAACATCAATCTCTTTCTACTTTTTCATTCCCCTTTCCCTCATCTGATCTTTCTATTCCATCCTGACTCCTTCCCCTCCTAATCTCCCTGCCAGCTGTTTCCTACCTATTTTCCTCCTCTCCTGTCCAGCAGTACCCCCTTCCCCTCCCTTGTCCAGGAGTACCCCTTCTTACTTCCTTCTCTCTCCAGCAAATGTTTCCTCTCTTTAGGCTAGCGGCAGCTTTGTGTGCTTTTAACTTCGGCACACAGCTGCCCCTAAGCAGTAGTTTAGCCATGGTTTCATGAAGCAGCCTCGGGGCCTTTGGTAGGCCGGCCTACATCGCATCATTTTAGAGGGCCAGCCTAACAAAGGCCCCAAGGCTGTCTCACGAAACTGCGGTTAAACTATTGCTGAGAGGCAGCTGTGTGATGAAGTTAAAAGCACACAGAGCTGCGGCTGCTGGTCTGAGGGTGCGGAGAAAAAGGCAGGAGGCCTACGCAGCAGGAGTCCCGGCATAGCGATGGCAACAGGAAGTTGCAAGTCAGCTGATGCCAGCACCTTTTGTTGCGGCGGGGACCCGAACCCTTCACGGACTGGCAAGATTTTTTTGTGGACCGACACTGGTTGAAGAACACTGATCTAGTCTATATATCTTTGTGAGCATCAGGCAGGTAATGGAGAGAAGAATAGTAATGTCAACATAGCTGTAGTAGGAGATGCTTAGATGGTCTCCTAGAGAAGCTAGATAGATGTTGAAGAGAAGGAGTGACAATGGGAAACCTTGTGGAACTCCACAATTGCTTGCCCATTTGTCGAATAGTTTCTCCAACCTGAATAGCTAGCAGCCTGTCCACTGTAGCTCAGACTGACTTTTTCTGGCTGCCCAGCTGATGAATCCACGAAACGATCTGTCAAGGGGTAGCTGAATTCAAGTTGGTATCTGTTCTGGATTATGTCCAGTACCCAGCAGTCTAAGCTGATATGTGCCTATGCCTCCCAGAACTCTGTTAGCCTTCCCCCTAACTGTGGAATCTGGCTATAGTCCTGGTGTCATTGGGACTTATTGGGGGCTGCTGCGGGATGCAATCCGGAGGACTGGGAACATCTTAGCAGCTGCAATATTTTAGGAAGCCTTGGAACCAGCTGAGTTTGTAACCTTCTCCGCCAACTCCAAACTTCATCCCTTCTTTCTTGCCACACCGTATGCCTGGAACAGGCGACCAGAGTCAATACATCATGCAGAGTCAATACATCTCTAGCATTATTCAAATCCAAGCTAAAAGCCAACTTTTCTGAAGCTGCTTTCAACTCTTAACTCCCACTCACCAGCAGATACCCATCATATCAGTCTTTCTGCTAGAAACTCCCCTATCCTATGAGGTCCTGTCTCTGTCCAAATTAGATTGTAAGCTTTTTTGAGCAGGGACCATTTATTGAATGTTAAATGTACAGTGCTGTGTATGCCTTGCAGCATGATAGAAATGATAAATAGTGGCAGTAGTAGAATTCTTATCTGACAAAGAAAGAAAATCCAACAAATCGCAGTGAGGGCACAGTGAATCCAAAACAAAAGAGAAGAAAACTGCAGGCAGTGTTGATTACAATAAACAATTTGTTGCTCACAAGTAGACCACCTTAAACAGCTAAAGGGACCCGGCACGGTCCATGTTTCCATCAGAGGATGGAAAAAGTTAATATGTCACTAAAGTACATAATATCAGTGTGACCATGAGTTATGGTGCGGGAGCGAGATGTATATAAGAACCAGTTGGACAGTATCAAATATGGTAGCAACTAATCTGTGAGAAGTGAATTATTCAAAAGAATCCCCATAAGAATTTATGATAGGTGCACATCATGTATACGTAAAAGTGCTAGAAATGAAAAATTTTAAAAGACCATTTTTTATTTTTCATTTCTAGCACTTTTTAAAAAAATATTCTTTATTTAGTGTAAAAATCACAACACACAATCATTATAACATCAGGCAATAAAGAGCATACTAAACAACCCCCCCTCCATACCCCATTCAGCAGTCAATCTGATTTCTAGCACTTTTACATATACATGATGTGCGTCTGGAGCATCACAACATAAGAATAGCCTTACTAGGTCAGAGCAACAATCCATCAAGTCCAGTGGCCAATTCAGGTCCCTAGTACCTGGCTAAATCCCAAGGAGTAGCAACATTCAATGCTACCGATCCAGGGCAAGCAGTAGCCTGGATCCATCCTGACTAGACTATTAAACCACCAGAGTTTGTAAGACATCCCTTGGAGGGGGGGGGGGTGCTACTGTTTGTATTAATTTTGTACAATGATTACAAGTAATGCAGTCATGATTTTGCCCAGTAGTTTATATGGTAAATAGAGTGCCCGTGTCCTGGCACATTGAGTTGAATAGGAGAGAAAATGGCTTAATTGCCTTTAAGCTGTTTTTCTCAGGTACTGATGATGCTTGTTTCTTGCAGGTCACACGCTGGGTGCCTGATCACATGGCTACACACTGCTTTAACTGTGACTGTGAATTCTGGTTAGCTAAACGCAGACACCATTGTAGGTAAACATAATTTTATATAAAGTTGGTTTTTAAATTTTATTTTACAGCAAGTTCCAACAACCTGGTACCATCTCTGGCAAGTTAATGCTTATAGTTTTTCCAGCTGTCAAAGTAACTAAAATATTTGTTTGGTTTTTTTTTGTACAGAAACTGTGGGAATGTTTTCTGTGCCAACTGCTGCCATCTGAAGTTACCAATCCCTGACCAACAGCTGTATGACCCTGTCCTCGTGTGCAACTCCTGCTATGATCACATCCAGGTGTCACGTGCCAGGGAACTTATGAACCAGCAGCTGAAGAAACCCATTGCCACAGCTTCCAGTTGAAAGCCACAACATGGGGCACCTGACCCATCAGATACAAGCCCATTCTTGCCCCTTGGAGCTGTAGTCAGAACAACCCAAGTGAAACCATCCCCTGCACGGAGGGAAGACTCTGTTTAAGTAGATAGGCATTGCAGAGATGCCTCAGTCCTTTCTGTCTTCTGTGGCTGCTTAATCATGCAGAAGAATTGCACTCTTTTCCTTTCCAAGGTACAACACTGCCTTGGCTCCTCAGAGGACAGTGTTTCTTTCACTTTACTGTGTTGCAGTGTTCTCAGAGTAGAGCAGAAGTAACTATAGAATTATGATTGGAGAGAGAGAGGTGGGGTGTAGGATAGGGAAGGGACGAGGTAAAGTTAAAGGGAAACCACCAGGGGTGGGGGTGGGAGCAGGGTTTAGAAACTAGGGTGAGAGAGGGGAGGTTAGCTCCAGGGGGAGTTTGCAAAGTCTCATCTCCTTGCATGTACCAGTGGTTTCTCTTGATGTAACCTTATGCTGGCAACTGTAGAGCTAAGCACTTGGGTGCTAAGTGATAAATGTCTATAATTATAAATGCTGCTAATCTATTTTTTTTTTGTGCACTTACCAGTGTGACCCAAATAAGGGATAAAAGCATTGATACCAAAATGAGAGGATGCATCAAGCACTTACTGTGGAGACTTACCACATGCCCAGCACTGCAGCTATGGACTTCCATCTTGCCTTCCTCCTCTCTCTATTACTTTCTCCAGTGCATATCGAATCATAAATCTGATACTCTACTGTTCTCCCCATATTGTTCCCAAGAGCTGTAGATTACTTTCTTGTATGGCATAGGCACCCTGCAGAGCCTGTAAGAAGATCCCTGTCTATGGATACTTATTTCAACATCTGTACATGGTAACAAGTCCATAACTATGATAACATGAATCTAGCTATTATAACATGGCTGTAGCTTAGAAGACAATTGAAATCTCACTCCTTGTATCACTGACCACCTGCTATGTGTAGTGTGCATACATCTGAATGAGAGATGTCTGCTGTCCAGGGTGGGGGAGAGGATGGAGGACCGACTTCAAAGTGCTGGCAGTATACTGAGAGAATTATTTTCAGTTACTTAAACTTTCCAAATAGTAAAAGCTTCAAAGAGCTTGCATTGCTGGGCACCATGACAGAAATGTCACTTAAATTATAACCTTCACTGTAACTGAAGTGATGATGAGTGCTGCTGAGAAGAAATCTGTTGAATCTCATTGTGAAAAACTTGAAATGTGCTGTAAAATTTAAATACAGTTCCAAATTAAACAATACATTATTGGTGTTTGTGTGCTGTTTTTTGTTTTTTTTTTACCACATCTTAACCCTTCTACAGACCAGCTTTAGATACAGCAGTTTCTTACAGGGGGCAGAGGTGTTGGCAAGAGACTGTTCGCACAGCGCATAATACCCGACTACTAGAACATCATCATGAGGATCAGAGCTAAAGAGGTAGACTTGGAGCATACTGATATTCCCAGGAGTCTGGAACTAGGACTTGTGCTAAGGCACAGTGCCCAAACCTAGTCTCTATAAGGCTAAACTGCAGGAGAAAAGGGCACAAAGCTGCAGATTTCTAGGTGCAAAACTAGAGAGGTCAAAGAATATGAAATTTTAGAGTGCAGGAGTAGTTCTAGTTCCATCATAGCATTCTCTAAAGCCAAGCAGGTATAATATTCTCACATGTGACATCATCTATAGAACCAGGTACAGACACATACCAAGCATACTGTCACTTTAAATTTTAAGACAATGCTCAAACCAAACATATGCCTTCCCACCTGACATCATTTCATGGGATCTGCAGTTCTTCGTTTTCTGTGGAGCTGAGAAGCTGTCTTTAGGGTTCTCAGTGCATCAAACATTTTTCAATTTTTGGTGCTTTCCCATCATTATGTTTCTTCTTTTGTCCTTATTTCTTTTTATCAAGATCCTCTCTATCTACCGACTTTGATTTATTTTTGACAACTTTTTCTTTTTTGGCCTTTGGAGATTGAGGGGTAGTGCTGCCCAATTTACTGAATCGATTCACTTAAGCAAATCAATTTGAATCGGTTCACTTGCCGTCACCTGGAATACTGCATCCAGCACTGGTCGCTGAACATGAAGAAAGACACAGTACTACTCGAAAGGGTCCAGAGAAGAGTGACTAAAATGGTTAAGGGGCTGGAGGAGTTGCTGTACAGTGAGAGATTAGAGAAACTGGGCCTCTTCTTCCTTGAAAAGAGGAGACTGAGAGGGGACATGATCGAAACATTCAAGATAATGAAGGGAATAGACTTAGTAGATAAAGACAGGTTGTTCACCATCTCCAAGGTGGAGAGAACGAGAGGGCACTCTCTAAAGTTAAAAGGGGATAGATTCCATACAAACGTAAGGAAATTCTTCTTCACCCAGAGAGTGGTAGAGAACTGGAACGCTCTTCCGGAGTCTGTCATAGGGGAAACACCTTCCAGAGATTCAAGACAAGGCTAGACAAGTTCCTGCTAAACCAGAATGTACGCAGATGAGGCTAGGTTAGGTCACTGGTCTTTGACCTGGGGGCCGCCACATAGAAGATGACGGCAGATAAGGGCCATAGCCCATCAGGTCTGCCCACTCTACTGATCCACCCCCAAGTCTACTATCCTAGGGATCCCACTCTTGTTGACAGGTTCCCTTGGCTTAACCCTCTAAGGGATCCCACATGGGCATCCCATTTGCTCTTAAATTCTTGCACGCTGTTTGCCTCGATCACCTGCACCAGGAGCTCGTTCCAAGGATCAACCACTCTCTCGGTGAAGAAATATTTCCTGGTGTCGCCATGAAATATTTCTTCACCGAGAGACTTGTTGGGCTCGATGGACAACGGGTCTGACCCAGCAGCGGCAATTCTTATGTTCTTAAGAAAAAATCAGACTCGCTGATTTAGTGAGTCCTTCAGTCTCCTGACAGGTCTGGGTCTTCTCTGGATCTCCTAAAGCAGCAGGGGCAGTGGCAGTGGCCTGAGACAGGCAGTAAACAGGCTGCTCCTGGCCTGCCCTGTGGGGGGCCTTCCCTCTGCCACATCACTGATGATGTGGCAGAGGGAAACTGGTGAACAGGCCATAAACAGCCTGTTCACCGCCTGTCTCTGCCTGCCCGCCCATCTCCGCCACCGCTGCTGCTGCTTTAGGAGGCCTAAAAGTTGGTGTCTCATGAGGGTGGGGGGTTTGATGCACAGGGGGATAGAAGAGAGGAATGGAATAGAAAGCTGATACATAAGGGGATGGGAGGGAGGGAGGGATGGAAAGCTGCTGCATATGGGAGAAGGAAGAATTGTTGGACATGGGTTGGAGGAGATGAAGGAAGAAATGCAACAGAGGTAGAAAGGGAGAAATCATGCATATGGTGGAGTGGAGGTAGACATGCATGTTGAAGAAAGAGGGAGAAAGGTTGGACATAGGGTGGAGGGCAGGGAGAGATGGTGCAGGAGGAGAGAGAAAGAAATGTTGCACATGATAATGAAGGGGAGGAAGGGAAAGATGCTGCATGGAGGGGAATAGAGAGGTTTGATCCAGGGCCGCTTCTTCCTCTATAATATTACCAAAATGTGATCCTTCCTCTCTGAGCACATTACCAAAACACTTATCCACGCCTCATCACCTCTCACTTAGACTACTGCAACTTGCTACTCTCAGGTGTTCTGCTTAGCCATCTCGCTCCCCTCCAATCCATCCAGAATTTGGTGTATGACTCATATTCTTGGAGAGCCGCTTTACTCACGTTACTCATCTCCTGAAGTCAGTTCATTGGCTTCACATCTGTTTCCGAATACAATTCAAACTCCTCTGATCTCTCTTTACTTATCTACCCCCTGTGCGCTCCGCTGGTAAGTCCCTCCTATCTGTGCCCTTCTCTTCAACTGCCAACTCCAGACTCCGTCCCTTCTGCCTTGCTGCACCATATGCTTGGAACAAGCTGCCCGAATCACTACAACGGGCTCTGTCTCTGGCAGTGTTCAAGGCCCGTTTAAAAGGCTACCTCTTTGAGAGTGTTTTCAACTCCTAACTGCTCTCACCTTGGGTTCTGCATCCCCTACCCTCTATGTCATGTCTGATACACAAGGGGATGGGAGGGAGGGATGGAAAGCAGCTGTACAGCAGGGACTGTCTAGAAATGCCAAATGTATAGCGCTGCGTATGTCTTTCAGTAGTATTAAGTGGCACAAGGCAGGAAAAAAGAGAGAGATGGTAGACTGGGAAAGAAACAGAAATGTTGGATATGACAATGGAAGGGAAGGTACAGAGATGGAAGATGAATGGTGACCACAGAGAAATAAGAACCCATCATATAGGCAGGAGACCCTGGTATGCGATTTAACAGAAGACAAACAGAAACCAAAGCCTGGGACCAACATGATTTGAATAATAAAATGACCAGACAACAAAAGGTAGAAAAAATAATTGTATTTTCTGTTTTGTTGTGATTACAATATGTCAGATTTGAAATGTGTATCCTGCCAGACAGCGAGCTTGAGCTAGGATCTAACAGAGAGAGGAAAAGTCTTTTTTGTTTACACCACAGCACTGGCATGGGGTTGGAGAGAGCAAAGGGGGCTGGGGTGGGTGAAGAGGCTACAAAAATAAACCCACCAGGCTGTTTGAAAAAGATGCCTGATCGGGTGGGAAAAGTGAATTGAATCGAAAAATCAATTCAATAGGCCAAATAGAATTGAAAATTTTTTCCCTGAATTGGGCAGCACTATTGAGGAGTGACCTAGTGGTAGAGCTCCTGCCTCAGCACCCTGAGGTTGTGGGATCGAATCCCAGTGCTGTTCCCCAGCAGATACAAGGGGTGGCGATGGGTGCCACTTTGGACCCCTCGGTTGCCTCCCTGTATTTGTCAAAATTTGAGGAGACATGGGTTTATACTTCTGCATGGGAACCATATATTTCTTATTGGGGCAGGTTTTTAGACGATATTTTTCTAGTCTGGAATAATACCAGACAAAAATTGGATCAGTTTTTTCACTATTTAAATTCCGTGGATCCGAATATAAAATTTACTATGACATGCCATAAAAATAAAATTGATTTTTTGGACATCACAGTCCAAGTTAAGGAGGGCAAGATTGTTACATCCCTATATAGGAAGCCAGTCACTCGCAATACCATACTTCATTTTAATAGTTTCCATCCTTTTAAACTGCGATTCAATTTACCTATAGGACAGTTCTTATGCATCCGCAGGGTTTGTTCTTCTATGGGGGAGTACAAGCTTCAGGCTAAAAAATTGGCAGATAGACTACGGGACAGATCTATTAAACTGATTATTACTGAAAGATCTATTAAACAGGCATACACAAGGGCCAAATATGCCCAAGAGACCTTCTTTTACAGGAACCAAAAGAACTTTCCTTAACAGATAATGAACAGCTGACATGTGTTCTTCCTTTTTCAAAGGCAACTATAATCATGGTGGGCATGCTAAGAAAATACTGGCATATAGTCCAAGTACACGAGCCTTTAAAAAATTTCCCAATGATAGCATATTCTCGGGGCATTACATTAGGTCAGCGTTGTAATTTCCAGAAATATGGGACTAGTCAGAAATGGGTGGGGGGGCACCACGGGACATGTGGGAAATGCCAATGGTGCTCCTCCACAATTGTAGGAGACACTTGGGAGGTCCCTGGTAGGGAATTGGCCCTTAAATCTAGGTTTCACACTGACTGTAATACCCAAGGGGTAGTCTATGCGATAATTTGTTCCTGCGACCTTATACATCGGCCGCACCAGTAGGAAAATAAAAATGCGGTTGACAGAACATAAATCTCGCATAGTAAATGAGGTAATGCAAGCACCTTTGGTAGAGCATTGGTTTAAATACAAACATACTATAAAGGATTTGAGATGGCGGGTCATTAACAAAGTTATGGGGTATGTTGGGGGGGTGACAAAGTGAAACTTAATGAGAGTGAGCAGAGGTTTATATTTATGTTAGATACCATTGAACCGCACGGGTTAAACAACGAGATCGAATGGAGATCAGTGATGTAATCCATAATGGACCAATGAACTGCAGGAGGCGGGCTTATGAAGACATTGAGAGGGAGGATTTAAATCCGAGCCTAAGGACGCCGCCGCCATCTTTGCTTACATTTAAGTTGGAGTCGGATGACGGCGGCGACCTTGGTAAGTTTAACATTTACAAGCTTTAAGATGGATTTTTAAAAATTTTTTATGAAAAGGGCAAAGCACAATTGGATGTTATAGCTTCTTTTCTATACTATACAGCACCTTTCCGTGCGAAACATGTCAGGTCTGACTCCCAGGTTTGGCTGAGATAAGTATTGAGCACATTTCAAATTTTATTACTATATTGAAGAAATACAAAGTATATTTATTTAAAACAACACTGTAAAATGAAAAATAATTGAAAAAATGACAACAAATTGACAGCCAATGATGAAGCACCACAATATGCTTCCCACAGTATAAAATTACTACAGTGGAGGAGTGGTGGGGCTGAGGCGTCTTTTTGAATTCGGATGAGATGCATTAATGTTCAATAAATCCAGAACCTATTGATATTTATATAGAGTCGAATTATCAGGCTGGATTAGAGAAATACTTTAAAATTGCTTGCCAATCTATATTGTGCCCTGGAGCGGTAGCATGAAATGTTGCTACTCCTTGGGTTTTGGCCAGGTACTAGGGCCCTAGATTGGCCACTGTGAAAACAGGCTACTGGGCTTGATGGATCATTGGTCTGACCCAGTAAGGCTATTCTTATTTTCTTTTCAAATGAGAGATTTGCCTCGTGTGCATTTATACCATATAGGTATTTCTCCAAAATATGCACACAGTAGAGTCTCGGTTAACCAAGACTCTCCCACAACTGGCAAAAAAATTGCCAGTGTATCCCCCGAGTGGCAATGTCCTGAACCGCAAATACTCCTGCCCTCAAGCAGCTACGAACCCCCCTCCCTCCTGCGCCAAAGAACAAACACGGCAGCGTTCCTGAGCTGCAAAGCCAGCCAACCTTCCTCCCTCCAGCTCCAAAGTGGCAGAAGCAGGCAGTGATCCTGAGCCACAAACTTCCTTGCTCCCTCCCTCTCTCTTCCTTACCCGAAGCACAGTGGTCAGTAGGAGGCACAGGCTGCTCGTGGCCAGCCCCAGCAGGGCTTTTCCTCTGATGTGTCACTTCCACATCAGAGGAAAGGCCCTGCCAGGGCTGGTAGCAAGCAGCCTGTTTTGAGGCTGACTCCTGCTGACTGCTGCACTTCGGGCAAGGAAGAGAGTAAGAGCAAGGGGGTTCGCGGATCAGGACCACCACTTTCTTCTGCCACTCTACATTGATGCAAGTTCCAATCCTATTAACTAAGCCCGCTGAAGTGACTTTAGATTCTTTATGGGACTTAATGGCTGACTTTGTAAAGATTATTACTCCCACCTTTCAACAAATTGACAGGAAAATTAAGGAACACAACAAAGAATTGCTTGATTTGAGAAAGGAAATGACTGCTTCAAATTTGTCTATACAGAAAATTGAAAAAGAAATTATTACATCTAAACAACTCCAAGAGACCTTAATTAAAGATAACATTAATTTAAGAAGGAAAATTGAAATGCTTGAGAACAATTCACGTAATAATAATTTAAGGTTAATCAATTTTCCTAGGCTTGAAATGGTAACACCTAGAGATATGCTTAAGAGATACTTGGTGGAAATTTTAGAGATATCTGAAGAAATGTTACCACCATTTTCACGGGTCTATTATCTTCCTGATAAGGACATAATCAACAACAAAAAGAAAAACCCTCAGACCAAGAACCCTTAAATATTTCAGAAATATTAGAGACATCTGATAAGGATTTAGTATTGTCAGCCACTTTGATTATAACGCTAGCCTTACCAATTGATGGGTCACTCAGCTCAGGGAACCTGGTCCACGTGTTGGAGACCAGGGCGGTCCGGCTGGCGCTGTTGGCTTTCCACTCCCTTTTGTTGGGCAAGTCGGTCAGAGTCCTGTCGGACAATGCCACGGCGGTGGCTTATGTCAATCGTCAGGGGGGCACCAAGAGCACTCTGGTGGCGCAGGAGGCGGCTCGGCTCATGGTTTGGGCGGAGTCGCATCTTCTGGACCTCTCGGCCTCTCACATTGCCGGGGTAGAAAACGTTCAGGCGGACTTCCTCAGTCGTCACTTCTTGGATCCGGGAGAGTGGTGTCTCGGCGCCGAGGCGTTTCAGTTGCTAGTGCGTGCTTGGGGGCAGCCCCTGATGGATCTGATGGCTACAAGTGGCAACGCCAAAGTACCCCGCTTCTTCAGTCGTCGCAGGGACGGTCTGGCCGAGGGTCTGGATGCTCTGGTCCAACCGTGGCCAACGGAGGGGCTGTTGTATGTGTTCCCTCCTTGGCCATTAGTGGGCAGAGTACTGCTTCGCGTTGTTCGCCATCCGGGGCTGGTGGTTTTGGTGGCTCCGGATTGGCCTCGTCGTCCGTGGTATGCGGATCTGGTGAGGCATCTGGTGGCGGATCCTCTTCCTCTGCCTCTCGGGTGCGATCTTCTGACGCAGGGTCCCATTCCCATGTTCGACCCGTCTCCCTTTTGTCTTACGGCTTGGCTCTTGAAAGGGGCCGCCTGAGTAAGAAGGGATATTCCGACAAGGTGATCTCTACACTTTTGGGGTCCCGGAGGCTTTCTACCTCTAGGGCTTATGTACGGGTTTGGCGTCTTTTTGAGGAATGGTGCCGAGCGCGGGGAGTGGTCTCCTTTCGCGCTTCTCTGCCTAACATTCTAGAGTTTTTGCAGGATGGCCTGGATAGGGGCCTGGCCTGGTCTTCTCTTCGGGTTCATCTGGCGGCCCTGTCGGCTTTTCGGGGGCTGGTGACAGGTCAGCGTTTGTCAGCCATTCCTGATGTGATTCGCTTTCTTAGGGCGGCCAAGTTGCTCCGGCCTCCCATAAGGCCCTCGGTTCCCTCTTGGGATCTCAATCTGGTTCTCTCTGTTCTAGTGCGCCCTCCTTTCGAGCCGTTGGATGGCTGTTCGTTGAAGGACCTTACGCTGAAGTCGGTCTTTTTGGTGGCCATTACTTCCGCTAGACGGGTGTCGGAGCTACAGGCTTTTTCTTGTAGGGCTCCCTTCCTGGAGTTTTCTAAGGAGCGGGTTGTTTTGCGGCCTGTTCCTTCCTTTCTGCCGAAGGTAGTTTCTCCTTTTCATGTCAATCAATCGGTGGTCCTCCCGGTCTTGGGTAGTCGGGAGGGTTCTTCTGAGCAACGACAGCCTCCTCCGTGGACCATGGTTGTTAAAACTTTTCTTTAAAAACATTCATAAAATTTTCCTTGGTTATAAAATACAAATGTTCCCAGATCTTTCACGGGAAATGCAGAAGCGCCACCGTGAATTTCTTCTTTTGAAACCTGGGGTTATATCTTTGGGGGCGACTTTTTATTTGAAACACCCGTGCAAATGTGTATTGTGTGTTATCGTACTGTTAAATATGTGTTCTTTGAACCATCTCAATTGACAACCTTTGTGGCAATGTCTCGTTTGGATGTAGGAAATCTTTGAGCCCTATAATTTGTTTAAGTATGGGACCTCGTTTCAGTGCTATAGCTTCCAGTATCTTGTTAAATATCTTTATTTTCTTCTATGTTTCGCTATTTTTTTGTAATTTTGGATCTAAAGATGAGGACTTGAGCATAAATAGTTTAATTTTGTTATCTTTGAATTATGAATTTGAAGTATAATTTCAAATGTATTTAAATGTTAGACAAGGTTTCTATCACTCAGTTGACCAGAAAAACAGTTATCCGGTATCCATCAATCCCCTTGGGTGCTGGATAAATGAGATCTACTGTGTTGAGATCTTTGTCTATCCCCGTATATCTTATGATGAAGACCACTGACCATTTTAGTAGCTTTCTTCTAGAACAATTCCATCCTTTTTGAAAGTGCAGTCTCCAAATTGTACACAATATTCTAAATGAGGTCTCGCCAGAGTCTTATTCAACCTGAGAAAAAAATAAACATGTGACAAAATATCAGATTTTGCATTGGCTCCCAATTCAAGCTAGGATTCTTTTTAAAATGGGTTGCATCTGCTATAAAACATTAGCCTAGATTCACTAAATTTACTGATCCGTAACAATGGTCACAAAACCAGTTTTGTGATCGTTCATGTTTCCCGACCCGATTCACTAAACTGCTGTCCGATCAATCTCCTCTCCAATCCGCCCATGCAAATTAGTAAAACCCCATGCAAAATAGCCAAGTGATTGATTCACTAACAATTGCTTGTATATTTTAAATCAGGTTTTACTATCCTAAAACCTGAATGCTGCAGACCTGTCGGTAACTGTGTTCCTCTTGCCATCAGCTTCCCCCTCCCGTATCTTTCCGTTGGGAGGGGTGCCTCCTGCTCCTCCAGCGCACTGTGGGCCTTAGGCCCCGCTCTGGTGCATCATGTGACATACGAGGAGGGGCCTTAGGCTTTGATTGGCTCAGGCTCCTCCTCTGGGAGGAGCCCGAGGCACCTGAGCCAATAACTTCCTTAGGTCTCAAGGGAGGAGCCTGATGCACCAGTGTGTGGAAAGGTGGAGGAGGGGGAGGCTGTTGGCAGGAGGAAGAAAGCATCCCTCATGCTGGGGTTTTCGGTGGTAGGGGGAGGTATTTTCCAGCAAGAGGGAGTGGGCATCCCTCCTGTCTTTTTCGGGGGGGGGGGGGGGCTTCTGCCAAGTTTTTTCATTTTTTTAAAAATTGGCCAGATATTTAGTGTGTATAATACATGCAAAATATCTGTGCCATTAAAAAAAAAAAAAGGCAGAAGCCCTGACAGCAGTGACAGGAGGCTGCTTCTCCTGTCACTACTGTCAGGGCTCTGCCCCAACTCCATTGCTCACTGAGCGATTGAGTCAGGGTTTTTGCATGCAAAAAAGATAGTGAATCAATCGCTGTTTCAAAATCGTCCAACAGTGATTGAATCCCTATCTTTAGTGAATCTGGGCCATTGTATGGATTTGTACCTACTTATCTCTTGGCTCATTTTAACTTCATGGCAGAAAACCAACTTTTTGTAATCTTAGTTTATTTTCATTCCCAATAGTAAAGGGCTGTGTTTACAAGCATTTTTTTTCAGTTCAAACTGTTTATTAGCATTTAAGTAGTACAATAAACAAGGAACACAACCAACAAGGTAAGTTCAAGCAGAACAATAGTAATACAATAACAAATTATTATCTATCAGGATAGCCAAATACAGCTAGCGCATTACTGAAAACTTTTTTTTTTAAAATAAATTCTTTATTCATTTTTCATCTTACAAGTGTGACAGAAAATAACATTTGAACTTATGCAATATCACTTGAATATCTATCATTATCAATCTAATTAGTAAAGTTGAAACCCTCCCTTCCAACCCTTACATACGTGATTACATACATCATATAATATAATATATAATCATTTCTATTAATCCAGCCCTTTAATATACAATTAAAATCCCTCCCCCCACCCCTTACTTTGCAAATATACCAATTAGGGAAAAATGATATTTTACTCATTACAATATTCAATTAATGGTCTCCAAACCTCCTGAAATTTATTAAAATTTCCTTTCTGCATAGCTAACATTCTTTCCATCTTGTACATATGACACAGTGAATTCCACCAAAAACTGTAATTTAATCTATTCCAATTTTTCCAATTAAATGTAATCTGCTGAATGGTGACTCCTGTCATAATAAGTAATAACTTATTATTTTTTGCAGAAATTTGACTTTTCTTCGTCATTGACATTCGAAATAATATAGTATCATAGGATAAAGCCACAGGATTTTCCAATACACAATTATTTTTGCCCCATACCGATTTCCAAAAAGCCAAAAT
Source organism: Geotrypetes seraphini (assembly GCF_902459505.1). Lineage (NCBI taxonomy): Eukaryota > Metazoa > Chordata > Amphibia > Gymnophiona > Dermophiidae > Geotrypetes > Geotrypetes seraphini. The sequence continues at coordinate 70,782,370 of NC_047098.1, read as the reverse complement.
AAATGGACAATAGAATAACAAATGATCTAAAGTCCCTGCTTCAAGATGACAATGTCAACATCTATTAGACTTAGAGCCATCTAATGTTTGTAAATGAACAGGGGGTCCAAAAAGCTCGGTGTAACAGAAAAAACCAAGTTTGTCTCATAGATGCTGACATTGTACAACTCATCCTCCAAGGCCAAATTCATGGCCATTGAGATGCAGTAATTTGATGTTTTATCTCAATGCTCCAAATATTCCTAAGCATTTTTTTAAATAGACCTTTAGCTTACCAAGCTGGTCTCTGGACCAAGGATTTTGGCAATTTGATTACTAAGTTTTGATCATACCAAATCTTTAGGAGGATGCTGAAAACCCATCTATTTGCTACATTTTATAGATAAGTTTTTGTAATTGGAAGTACAGTGGTACCTTGGATTACGAGCATAATCCGTTCCAGGAGCAAGCTCATAATCCAAAATGCTCGTTAATCAAAGTGAGTTTCCCCATAGGAAATAATGGAAACTCGCTTTGATACGTTCCCACCCCCCCGAGGCCAGGGCGCTGCTCCCCCCCGCTCGCAAAGTCCCCCCCCCCCCCCGCGTGATCCGGCACCCCCCGTGAGAACAGGCACCCCCCGCCCGACCAACTTTAACTCACCCCCCCGTCTGGCACCGGCACGAAAACCGCTCCCCCCCGCTCGAATCGGCACCCCCCCCCCCCCGCGAGAACAGGAACCCCCCGCCCGACCAATTTTAACTCACCCCCCCTTTGGCACCGGCACGCAGCCCACAAGTGCCGGTGCCGCTTAAAGATCTTCTTCTTCCCCCCAGTCTCTGCTGGCTTTGAGCATGCATCTACGCATGCTCAAGCTCTTCTAATTGATTCCCCAGTCATTAGTAGCGGTATAGAAACTCTCAATAATCATATTGACTGGAAAATCTATATTACCTATTGCAGACGTGTCAAACTCTGGCCAAATAGCCAAAACAGAGCTGTTCAGCATAGGTTATGGCTTTGGCAGACCTCTATGACACTTTAGCTCTGACGGATCCTAATGCTTTTCCCTCCCTATGCTGAGACAAAGTGGCAAAACTTCAGTTTTGCCACTTTTAGTCTCAGTATAGGGAGGGAAAAGCATTAGGATCCGTCAGGGCTAAATTGTCATACAGGTCTGTCAGAGCCATGACCTATGCTGAACAGCTCTGTTTTGGCTATTGTGTATGCCAAGCCTATACAACTCAAAAATGTTCCGGGGCAGAAATGAAGTTGGAAAATGTAGCGAGGGCCGCAGGTAGTGGCCACTGCTCGAAGCACCCGAAAGTGTGTGGATGTTGCTGTGATGACATCACATGCATGTGTGACATCATCACGTTGACATCCGCACATGCACAGAGGCCTTCCAGACAGGCCCTGAGACCCCATAGGGGGTACCAGCAGGGAAAGGGCAGGAGAGAAGAAGAGGCACTGGCAGCAGCTGATTGCCTACAGCAGTGTTTGTCAACTACTCAAGCTAAGTACCCCCAACCACAGACCTCCAAAGCTCTGCCCCAGATCCTGCCCCCTTTACTAATTGTAATGCAATTTTTTCCTTAAATTCTCAAAACTGACACATTTCGATCACTAAATTGAAAATAAAATAATTTTTCCTACCTTTGTTGTCTGGTGATTTAAATAGTTTCTGGTTGGACTTCTTTCTGACTGTGCATCCAACATTTCTTTCATAATCCAGCCCCATCCCCTTTGGGTGGAGGTCTCTGTCTCTTTTCCCTCTGCTTTTACCCTCCCCAGATCCAGTGTCAGTTCTTTGTACCTATCACCACCTTTATTCCAGGACTCCCTCTCTCTCCCTTCTCTGTTATGATCTTGCATCTCTCTGTTCTTCCTCAGGGTCTCTCCCCCTCTGTTTCTTCTGTCTGCACCTCCCATTGTCCAACATCGGCTTCCTATCTTTCTCCTTTGGTCCAGGTCTCTCTCTCCGTGTTTCTTCTGCTTACAACAACCCCCCCCCCCCCCCCCCCCATGTCCAGCATTTGTTCTCTTTTCTTCCTGGTCTTTCTCTGCCTCTCTATCTACTTCCTTCCTCCCTTCCTAGTCCAGAATCTTTCTACCTCTCTGTAGTCTCTTTCTTCTCTCTATAAACCCCCAAGTTCAACATCTGCTACCTCCCCTTTGTTTCAGGTTTCTAACTCTATCTTCCTTCTCCTAATATTTTGAGTCATCCCCTCTTCTACCCCCTCTAGTCCAGCATCTGCCCTGTCTTCAAGTCTGTTTTCCTGTCGCTCCTCAAGGTTCTTTTCTGTCTCTTTCTCTCTCTCTTCCCCCCTTAAGGTCCCTTTCTGTCTCTCTCCCTCCCCCCCTCTCCCAGTATCTAGATCCAGCGTCCCACCGGGGCCCTCGCGATGGGCAAGACCTTGCCTCCACTGCTTCCTGCACCCAGTGTGAGGTTGTTTTCCGTGCTATGACCGTCACTAAGCTAATTACGGCAGCCTGCAGAACAAACCTAGCAGGCTGAAGTTAGTCTCCGCAGCACGTTTCCTCTGTCGCGGTTCTGCCTCTCCTCTGAAGTCAGGGGCGGGACCGTGGCAGAGGGAACGTGCTGCAGAGACTTATGGCAGCTTGCTAGGTTCATTCTGCAGGCTGCCGTAATTAGATTTAAAGGGGAGAATCCAGAGGATGCTGAGGGGGAAGCCTAGGGAGAGCTGTATCGGGCGCAGGCAGCAGTGAGAGCCATTTTGGGCTGCATGCAGCCCGCGGGCCATATGTTGTGCAGGGCTGGTGTACGCTAAGGTTATATATCTGTTCTCTCAGTGAACTTTTTATCCCCTTTGATAGGCACTTCTGTTCAACTCTATAGTGCATATATGCTATAGGATTAAAAAGTTCATAGCTTATTTTTTTCTGCCGAAAATAAAGAGCAATCTCAGTAACTGAGAACAAGAAAACCAGCAACATTTTTACTCGGAAATCTGTTTAATTAAGAACAACAAAACTGTAAGAAAAGAAATTGTCAAAATAAAATACAAAGCTCCAAGAGTCCTGCTAAAATATTGACAGATGTGTCAACATCTTTAAAAATATATTCATTCTCGTGTTTGTCTTTGGAAAACAATATTTCCCAACTTCCTAAAACACCTCCCAACATTAAAACCGTAAACTATTTTGCTTCTTCAAAAGCAATTGTTTATTTTTTTCAACAAAGCAACTCCGGTTGGGAAAGAAAGAAGGATAGCAAGGGAGGTTAAAGAAGGGAGAGAACTAATACTACTCCGTTGGCAACACTGAGCATAAAAAAAAGGGGGGAGGGAGACAACCAAGGCTCTGTACCACGTTTAGCCTTAGCATAGGGAGGGAAAAGCATTACGATCCATCAGAGCTAAAGTGTCATAGAGGTCTGTCAGAACCATAATCTATGCTGAGACTAAACATGGCATGGACATCAGATTTTTAAGGACGTGAGGTCCGCGTTTTACCCTTCCCCCTGAAGCAGTGATGTTGGCTACCCAAATCTAATAATAACTGGGTGTAAAGTTTCAAAGGCTGTCAACTTCCAGGTGGTACATGAAGCTTTATCCTGTTACATGATAATCATGCCTAATTATCCCATTAAGTAGTTAATTCATGCAACCACAGAGATCTCAGTGTCTGCAGTATTTTCCAATGAAGAACCACATACGAGGGAAAAATTATTTCCCTGGGAATTTATTTTATGGAAAGAAATCCTTGGCAAAGACTTTGCTCATCAACCAACCAACTCTACCTTTCTGCCACCCCCTCTTAGTTGTCCTGCAGATAGAAAAAGCCTAAAGTCCTTTATGTGGTTTTTGTGGCTCCTGCTCCCAGACTCAAGGGTTCTTCAAAATGCCAAAGTACTTTGGGCCAGATTCACCAACCTGCCCAATCGGGCCCGATCCAGGCAAGTCCAATGAATTCAGGAAACAAAAATATGCAGGCACAGATTGCTTTTCTGCGATCTGTAGATGGTCTGCGTATGTGTGTCCGAGCCACAAACTTTTTTTTAAACTGGCACCGGGGAGCGCTATCGGGGGAGAGCCTGGCCAGGGACACTGAAGCGGGGGCGGCGGGGTCCAAGATCAGGCTGTGGTAACCTCCGTAAAGGGCAGAAGTGGCGAGGGCCTTCCCTGGAGGGGCAGGAGCAACTTGTGCTTGAGCGCAACAGCTTTTCCGAAGAAGCAGCGTAACCGGCCCCGACTCCTGCTCCCTGGCGGCGGCACTCAGCTGTTCATGCCCTGCTCTCTCTGCACCTTCCCTGCAGTGCGAGCCCACAGGTTTAAAGTGGGGCTGCACTGCGGTGTGCAGCTCTGCTTTAAACCCGCAAGTTTGCACTGCAGGGAAGGCAGCAGAGATAGGTCTGGGCGGCAAGAGAAGTTGCTTCATTGAGAGCCAACAGGCATTGCTCTCCCACCAGCTGGACAGTGGGAAAAGAAGATTTGTGACTGTTCCCAGCAGTCGCTTCTTCAGTTGATCGGCCAGCCCAGTCAGATCGAGAATTTTGTGTTGTGAATCGCATCCCTGCCTACTTTGCATGCACGGATTCGAAGTGGATCGCTGGAGAGGTTAGTAAATGGGGGGAAATTTGATCGTAAAGGGGTCGCAAACTGATCAGTTTGCTTTGTGAATCTAGCCCTTTGTTATTTTATATGGTTGATACCATTTCCTTACGCTGAGTGCCTTGTATGAGCTCCAAGGTCAAAAAATCATATTGCTCCCAATTCACAGCCTCTTAGGGGCAGGGACTCACACTAATTTATGGTAGGTAGTAGTAGTAAATTTATTTATTTAATTCATTTTCTATCCCGTTTTTTCCAAAGAGCTCAGAATGGATTACAGGTTAACATACATAATATACAATTAACAGTTTACATTTTACCATAGTTACAGTGCAAGTTTTTATCCTAACTCGACACATATTAGGGATCTAATACCAATATACAGTGGTGCCTCGCATAACGGACGCCTCGCACAGCGAACGCTGCGCACAACGAACTTTATGTCTTGATCCGTACAACGAACTTCGTTTCACACAACGAAGTCGCCCGAGCTGCATCCTTCCGCGCAGGCACTGCGCTTAACTGCCCTCTCTCCGCCTGGTTCCCTCTTGCCCCCCCGACTCCCCGACACGATCGGGGCAAGAGGGAGCTCAAGCCCTCTTGCCCCCCCCGACTCCCCGACACGATCGGGGCAAGAGGGAGCTCAAGCCCTCTTGCCCCCCCGACTCCCCGACACGATCGGGGCAAGAGGGAGCTCAAGCCCTCTTGCCCCCCCGACTCCCTGACACGATCGGGGCAAAAGGGAGCCCAAGCCCTCTTGCCCCGCCGATTCCCCAACTCCCCGACAATATCGGGCCAGGAGGGAGCCCAAGTCCTCCTGGCCACGGCGACCCCCTAACCCCACCCTGCACTACATTACGGGCAGGAGGGATCCCAGGCCCTCCTGCCCTCGACGCAAACCCCCCCCTCCCCCCAACGACCGCCCCCCCCAAGAACCTCCGACCACCCCCCCAGCCGACCCGCGACCCCCCTGGCCGACCCCCACGACACCCCCAACCCCCTTCCCCGTACCTTTCTGTAGTTGGCCGGACAGACGGGAGCCAAACCCGCCTGTCCGGCAGGCAGCCATCGACGGAATGAGGCCGGATTGGCCCATCCGTCCCAAAGCTCTGCCTACTGGTGGGGCCTAAGGCGCCTGGGCCAATCAGAATAGGCCCGGGAGCCTTAGGTCCCTCCTGGGGGCGGGGCCTGAGGCACATGGGCCCAACCCGACCTGATTCGAATCGGTGAATCGATTCGAATTGTGAATCGGGCAACACTACTAAGCTCTCATGGTAGGAGCCCCCACAACTGAAAGGAAGCAGCTGTGGCTCAATGGGTAAAAAGCCCTGTGCCTATCTTCCAGAGGTCATGGGTTCAAATCAGAGAGGGGACATGATCGAAACATTCAAAATACTGAAAGGAATATACTTAGCAGAAAAAGACAGATTGTTCACCCCCTCCAAGATAGGGAGAATGAGAGGGCACTCTGAAATTAAAAGGGGATAGATTCCGTATAAATATAAGGAAGTTCTTCTTCACCCAGAGAGTGGTGGAAAACTGGAACGCTCTTCTGGAGGCTGTTATAGGGGAAAACACCCTCCAGGGATTCAAGACAAAGTTAGACAAGTTCCTGCTAAACCGGAACGTACGCAGGTAGGGCTGGTCTCAGGGCACTAGTCTTTGAGCATGTTATCCATTTCCTCTGTCCAGGTAACTGGTTTCTATCTAAATTTGGATTTTTAGATATCTCATGTACACCCTTTCCCACCCTTGTCTATTAGGAACACTCTCAAGCAGCTTTCTATTTATAAGGCTTGTCAGACTACATTAGCCAGTCCACTCACAACCTGGGAGGATGAATCTCAGTTTCAGTTTTCCATGTAATTATAGATTAAGTTAATACTTATTCCGCCCATCAGGACTTTGTGTAAAAAAAGCATAAAAGCATTCAGCAGAGATAAAACTCCTGCATAGTGAACAATCTTTTCAATACTTTTGGACCTACTGGGATCTCTCAGGTAAGAGGAGGAAGAAATGATTATTCTGAGCAGAGAACTCTTCCAGACTAGGCAGCATTTCAGTTTCAGCTGCCTGAATATTTTGAAGTGACACCAGTACCTTGCACACTGAGGAATACAAAAGGATTTAACTAGAAGAGTAGATGGAATAGCAGATTGTAGAGAAATGTTTCCATTCAGAATTCTGGTGATAGAATGAGCAGCAAAATTAGTAGCCCAAATTGCCCCAGAATATCTGAAAGTGGCTTTTTAAAAATTTTATAGAATAAGACCACTACCAAACTCTTTCATTTACTGCTATGTAGAGATCACTTCTCCAGTTTTCAGTCCATGATAGGAAGAAAGAGGCTCTCATTCATTAATTCTTTGTGATTTGAAATATAATTTATTTAAAGTATAAGTGACATACTGCAAAGAAAGCATATTTCTGGTTTACTCATGAATTATATTGTCAATTCTTGCTAATTTCTGTTTTCCCAGTGAATACCTCTTAACATGTTATCTTTGTAGAAGTACAACTTTAAAAAAACTTTTCTAAAAGTTTATGGTTTAAAAAAAAAGTTTTTGTGCATTGTACTGGTAGAGAAAGGTATGAGACTGGTGCAGTCTGAATGCATTAAGTGACCTCACAGATTTGTATACAGTTAAGAGATGTGGCATTGCCTTATCACCTTCAGTAGCTACTCAAAGCTCAGCTCAGGTAGGGGTAATTGGTGAGATCGACCCATAAGCAAGATGACCTTTTTGCTGATGGATCTTCCTTCAATACAAAACTGCATTAAAATATATTTGCAGAGTTCATCCAGGATGGAATCCTAAAATAGGGCTCTGTTTCATACTAATCGTTCACTCTTAGGCAGTGCAGTACCTTAGGCTGGTAGTATTACTTAACTTCTTTTAGGGCGGAAAAAGCCTCAGAGCCGTTTGCTAAACAATTCAGAATAATCTGCTTGCTTTGCTCTTTTTGCAGTCATTGGCAAAAAAAAAAACCTCCTTTATGTTAAAATTCTTCTATTTTTTCTTTTTTCTATTTTATTGTAAATTCTCTTATTTTAAATTCTTTTTTCTCTTTTCTTATACCTTTGTTATTGTGGTAATAAACCACTCAGTCTTTTTTCTTACAGCCAGGGAAATTACCAGCAATCAATCAATCATTCTATTATGTAACAATATAGTGTTTGTAACAAAGTTTGTATTGGCCAAGACTCTCCTTAGCAGAATAGGAAATCTTCCCCACTACTGACTTCATAACTAAGAATCATATGAGGGATAGGTGGGGTGATCCTGGAGTCCCTCTGAATCTTGACTTGGTACCCCACTGCTTAGGCTGCATTAAACTTACACTTCCAGGGCTAATATTAGTCTATGGTGCTGGGTGCTCCTCGGAACTAAGAGTGCCAAGTTCTAGTCTAATACGAACTTCAGAAATAGGAGTTAAAGTTCTAGTGTTAGACTTCTATGTGTTTTAATGTACATCCCTGCACTCAGGGGTAATAGCTAATTGCTCATCCATTTTTACTCATGCTGTAATTTATTTATTTTATTTTATAATTTATATACCACTTATATCCTAAGTAGTTTACATTCAGGTACTTTATCATATTTCCCTATCTGTCCTTCCATTTAGTGTACCTGGGGCAACTGGGGGATTAAGTGATGGCATCCACAAAGGCAAACCACCTCACTTCCGAGTATCCAGTAGGGAAAGAGGTCTGAAGGGTCTCCAATACCCACTTAATTGAACACAGATTGTGTAATAAACAACAGGCTAGTGATTCTGCAAATTAGAAGATAAGTGATGCTTTATTTTAAATAGTTTATTGAATTGAGAAACAACAGCAAGTGATAAGTAATACATCAAGGAGGAAGTGATAATAAGGATCAAAGAGCAATATCATTACCCACTAAGGGCTCGATTCACTAACCTTCCGATCTATGTGCGATTGGAGGCAGGCCGACCGATTCACCAACCATCTTCATGCAAATGGAGGTGATCGGAGGCACACCCCCAACAGACTGCATGGATCGGATTGAGCCCTGACAGTAATGACAGGAGAAGCAGCCTCCTGTCACTGCTGTCAGGGCTCTGCTAGTTTTTTTCATTTTTTTTAAAAGGCCACACAATATCAGGCCTATTAAAAAAAAAAAAAGCCTCTCAACCGGCACGGCACTCGACATCCCCCCCCCCCGCCACGGCACTCAACTCCCCCCCCTTCTGGCACACCCCAGCCTGGCCCGAACCTAAAAATTGGGAGCAGGAGGGGTACTCAGTCCCTCCTGCTCCTTCGGGTCCAGCGATGCGTCTGCTGGGCCTGAGGCCCCGCCCCGGTGCATCATGTGGATACACCTCTGTGGCTGTTTATATGTCCCACCATGTAAGTCATGTTTACACAACACTACTCTGTTGCCATGTCTGGGTGACCAATCCATCACTTTGCTGACTCCTCCCACTTCCAAAAGGTCTTTTTCTAGGCATTTTGGACTTGGACGATTTTTTGGATGAGAGTGCGGTATAAAGATAGACGACTTGGCGGTCTGGACGATCACATGGCTGGATGTATAATTAGATGATTCTCGAAAAATAAGTCAATATTTTAGACATATTTTTCAAGAATGGACTTTAGACACAGCCAACTTTGGGCGACTAGTGCTCTAGGCTCAAAACAGACAGACTTTTTATTAAATTATGTTGTTCTGGGCATCCAAGTGGTGGTGGGGGGTTGGGAAAGCAAGAAGGATAGATGCTGAATGGGCTAGGAGGGGGTTGGAAAGGACAGAAGCTGCATGGGCTGGGGGTTAGAAGGGAGGTAAAGAGAGATGCTGCCGATGGGTGAGGAAAGAGAAAAAGAAAATTATTGGACATAGGTGTATGAAGTGGGAGAGATAGTATACATGGGGAAGAGGGAGAATTGTTGGACATGATAGTGGAGAGGAGGGAGGGAGGGAGAAATGTTACACTGGGAGGGAGGAGACATGACTCAAAGAAGGGAGAGATGTCAGATTCCGGAGAAGGGTGATGGAAGGAGGGACGACAGAGATGTCAGACCACTGGAATGGGAAAGAGATGACAGACCAGGGAATGGAAGGAGGAGAGAGAGAGAGAGAGATGCCAGACTGCTGGAAGGAGAGGAGAGAGAGGGAGGAAAGGAGAAACGCTTTAAGTAGCATAGCTAAATCCAGCCAACGCCGGGGAGTTTAACCCAACATGTTTCAGACACTGAATGAGTCGGATGACACGCTGCACCTCGGGAGACCCTTGACACAGCGCCTGTATGGTGCGAAACATGTTGGGTTAAACTCCCTGGCGTTGGCTGGATTTAGCTATGCTACTTAAAGCTAAGTACAATTAAGTACATTTGATTCTTACAGCTAAGATGGTTTTATAGGTACACATAAAAAAGATACAAAAAAAGAATTAAAAAACAAGACTAGTAGATTTAAAATGACTATGAGCGGCCAATGATGAAGTGCCACATAAATCTCGCTGCAGTTAAGAGCTAGCACAGCGGTGGAGTGGTGGGGCTGAGGCATACTCATAATTCATTGAAACGATTTGAAAATACTCCATACCGGTTTCTTTATATGATTATAGTACATTTAAAGATGGATGTATGGCAGAAAGTGAAGGAAAGAAAAACAGCAAATGGATAAGGTTGCCCTGGATACACAGTTAAGAGCACAGACAGAAAGAAATGCAGCCAGAGACTGCAAAAAGATGGTTTGAAAAACAAAATTAGGAAGAAATACATTTGTTTCTATTTCTCTTGGGTTATACTGCATGCAGAGCCTTGCATCTTAGGGTTTTGTTTGTATATATAAGGGTCATTTCATAAATAATGCACAGGTTGGCAACATTGGGGAGTAGATGATGCAATTGCAGTAAACCTTGTTTCACTTTCACTTCAGTGCTTGAAGCAGCAGGGCATGTGCTTAGGAGCACTGTAGTGTACATAGTGTGGCAGTGACAAGTGTGGAAAATGGAGGCTGCAGGTGTCTCAGGTATTGTATTTGTTGACGATCAGAGGTCGTACATTAAGATTGAAACTCTACGTGGCAAAAACCTGACAGAAATCCATAGTGCGTTACGTGAAGTTTGTGGTGAATTAACAGTGGACTGTAGTACAGTTTCTCGGTGGGCAACTTGTTTTTGGAGTGGTCATGTGAGCACATTTGATGATGCAAGACCAGGAAGGCCGAAATCAACAACCGATGAATGATGTGTGAAACTCATAACTGATGCTCTTGAACAAGATCGTCGTGCTATATGCGAGGAACTTTCTGAAACCACAGGGATTCCACCAACATCAGTATACCGAATTCTGACAAATTATTTAAAAAAGAGAAAAATTTGTGTGCGATGGGTCCCTCACTTCTTGACTGCTGAACAGCAGCAGAGATGCCTGGACAATGAAACCATACTGAAACAAAGATTTGACGTTGAAGGTCAGGCATTCTTGAATCACATTGTTACTATTGATGAAACGTGGGTCAGAGAGTTTGAGCCGAAGCTGAAATCACAGTCCAATGAGTTGAGAGCTCCATCTTCCCCACGACCCAAAAAATTTTGACGAGCTCAATCAAAAGTCAAACAAATGATGACTTTTGCATATGATCATGAAGGCATCATCATCACAGACAAAGTTCCATGTGGAAGAAGTGTCACAGCAGTGTATTATCGTAATTGTTTTGCAAAAAATGCACTAAACCCGATCTCAGTTGCTCTTTGCTGGGCCATTCATTCTTCACAACACTTGCCCGCACATAAGGAATGTCATCATTGAAAAACTAAGCGAATATGGCTGGGAGGTGTTACCTCATGCTCCCTACATGAGTCTAGCAGACTTCGACCTTTTTCCAAAGTTGAAACAACCTATGCATGGACGAGGTTTTGCATCTCTGGAAGAGCTTTCTTCCGCTGTTACCCGAGCCATTCAGCAACTGAACAAAAACAGTGTCTTGGATGGAATAATGAAGCTTCCCAGATGTTGGGACTCGGTCACTGCAAAGCAGGGAGACTATATTGAAGGACTGTAAAGAAATACTTGAAAAAAAAACAACAACATGTAAATAAAATTAAAAAAAATAGTATGCATTACTTTTAGTTAAAAAAAAAAAATAGTGTGCATTACTTTTAGTTTATAGTCCTTATTTGCATAGGGGTTATTTGTGTTCTGCATGTGTAACCAAGGCCTGGTGTTCTGATAGGAATGAATGTTGAAAAGCATACAGTGTGGTTTGTGTAGTTTAATTTTGTGGTTAACCATTATATGTTGTTAATAAGATTATATTGTCATCACCAACATCTTTTCTCACATCAAGCAGCATTATGTGGTAAAGACCTGGAACAACTGCTAGTGCCTACTACTTATAGGGAATTCAGGAAATGCCTAAAAACACATCTGTTCCTGAAGTACTTAGGTAACTGACCTATACAATTTTAGTCCTCAACAAATGATCTTCAAATTGTTATTCACTAACTCTGAACTTTGTTCATTCCACTCAATCTGTAACACCTTTTAATCATTGTAAACTGCATAGAACTTCATGGTCCTGCGGTATATAAACTGTTATTATTATTATTATTGTGCGTATATATGAAAATGAATGGGAAAAATTGTATTACAATTAGTACAATTATGGGGGCGGGTCTGGGGCGGAGCTTTCAGGCCTCCCAGACAAAAAAGTGTTTCGCTGCTATTTGCCTAGAATGACTATTTGAATAAAGTTGGGATTAAGTATAGTAACATCCATGAGGTGAAAATAACCAGGTGGATTGCTGGAATGGTGTCTCAGGGTGAGGAAGGATCTATACTTCTACTAAGAATAAGGCCTCTTTTTACGAAACTGTGATAGCAGTTTCTAGCACGGGGTGCCTCGCTGAATGGCCCATGCTGCTCCCGACGCTCATTGAGTTCCTATGAGCATCAGGAGCAGTGCGGGCCATTCAGCGCAGCTCCCCACGCTAGAAACTGCTATCGCACTTTCGTAAAAGAGGGGGTAAGTATCTTGAGTTTGACACCTCTGTCTTATTTATATACTACACGAGATTTAATTGGGAGCCAATGCAGTTGATTCAACAACAAAGTCATATGTTCAAATTACAAAACTCCCAAAATTTAAATGCACAGCAACATTTTGAATTACTTGCAAAGATCCATACCTGGTTTCTCTGCCCCTGGCATTAGCTAATGTCTAACCCAGGGCTTTAAAGATAAGTCTCATCTAAACTATTTATTAAGCTCATAAGCTGATTTGAGATTTTGAATGATATAAAGTTTTGATAATAAGATTCCTACATATAGTGTAGAGCCGATGAGGAAGTGCTAGCGGCAAAGAGCTCCATGAACCTGATATCTTGTATATCTGGCGTGTCGCTTCTGATGGCTCCTAAGCACTAAAATTATAAACTTTAAATATCACTAAGAATACCTTTTGCAATTCTGTGGTCATGATAAAATCTATTTAAGAACTCTATAGGGTTTGCATTTTACTGTGGAAAGATGCCTAAATATAGAGCATTGCAGTTGTCCAACTGCTGCAATACAATACTTGGTATTACCCAGTGAAAATCATACAACAAAAGCACCAATTTCAATCTATTAAGCAGACACATTTGAAAAATGCAGACTTTACTACAGTCAAAACCTGACCTTTCATGGATAAAAGCAAATTTATCCAAACACCCAGTTTGTTCTTTTTTAAATCTTCTTTTGTATTGCCAATATCACAGAACTTCCACAGATTCTGGCCACATAAGATTCTCCACCTTTCCTACTAACATCAATTTATATAGTGCTACTAGGCATGCAACACTGTACATCAAAACTTAGAAGAGACAGTCCCTGCTCAAAAGAGCTTACAATTTTGTCAAAATAGACAAACTGGACAAGAAGGTGGGGGAATTACAGAGGGAATGCAGTGTTCTCCCCAGAAATTTTTTCCAGCCGGGTGGCACGAAAAAGTAGCCGGGTAGGGCGGGACGGGGAAATTTGGTGGTTCAAATTTGGTGCTATGCAAATTACCCCTCTCTGCTTACGGTGTAGGAGTAGGAGTGGGGAATAGGGTTGGTGCATGGCCTGGAACACTATGAAAATTACCTCTCCCTGCTCATGGTGAAGGAATAGGGCAGCAGTGTCCAACCTTTTGGCTTCCCTGGGCCACATGGGACGAAAAAAATCTGGGGCTGCACAAACACTAACACTAGCTGATGAGCAAAAAAAAAAAAAAAAGGCTGAGCAGGTCCCAAATTTGCAATCATTAATATAGAAGATGTACGTATCTAATAATAAACCTTCATTAAAGGGACACTGTGGAGAGGAACCCAAAAAAGCAATAACGCTTACCCTGGCTGAGTGATCCTCCACGTGCACCGCTGACAGTGGGAGCAGCCACAGGCTTCCGCATCCGACTCTAATGAACAGGGATGCCTGCTCGTGGTTTTCCCATTCACTTCTATTTCAGCTACGGTGAACCTCTTCAGAGCGGGGATTCTACATCAGTTGTCAGCAGTGCAGGTGGAGGATCGTTCAGTCAGGGTAAATATTACTGCTTTTTTGGGCCTCCCATTTTGAGCTTAGGCTCCCTCAAAATGAACATCTCCCTGCTATAGCTAGTAGAGATCCCCAAGCCTCACCAACTGATGGCCACCTCCTCCCCTCCAACTTCCCAAGTTCTGCAGTAATATTGCAGAGCTGCTGCCTTCCCTCCTCCCTGCCCTCCCCCCCATCACCTTGGCTTTCCTGCATGCATAAAAGCAGTGGCAGCTTGAGGATATTGCCATTGGCTGCAAAGCTTGGAGATTTTGGGTTGCCAGACTGGAGGAAGATGTCTTCAGGTGGCAGGGCTTGGGAATCCCCAATAGCTCAAGTATTTGTAAAATGCACTCAGGTGGGAAGAAACTTTGGTGCCCATCCACTAATTTTGGGCTCCAATCCCTCCCCCAAATCAGCTGTATATGACTACGCCACTGACTACAAAAATAATTGTGATGCACATATCCCAAAGCTAACATATTCTAGTTAATAAATTCAAAATAAAACAATTTTTTCTATCTTGTCTGGATATTTTGTTTTTCCATCATCTTGGTCCCAGTTTCTCTTTTTGCTTTTTGTCTATCTTCAACTAATTCTCTTTCCAGTGGCTGCTGTTCAATTTTTTCTCCTCTTGTTCCATTTTCTCCTTAAGCTTGTCTCCAACATATTGATTTTCCCTTTCAGCTTTAACTTTTTTTCTTTTTTGCCTCTGTCCATTCAAATTTTGCTTTCTTTCTCAACCTTCTTCTTTTTAAATGTTCAGCTACCTCTCAATTCTCAATCTTCTCTGTCCCTAGCTCTCCCATTTCCCATCTCACTCCTTTCCCAGCCTCTTATTTTCTGCTATCTACTCCCCATTACCACATTTCTACTACGTACTCACTTCTCTCTCACTCATCTTGTCATCATCTCTCTTTTGACCTCATTCACGTGGTTCACCACTTTCAGAATCCCCTTCCCTCTCTCTACTGGTCAGGCTATAACTCCCTGTCCCTTTCTTTCCATCCCCTTTCTTATCCTAGCTCTCTTCCCTCCTGCCCTCCCATGGGTCCAACTCTCTTCCTTATCCCCATGGTCCAACACTTTGCTCCCTCTCTTTTCTGTTTTTCTTCTTCCCTCTCCCCTTGATGCTGAACAATGAAATGAAGGAAAAAAAAGAGAGATGCTGCATCTCTCTGCCTTCCATACACAGGCCTAAAATTTATCACTACCTCCCTTCCATCACCAGATCCATCTTCTCTCCCTGTCTCTTCCCAACTGCCTCCCACCCCATCTCTCCCCCTGCCTCCTTCCCCCAGGTCTACCATTTCTCCCTTTCTCTTCCAAACAGTTCTCCCTTCAAGTATCTCTTTTCCTCTTCCTCCACACACCCCTGGAACAACTTCTCTCCCTTCAGGCCACTGCCCACCATCTCTCTGTCTGTCCTCTGTTTCTGGTCCCATAAGCTCTCTCCCCTGCCCAATCTAGCACTTCTTTTAGTACCCTCCCCCCTCTGTACTTAAAAAAAAAAAAAGAAGAGACCTTCAACAAAACCCCTCCTCAATATCTGAAGACCCTGAGAACCAAATGAAAACAAAAATACTGAGCTCCCCACCCCCACCCCACCCACTCCCAATCAACAATTTACTGGAAATATCCCACCACATGGTGGCCAATTCCCACTCCCCACCAACCTTAAATGCAACCTACTGGTATGAAAGTAAAAACTAACATCCAGCCATCCACTCCACTACACTCAATAACCACAAAACACCACACGATCTCAACTCAAACACACATCAGGAAAAATAGAAGCAAATCCCTGAAATTAGTTCCAGAATAGGAGTAACAGCCAAAAGGTCCTGTAAAGCTGTCCATCAAGCTGGAAATCTCAAAGGCCACCACCTGCCGACGATTCCTGGAACCCAAAGTTCACGTCTAGAAAAATCTGGATTGCATCTTCCATGAAATGCACTGTTTTCAAAGTTCCTTTCAGATGAAATAATAGTGCAAATGGGTGGTGCCAGCGATAGCGAATTGCCTTTTTTGCAAGTATTCCAAGACCGGTTTTAAGTCGACTCTCCGCCTTAAAGTGACCACCGCTAAGCCGGTCATAATTTTTCCACCGAAGAGGCGATTGCACCCGAGCTTTAGCCATGACAGCCTCCTTGACTTTAAAGTTTTGAAAACAGGCTATTATATCGTGCGACCTGTTAGCTCGTGGCGCTTGCAAGGCTTTATGAGCACGTTCTAGATGGATATCTTCAGGCAGCATGGTTGAGGCCTCATCAGATATTAAGTAGCGAACTCATGCTCCGAGGCTGCAAAGTGTGCGTGCCAGCTTCCCTTCTCTTCTCTCCTCCCCCCCCCCCCCGGACATAACTTCCGGTTTTGGAGGGAAGAGAAGGGAAGCTGACAAGCACACTTTACAGCCTCGGAGCACG
The DNA here is from genome assembly GCF_902459505.1 of Geotrypetes seraphini. Taxonomy (NCBI): domain Eukaryota; kingdom Metazoa; phylum Chordata; class Amphibia; order Gymnophiona; family Dermophiidae; genus Geotrypetes; species Geotrypetes seraphini. The sequence goes on along the minus strand of NC_047098.1, from coordinate 70,765,862 downwards.
AGTTCGCTACGGGCTAAAGTGGGAATCTTCAAGCCGGTGAGGTTTTTTTTTTTTTTTTAAGTTGAGCAGCAGCTGGGTGGTCATCTAAATTAGCTGGGCAGAGCGCCCGGCTAAAAGGCCCTAGGGAGAACACTGGGAATGATAAGACAGATATTGGTGCTTAGTAGATGGGTTGGAGTTTGGAATTGAAAACAGCTTCAAAGAAGTGGGCTTTGAGTCTGGAATTGAATACTGCCAGAGACGGAGTTTGACATACCGAGTCAGGCAGTTTGTTCTAGGCATAAGTGTAGCAAAGTAGAAGGGACAGAGTCTGGAGTTGACTGTAGAGGAGAAGAGTACAGATAAGAGAGACTTACCCGATGAGCGGAGGATGGGAGGGGAGAGAAAGGAGAGAAACTGAGAAGATGTGAAGTGAATACACTTGTAGGTGATTAAGAGGAGTTTGAACTGTATACAGAAACGGATAGAGAGCTAATGAAGTAACTTAGATGTAAATATATGTGCTTTGTTTGGGGTAATTTTATAAATGTGCATAGACATATGTTTTGCCATTATAAAATTGCCCTCCACATGATTTAAGAATAGCCTTACTGGATCAGATCAATGGTCCATCAAGCCCAGTAGCCCGTTCTCACGGTGGCCAATCCAGGTCACCAATACCTGGCCAAAACCCAAGGAGTAACATTTTCATGCTACCGATCCAGGAAGCAGTGACTTCCCCCATGTCTTTCTCCATAACTTCTCCTCCAGGAACTTGTCCAAACCTTTCTTAAAACCAGCTACACTATCCGCTTTTACTACAACCTCTGGCCACGCGTTCTAGAGCTTAACTATTCTCCGAGTGAAAAAATATTGGTTTTAAAAGTATTTCCCTACAATTTCATCGAGTGTCCCCTAGTCTTTGTAATTTCTGACAGAGTGAAAAATTGATCCACTTATACATGTTCTATTCCACTCAGGATTTTGTAGTCATATCTCCCCTCAGCTGTCTCTTTTCCAAGCTGAAAAGCCCCAACCTACGCTATCAACTCTTACCACAACCTCTGGCAATGCGTTGCAGAGCTTAACTATTCTTTGAGTGAAAAAAAATTTCCTCCTATTGGTTTTAAAACTATTTCCCTGTAAGTTCATCAAGTGTCCCCTAGTCTGTAATTTTTGACAGAGTGAAAAATCGATCCACTTGTACCTATTCTACTCCACTGAGGATTTTGTAGACTTCAATCCTATCTCCCCTCCACCGTCTCTTTTCTAAGCTGAGGAGCCCTAATCTTTTTAGTCTTTCCTCATACGAGAGGAATTCCATCCCCTTTATCATCTTGGTTGCTCTTCTTTGAACCTTTTCTAGTGCCGCCCTATCTATTTTGAGATAAGGAGACCAGAATTAAACGCAATACTCCAGATGAGGTCACACCATGGAGCGATATAGGGGCATTATAACATTCTTAGTCTTGTTAACCATCCCTTTTTTAAATAATTCCTAGCATCCTGTTTGCTTTTTTGGCCGCCACCACCACACATTGGGCAGAATGTTTCATCATATTGTCTACGATGGCATCCGGATCCTTTTCTTGGCTGCCAACCTACAAGGTGGACCCTAGCATCTGGTTATTCCTCTCAATGTGCATTGCTTTGCTTTTGTCCACATTAAATTTTATCTGCCACTTGGATGCCCAGTCTTCCAATTTCATAAGGTCTGCCTGCAATTTTTCACAATCTGCATGAGTTTTAACAACTGTGAACAGTTTAGTGTCATCTGCAAATTTAATTACCTCACTCGTCGTTCCAATTTTCAGATCATTTATGAATAAGTTAAATAGCACCAGTCCCAGCACATTCCACTGAGAAAAATGACCATTTAACCCTACCCTGGTGATGTCACGTAGTTGTATGTAGACCATGCAAGTTTATGGTCTCAGTATCACCAAAAATGAGAACAAAAGTGCCTCCAATGTAATCACCACTTGAACAACTGCATAATATTCCCAGTATCAGTAACCCAGGGTCACTTGAGTTCATGCTATCTGCATCACAGTGTGCCACAGTTCATGATTTTAACACAGCTTTGGCATGAGTCAGGGTTCATGAACTCTCACACACTGTATTACAAAAACCTGTTTGATAATGTGACTCTATACAAAAAAAGGTTGTTCTTGAAGAATTTCAAATGGGTTTTGCTGTGTGAAATTTATAAATATCTAGGATGACTTACTGGTAAACCTATTTTGCATGATTAGGCTGGGAATTAAAATCAGTATGACTTTTTTTTTTTTAAACTCATCTTCAGTTATTGTAGATCACCAAAAAAACTTCTTCTTTCAAAACAAGGAAGCAATGTTTCTGAGCAATGTGGATGGTTGCAGCCTTTGGCAGAGGCAGTATTTAAAATAAGGAATTGTACCATCTGGATAAGTAGTCGTTTCAACAGATTAAAAGGAATTTGTTGTGCCATTTGAGAGGAGACATTTCACCTTTTTAAGGGGCAACGCTGGTCAATATCCCCCGTGACTTGGGGAAGGACCCCACTGTGCACAGGTTCTTCAAATCCACACACCTTAGAAACATAGAAAATGATGGCAGAAAAGGGCCACGGCCCACCAAGTCTGCCCACTCTAATGACCCCCCCTAATTTCTTCCTTGTGGATTTAATCTCTGATTCTCTGCAGGAATTGAACCTACAGACGGAACAGCCAGTCTTTGCTGAATGTTCCCTTATAAGTAGTGCTGCCCGATTCACTGATTCGAATCGATTCACTGATTCAAATCAGGTGAATCGATTCAATTAAAAAAAAAAATTAGCATCCCGATTCAATGGCTGACCCTTCCCCCGTGCCTTCCTAAAGCAGGATCTGCAGCGCTGCCTCTTGCTGGCCATCCGCTGCTGCTCCTGCTTGAGGGGGGAGGGTCGGTCAGAAAGGCCTCCCCCAGCTTGCTTGCTCTTACCTCCCCCAGCTTCCCCGCTCTTACCTCCTTTATACTAATAGGGCAGCTTGCAGGCTCGCTTGTGTTATAGCGATCCCTGCAGCTGCCCGTGGTCCTCAGCGGCACGTTCTTTCTGCCACGATCCTGCCCCTGACATCAGAGCAGGGGCAGGACGTAGCAGGAAGAACGTACCGCTGAGGACCACGGGCAGCTGCAGGGATTGCTATAACACCAGCGAGTCTGCAACCTGCCCTATTAGCGGTGGGGAAGGTGCAGGCTTGCAAGAGGAGCAGCGTTCGTTCCCGGCGGGGGGAGGGGAGGAGAAAATGTGCCTTCGCGGCAGGGGGTGAGCAGCGTTCGTTCCTGGCCGGGGGGGGGGAGGGGGAGAAGAAAATGTGCCTTCGGGGCGTGGGGGTGCAGCGTTCGTTCCTGGCAGGGGGGGAGAAGCAGGCCTTCTCAGCGGGGAGGAGGAGAGAAAGTGCCTTCCTGGGGGGGGGGGACTGGTCTTCATGGCGGGGAGCAGGCCTTCAGGGCAGGGAAGCAGAGGGAGGAGGAGGAAGAGTTCCTTTGGCAGTTCACAGTCTTAAGCGTGCGAGACAGACGCAGGCCAACAATTAGCGCAAGACTTCAGCGTGCTGCAGAAAAACCTTCTTTTAAAGGGCTACGACGGGGGTGTTGGTGGGGACCCCCCCCCACTTTACTTAATAGTGATCACGCTGGCGTTGGGGGTTTTTTGGGGGTTGTAACCCCACATTATACTGGAAACTTAACTTTTTCTCTATTCCTTCACCGCTACATTGAGCCACACTGGTTCCTTGTTCTTTTCCTCTTGGATCCCTTGTTGATACGCGGTATATATAGATTTTGTGCCTCTATGATTGTGTCCTTTAAAAGGGACCATGCTTGCTCTAGCGTTTTTACACTGCTTATCCCCTTCTTAATCTTCTTCCCCGCCATGAGTCTCATACCTTGGCAATTCCCTTTTCGAAAGTTCAGTGCTGTGGCCGTCGTTCTGGATCAATGTTTTGCCCCTGTGTCCAGGTTGAAGCGGATCATATTGTGATTACCGTTTCCCAGTGTCCCTTCTACTTCTAAACCTTGTGCCGGTCCTCGTAGTCCATTTAGAATTAAGTCCAGAATTGCATTTCCTCTCGTATTTTTCTTGACAAGATGTTCCAGGAAGCATCGCCTACAGCATTCAGGAACTTGGTCTCCCTACTGCAGCCGGAGATGCCTAGATTCCAGTCTATCCCCGGATTATTGAAGTCACCCATGATAACTACGTTGCCTCCCTTGCAGTTGCGTTTAATCTCATCCATCATTTCTTCATCAATTTCTTCAGACTGCCCTGGGGATCGGTAGTAGATGCTGATCTTCATTTCCATTCCATTTGTTCCCAGAATTTTGACCCATAGAGACTCTATCTTATTTTTCGTCTCTTTTCCAAGCTGAAGAGTCCTAACTGTTTTAGTCTTTCCTCATATGAGAGACGTTCCATCCCCTTTATCATATTGGTCGCTCTTCTTTGAACCTTTTCTAGCATCACTATATCTTTCTTGAGATAAGGAGACTCGAATTGAATGCAATAAGCCGGATGAGGTCACACCATGGAGTGATACAGGGGCATTATAACATTCTTAGTCTTGTTAACCATCACTTTTTTAATAATTTCTAGCATCATGTTTGCTTTTTGGCCATCACAGCACATTGGGCAGAAGGTTTCAACATATTGTCTACGATGACACCCAGATCCTTTTCTTGGGCGCTAATCCCCAAGGTGGACTCTAGCATCCGGTAACTGTGATTCAGGTTATTCTTCCTAATGTGCATCATTTTGCTTTTGTCTACATTAAATTTCATCTGCCATTTGGATGCCCAATCTTCCAGTTTCCTAAAGTCCACCTGCAATTTTTCACAATCCGCATGTGCTTTAACAGCTTTGAAGAGTTAAAAATACTGGACAAGTTCACACTGACGTACATGGAACAAAAGTGAAGAGGGGGAAGGAAGGTTTGTTTTTTTAAAAAATACATCGAAGTGAAAAAAAGGGGAGGTAAATGGAGAATGGAAACACAAACTAAAAGTACTAATATACACAAATTAAACCCTAAGATGCCAGACTCTATATGCAGTACAGAGAAATAGAAAGAAAATAATTTCTTCCTGAACAGTGGAAACTACACTTCTCTCTCGTTATTCGCGGGGGATAGGGGCAGAGCCAGACCGCGAATGGCGAAAAACCGCGAATATCCGACTCTGACCCACCCCCGCCTCCCTTCCGACTTCCCCTGGCATCCTGGCCTTACCTGGTGGTCTAGCTGGTTTTTGGGGCAGGAGCGATCTTCCTACACTCCTGCCCCGTGCAGATAGCCATTAAGAAATGGCTATCTGCACGGGGCAGGAGCGTAGGAAGATTGCTCCTGCCCCGAAAACCAGCTAGACTACCAGGTAAGGCCAGGATGCCGGGTGGAAGACAAAAATATGGGGGGGGGTTTCCCTCCTCCCCCCCCCCCCAAATAATCGCGATTATGTGAAATCGCAAGTAGGGAAACCGCGAATGGGGAGGGGGAAATGTATACAAAACCAAAAGAAGCTGCAGAAGCGATGTACATGATGTTAGGACTTTATTAAGGTAAAAACAGATACATTTCAATTACTAAATTGAAAATAAAATAATTTTACCTACCTTTGTTGCCTGGTGATTTAATTTTTCTAATCATCTTTTCCCAGGCTCTGGTTGCACTTCCTTCTGTCTGTTCCCGTAACTGTGTTTCCAGGGCTGCCTTATCCATTTGCTCTTTTTCTCTCCTGCACTTTCTGCTGTACATTCATCTTTGAAAATGACAAAAAATCACTATCCAATACAGTGTTCAAACTTCTTACAATGTTACACATATCTTCATATTTAGTCACATAATATGCTCAGAGACATGAAGGCTAAAACAAGGGGCGAACCCCAAGAAAAAAGCCTCACCACCCAATCATTGCATATAGTTTGATTCACTTGAAAAAAATGTACTTTCTTCGCTGCAAAAGCAGTCTAAATGATTGATAACTTAAAGTTAGTAGAAAAAACTTATCTTTACCGAAGGTTCTGACGTGGCCCATTTCGTTCCTGCGTCAGGGAACTGATATGCAAGATTCAAATATTTAAAAGTTGGCGTCCGTCTCAAAAGAATTTAAACAGCTTCTTCAAAAAAATGTAGGCTATTTTCACTGTACTCATGTCTCTGAGCATATTTTGTGACTAAATATGAAGATATGTGTAACATTGTAAGAAGTTTGAACACTGTATAGGAGAGTAATTTTTTTTGTCATTTTCAAATACCTTCCTTTAATCACTCCCAGTGAGATTTCCCCAGTATTGTTTTGACTTAGTCTGTACATTCATCTTTAGCATTAACTTTTAACATTCAACTTTCTCCCATTTTTCTGCTTTCTTCTCAAAATCTATCTACTTTTCCATGTCTTCCCTTTCCATCTATCCATGTGTACCATCTCCTCCCTCTTTCTTCTATCTCTCTTTCCTTCCACATACATCACTATGAAAATCTTCTCCCTCTCTTTCCCTTACCCTCAATCCCTGTGCACAATCTCTTCCTCTCCTGTAGTCTGACATCTCTGTCTTCCCCTTTCCCCCGCCAATAGTCTGGCATTTTTCTCCTTTCTTTCCCATAGCCTGGTATCTCCTCTCCCTTCCCATAGTCTGGTATCTTTCTCCTCTCCTTCCCACAGTGGCATATCTCTCCTCCTCTCCTGGTCTGGCATCTTTCTCTTCCTTCTTCCATCACCCTTCTCTGGAATCTGACATCTCTCCCTTCCTTGAGTCATCTCTCTTCACTTCCTGTGTAACATTTCTCCCTCCTTTTCTGCCCCTTGCAGTGTAACATAGATTGCCTGTCTGCTTTTCCCCCCTGATCTCAGCCCTCTCCACCCTTGGGCTAACTTAAAACAGCTCCATGGAGCTCTGCAGTCCAGGCATCTTTCCCTTCTGCGTCTCCTCTAGCATGCGTTGCTGGTCCCCGCTGGTCCTCACAGATGGACGCACTACCTTAGATGCTGGAGGCTTGATCTAGCATGAGTTGGTGGCTGCGGCCTCAGACCCTTTCCATGGGCATGCCTCTGCAGATCGCTTCCTGGGTGGTAGTCATGCCCAATGCCAATCTCTGGAGATATAGACCTCATTGCATTCGGCACCCACTTCAGGGGTGTTGGATACCCTCACAGAAGAAATCAACCAACTGGAGCTGCATGCCATTTGATTAGCTTTTGTGAGACTACAAGAGACTCTGGAGGACCAAGCAGTTAGGGTCTTCTCTGATAATACAACAGCAATGGCCATAGGTCAGTCACCAGAAACATACCAGGAGTGCATCTCTGGCTCCAGAAACTCATCTACTCTTCCACTGGATGGAGTGTTATCTCCAGGCGCTCTCGGCAGTGCATATAACAGGAGTGGACAATGTTCAGGCAGACTTCCTCAGCAGACAGACCTTGGATCCAGGCAAGTGGATGCTGTCTCTGACAGTGTTTCAGGCCAATGTTATGCGCTGGCGTCACCCACAATTCGACTTCATAACAACAGCAAAAACTAAAAGGCAGGCAAGTTCTTCAGTTGAAGAGTCGAGCCTGGAAGCAGCGGACTAGATGCCATAGTCCAGACATGGTCTCAGGGAGTCCTGTTATATGTCTTTCCTCCCTGGCCCAGGATAAGCCACGTTTTTTGGTAGATAGCGGCCCATCAGAGCAGTGTCATTCTGGTGACTCCAGATTGGCCTCTTAGGCTGTGGTAAGCAGATCTGATGCATCTTCGCAAAGAGTGCAACCTCCAGTTTCAGGTTCATCCGGATCTCCTTCTCAGGATCCAGTCTGCCTAGAGTAGGCATGTCAAACTCTGGCCCACGGATCAAATTTGGCCCTCCAGGTACCGAAATTTGGCCCTCCAGCCAATTTCAAATTTTCCCCAAAGCTGGCCCACCGGTACAAGTGCCACATAATTTGTAGGTTTGTGCCGCATCATCTGTAGGTTCACGTGGCCTACAGAGGATCGCTGGTCGGTAGTAGCGATCCTAGCAGGCCGCCGTAGCCTCAGCTGCATGTTCCCTCTGGTGTGGTCTTGCCCCTCCTCTGACGTAAGGGACCACAGGCGGGACCGCGCCAGAGGGAACGTGCAGCTGAGGCTACTGCCGACCAGCGATCCTCTGCAGGCCGCGTGAACCTACAGATGAACCTGCAGAATCAGGTCCCAAGCAGATACAGAAATATCTTCAACTGCCCTTTTGATCCCCAGTGTTGGGAAGCTCTCATATACACACACTGCTGCATGGGGCAAGCAGAAGAAGAAATGAGAACGGTACTGTTCAATCCATCCCTCAGACTCCAGAAAAGAAAGGGAAGAAGAATGAAGAAAGAAGGAGAGCTGCTGTTAGACAGCGAGTGTGAACTAGGACTTAAAAGAGAGAGGAAAAGTCTTTTTTATTTATTTTGTTTACATCACAGAGCCGGCGTGGGGTTGGAGAAGTTGTAACCCTATACTTCTAGTAAGACTAAGGGGTCCTTTTATTGAGGTGCGCGCTAAATCGGTTAGCGTACCTTAATAACAGGATCCCTAAGTATCTTAAAAAAAAAAAAAAATTTGGCCTGCGACGTAGCCTTTTTTTCAGATTTTGGCCCCTTATGTGAATGAGCTTGACACCCCTGGCCTAGAGGATCCTAATCACTTTGTTCTTATTGCATGGTTATTGAGCGTGCAGCACTGGAACAAAAAAGCTATTCTGCTGTGGTCACTGCAACTCTTCTCAAGTCTAAGATGTTGACTTCAGTCTCTGCTTATGCTAAGGCATGGAAGGCTTCCAACATTGGTGCGACCATGACGGTGTGAAACAGTATTTGGCTCTGGTGTTGGTGGTTCTTACCTTCCTCCAGGAGGGCATAGCCAAGGTCCTCACTGTGGCTTTCCTTCAGGTCCAAGGCACTGGGCTTTCTTGTTTCAGAGCTCAGGACCGTACACCTACTCTTGTGTCTCATCCAGACACTAACAGATTTCTGAAGGGTGCTCTTCGTATTACACCACTGATCAAGTCATCTTTCCCTTCGTGGGATCTTAATGTGGTCAAGTCCAGCCTCTCCAATGTTTCCTTTGGGCCTCTGAAAGGTGCATCTCTTTTGGACTTGATGCTTACGGCGGTCTTTCTGGTCGCAATCACTTTTTAAGATCTCAGAGTCTCGTATCTCCCTACACACTGTTCCTTTTTTTTCCAGCCAAAGGTGGTTTTGGCTTTTCGTGTTAATCAGGAGGTGTGTTTGCCTGTTTTTCCACCTAAGGGGTCTAAGCAGTAGGACAGCGTTTTGAAGTGGTTAGACATAGAAACATAGAAGATGGTTGGACGTGTGCAAGGTGCTCCTTCACTATTTGGAGGTCACAAATGAGTTTAGACTCTCAGACCATTTGTTTGTGCTGATTCTTCTGAGTGGGGAGTGTTTGTCCTCATTTCTCCAAGTGGGGCTCTCCCACGTCCAAGTCCACCATCTCCTGTTGGATCCATATGGCCATCTCGTAAGCCTACATTATTTCTTGGGACAAAGCTAGGGCAGTCTCCCCTGAAGAGATTTGCAGAGCAGCTGCCTGGGCCAATCTGCATTTGCAGAGTGGATGTGGCAAGCACTACAGGACTCTCTGCCTTTAGGTCCTCAGTTTTGAGGGCTGGCGCAGTCAGCTTTTCTGGGACTTCTATGGTACATCCCACTTGTTTAGAATGACTCACCTATTGCACTGGAAAAAGAGATTAATGTCCTTACTTTGATAACATCTTTTCCATTAGATAGGTGATACAATTTTATTTGGAACAATGATGAGAAAAAAAAGTCAAATTTCACCAGAAAATAATAAACTTTTATTAATTATGACAGGGGTTGCCATTCAACATATAACTAATAATTGGAAAAATTACAACAACCTAAACTACACATTTTGGTGGAATACAATATGCCATGTTTTTAAAATGGAAAGAACAATAGCAGTACAAAAGGGGACATATAATAAATTTATAAAAATATGGGGGCCATTGACAAAATACTGCAATGATTAAATAATAGAACACTTTTTCTTCTTTTCTTCTTTTAGAGATTTTCTTTTTTTTTATGACACACATATAGGGGGGATAAGGAAAACAATTTATATATAATATATTATAATATATGATACAAAATGTAACAAATGATTAAAAAATAATAGAAGGGTGGGGGGAGGGAAATTTATCCAGAATATATTATAGTAGATATAAATATGTTATTGAATAATTATCAATTGTATTCCAATATGTTGTATACTTTTATAAAATTTGAAAATATTATATTAAGGCAATAAAAGGGTGGGGGGAGGGTGAAGGGGAAAATCAAATTCAGACATACATTGTGTTAGATATAAAAGTGATACCATGCATATATCAAATGTATTTTATTATTATGTACACTTTTTGTAAAATTTGAAAATAAAAATATAATGGAAAAAAAAAAAAAAAAAAAAGATAGGTGAGTCATTCTAGACTCTCACCCTGTCCTTCCTGCACCTACCTACTGTCTCATTCTGTTTCTGCCTCTCAAAGTAGTTTCTTGGAAGCCAGTCAGCTTTGGTTCTTGAAGATAACTGTATAGTATGTTAGAGTTCATATAGAGGTGCAACCTGGGCTCCTTTGAAGCTTTGTTGGCTGTTTCAATGTTTGTGTTCATATGTTACATTGTTCGAGCAAAACTCCTGATTCTTGGGAAAATTCCCATGGGTGTCCCTACTTTACCTACTGTCAATGGAGCTCTTTATGCTTGGATAGTAACTGCAGATGGCAGCAACTCCCTGTGAAGTAGAGGAGAGTCAGAGAAAAAAAATCTAGAGTGGATTCCTTCTGTAGATGGCTCGGGGCCATTGGGAGAGAACCCGCTTGTCTAAAATGACTCACCTATCTGCTGGAAAATATATTATCAAGGTAAGGACATAATCTCTTTACACCATTTGTGGTTTCCCTAAGGAAAGAAATAAGTCTAAATTAAAAAGAGAAACAAAAATAAATTAAGTTTTGACCATAAATAAAACTGAAAACCAGTGCAATCCTCCAGATTAAAAAAGATACTCCCAGGGGAAGAGGACAAGCAGACCAAATCATTCAGTGTGTGCAAGTTATCAAACTTGTATATGGGACCAGCAGGCCCAAGAAACAGTGTGGTGTGATCATCTGCTGGCTCACAGGGCCCCATGCTCAAGACCCAGATCTATTCCCAGCAGTTCTGAGCTGGTGAAGGAGAAGGTGGGGTGATTCCCTACTCTTGCTTCTAGCCCATGCTAAAGGTCAATATTTAGGGCTGGGAAAGGCAAAAAACATGGGGTTTGATGCACTCTAAAATGTTGATTTATGGGCATAAATGGGTTTTTATAAAACTAGTTCACACCTAAAAATATGTATAGTAGAAGCTGGTGTGCTCAGGGATGGAGTTAGGTTAGTGTGGACTCCTATACAAAGAGAATTGCTGTTTTGTACTCTTTGTATAGGAGTCTACCACCCTGACGCAGCCACATAGCAAAATGTCAGCTAGCTTCACGTCGGCGGGAGCGGATCAGCAAAGATAGCAGGAGTTTCATCAAGAAAATTTCCCTGCCTAAGCTAAGTTTAACACTTCACTTTTTTGATTATCCAGTTACAACAGCATTGGTGAATCGCTAGGCAGGAGGGGGAATAAGGGCCGATGAGGTTATTTCCCTGTCCAGTGCGGTTGTTGAGTTAACTTACTGACAACGCATTGTGACAAACCTATGGCCAGCTTTGTCCCTGTAAGGGATAAAAGCAAAACACGGTCCCTGGTCAGAAGGGCTGACCAGGTTAAAAGTAAAGGTTTGGTTTTGGCTGACTACCCCTCAGACAGTGAGGTAGGGCAGGAGAGACAGGAACATAGGTACATCCAGCAGAGAGCGCCATCTCAGGACAGGTACTCTAGAAAGCCTGATAGGACTCTTATTGAGAAGTGGAGTCCCAGTGCTGGAAGGTATGCTCATTACCAGCCTAGGAGAAACCTGAATTATTTCCCTAGGGATTTCCTGCCTAACACAGCTGCTCCTAGGAGAGAGGGGTGGGGCTTTAACCAACATAATAACAGAGTATGGGATCTCAGTAGGGAGAGCAGGGAGAGCCGGGACGGGGCTAGAGCTAATGAGCTCAGGCAGCGGCAAAAGCAGCAGTGCTTGGAAGCAGATGAGGGGAGAAGACTCTCTCCTTCAGCCCGCAGCAGTGAGGACGTGGAAATGACCGAGGACTACCTCAGCTCCACCCCAGAGATTGCTGAGCAGACAGAGGCTATGGACGTCTCTGAACCACTGCTGGAAGCTGGCTATTTCCCCACTGACATGGAGGTTAGTTGCTAAGGGGAAGGAAGCAAGGCTATGCTTGTGCCGGCTCTCGTAACCCAAGCACAGCTGACAGTGATTAGGGGAAGAGCAGGAAAATCTCTCCGTTACACTGTGTGACGCCACGGAGGGCATTGTTTGTTCAAGGAACTTTATCTATAGTTGTGTGAAAGCTCCGTGTGAAAACCTAAGTAAAGTTCACAGCTTACCTAATGTCATTCTATGTTCCGTCAGCTAGGAAGCCCAGCTGATAGTAACGAGCTGTGAAGCCTGCTCTGCAAAACCTATCCGTGTCTCAGCTAGGTAAGCTGAGACGTTTGAGAAATTCATTGCTAGGTTTGGAAACTGTAATTACTCTGGCTGTGTTCACAAGGTGTGCAAAGTTTGAAAGTTTATTTTCCTGATATTTTTTCATTTACCTTTACTCCTGGTGAAGAGGACTGTATGTAGACTAAAAAGTCCAGGGTATTGAACTGTATGTGGCATTTGTAGCAAGCCATTCTGACAACTGCAAGCTATTTTGTATTTTATATTTTTTTTGCCATGACATGCGGGTGGCTGATGGTATTCAGACCCCCGGGTTCAATAAAGTACAAGAACATTCTTTTGTAACAAGACTTACCTGTGTGGTCTTCTCTTTACAAGCTACTCTCGGTGTGGCCTGGCAGACTAGGCAGGCGCCTAGGTCTGTTATAACCTGAAAAGCCTTCCTCCAACCTGAGGAGGCCACGCCGACAGGCCAGAACTCAACACACCTAATCCCTCTGCTGGTTAGAGCAAGGGATAAGTGTGTCACAGCATGGGGATCTGAGGCCCCCACCTTATAGAGTATTCTTCAAGGAACTAAGACTTTCTGAGATAAGTCTAATTGAAGAGTACTTTTCACTGTTTCTATCTCTAAAATTATTAAGAGTGTAACAGAGAGGTATTTTTATGAAGATAAATAGTGGGGTTCCCCAGGGGTCTGTGCTGGGACCTCTGCTTTTTAACATATTTATCAATAATCTAGAAATGGGAATAACTAGTGAGATAATTAAATTTGCTGATGACACAATGTTGTTGAATTGCAAGAGGACCTTATGAAACTGGACAACTGGGTGCCAAAATGACACATGACGTTTAATGTGAGCAAGTGCAAAGTGATGCATGTGGGAAAGAGGAAACTGAACTATAGCTATGTGATGCTGGGTTCTGTGTTAGGAGTCACTGCCAAGAAAAGGATCTAGGTGTCATTGTTAAGGATACATAGAAACAACAGCTCAATGTGCAGCGGCTGCTAAGAAAGCAAATAGAATGTTAGAAATTATCAGGAAAGGAATAATAATAATAATTTTATTTCTTATATACCGCCAAAGCCATAGTAGTTCTAGGCGGTTTACAACGAAGAAGGGCTGGACAATCAGCGAAAATGGTACAATGTTACAATCAGAGAAAATTAGGTGGCAGAGAAAAAATGGTACAACAGAGAGAAAAAATGGTACAACAGAGAGAAAACAAAGATGAAAATGTTATAATGCCCTTGCATAACTCTATGGTATGGCCTCACCTCAAATACTGTGTGCAGTTCTAGTCGCCATATCTCAAAAAACATAGCGGAATTAGAAAAGGTACAGAGAAGGGCGACACAAATGATAAAAGGGATGGGACGACTTCCCTATGAGGAAAGGCTAAAGTAGCTAGGGCTCTTCAGCTTGGAGAAGAGATGGCTCAGGGGTGATATGATAGAGATCTATAAAAAAAATGAGTGGAGTGGAAAAGGTAGATGTGAATCGCTTGTTCACTCTTTCTAAAAATACTAGGACTAGAGAACATACGATGAAGCTACTAAGTAGCAGATTTAAAACAAACTGGAGAAAATATTTCTTCCCACAATATGTAGTTAAACTCTGGAATTCATTGCCAGAGAATATCGTGAAATCAGTTAGCTTAGCGGGGTTTCAAAGATGTTTGGATCATTTCCTAAAAGAGACGTCCATGGGTCATTTTTGAGATGGCTTGGGGAAATCCACTGCTAATTCCTAGGATAAGCAGCATAAAATCTGTTTTACTACTTGGGATCTAGCTAGGTACTTTGGACCCACTTTTGGAAACAGGATACTGGGCTTGATGGACCTTCAGTCTGTCCTTATGTTCTTATGATCTTATCTGATACTTGAATGGTATTAATCTACAAACAAATCTTTTCCAGAGATGGAGAAGTGGTAAAACTAGAGGACATAATATGAGGTTGTGGGGTGGTTAGACTTAGAAGTAATATCAGAAAATACTTTTTCGTGGAAAGAGTGGTGAAAATGCCTGGAGTACCCTCCCTGTAGAGGTGGTGGAGGCAAAAACAATGACAGAGTTCAAAAATGTATGAGATAGATACCAAGGATCCTTAAATAGAAAGAGGATAGTATAGACACAAAACTCAACATAACTATCACTTCATTTATGATGTGCAGGAGTAGTGCATATATCGATGCCCCAGCAGTGGGAAAGCAAAGCCAATACTAGATGAACTTGTATGGTCTGTGTCTAGTATGTGACAGGATGGATCAGGACAGCCGGACAGACTTCTATGGTTCATCTCCATTTGCGGCAAGATGAGATCAAGAGCATTGTCAATCTCAGGGGAAGGGGAAGACACAGGGCAGGATTAATTCTTCAAGGGCCCCTAGGCACATAAGTACACTGGGCCCCTCTGGCCCTGCCCCTCCCCCATTTATCTGTTTTCTTATTTACTTCTTTATTTCCACTTGTATTTCTTTTTTTTTTAAATTCAAAACAAACAAAGATTAGCATATCAGTGCACGATTTTTCTTCTATGAACCCCCAAACATCTCTGAACAATCCCCCTTCCTTCCCTTTCCACCTACTTAAACAGGACTTTAACTCTGAACCCTTTCCATACATATATAAAAGTGTTCAAATGCATTGTAAAGCAGTAATAATATCTGAAATATAAGTCTATATTAATAACCAAGTTTACAACGCCTCTCAACTGCCTCACTCTACATCAACCAACTGTAACCCATATGTTTAGATAAACAACCAAATCTGTAACCCCTCTAGCATGTTCCACTCCATATATGTTAACTTGTAACGAAACAAGGTAAGCAGTCCACTAAAGAATCCAACTTTTATTTATTTATTTAAAAAAATTATATACCGTTTAACACTAAACAGTTTACATAATTTACATCAATATTTAAAATAAGAACTTAATAAACAAATACATAATAAAATGGACATACGAACAATCCTCAGAAAAGTACCATGATATGGACAGCAAAGAGCATGACTTTACCAGAAACAATTTTAAAAAAGGCATTTACGAATAGTGCGTCTTAAGAAGTTTTCTAAACCTGCCTTTTTCACTGCAATTTCATATCTGACCCACCAAGAAGTTTCATAACTTGACTCCTGCATAGCAGAAAATCATTTTGCTGGTCTCAACAAGTCTTGGGTTCACAGACATCTTCAGTAAAGCTAAATTCTCAGAACACAAAGATCTGTTTAGTGTATAACTGAATATATTACTTTTAAGCAATTCTGAGATGTTTCCATACAAAAATTGATGGCAAATCATCAATGCTTTATACTGTACTCTGAAGGCGACTGGAAGCCAATGCAATTTTTGTAGATATGGTGAGATATGATCATATTTAGACAAACCTGTAATCAAACGTGCTGCTGCATTTTGTATGACCTGCAATGCTCTGCATTTTGCTTTTGTTATTCCAAGGTACAACATTGCAGTAATCAAGTCTTGACAACACCATGACCTGAACAACCGTTCGAAAGTCATATGGCTAACATTGATTTTAATCAGTATAACAAGTGCATTTGTGCAAAGCATGTCTGTATGGTCTCAGTTACTTGAAGCTTCATTGTTAAGCCAGAATCAAGCCTTACCCTCTAATATGGTCAACGACTCATGAACCAAAAGAATATCATCAATAACTTTCACCTCTGTAGGCCACTGATAATCTGGCTTTCCTACAAACATTATTTCAGTTTTGTCTACATTTAGTTTCAAACCTTGTTCTCCCATCCACTCCTCAATTTTACGCATGTATACAGTCAATAATTGTTCAACATTATTATCCCCACCACCTATTGGGGGGAAAAAAAATATCATCTGCATATATTCTATATTCAACTCCTAAGGACCCAAATAAATTGCCTATGGCAGCCATATAGCTATTAAATAATAGGGCAGAGAGGGCCGAACCCTGTGGCACTCCTGTTCTAGCTGAATACACTCCTGAGATCTTACATCCATTCGTCACTTGAAAAGAATGTCCTAACAAATATATTTTAAACCAATTAAAAACAGCATCATTCATTCCAAGCTATACAGTCTACCCAACAGTTTATGGAGATCGACCGAATCAAAAGCTCCAGATATATGTGTTGATCCATCCCTAATCGCAGGGTATCAGTCAGAGATCAAAAGTAGTTCTACACCAGGGATCTCAAAGTCCCTCCTTGAGGGCCGCAATCCAGTCGGATTTTCAGAATTTCCCCAATGAATATGCATTGAAAGCAGTGCATGCACATAGATCTCATGCATATTCATTGGGGAAATCCTGAAAACCCAACTGGATTGTGGCCCTCAAGGAGGGACTTTTGAGACCCCTGTTCTATACTATGATCCTTCCGGAAACCAAATCGATTGGAATCCAGACAATCAATTTCATGAACAAAATTATCTAACTGAAAAAGAACTATCTTTTCTAGAACCTTTCCAAGGAATGGTACAATAGAGATTGGTCGAAAATTCTTCAATACATTTGTTTCTAAATTTTTACGCTTTAAAACTGGTCTAATAGTAGATTGCTTGCAAACCCCTGGAAATATTTCATTTTCCAGTGATTTGTTTACAATTTTAGTAATTACCGGGGTCACTTTATTAACCATTTGTCTAATAATAATTGAAGAGCAAGGATATTGTATTGCACGAGTAGGTGTGCAGTTACAAATGACTTTATGCACTTCAGATTCATCTACTCTATCAAATTGAGACCATTTCTCATTTTCCACATTCTCCACCATATTTGAATCAAAATCATCTAAAAATTGTCGAGTTCCACCCATTCTTTCCACTAAAAACTGCACATACTTTTCCACATCTATATCATAATGATCAGCTGAACCATCATACCCATTGATCAGATATTTAACTGTATTAAACAATTCTTTTGGTCTATTCAAAGCCTGAGTAACCGTTCCTAATAGTAATGATTCCATTCATTATCACATAAACTAAGGTATTCCATGAGGCAGATTTTGAAGGCATCATGATCCTCACTATCTTTCGTCTTACGCCATTGGCACTCTGCCTTCCTAACTTCACTTCTAACCTGCGTTATCACTTCAGATCTCCATGGACAAGACTTAGATTATCCTTTCAAACACAACAACATTCAATGCATTAGTCAAATCATTATGCCAATTAACAACCATCTCATCAACTGAATCATTCTTATCAATCTTTGCATGCGACAGCCATGCCTTTTCTAGTTCCTTTATATCTTTTTTTCTCCTGACTCCTATATATTGGTCCAAACACAAAAGATAACAACTTGTGATCAGACCATTCCACCTGTTCTACTTGCATGGGACATAAAAATTAAGTCCAAAACATGGCCCGCCCATTGTGTGCTTTCTTTCACCATCTGTTCTAAATTTAAGGCAGATAGTGTCACAAAGACAACATGATCTGAATCAGCCTTATTCAATTCCTGAGGATTTAGAGGAATATTAAAATCACCTAAAACACAAAGTTTATTAAAATCAATATTTAAACCCATTAAAAAAATCTAAAAAAGGGAACCCGTGATTAGTAGCAGTACCCGGAGGAAGGTAAACCAAACACAGCACATAAGGAAAAATTATGTTCTTACCTGCTAATTTTCTTTCCTTTTGAAGTAGCAGATGAATCCAGAGACTAGTGGGATAGCTCATATCGACCAGCAGGTGGAGATAGAGAAACTGATTAACAGGTGGCCTTATAGACCGGCATTCCTCCTGTACATCCAGTAACGCTCCTTGCCCAAGCATCCAGATATAGGAAAAATGAGCAGTCAAAAAACTTCTTTCCAGTAACAAATCACAAATAGCAAAATATAGAATACAACTACCAACAATAACCCAACTGAAGTGCACAACACAGAAAACCGACATACTGTCTGCAGAAAGGGTGGGGCTCTGGATTCATCTGCTGCTCCTAAAGGAAAGAAAATTAACAGGTAAGAACATAATTTTTCCTTCCTTAGCACAGCAGCAGATGAATCCAGAGACTAGTGGGATGTAGCAAAGCAAAACTCAAACTGGGTGGGAAGCCAACGCCGCCTCCGCAATAACCGAAGCGCCAAAACTAGCCTCCGCACGGGCAGCCACATCCAACCTGTAATGTTTCGAAAGGGTATTCCCAGAAGACCAAGTAGCCGCATGACAAATCTCTAAGGAAAGACCTCCGGACTCCGCCCAAGACGCAGCCAACCCTCGAGTTGAATGAGCACGAAGCTGTTCCGGCAATCGCTTCCCTGCCAGCAAGTACGCCGAAGCAATCGTCTCTTTGACCCAACGAGCAATGGAAGCCTTAGAAGCAGCCATACCTTTGTTCCGGCCAGTGAACAACACAAAGAGATGGTCCGACCGACGAAAGTCATTAGTCACCTTCAAATAATGAAGAACAATCCTGCACACATCAAGGAAACGCAATGAAGAGAAGCGCACCCCCCAATCCTCCCGCCGAAAAGCCGGGAGGAATAAACACTGGTTCACATGAAAGGAAGAAACCACCTTCGGCAGAAAAGATGGTACCGTCTGAACAGACACACCAGCATCCGAAATGCGCAAAAAAGGATCCCTGCAAGACAAAGCCTGTAACTCCGACACCCGTCTGGCTGAAGCCATAGCCACCAAAAACACCGTTTTCAATGTGATATCCTTCAGAGTAGCATTAGACAAAGGCTCAAAGGGAGCCGCCTGCAACCCCCCAAGGACAAACTTAAGACTCCACTCTGGACAGGTTCTCTTTCTAGGAGGATGAATATGGTGAACCCCTTTCAGGAATCGCACTACATCAGGTTGAGACGCAAGCGCTGAACGAGCAACCCGGACCCTGTAACAAGCAATGGCCACCACCTGAACCTTCAGAGAATTAGAGGCCAACCCTTTGGCGACGCTTTCCTGCAGAAAGAAAAGAATAGCCGACAGGGACACCTGGAAGGGCGAAAGACCCTGAGCCCTACACCAAGACTCGAAAACCCTCCAGACTCTAGCATAGGAGGCAGAGGTAGAAATCTTTTTGGCTTGAAGAAGAGTGGAAATAACCTGTTCCGAATAGCCCCTACGCCTCAACCTTGACCGTTCAAGAGCCAGGCCGTAAGACCAAAGTAGGACGGATTTTCCATGGAGATCAGACCCTGAGTCAGTAAGTCCAGAGTCACCGGAAATGTCAACCGATTGCCCGTCGACAGCTGTATCAGGTCCGCGTACCATGGACGACGCGGCCAATCCGGAGCCACTAGGATCACCCTGCCTAGAAAGAGAGAAACGCGGTGCAACACCCGACCTATCATCGGGCCAAGGAGGAAATACATAAAGAAGACAACCCTGAGGCCACGGAAGAGCCAACGCGTCCACCCCCTCCGACTCCCATTCCTTGTGTCTGCTGAAGAACCGAGGAAACTTCACATTGCGGGACGAGGCCATGAGATCCATCTCCGGAAGACCCCACCGTTGGACCAGCAGGTTGAACGCCCAAGCGGACAGCTCCCATTCGCCTGGATCTAGAAGATTTCTGCTGAGGAAGTCCGCCTGAACATTTTTGTGACCCGCAATGTGTGCCGCCGAGAGAAGAGGAACATGAACTTCCGCCCATCGAAACAAGACCATTGCCTCGCCAGCCAA
This sequence comes from Geotrypetes seraphini, assembly GCF_902459505.1. NCBI lineage: Eukaryota > Metazoa > Chordata > Amphibia > Gymnophiona > Dermophiidae > Geotrypetes > Geotrypetes seraphini. The sequence continues at coordinate 70,745,650 of NC_047098.1, read as the reverse complement.
CTGAGGACTTCGGGTACCCCCCTACCAGTTGAAATATGCCACCGCCGGACACTGTCCGAAAAGACCCTCGTCGGTCGACCCTGAACCATGGACTGAAATGCTTGAAGCGCAAGCCTGATCGCTCTCAACTCCAGCATATTGATTGACCACTGCGCTTCCTCCTGAGACCAAACTCCCTGCGCCGAGGCCTGAAGGCACTGGGCTCCCCAGCCCAGAAGACTGGCATCCGTCGTAACCACGATCCAATCCGGCGTCACAAGCGGTATGCCCCTGAACAGATTTACCTTGCTGAGCCACCACTGCATGCTGAGGGAAGCCTGAGAACTCCACTGGAGACGCCGATCGTAGTCCTGAGACACCGGGGACCACCGGGAAAGAAGAGACTTCTGCAACGGCCTCATGTGGAACCGAGACCAAGGGACCACCTCCAGAGCCGCCACCATGGAACCCAGAACCTGCACATAATCCCAAATCCGAGGTCTGGGCGACCAGAGAAGTAGACGAACCTGAGACTGCAACTTCTTTCCCCGGTCCCGGGGCAGAAACACCTTCCCCAGACAAGTGTCGAACCGCACGCCCAGATGTTCCAACGACTGGGACGGGGTCAGAGAACTCTTGGGAAAGTTGATGACCCACCCCAAAGACTGAAGGAGAGATATCGCTTTCTGGGTTATCGACAAACTCTCCTGCCTGGAAGAGGCACGGATCAACCAGTCGTCCAAGTAAGGGTGTACACGAATCCCTTCTTTGCGCAGAAATGCAGCCAGTACCACCATCACCTTTGAAAAAGTGCGGGGAGCCGTGGCAAGACCAAAAGGCATCGCCCGAAACTGATAATGTTGGCCTAGGATTGCAAACCGAAGAAATCTCTGATGCGGAGGTCATATCGGTATATGGAGGTACGCCTCTTTGAGATCGAGAGATGTGAGGAATTCCCCCGGTTGAACCGCTGCAATAACTGACCGTATCGTCTCCATACGGAAATGATGAACCCTGAGAAATTTGTTGACCCGCTTGAGATCCAGCACAGGTCTGACCGACCCCCCCTTCTTTGGCACAATGAAGTAAATGGAATACCTGCCGAGACCTACCTCCTCCAGGGGAACCGGCACCACAGCCCCCAGATCCAGAAGCACTTGAAGAGTGAGGCGTACCGAGTCCCTTTTGGCTGCCCCATTGCACGGGGACACCAAGAAAGAATCGGCGACGGGAGAGGAAAACTCTAACTTGTAACCATCTCGAATAATGTCCAAAACCCACTGATCCGACGTTATCTTGGCCCACTCCGATAGAAAGGCAGACAGCCATCCCCCCAAGGGAATGGCGGAGGGAGCCGAGACCCCGTCATTGTGGATTGCGATTTGCTGGAGCACGGGCTGGCTGAACTGTCGGGGGTTTTGCCGCACGAAAGGAACCCTTTTGCGGAAATCTAGGTCTCGAATTAGTGAAGGAACCGTAAGCGGGCTGAAAGGACGGCTTACCCGGCCTATATCTCTTAACATCCCTGAAGCGAGGTCTGGCAGATGAGGATTTCAAAGGCGGTCTAGGCCTGTCCTCTGGCAACCGCGGTGTTTTGGTATCACCAAAATCCTTCACCAACCTATCCAAATCCTCCCTAAATAACAGACGACCTTTAAAAGGGAGTTTCACGAGCCGAAGCTTGGACGCTGCATCCGCCGCCCAATTACGGAGCCACAAAGATCTGCGAGAAACCACGGAAAGAGACATTTGTTTGGCAGAAGCACGAATAATATCATACAATGCATCCGCCAAATACGCCAGACCAGACTCCAGATCTGCCAACTCTGAGAGAACAGAACTCCCGTTCTCCATCATGTTATCTGCCATCAGTTGAGACCATTGCAAACATGCACGCGCAGCATATGAACTGCAAACCGCGGCTTGCAAGGTGACCGCTGCCACGTCAAAGGACATTTTAAGCGAAGATTCAATCTTCCTATCCTGGACATCCTTCAGCGCAACACCCCCCTCAACTGGAAAGGTAGTCTTTTTCGTGATTGCGGCCACCAACGCGTCAACTCTAGGTAACTTAAATTTCTCCAGTTCATTCGGAGCAATAGAGTACAACTGCCGCATAGCTTTCGACACCCGCAGCATGTCCCATTGCGTCGCAATAAGCTCCTGCATGGCTTCATGAACCGGAAAGGATCTAGGCGGCTTTCGTGTCCCTGCCATAAGGGGGTTCGCAGACCCAGAAACCTGTGGATCCTCCTGCAAGATGTTCAATCCTTGCAAAGCCTCAGAAATTAAAGAGGAAAGTTCTTCCCTGTGAAAATACGGAGCGCAGAAGAATCATCCACGTCCCTACCCATCGGCTCCTCCGCGTCCAATTCCATCACCTCACCTTTCTCCAACGCCTCAGGAAGAGTCAGAGACAAGGGGGAGACTGGGGCAGGGTCCCCCTCATCTGCAGTCGCAAGTCTGCGTTGCATCGCCGCCTGAGACTGCACCGGAGGGGAAACATTAGAATTAGGATTAGTAGTAGTAGTAGTAGTAGCAGCAGCAGGAGCGGGCAGCAAAGGAACATTCAAAAGCGCCGCCTGAGCAGGCTGAGAGCTCTGTAAGACAAAGGCACGGTGCATCATCATTATAAACTCTGGCGAAAACGAGCCCAGCCCAAATCCCGCCGGCCCGGCCTGCACCGCACAGTGGAGCGAAACTGCGGCTTCCTCCAGCGTTCCCGACGCACCAACAGCCGCCGAACTCCCTTCAGATGCAGACGCGCCATGAAGCTTGGCTGACTCAACCGCGAGGGAAGAGGAGTTCGACCGCGCCTCCCCAGCACGGGAAAACTCAAAGTCACTGGCCGACATTAATGAATCTTCGGTCGGCGCATCTGCACAGCCGGCAGAGCACAGCCCCGACGGTGTTCTGCGCTTCCCACAGCGCGAGCACCCTTTAACAGACTCAGCCGCCATTTTTTTTTTTTTTTTTTTTACAACCGGAGAAAGCCCTCCAAATCACTGAAGCAGCACCCCAAAAAAAAACCACCAGGGACTTGCCAAACCGCACCAGACACACGCAAACCAGGAACTTCTACTCACCCAAACACTTCCACCTAGCACAACAGCAAATAAGTTATGGCTGGCAGTTGCAAGCTGGAAGCGGACCAGAAGGCACAGCACAGGGAGGCTCTGTACAATGTTTGGTTTTTTAAACTGGAAAGAAGAAAAAAAGCAGAGCCCAAGGAGACCCCTCAATCCACTGGAGGGGAGGGTGGAGAAGGAACCTGGGGGGGCCCAGGTGTAGTTCCCAAAGCTGGCACCGCTCAGCCAGATACCCTTTTCTCTCTGAAGAGAACTAGTCTCAACAGAAGAAATGAAAATTCACAGAAATCCACCCGGCACAGCCAGAATCCAGGAGCTAGATGGATAGCGACGAACCCCTGCTGGGAAATACAGCATACCGGATGTACAGGAAGAATGCCGGTCTATAAGGCCACCTGTTAATCAGTTTCTCTATCTCGACCTGCTGGTCGATGTGAGCTATCCTACTAGTCTCTGGATTCATCTGCTGCTGTGCTAAGGAAGAATCATTCTTAACTACTACACATTCTCCCAACTCAACCAGTCTAAGTCCCAAATTATGTCTTGAAAAAACTACCACACCCCCTCCTCTTCTTCCTTTTCGACATGCCCATTCCCAACCAAACCCAGGTGGACAACATTGTCTAATCAATACTAAGTCTGACTCCACAATAAATCATAAATTAAATCAATCTTATTCCTTACTGACCTGGCATTTATATATCCACATTTAATCCTAGACTGACATTCATTCATCATAACTACAAGAAACAAAAGAAGATCAGCAGAAAATAAAGAGATTCAAATCAGGTTTATTCAAGGTGCTCCCAAGAACCATGCCCAATGCATTTCGCCAAACAAGGCTAGTCAACGCTAACAGAAAACCATGACTTTCATATGCACAGAACACAAATGCACCCTCACCCAGTAATCATAAACTAAAAACAGAAATATGTAGTTAAAAGTTCTGAATCGCCAAGAAACCAAACCGCATACAGTGAAACAACACAGAAACAATAACACATAGCTCCCTATCATTCTATTTGCTTTCTTAGCCACTGCTGCTCAGTGATGACAGCTAGATCCTTTTCCTGGTCAATGACTCCTAGTGTGGAACCCCACATCACAAAGCTATAGTTTGGGTTCCCCTTCCCCACATGCATCACTTTGCACTTGCTCATTAAATGTCATCTGCCATTTTGATGCCTAGTCTCTCAGTCTCACAAGGTCCTCTTGCAATTTTTCACAATCCTCTTGCCATTTAACAACTTTGTGTTATCAGCATATGTAATTATCTCACTAGTTATTCCCATCTCTAGATCACTGATAAATGTTAAAAAGCAGCAGTGAACCCCACTATTTATCTACCACTATACCCCTTGCTGTGTTATACTATTCAAAAACAATTTATAAATTCACTTTAACTTTAGACTGCGCAAACCCGGCATGCTTCCATGGAAGGGTAAAAAGCCTTAGATCCCCACTTGCCACCAGAGCGAATCTTACGGCAATGTTTGAAAGGGAAGTCAATTCACAGGCTCCAAAAACCCTTGTTAGTTGTCACAGTCCCACTGTAAGAGTTATGACCTGTTCAAAATTCATTGAAGATCTCAACTTGTGCTGCACACTTAAGAAATGTTTTGAAAAATCAGTGAAAAATAACTTACCTTTGACTTTCAGTGTGCTGCCGGGCTCACGCTGCTGTGGTCTAGGATTTCAGTTCTCCCTGCCGACAAGGCACGCCACCATTTCGCTCTGCGGCTGCATCAAGGCAGGAGATCCTTTATTATAGCTTGAAAAAGACAATCATGTGTGAAAAGCAGCATGTAGTTAACTAATGCCAGTCTTCTAAATTTAATGTACATACTGGCACTTCAACTCTGAGCTGATACCACGGCTGCAATGGCCACGGAGCAGAGGTACCCCATTTAAAGAGACAGCATCTGATGTCATCCAAATGACGTGGTTGGTCTACAACTACTAAAATGTATGTTTTGGAGAGCATACAAGCAGCTTGGTTTGTAACTGATTAGATGACCCATTGGTCTACTCCTACCACTATCTTTTTCCCCTCTACACATGGAATTTCTACCCATAGAGATTCCAAGGTGTGTTTTGGCTCCTGTAGAAATTTCAGTCCATTCAAGGCCCTCCTTAACATATAACGCTATGTCTCCACCAATTTGATCCACCTTATCACTGTGATACAGTTTGTACCCCAGTATTTGGTACAATAGTTTAATGACTGACTGTGCAAATGGAGAAAATACGACTCAGTCACAACCTTTATTTATTTGTTCATTTTTATAGTCCATGCTCCCCAGAAGCTCAGAATGGGTTACAATAAAATAAAATAAAGTTAGGTACTTGGAAATTCCCTAACTGTCCTGAAGGCTCACAATCTAGCTAAAGTACCTGAGAAAACAATTATTAAATAGTAAAGATATAACAATTCAAATAATAAAAATAAAAAGAGTAACACTAAAATAAATCAAAACCTCAGAGACCCAAAGCAGTCCTTCATCAAACAAATGAACTGGCTACCCATTCCATCACGAATAACATTCAAAATATCTTGCATCATTCACCAAATACTTTGTGGAAACTCTGTTGCCTCACTCATCCAGGTCTTCTCAATAGCATGGTCTACTTCCCGCAGAACCCTCAACTGGTTTCTACTAAATCTCTCATCCACTAACGATCTTCACTATAAACGAGTTTTCCACTCCATGCTTACCTTTCCAGGAGTCAAAATTTGGAATGGCCTCATAGAAAGGACCAGAACTGAACCTTGCCACATCATCTTCTGAAGAAAACTGAAAACTCATCTGTTCGATACTTAATCTCCTTTACCCTCTCCTCTCTCCCCTCTTTTTCTCTCCCTCCTACCTATCCACCTCCTCTTTCTCTCCCCTCTTACCTCTCTTTACAGGCACCTTGAGCCTGTATAGGTATGAGCGACGCAGAAATAGAAGATTAGATTAGAAAGCATGTAGAACATAGTTAATGATATTCTTTCCAACCTGTGTTCTGTGTGCTCTGCATGTGATGGGGGGCAGAGCTGAAAAAGGTGTTTAAGTTTGTAGGGGAGCAGCAATTTGCATGGTTTATGGAGGAGCAGATTGCAGGGTGGTATGAGTATGGGATTTTTTATTGGGGTGGGGCAGTTTGAAGGGAGTAGTTTTGGTTATGGAGCAGTTTGTGGAAGAGTCGTTTTTAGATAAATGGAATAGTTGCAAAGGGAGTAGTTAGGGCTTTAGCAGTTGCAGAGGGTGTAGGTTTGGGGTAGAGCAAGTTGTAGGGTATTTTCTGGGATTCAGGCAGTTTGGAGCAGCTGTAGGTAGTATAGTTTATGGGGATGGGAACAGTTTGAGAAGTGGTGGCTACTGTAGTTGTGAGTATGTAGATTTTTGGAGTTGGCAGTTTACAGGGTGGTTAGTCACTTTGGAATGAAGTTGAAAGGAATGGGTTTGTTTTATTTTAGGTATGGGCAGTATGTAGGGTAGTGTGTCAGTTGCAGGGGATAATTTTGGGGGTGAGACAGTTGGGGTAGTTTTTTGGCTTATGGGGGAAGATTGGGGTGGTGGGACAGTTGCATGAGTAGTTTTTGGGATATATGGACAGTTTGATGGGGGTAAGAACGTTGTGTAGAAAATTTGGGAGCGTAGAGATAGGGAATTCTACCTTTCACACTTACTTGCCTCTAACTGCTATGTTTCAGAGTTATTTTTCCCCCAGACAGACATTCTTGACCCTTTTTGTATAATTCTTTCCAACTTTCATTGGATTGAAAAGAATAAAAACCATTGGAGGCTGTATATAATAGCTTCTTGATAAGATTATTGCAACAAAATCTGCTCTGGTTTCTCATCTCCAGACCATCCAAAATGCTATAGATTCAATAGGATTACTCCCTTGTTTATCAATGGCCTCCAAACTTCTTTCATATTCGGTTTATCTACTCCGACACTCCCCAGTGTTCTCCCTAGGGCCTTTCAGCTGGGCAGTTCGCCCGGCTAATTTAGATGACCGCCCGGCTGCCATCTATCACGAATCCTGCAGCTGCCGCCGCTGCTCAACATTTTTTTTTAAAAACCACCTCTCATCGGCTGGAGATTTGGCGCCTTAGCCCGTAGCGAACTCATGCTTCAGGGCTTTAAGGTGTGCATGCCGGCTTCCCCTCTCTTCCCTCCGAAACCGGAAGTTACGTCTTGGGGGGGGGGGGGGGGAAGAGAAAGGAAGCCTGCACGCACACCTTAGAGCCCCGAAGCATGAGTTTGCTACGGGCTAAGGCAGGAGACTTGCTTCGGGCCTTCCTCGCTGCTGGGTCCTGCCTACTTTCTGTTTCCGCGAAGGCAGGACCCGGCAACGAGGAAGGCCCGAAGCAAGGAAAGAGCAGCAAGTTGTAAACTTCCCTCCATCACTGACCTATGGAAGATAGGTCAGTGATGGAGGGAAGCTTGCGACTCTACCGATTCAAAGATGGCATGAACTTCATTCAGGAGGGCAATTATAGCAGTCACTGGTCTTTCCAAAAGGCGACTTGTTGTGGATGTGGAGCATGAGTTCGATCTGCGAATTATGATAATTGTTCAAAAAAAATGCTCTTTTAATTGTTCAAAAAAATGCTCTTTTAATTGTTCAAAAAAATGCTCTTTCAGTCAACTTGGAAAGAGAGCACAAATTGGAGATAGATCTATAGTTATTAGGGTCAGAATGATCTCCAGAGTTGGATTTGAAGATTGGATGGACAAGGGCTTTTTTCCACATCTAATGATAAACTAACATTTATCAAATTTAAAGCAAGTGGCAAAAGTCTGTGAACAGACAGTTTTAAACACGAGGAAGGGACCGGATCTAAAAAACAAGTTGTACTTCTCATTAAAGAGAGGATTTTGGATAATTTATCCAGAGACTGAAGCAAAAAAGATGGCCAGTTTGATAGGGGCAAGGTTCATGAGGTAGAAGTAGTAAATGATGGAGACTGAACTACTAAAGAATCTGTAGAACATGGTTTCGTATCTGTTGAAGAATTTGTTGGTAAAAATGAATGTCTATGTTTAGCAACTTTATTGAGAAAGTGATTCCCTAAAACATCAGCTGAGGGAAACAGATTGCACAATGGAAGGTAAGAAGTGAGTCTTGATATTAATGAAAAAGACACCTTGGGGGGGTTATCAGATCTTGCAGCCTGCTATTTTTTATTATATTCCTTTTGAAGGTTTCCACAGGCTTATAGATCAGAGGAATTATGTTGCTTATGCCAAACTCACTCTGTACTGATGTTTCAGGAGGTGAAGACTGCTGTGATACCAGGACTTTTTGCGTGTTGTATTAGGAATAAATGTCTGAATAGGGGCAATGGTGTTTAAGGCTGTTTGCAGGCTCTGATTCCGGCTAATAAGGCTAGTGAAGATGGGCTACTGGGCTAGACGGACCATTGGTCTGACTCAGTAAGGCTATTCTTATGTTCTTAGAAGCTTGTTCCTCAATGGGTAAAAAAAGGAAATCCATAGGAAAGAAAGAAAGAAAGAAAAATAAAGGGGACCTTCTATATGCAGTGTTCTTCCTACAGCCTTTTAGCTGGGCACTCCATGTGGCAAATTTAGATGACCGCCCAGTTGCCATCTATTGCGAATCCTGCCGCTGCTCAACATAAAAAAAAAAATAAATAAAAAACCCACCTCTCAACGACTTGGAGATTTCCCGCTTTAGCTCGTAGCGAACTCATGCTTTTGGGCTCTAAGATGTGCGTGCTGGCTTCCCTCCGAAACGGGAAGTTATGTCTCGGGGGGGGGGGGGGGGGGCTGGGAGGAGAAGAGAAGGGAAGCCAGCACGTACACCTTAGAGCCCCGAAGCATGAGTTCACTACGGGCTAAGGCAGGAGACAGGTCAACAACATTAGGAAGCTTACAACTTGCTGCTTTTACTTGCTTCGGGCCTTCCTCACTGCCGGGTCCTGCCTATTTTCTATTTCCGCGAAGGCAGAACCCGGCAACGAGGAAGGCCCAAAGCAAGAAAGAGCAGCAAGTTGTATGCTTCCCTCCGTCGCTGACCTATGGAAGATAGGTCAGCGATGGAGGGAAGCTTGCGACTCTGCCGATGGGAGGGATGGGAAGAGAAATGCTGCTGCTGCACCCAATTGGGGAGGGGAAGAGAAGTGCTGTTGCTGCTGCACCCAATTGGGGAAGGGAAAAGGAAAACAGGGAAAGGAGAGGAAAGAGATGCCAAGACCATGAGAGTGAAGGAAAGGAAAGAAGCAACCAGAGCATGGAGGGGGGGGGAGAGATATCAGGGCATATGGGGGGAGGGGGAGGAGGCAGATGGCAGACCAGGTGAAAGGAAGGAAGGATAGAAAGGAAGGAGAAGAGAAGCCAGATAATGGAGTGGGAGGGGGAGATGGAAGGAGAGGGGAGAGATGCCAGGGCATGGGGGGGAAAGGAAGGGAAACTAAAGGAGACAAAATGCCAGACCAGAGGGAAAAAGGAGAGGAGGTGCCAGAGAAGGAGGGAGAGGGAGAGATAGGAGGGAGATGCCAGGGCATGGGGGGAGATAAGGGAAGGAGATAAAGATGCCAGACCATGGGGTGGAGTGGGAAGGAAGGAAGGAAATGAGGAGAGTGAGATGCCAGAGGATAGGGAAGGGGGTGAAGCTGAAATGAATCATGTACAAAGGAGAGAAAGGGCACAGGATATACAGTTTATTGAAGGGACATAGAAAGAGGGAAGATGCTATATGGAACAGAGAGGGCGGACACTGGATGGAAAGGGCAGAGAGGGTGGACAGTGGATGCAAGGGGCAGAGAGAGAGGGTGGACAGTAGATGGAAGGAGTAGAGAGAGGGCAGAGGCTGGGTGGAAGGGGCAAAGAGAGGACAGATGTTGCATGAAACGGAGCGAGATCAAATGCTAAATAGAAAGAAGAGAGCGAAAAGATGATTAAAGCAGAAACGACAAAAGGTAGAAAAAAAAAGTTTTTGTTGCTTTATGTAGAATCAAGTAGTATTGTAACTGTTGATTAAAGTTTATAAATAGGAAATTGAAATAAGGCAGTTTTTTGGGGACTAAACCCCTTTCCTCAGGTTAGGACAGAATACCATAACAGCAGGTGAGCCCAAATGGTCGATCGCGATCAACCAGTAGATCGCAAAGGCAATGTGAGTTGATCGCGTTGCCTTTGCAATCTTTTCTGCCTGCCTCCCTGAGCCAGACCAGGTGCGTACAAGCGCCGGACTCACAAGACTTCACCTCCGACGTCAATCGCTGCCTGGCTGGCCTGGAACTTCCTCTCCGACATTAGAATTGACGTCAGAAGTGAAGTCTTGTGAGTCCAGCGCTTGTACGTGCCTGGCCTGGCTTATGGAAGCAGCAGGGAGAAAGCGGCGTGGTGGCTTAGGAGGTAGGGAAAGAATCAGGGAAGTGGAGAAATTGCTGCGATGGCTTGGGGGGGGCAGGGGGGAAAGAGAAAGAAAGAGAGACAAAAAGAAAAGGGGAGGGGCAGAAAGAAAAAAAAATATTGGATTTACAGTCAGAAGAAAGAAATGCAACCAGAGACTTGAAATCACCAGACAAAAAGGTAGGAAAATGATTTTATTTTCAATTTAGTGATCAAAATGTGTCCGTTTTGAGAATTTATATCTGCTGTCTATATTTTGCACTATGGCCCCCTTTTACTAAACTGCAATAGCAGTTTTTAGCGCAGGGAGCCTATGAGCATCAAGAGCAGCGCAGGGCAGAGAGAGAGCATTCAGCGCAGCTCCCTGCGCTAAAAACCACTATTGCGATTTAGTAAAAAGGGAGGGGGTATATTTGTCTATTTTTGTATAGTTGTTCCTGAGGTGGCATTGCATAGAATCGTCTGTATTTTGTATAGTTGTTCCTGAGGTGGCATTGCATAGAATCGTCTGTCTTGACCTCTTTGAAAACCCGCGGAATAGAAATGATAATTAACATTTTCTCTGCGTACAGTGTGCTTTGTGTTTTTTAAAAATTTTTATTGTTGGTAGATCATTTTGACTTGGTCATTTTAAAAGTAGCTCGCAAGCCCAAAAAGTGTGGGCACCCCCTGCTTTAGAGCCATTTCTTATATGACTGGATGAGCTATATTTATCTTTTTTTTTTTTAGTTGTTTAAATCATGCAGAAATAAATGGCTAGATTGAACCTAATTACTTCATTAACACCTTTCCCTTTTTTAAACCTCTATACCACATGTGTCAAACACAAGGCCCGCGGGCCAAATCCGGCCCGCCAGGCCTTGCAATGTGGCCCGCACCGCGCTGTCATCACTGCACGCCGCTGCGTTCCATCACAATGACGCGCGGTGACATAGGAGGCTTGTGATCTTGCCGGCCGTACTTGCTATCTATCTCCCCCCATCGACCGCCCCCCCAAGAACCTCCGACCGCCCCCCCAGCCGACCCGCGACCCCCCTGGCCGACCCCCACCCCCCTTCCCCGTACCTTTCTGTAGTTGGCTGGACAGACGGGAGCCAAACCCGCCTGTCCGGCAGGCAGCCAACGACGGAATGAGGCCGGATTGGCCCATCCGTCTCAAAGCTCCGCCTACTGGTGGGGCCTAAGGCGCCTGGGCCAATCAGAATAGACCCGGGAGCCTTAGGTCCCACCAGTAGGTGGAGCTTTGAGACGGATGGGCCAATCCGGCCTCATTCCGTCGTTGGCTGCCTGCCGGACAGGCGGGTTTGGCTCCGGTCTGTCCGGCCAACTACAGAAAGGTACGGGGAAGGGGGGTGGGGGTGTCGTGGGGGTCGGCCAGGGGGGTCAGAGGTTCTTGGGGGGGGCGGTCGATGGGGGGAGGGGGGTTTGCGTCGAGGGCAGGAAGGCCTGGGATCCCTCCTGCCCGTAATGTAGTGCGGGGTGGGGGGTCGCCGTGGTCAGGAGGGTTTGGGCTCCCTCCTGACCCGAACAACTAGCGGGGGGGGGGGGGGGGGGCGCCAGGGCCAGGAGGACTTGGGCTCCCTCCTGGCCCGATATTGTCGGGGAGTTGGGGAATCGGCGGGGCAAGAGGGCTTGGGCTCCTTTTTGCCCCGATCGTGTCGGGGAGTCGGGGGAGCAAGAGGGCTTGAGCTCTCTCTTGCCCCGATCGTGTTGGGAGTCGGGGAGTCGGCGGACCTTTGGGGTGGGGGTGCAGGTGCGTGCGAGCGGTCCTGCTTGGGGTGAATCGGACGTCGGGGGGGGGGGGGGGGGGGGGGATACAATGTAAAAAAAACCAGATACAGAGTTTTCAAACTGTCAGTTTGTCAAGAAACACCATTGCAGACAGAGTTCAAGAACTCTCAGGAAATCTATCATCACAGCTGGCCGAACAGGCATGCAGTTATCTCGCTTTTTCACTTGCTATTGATGAAAGCACAGACAACACTGATACAGCGCAGCTGTCCATCTTTATACGTGCTACGAAGACCGACCTCTCTGTCACTGAGGAACTTTTGGATGTAGCTGCCATGCATGGGACGACGACTGGTAGAGATATATTTGAGGCTGTGGAGAAATCTATAAATAATTTTAAATTACCCTGGGAAAAGTTGGTGGGGCTAACTACCGATGGCGCACCTTCAATGTGCGGAGAAAAGAAAGGCTTGGTTGGACTAATGAAGGAAAGAATGCAAAAAAGTCACTGCCACACACCCTTGATTACTTATCATTGCATTATCCACCAAGAGGCTATGTGTGGAAAAGTTCTGGACATGAATGACATAATGACCACAGTCATTAAAACTATTAACTTTATAAGGGCAGGTGGCCTGAATCATCGCCAGTTCCAGCAGTTTTTACAGGAGGTGGGTGCAGAGCATGGAGACGTGCCATACCACACAGAAGTAAGATGGCTGAGCAAGAGCGCAGTCCTCAAAAGATTTTTTGAGCTCAGAGAACAAATTGCTCTTTTCATGGAAAGTAAAGGAAAGCCCTTGCCTGAACTGTCGGATCCCGCCTGGCTATGTGATTTTGCTATGATGTGTGACATATGCGAGCATCTCGCCCAACTGAATCTGAAGCTGCAGAGACGCAAACAAGTCATCATGAAGATGTCTGACATGATCACAGCATTCCAGCGTAAACTTCAACTATGAAAGTCCCAACTGGAACAGGACAATCTTGCCCACTTTCCCGTTTGTTTGAGTATCTCAACCACTATTTCTGGTACTTTTCCTTGCAGTCGGCTGGCTACCAAAGTTAGCCGTTTACTAAGTGAATTTGAGCGGCGCTTCTCTGACTTTAGAACACAGCACTCAGGCTTTGACATCTTTGCCAATCCTTTTACAGTTGATGTCAACAATGTGCCCCATCACCTTCAGATGGAGATAATCGAGCTTCAGTCTGACAGTGGCCTGAAATCAAGGTTTCAGGATGTTGAAATTGAGGACTTCTACCCTCTACTGCCCCCTGACTCAATGCCAGAGCTCCGACTTCATGCTGCCCGTATTCTATCCATGTTCGGGAGCACCTATCTTTGTGAACAGATGTTTTCAATAATGAATCTGAACAAAAACAAGCACAGATCACGCATTACCGATGACAACCTCCATGCTGTTTTGCGGGTTGCTACAGCCCAAGAAATAAAACCGAACATTGACTCATTGATACGGGGAAAACGGTGTCAGACATCTAGCCAGAAAACAAAACAATGAGCATTTTAGGTACATTCCAATATTACTGTTTTGCTTGATACCAATATTACTGTTTTGCTTGATAGCATGTGAGTTGGTTAACAGCACTGTTAAGGAAAAGATTGTTCCACTCATTTTAAATTCACATTTCTGGTTAACATTGTCAGTTTATGACTGTTCAGTAAACCATTCGGCCCGCGATTTAGGCTGGATTTTAGATTTTGGCCCCTTCTCTGATTGAGTTCGACACCCCTGCTCTATACCATTTGAAAGAGGGAAAATACTGCTTAAATTTAGTAAAAATATTCTGGCACAAGTGTCAAACCTTGAAAAAGGAAGTCATATTGAGCATTGGAAAATAATAATAATTAACTAATAAAAATAGTACACATTTAGGGCTCCTTTTACTAAGTTGCAATAGTCGTTTTAGCGTGTGCTTAGCGCGCACAGAATTACCATATGTGCTAGATGCTAATGTCAGCATTCAGCTGGCGTTAGTTTTCCCGCGTAGTGCAGGGGTTTGCACGTGCTAAAAATGCTAGTGCATCTTAGTAAAAGAGGGGGATAATTTTCCCCACCACCAAATTTGCCCATACCGCACCACCCAGCTACTTTTTCATGCCACCCGGCTGGAAAAAATTTCTGGGGAGAACACTGCTCCCTCTTACCTACCTCTACTGATACAGCTCTAGACACCATCTAAAACTCTTCATTCAATGATCTGCATTTAAAACTCTTGTCATTACAACAAGCACACTATCAAGTTACAAGAAATAGGGCTCTGCATCTTCCTTATGGAATTCCTCTCATATTAAAATTTAGAGCCCTTCTGAAAAACGAATTATTTGAGAAGGCTTTCAATTAACAGATTGATGGATTGACTCCTCCTTGGATTAATTCAATTTGACTCTCTATGTCTCTCTCCTTTTCTCTCCTGTATTTTAATGAGTCTTCTAAACTTACTGATACTATATTGGGGGTTTTTCCTTCACTCAAATTTTACTATTGACATTGATGTTCTCTCTGAACCGTTCTAATTTAAATTTGTTTTTATATTGTACAACACTTTGTTATTGTTTTTAAGGAAGAGCGGTTTATCAAATAAAAATAACCATAAACTATAAGAACTAGAGAGGGATCTTGGGACGAGATGCATGCCAGGAGAAAACCACAGAGAAAGAGAGACAATAAGCTTTATAAAATGTCTCATACACATGGAATATTCTTTCATAGAATCTGAAATGTGTCCTACACTACCTTTTAGCTCTTGTACCAGCATTTATTGGCACTAATGCAAGAAAGTTCACCCGAGGTTTTGCTTTTTCATTAGTTACGAAAGTGCCAGAGGGTTATGCAATCTGATGTTATCTTGGTTTGAAGTACGTAATTACAGGCTGCCAGCCCAGGATTTAAGATCATTGCCAATGGGATTATGTACATTTGTTCATCTGCTGTGTGCAAGAGAAGTCAGGCATGAAGCTACAGACTATCCTTGAAAACCTGATCTGGGAGTGGAGAGGTAAGCTCAAACTCTCCATTCAAAGCAATTATATCCTTTAAAATGGTTTCGTTATCTTATGACTGCATGTTCCTTCATTTAAATAGAAACCACCCTTTGCCAAGATCTCCTTTCCTCGCTAGCTTTAAAAAAAAGTGCATGGTAAACTCCCCATCTTGCTTGCTAGTACTTTTTCTTTTTCCTCTTGTCTTCAGAAGAGGACCTTGCTAGGAAGTTCTTCTTTACCCAACGTGTGGTGGACACCTGGAATGCGCTTCCAGAGGACGTAATAGGGCAGAGAACGGTACTGGGGTTTAAGAAAGGATTGGACAATTTCTTGCTGGAAAAATGGATAGAGGGGTATAGATAGAGGATTACTGCACAGGTCCTGGACCTCTTGGGCCGCTGCGTGAGCAGACTGCTGGGCCTGATGGACCTCAGGTCTGACCCAGCGGAGGCATTGCTTATGTTCTTATCATTTATGAGATATATCGAAGAGGTGTAGTTTGGATACCAGTACAGAAATATTGAGGCATAGAAAACCAAATTCAGTGTTTTCCCAGACAGCCTCCATCTTTGAGCGAAATGCCACATCTTACCATGGATAGCAATAATTTCCTATCTGATGTCAACACATTTTGTTGAAGACAGATTTCATTTAAATTGTCAGTCAGGAGACAGGCTGAAATGTTAGAATAATGAATGGATTTAATTTATATCAGTAAGGAAAACTTTACACTGATAAAACTGAAACTGTGAAAGGAATATCCACCTGTTTTATTTAACTGCATCATAAGAATATAAAAACATAGACCAAGGGTCTAGCCTAGTATCCAGTTGCCAACAGTGGCCAATCCAGATATCAAGTACCTGGCAGAAACCCACCCACCACCAACTGGAATGGATTAGCAACATTCAAATATTATCCATCGTGCCCAGCAGTCCGCTCATGCGGTGGCCCTTAGGTCAAAGACCAGTGCCCTATTTGAGTCTACCCTTACCTGCGTACGTTCTGGTTCAGCAGGAACTTGTCTAACTTTGTCTTGAATCCCTGGAGGGTGCTTTCCCCTATAACAGCCTCTGGAAGAGCGTTCCAGATTTCTACCATTCTCTGGGTGAAGAAGAACTTCCTTACGTTTGTCTGGAATCTATCCCCTTTTAACTTTAGAGAGTGCCCTCCCATTCTCTCCACCTTGAAGAGGGTGAACAATCTCTCTTTCTCTACTAAGTCTATTCCCTTCAATATCTTGAATGTCTCGATCATGTCCCCTCTCAGTCTCCTCTTTGCAAGGGAGAAGAGGCCCAGTTTCTCTAGCCTCTCATTGTACGGCAACTCCTCCAGTTCCTTAACCATTTTGGTCGCTCTTCTCTGGACCCTTTCGATTAGTACTATGTCCTTTTTCATGTACAATGACCAGTGTTGGATGTAGTATTCCAGGTGAGGGCATACTATGGCCCGGTACAGCGGCATTAACCTTCTCCGATCTGTTCGTGATCCCCTTCTTAATCATTCCTAGCATTCTGTTTGCCCTTTTCGCTGCCGCCGCGCATTGCATGGACTGCTTCAATGACTTGTTTACAAGCACTCCCAAGTCTCTTTCCTGAGGGCTCTCTCCAAGTACAGCACCAGACATCCTGTATTCGTGCATATGATTTTGTTACCGACATGCATCACCTTGCACTTATCCATGTTGAACCTCATTTGCCATTTTGCGGCCCAGTCCTCGAGTGCATTTATGTCTCGTTGTAGGTCTTCCCAATCCTTCTGTATCCTCATTACACTGAATAACTTTGTATTGTCTGCAAATTTAATCATCTCACTCGTCGTACCAATTTCCAGGTCGTTTATAAATATGTTGAAGAGTTGCAACTTTCCTCAAGTGGACTGTCCTTGTTGCTCTGAAATGTATTTTGTTGAAATGGCTTGAGGCTGATGCTCCTGTCTACTCGCTATGGCGCTGTTGGATGATTACTCTCCTATGTGAGAAAGGAGGGATGTGACGGACCTTTCTTCTCTCCCAGGCTGCATCTTTCAGCGTACTTGGGAACCATTTTGGACAACCATGACTCCTCTGGCTCGCAGTCGTTTGCTTAACTGTTGAATCTTTGTTTTTTGTCCCATCTTGTTATACTTGGTATGCCTGCTTTCTTTTATGTTTTCATTGGAACTGTTTTATCTGGATGGAGAACCCGAGGGGGGGGGAGGGTGTCGTGAGGGTTTCTTTTCGGGGGGGGGTGGGGTTGTTGGGGGGCGGCTGAGAACTGTGGGACTTGGGTTTTGTATACAAAAACTGTTGAGCTGGCTTGTCTTTTGTCTCGTTGCCCTGTTGGTGTTTTTGTTTGCTCAATAAAATATATTTGACCATAAATATGTTGAAGAGCACAGGCCCGAGCACCGAACCATGTGGCACTCCACTCATGACGCTTTTCCAGTTTATTTAAAATTTCTTATACTGCCCAATCAAGCCTTCTAGGCGGTGTACAAAAACGCTAAAACAATGTGCTTAATAAAATACATTTTAAACATAAACAAACCGGGAGTAACAATTGTTAAAGACGTTGACAAACGGGAACAAAGGGTTAGAACTACAATTGATAGAGAGGAGAACATGCAAGGGGAAGAATAACAAAAGGGAAGGGGGGCTTGAAGGTAAAAACCGTTCTTGGATCTCAGTTGCTCTTAAAAGGACAGTTTATGTTACAAAAGCATCATGAAAGAGAAATGTCTTTAACTTTACCTTGAAGTTGGCAAGTGTTTTTTTTTTTCACGTAAGTAATTTGGAATATTATTCCAGAGAGAGGGGGCACTAACAGAGAAAATTTTAGCCCTCATTGTGCTTATATGTTTCAATGAGGGGTTGGTAAGAAGGTTGTGGGCTGTGTAGTAGATCTTAAAGTCCTTGTTTGATTATAGGGGATAAGTAAGCTATTAATGAATTCTGGCTGGTTATTTTCTCTGGTTGTAAAAGTCCGAGTATTGTCCATTCACTGTTTCCTATCCGCCAACCAGTTTTTAATCCACGTTGAGTATATCACCCTCGATTCCATGGCTCACAATATTTCGAACTAGACGTTCATGCGGGGCCTTGTTAAACGCCTTCTGAAAATCTAGATATACGTCGACTGGGTCATCCTTGTCTATCTGCCTGTTTACTCCCTCAAAGTAGTGCAGTAACGGCCTCTTTTACAAAGCCGCGCTAGCGGCTGCAGTGTGGCAACAGCCCCGAAGCCCTTTAAATCTCTATGGGCTTTGGAGCAGTTAGTGCAGCGCAGCCGCTAACGCGGCTTTGTAAAAGAGGCCGTAAGTTTGTCAAGCAAGATCTTCCTTTGTTGAAACTGTGCTGGCTGGTTCTCATCAGATTGTGTCCGTCAAAGTGATCAATGATGCAGTCCTTTATCAGCGCCTCTACCATCTTTCCCGGTACCAAGGTCAGACTCACTAGTCTGTAGTTTCTCGGATCTCTCTTCAAACCTTTCTTGAAGATCGTCTTAACATTCAACAGAGCAGAACAGGATGTAACTCAGGCAGAATGAGGCAGACTTGGGGGCAGGGCCATGGGTCTGGATTTTCGTTACCGAAAATCTGGTAACCCTACCAAAAGGTGTGTGGCCATGCAGCTTAGAGGGAATATTAAGCTTTTTCACTTTTGTCTAATCAGCTTTCTATCTCTCACCTATCCTTGTCCTCCTTTTACCCCCTCTGCCACCTCATCCTGTCCTCCTTTTACCCCCTCTGCCTTTCCCAAGTCCCTCACAAATTGACATCTTTCCATTCCTCCCTCCCTCCTTCCCTCTCTTACTAAACTAAACAAAACTAAACCTTAGGTTTGTATACCGCGCCATCTCTGCAAGTGCAGAGCTCGGCACGGTTTACAGAGTTAAGAGGAAAGGAACTACAATGAAAGGATATAGAAGAGGGACTAAGAAGATAGAGAAGGACAGGATACTACAGAATGGGAGGTGATTAGATTTTTGAAAAGAGCCAAGTTTTCAAGTGTTTGCGGAAGGATTGGAAGGAGCTTGAATTTCTGAGCGGGGATGAGAGGTTGTTCCAGAGTTCTGTGGTTCTAAAGGGGAGGGATGTTCCAAGTTTTCCTGCGTGGGATATACCTTTTATAGAGGGGAATGATAGTTTCAGTTTTTGGGAGGGTCTGGTGGAGTGTGGGTTTGAGGAATTCCAAAAAAGTGGGATAACGGGAGGAAGGACGCCATGTAGGATCTTGAAGGCTAAGCAGGCACATTTAAAGAGGACTCTGGAGTATACTGGGAGCCAGTGAAGCTTGGAGAGGAGTGAGGAGACGTGATCGAACTTGCCTTTTGCGAAAATAAGCTTAGTCGCGGCGTTCTGAATTAGCTGAAGTCTATGGAGGTTTTTCTTAGTTAGGCTTATATAGATGGAGTTGCAGTAGTCCAGTCTAGAGAGGATGGTGGATTGAACGAGGACGGCGAAGTGAGAATGATGAAAGCAGGATCTCACTTTCCTCAACATATGAAGGCTAAAGAAGCATTTTTTTACCAAGGAGTTGAGGTGATCATTGAAGGAGAGAGAGGAGTCTATGACGATGCCTAGGACTTTGCTTGAAAACTCAAGCTGAAGAATGGGGCCGGTAGGTAGTGGGATGGAGGTGGGTAAATGATCTAATGTTGGGCCGAGCCAAAGTAGTTTTGTTTTGGACTCATTCAGTTTCATTTGTACAGATTGGGCCCAGGATTGGAGATTCGTTATACATGTGGATATGTTCTCAGCGAGGTTAGAGAGGTTCGAGTCGGTCTCGAGGAGGATGAGGATGTCATCAGCATAGGTGTAGAGAGTTTCTAGGGGGGATAGATAAAGGAGTTTCAGAGAGGACATTACCCCATTCCTGAGTCTCACATCTCTCCCTCCTTCCCTCATTTCAGTCCAACATCTCTCCCTTTCCCCACTCCCTCCCTATGTCCTATATCTGCCTTCTACCCCTCTCCTGAATCTGAAATGTCTCAGGAGGGGTCTTATTTCTAGGTGGCACTTCGGTGGAAGCAGCATCTTGCTACTGGTCAGTGTACCTGCTGGTCAGCTCTCTGTCGCTTTCCTTCCCCAACAAATGGAGAGAGTATCTCTAATGTTCGAGTGTGTGCTCACCTGGGTAGTAGCGATCATCAAACGGTTTGGTTTGCTATAATGGCTAAAGTGGAGAGCGGCCGCACGATACTTAAAGTCCTAGATTTCAAACGTACGGACTTTAATGCAATGGGAAAGTACCTGAAGAAAGAGCTGTTAGGATGGGAGGACATAAGAGAAGTGGAAAGACAGTGGTCTAAGCTGAAAGGAGCGATAAAAATGGCTACGGACCTTTATGTGAAGAAAATCAATAAAAACAAGAGAAAAAGGAAGCCGATATGGTTCTCCAACCTAGTGGCTGAGAAAATAAAGGCGAAAGAGTTGGCGTTCATGAAATATAAAAAAACCCAAGAAGAGGAGAGCAGAAAGGACTACAGGGTGAAACTGAAAGAAGCCAACAGAGAGATACGTTTGGCGAAGGCACAGGCGGAAGAACAAATGGCTAAAAATGTAAAAAAGGGAGATAAAAATTTTTTCAGATATATTAGTGAAAGGAGGAAGATAAAAAATGGAATTGCTAGGCTAAAAGATGCTGGGAACAAATATGTGAAGAGTGATGAGGAGAAAGCAAATGTGCTAAACAAATATTTCTGTTCTGTGTTCACAGAAGAAAATCCTGGAGAAGGACCGAGATTGTCTGGCAAAGTTACACGAGAAAATGGAGTAGATTCTGCGCCGTTCACGGAGGAGGGTGTTTATGAGCAACTTGAAAAACTGAAGGTGGACAAAGCAATGGGACCAGACGGGATCCATCCCAGGATACTAAGGGAGCTCAGAGAGGATCTGGCGAGTCCTATTAAAGACTTGTTCAACAAATCTCTGGAGACGGGAGTGATTCCTGGGGATTGGAGGAGAGCGGATGTGGTCCCTATTCATAAAAGTGGTCACAGGGATGAAGCAGGAAACTACAGGCCGGTGAGCCTCAATTCAGTTGTTGGAAAAATAATGGAAGTGTTGCTGAAAGAAAGGATAGTGTATTTCCTTGAATCTAATGGGTTACAGGATCCGAGGCAACATGGCTTTACAAAAGGCAAATCGTGCCAAACGAACCTGATTGAATTTTTTGATTGGGTGACCAAAGAGCTGGATCGAGGACATATGCTAGATGTAATTTACTTGGATTTCAGCAAAGCCTTTGATACAGTTCCTCATAGGAGGCTGTTGAACAAACTTGAAGGTCTGAAGTTAGGACCCAAAGTGGTGAACTGGGTCAGAAACTGGCTGTCGGACAGACGCCAGAGGGTGGTGGTTAATGGAAGTCGCTCGAAGGAAGGAAAGGTGACTAGTGGAGTCCCTTAGGGTTCGGTGCTGGGGCCAATCCTGTTCAATATGTATGTAAGTGACATTGCTGAAGGGTTAGAAGGAAAAGTGTGCCTTTTTGCAGATGATACCAAGATTTGTAACAGAGTAGACACCGAAGAGGGAGTGGAAAATATGAAAAAGGATCTGCAAAAGTTAGAGGAATGGTCTAATGCCTGGCAACTAAAATTCAATGCAAAGAAATGCAGAGTAATGCATTTGGGGATTAATAATAGGAAGGAACCGTATATGCTGGGAGGAGAGAAGCTGATATGCACGGACAGGGAGAGGGACCTTGGGGTGATAGTGTCCGAAGATCTAAAGGCGAAAAAACAGTGTGACAAGGCAGTGGCTGCTGCCAGAAGGATTCTGGGCTGTATAAAGAGAGGCGTAGTCAGTAGAAGGAAGAAGGTGTTGATGCCCCTGTACAGGTCATTGGTGAGGCCCCACTTGGAGTATTGTGTTCAGTTTTGGAGACCGTATCTGGCAAAAGACGTAAGAAGACTTGAGGCTGTCCAGAGGAGGGTGACAAAAATGATAGGAGGCTTGCGCCATAAGATGTATAAGGAGAGACTGGAAGCCCTGAATATGTATACCCTAGAGGAAAGGAGAGACAGGGGAGATATGATTCAGACGTTCAAATACTTAAAGGGTATTAACGTAGAACAAAATCTTTTCCAGAGAAAGGAAAATGGTAAAACCAGAGGACATAATTTGAAGTTGAGGGGTGGTAGATTCAGGGGCAATGTTAGGAAATTCTACTTTACGGAGAGGGTGGTGGATGCCTGGAATGCGCTCCCGAGAGAGGTGGTGGAGAGTAAAACTGTGACTGAGTTCAAAGAAGCGTGGGATGAACACAGAAGATTTAGAATCAGAAAATAATATTAAATATTGAACTAGGCCAGTTACTGGGCAGACTTGTACAGTCTGTGTCTGTGTATGGCCGTTTGGTGGAGGATGGGCAGGGGAGGGCTTCAATGGCTGGGAGGGTGTAGATGGGCTGGAGTAAGTCTTAACAGAGATTTTGGCAGTTGGAACCCAAGCATAGTACCGGGTAAAGCTTTGGATTCTTGCCCAGAAATAGCTAAGAAGAAAAAAAAAAAAAATTTAAATTGAATCAGGTTGGGCAGACTGGATGGACCATTCGGGTCTTTATCTGCCGTCATCTACTATGTTACTATCTACTCCTTCCCCATTCACTCCGCGACCACGTGTCTACCTCAAATTTCCTGAAAAACACAGTGTCACCCTGATGTTAGCCCCGGCATCTTCTCTCCACTGTGGCCCGCCCCAGCGGAAGCAGCAAGTAATCAGAGAGGGCGGACCACAGTGGAGAGAAAACGTTGGGGGGGAGGCCATGGCCCCTGTGGGCCCCCCCCCATTCAGATGTCTATGGTATAATATATAGCCTCCACTGTGCAAAATCCCACCATACTATCTACTATGTCCAACTACACCATGTTTTTGTCATACAATGCTCAGCCACATTTTGTCATACTGTCACCTTTTCTCTCTCACTCTGCTATACTATACATTGTATCTTTCATACTATATTTGCCATACTACACTGTCTACCATGCTAAAAGTTTCATGCTATGCCCACTACATAATATTTGCCATCCATGTCTGCCGCACACTATATACTATGTCTACCATGCTATGCTTGTGTATATATATGTGTGTGTATGTATGTATGTATATATATATATATATAAATATATATATATAATATTATGGTTGCCATGTTATGTTAGCAATGCTTGTAATACTATGTTCGTCATGCAATGTTTGCATACCATGTTTGTCATGTTGTTTTTACCAGGCTTTAACTGTTTTGTCATTTCTGTCGGAAAATGTCCTGCCATGATGTGTTTGCCATCACCTTGTATAAACACAGTTTAATATGTATGTAAACTTGTAATGCGTTCTGTGCTCTCCTGGGAGGATGGGATAAAGAAAACCTAAATAAATAATAACAATAATGGCAGCATTGAATTACATAATCCTTGGGTGCTTTGGTTACTGAAAAGTCGAATCTTTAGATGAACTTCTGCTTATGAGTTTCTGGTTTGAAAGTCAAAAGGAGTGTTGTGGGCTGATAGGTAGGTGGATGTGGTGGAGGATGGGATAAGTAGGGGGCTGAGGGGGTTGGGATAGCATTTCTGATCAGTACAAAGCAGGTAGAAACCACCATCTAGAATGTATGGAAAAGAAACAGCATCTTTCTTATACTGTTCCCAGCAATCACTTATCTCCCTCCAAATAAATTCTACACAAAGTTCAAGCTGCAGGACTTCCAGCAGCCTTTATGCGTAGAGACTGCAGAAGTGCTGTGCATGGCAATGATACAGCCACAAAAGAAAAAGGAAGGCTACATTTTGCAATATCCAAATGAGAATTGAATCACTGCCCTGAGTTCGGTGAGTTTGCACATTTTCTGTCACATGATGCTGTTGTGCAACATTACGACAAACTCTCTCTGTCAGCTGGTTGGATTTAATAGCGTGCCACAAAGAATGTGCTTAAGTTATTTGCAGACAGTGCAGGATAAGAACACCTGAAAATAAGTTTATTTACTATCATCCTCAAAGTTTATCATCACTCAAAATGTAACTCTCACCCTCTCACTCCACTTTCCTGAGAAAAAAATGATGTGAGCATTCAGCAACTCAATAGTGCTCAGAATTTTGCCTCTAGGACACTTCACTTCAAAAAGCATTTTTTCACCATGGTTCCAAATTAGGGGTAAAAAAATATCAGCTTTTAACGACTCCAAATAGGCCTAGTTTTCTGGGCTACCATACAATGCAAACTAACCTCTTCTCAGCTACATTGTTTGCAAATATGCTGAACGATTACTGCAGCTCTGAAAAACGAATTCAACCTAAGGAAACCACAAAATCTGAAGAGACACTTTGGGCTTTGGGCTCAAACAGGTAATTCTATCAAGTCAGTTATGCATATTTACAATTGAGCATATTTGAAAGCTGGGTGTACACTAGAACCTACATGTCTTTCCTGAAACTAGGCATATATACATTTCTGCCAGCTCATACCTAGTTACGCTAATATTCTATAAAAGAACAGAATTATGTCCAGAGTGGAGGAGTGGCCTGGTGGTTAAAGCAGCTGTCTTAGCATCCTAAGGTTATGCTCTGTGTGACTGGGCAAATCATTGCCCCAAGGACAAAACAAGTACCTTTCCAAAAAATGTAAACCACTTTAATTGTGTAAACTACACAGAAAAAGCGTTATACAAAGTCCCAATCCTTCCCCACTCCCGAGTATTGCTGCTGACATTTATTGGCAGTATGATAACTGAACGTTTTCATTTGGACAGCAGCTGATTCACCTGGAACAGAAAGCACAGTTACTTACCGTAACAGGTGTTATCCAAGGACAGCAGGCAGATATTCTTAACTGTTGGGTGAAGGCACCGACGGAGCCCCGGTACAGACAATTTTAGAGTGATTGCACTCTAAGAACTTAGAAAGTTCCAGCAGGCCGCACTGCGCATGTGCGAGTGCCTTCCCGCCCGACGGAGGCGCGCGGTCCCCAGTTAAGATAAGCCAGCTAAGAAGCCAACCCGGGGAGGTGGGTGGGACGTAAGAATATCTGCCTGCTGTCCCTGGATAACACCTGTTACGGTAAGTACCGTATTTTCACGCATATAACGCGCATACGTGTATAACACGCATACGCGTATAGCACGCGGGTCCAAAGCATTTCTGTAAAAAAAATTCTATATAGCACGCACACACGTATACCGCGCATGCTGCTAAAACCTCCTCCCGCCTCCTCCCTCTTCTGGCCTGTGAACTGGCATTCTCCCCCCCCCCCCGCTCGCGTCACCCCCATCCCCCGCGATCCTACATCCCTCCCAGCACCGCAAAGACATCTCTTACCCGATTGGGCACCAGCACCAATGCACAGGACGTGCCAGTGCCCGAAGATCCTCCCTCGTTGGGCTGGGCTGGGCGGTGCGAGGGAGATCCTCCTTCTTCCCTGTGCCGGGCTGGACTGGGCTTTGAGCATTTGCGCATGCTGAAAGCCTTCTGGTCTCGCTCTCTCCAAGATTCTCAGATTCAGAATCTCGGAGAGAGCGAGACCAGAAGGCTTTCAGCATTTGCGCAGAACCTTCCAGTGTCAGTCCGGTCTGAGCATAACAGAATGAGATGCAAGCAGCAAGCCAATTGGAGATCGTACGTTTAGAAACAGGGTGCCCCAACTTTTGGGGTCAAAAGAGAGAAAAAGTTGGGGAGATGATCTGTGAGGCTTAGTGCGTTCTAAATAGTAAGCCAAAGTACGCTTACAGTCCAGAGTATGCAAAGCCTGTTCTCCTGGATGAGAATGAGGCTTCAGAAAGAATACAGGTAAGACAATGGACTAGTTAAGGTGGAAATCAGAGACAACCTTAGGGAGAAACTTTGGATGTGTACGTAAAACCACCTTGTCATGGTGAAAAACAGTGAAGGGTGTATCAGCCACTAGTGCATGCAACTCACTGACCCTCCTGGCAGAGGTGAGGGCAATAAGGAAGACCACTTTCCAAGTGAGAAATTTGAGATGAGCCGTGGCCAATGGTTCAAAGGGAGGCTTCATGAGAGAGGACAGAACCACATTAAGATCCCAGATAATTGGAGGGGGCTTAAGAGGTGGTTTCACATTGAAAAGGCCCCTCATGAACCTAGTAACCAGAGGATGAGCCGTGAGAGGTTTTCCGTGAACTGGGTCATGAAAAGCAGTAATGGCACTGAGGTGCACTCTGATGGAAGTAGATTTGAGACCGGAGTCCGATAAAAAGAGCAAATAATCCAACAGTTGTTCTACCGGTAGTGTAGTGGGATTATGATGATGAAGGAGACACCAGAAAGAGAAACGAGTCCACTTCTGTTGGTAACATTGAAGAGTGGACGGCTTCCTGGAGGCATCCTGAATGGAACGAACAGACTGAGAGAGAGATGCATGAGCAGGGGTCAAGCCGAGAGAAACCAAGCAGTCAGGTGGAGAGATGGCAGGTTGGGATGAAGCAAAGATTGCTGATGTTGAGTAAGTAGAGTAGGAAATACTGGTAGCAGTATGGGTTCCCTGGAACTGAGCTGAAGTAGAAGGGAGTACCAATGTTGCCGTGGCCACCGTGGGGCGATGAGAATCATGGTGGCCTTCTCCCTCTTAAGTTTTAACAATGTCCGCAACATGAGAGGAAGGGGAGGAAAGGCATAAAGAAACTGATCCGCCCAATCGAGGAGAAAAGCATCTGCTGCCAGACGAGGGGAGTAGAGTCTGGAACAAAAGAGGGGCTGTTGATGATTGTGAGGAGCTGCAAAGAGGTCCACTTGAGGAGTGCCCCACTGAGCAAAGACGGACCGGAGAGTGACAGGGTCAAGGGTCCATTCGTGAGGTTGAAGAATTCTGCTGAGGTTGTCTGCTAAGGAATTCTGTTCACCCTGAATGTAAACAGCCTTCAGAAAGAGGCTGCGAGCTGTCGCCCAAGACCAGATCCGTTGGGCCTCCTGACATAAGAGGCGAGAGCCTGTTCCGCCTTGCTTGTTGATGTAATACATGGCCACTTGATTGTCTGTGCACAGAAGAAGAACCTGGGGACAGAGAAGATGTTGAAACGCCTTGAGAGCATAAAACATTTCCCTGAGTTCCAGGAAATTGATGTGATGAGCTTGTTCCTGGACTGTCCAAAGACCTTGTGTGCGGAGGTGGTCCATGTGCGCCCCCCCAGGCATACGGGGAAGCATCCGTGGTGATGATCAGGGAGTGAGGAGGTAGATGGAAGAGAAGACCTCTGGAAAGATTGGAGGAGTTGGACCACCATCGCAGAGACTGTTGGAGCGATGATGTTACAGATATGTGACGTGAAAGAGGATCTGTCGCCTGGGACCATTGAGTGGCCAAGGTCCACTGAGAAGTACGAAGGTGGAGACGGGCGAGAGGAGTGACCTGCACTGTCGAGGCCGTGTGGCCTAACAGAACCATCATCTGGCGTGCCGAAATGGAGTCTTGAAGGAGCACATGATGACAGAGGTGGAGCAGTGTCTGCAGACGGTCGGAGGGAAGAGGTCTCTCGTACGAAGAGAGACTGAACAAATTGCAGCTCTACACTCTTGAGGAACGTAGGGAGAGGGGAGACATGATCGAAACATTTAAGTACCTCACGGGACGTGTCGAAGTGGAAGATGATATTTTCTTTCTCAAGGGACCCTCGGCCACAAGAGGGCACCCGCTCAAACTCAGGGGCGGAAAATTTCATGGCGACACCAGAAAGTATTTCTTCACAGAGAGAGTGGTTGATCATTGGAACAAGCTTCCAGTGCAGGTGATCGAGGCAGACAGCGTGCCAGACTTTAAGAATAAATGGGATACCCATGTGGGATCCCTACGAGGGTCAAGATAAGGAAATTGGGTCATTAGGGCATAGACAGGGGGTGGGTAAGCAGAGTGGGCAGACTTGATGGGCTGTAGCCCTTTTCTGCCGTCATCTTCTATATTTTCTATGAGGGTGGTGTCGAGGACCACTCCAATGAATTGTAGCCGCTGAGTGGGAAGGAGATGTGACTTTGGGTAATTGATCTCGAATCCAAGGATGTGAAGGAAGGAGATGGTGTGGTTGGTGGCTTGAACCACTTGCTGAGATGAAGGAGCCTTGATTAGCCAGTCGTCCAGGTAAGGAAAGACTTGGAGACCGTGAGATCTGAGAAAGGCACCTACCACGATCAGACACTTGGTGAATACTCTTGGAGACCAGGCCGAAGGGTAACACCCGGTATTGATAATGACTGTGATGAATCTGAAATCTGAGATACCGTCTGCAGTTCTGATGCATGGGTATGTGAGTGTATGCCTACTTGAGGTCGAGGGAGCATAGCCAGTCGCCCTGAGAAGAGGATAAAGCGTGGCCAGAGAGAGCATTCTGAACTTCTCTCTGACTAAACACTTGTTGAGGTCCCTGAGATCCAAGATAGGTCTGAGATCCCCCATCTTTTTGGGAACCAGAAAATAACGGGAGTAAAATCCCTTCCCCCTCTGATCGAGAGGAACTTCCTCTATGATGTTCAGAAGAAGAAGGGATTGGACCTCCTGAAGGAGGAGGGAGGACTGAGAGGAGTTGGAAGCAGACTCTTTCGGAGGATTTTCTGGCGGAAGAGTCTGGAAGTTGAGAGAATAACCGTGGTGAATGATGTTTAGCACCCATTGGTCTGAGGTGATAAGTTCCCAAAGGTTGAGAAAATTGTGAAGGCGGCCGCCGATAGGCTGTGGTAGAGCAGAAATTGGGGGGGAGACTGGCTATGTCCCTGAGAAGTCAAAAAGGCTGAGTGGACTTTGGTGGGGCAGCTGGTTTCACAGGTTGCTGTTGTTGTGGACGAGCCTGTTGATGCTGCTGCTGACGTGGCCTCCGAGGTTGGTGTTGAGGAGGATGCAGAGGTCGAGCCAAGTAACGTCGTTGGTAAGACGAATGCTGACGAAAAGGGCGAGCAGGTGGAGGCTTCTTTTTGTTCTTCAACAAGGTATCCCACCGGGTTTCGTGGGCAGACAGTTTTTGCGTGGTGGTGTCTAAGGATTCACCAAACAACTCGTCACCCAAGCACGGAGCGTTGGCGAGGCAGTCTTGGTGATTCACATCTAGCTCTGAGACCTGGAGCCAAGCCAAGCGGTGCATGACAACCGCCATGGCAGTAACCCTGGAGGTTAGTTTGAATGTGTCATAAATGGAACGGACCATGAACTTCCAAAGCTGGAGCAAACTGGAGGTATACTACTGGAATAAAGGTATCTTGCGCTCAGGAAGATATTTTTGGAGGGAAGACACCTGTTGGATTAAATGCTTTAGGTAGAAAGAAAAATGAAAAGCATAATTGCCTGAACGGTTGGCAAGCATAACATTTTAGTATAAATGCTTGCCAAATTTATCCATGGTCTTACCCTCTCTGCCAAGAGGGAATGAGGCATAGACACTAGTGCCCGCCGCCTACTTCAAGGTGGATTCCACGAGCAAGGACTCATGGGGGAGTTGCGGTTTATCAAAGCCCGGAATAGGGATAACCTTGTATAGGGTGTCTAACTTCCGTGGAGCTCCCGGAATTGTCAAAGGAGTCTCCAAATTTTTGTAAAAAGTTTCCTGCAGAATATCATGCAGGGGCAACTTGAGGAATTCTTTTGGAGTTTGGTCAAAATCCAGAGCTTCCAGGAAAGCTTGAGATTTCTTGGAATCAGACTCCAGAGGTATAGAGAGGGAGTCAGACATTTCTTTCAAGAATTTAGTAAACGAGGTCTGGCCAGGTTTACTAGTTGGTTCCTGGAGAGAAGGAGCCTCTTCATCAGAGGAAACAGGCTCATCGGTACCGACAGGCTCCTCAGAGTCGTCCCACAAGTCAGGGTCACGAACCTGAGAAGGCCGACCCCGAGACAGCGTAGTCGAGGGCTCAGCATGCCGAAATTTTCGCACTGACTTGCCGGAGCGCATGGAGGCGGTACTGGGAGAAGTGACATGGCGTCGTGCGAGATCGGGAGACGGTGCCGATTCGGATACAGTCTGCACCGCATGGTGTGAGGTTCTCGGTTCCGCTGATAAAACAGGCATGGAAGAGGAGGTAGCGTGCATCGGCGCCGAGAGTGTGGACGCGGACAACAGAGGTTGGGTCACCATCGGTACCGGAGGCTCAGACTGGACCGGGACTGGAAGGTTTGGTGCCAGCAGAGCAGGGAGAAGCTGTTGCAATTGCTCCTGAAGCTGGACTTGGAGGATGGCCGCAATGCGTTCATCCAAAGAAGGCACTGGTACCGCTTTCTTTTTCTTTGGTACCTGTGATGCCGCGCGACGCTCGGGAGATGAGGAGGCCGATGATGTGGCACTCACCTCAATAGGAGCAGAGCGTTTACGTGGGCGCCTTGAGGCCGGCAGGACTGGGCTCACTGCAGGATCGGCTGGAGGGCGCTCCAGGGAAGAGGATAGCTTCTTAGCCGGCTTACCTGAGGGATGCGACACCGGAGGAAGGTCAGGCGGTGTGGAAAGAGTCGGCGCCGATTTAGAGGGGGCAGCCGACGTCGGAGTGGATGTCGAGGGGTCCATCTCGGCACTGAAGAGAAGTTTTTGCTGGATTTGCCGGTTTCTCAAGGTGCGCTTTTTGAGAGAAGCGCAGCGGGTGCAAGATAAAGCGTTATGATCCGGACCCAGGCACTGAAGACACCAATTGTGGGGGGTCGGTCAACGAGATGGGACGTGCACACCGCTGACACTTCTTGAATCCCAGCTGCGGGGGCATGAAGGTGAACACGGCCTCCGCTAAATCGAAGGCGGAGGCTTTGATTGTGCCAACAGGCCCCGCCGGGGCAAGACAAAAAGAAACAAAAAAAAAAATAAAGATTTTTTTTTTTTTTTAAATATTAAGAGAAAAACAAAAAGAAAACGAGGAAAGTTAACTTTCACAAAAAACGCTTGAGCGGGAAGGCAAGAGGAAAAAGTTCAACAACCGTTGAGAAAAACGCATCTTCTTAGCTCCGCGGAAATTAAGAAACTGGGGACCGCGTGCCTCCGTCGGGTGGGAAGGCACTCACGCATGCGCGGTGCGGCCTACTCCAGTAGGCTCAACCTTCTAATGTGTATGTAAACTTGTAACATGTTCTGGGCTCTTCTGGGAGGATGGGCTACAAATTTGACTCAATAAATAAATAAGAAGAGAAAGAGAAAAGAGAGTGAGCAAATTGTTGAACCATTGGGGGGGGGGAGATGGACACATGGGAGGGCAGGAGTGAAGAGATCTGGGATAAGATGCTAGGAGATGGAGAGAAAGGGAGATATATATAGCCTGACCAGTGGAGAGAGGAAGGGGTATTTTGAAAGTGGTGAGTCATTTGGATGAGGTCAAAAGGGAGATGATGAGTGAGAGAACAGTGAGTATAGTGGTAGAAATGTGGTAATGGGGAGTAGATTAGGGTTACCAGATTTTACATATGTAATATCCAGATCCATAGACTCGCCCTCACACCTGCCCAGTTCCACCTATCCCTGTCCCGTTATGCCCACACCACATCCCAGCCTCATCCCCAGCCCCCACCCCCATGCACGAATGCCCCTCCCGACACAATTTGCTTTTCAAAACTCGGACAAAGTGCTGGGTTTTGAAAAGTCATCTGGACATGCTCTCTAAAAAGAGGACTTATCTAGATAAATCCGGATGGCTGGTAACCCTAGAGTAGATAGAAGGAAATAGGAGGCTGGGAAAGGAGTGAAATAGGAAATGGGAGAGCTATGGACTGAGGCTTAGATTCTCAAAACTTTAACGTTGTCACTAAACTGTTTGGGATTTGTGCTGCGGTTCAAAATTCAAATGCCCATGGTTTAGAAGCATTGGTGAGCTGACCGTGATTTGTGTTACAATATGGATGGTGATTCATATCTTCGTGTTCTCCAAGTTGTCCTGAAGAGAAGATGGGTTTTGCGACCAACTGCTACAGCCACGTCTGTCGTGCACATATGATATAAGTATATTTTATGCTCAAACAAGGCATGTGCTGATTATGATGTGTTGTTTTCCTGGGACATGTGCACATTCACGCCTCTTTCCTTGTATATTCTGCGAATGTGCCCAGTGGCGTACCTAGGATATATGACACCTGGGGCCCATCATTTTTTGACACCCCCCCATCTATATGAAAAATATGATTTTTAGTAACAATCCACATATCGCACAAGAGTGTACCTAGGAAAAGGCAGCATTACAGCATCTTAAACACTGCAGTGAGCACTAGAACACCAACACATATACAGTGGTGCCTCACACAACGAACTTAATTGGTTCCAGGAGCAAGTTTGTTATGCGAAACGTTCGTTATGTGAAACGCGTTTTCCCATAAGAATACATGTAAAAAAAAATAATTCGTTCTGCAGCATAAAATATGCTAAGATGACATAAAAAAAGATAAATTTTTGGTTATTATTTTTATTTAGATACATCTAAAAACATAATTGTTTTTTAAAACAACACACATTTTTTAAATTTAAAGACAGACTAAGTAGAGTCTAATTTTACAGTGAGAGAGGGCAGAGTCTCAGCGGCAAAAACTGGGACTTAACTGTTCATTTTTTTTTTTCTACCGTGTTTCCCCGATGATAAGGCAGGGCCATCAAATAAGACAGCCCCCCCTTTTTAGAAAAAAATGTAAAATAAGGCACCCCCCCGCAAATAAGCCACCCACCGATACCTGCGCTTACCCGAATCGGGTGGTACGGTGGGTGACTCCGTGTGGTCCCTGGCACCCCCGACACGATCGGGGCAAGAGGGAGCTCAAGCCCTCTTGCCCCCCCGACTCCCCGACACGATCGGGGCAAGAGGGAGCCCAAGCCCTCTTGCCCCCCGACTCCCCGACACGATCGGGGCAAGAGGGAGCCCAAGCCCTCTTGCCCCCCCGACTCCCCGACACGATCGGGGCAAGAGGGAGCCCAAGCCCTCTTGCCCCCCCCCGACTCCCCGACACGATCGGGGCAAGAGGGAGCCCAAGCCCTCTTGCCCCCCGACTCCCCGACACGATCGGGGCAAGAGGGAGCCCAAGCCCTCTTGCCCCCCCGACTCCCCGACACGATCGGGGCAAGAGGGAGCCCAAGCCCTCTTGCCCCGCCGATTCCCCAACTCCCCGACAATATCGGGCCAGGAGGGAGCCCAAGTCCTCCTGGCCACGGCGACCCCCTAACCCCACCCTGCACTACATTACGGGCAGGAGGGATCCCAGGCCCTCCTGCCCTCGACGCAAACCCCCCCTCCCCCCAACGACCGCCCCCCCCCAAGAACCTCCGACCGCCCCCCCAGCCGACCCGCGACCCCCCTGGCCGACCCCCACGACACCCCCAACCCCCTTCCCCGTACCTTTCTGTAGTTGGCCGGACAGACGGGAGCCAAACCCGCCTGTCCGGCAGGCAGCCAACGACGGAATGAGGCCGGATTGGCCCATCCGTCCCAAAGCTCCGCCTACTGGTGGGGCCTAAGGCGCCTGGGCCAATCAGAATAGGCCCGGGAGCCTTAGGTCCCTCCTGGGGGCAGGGCCTGAGGCACATGGTCGGGTTGGGCCCATGTGCCTCAGGCCCCGCCCCCAGGAGGGACCTAAGGCTCCCGGGCCTATTCTGATTGGCCCAGGCGCCTTAGGCCCCACCAGTAGGCGGAGCTTTGGGACGGATGGGCCAATCCGGCCTCATTCCGTCGTTGGCTGCCTGCCGGACAGGCGGGTTTGGCTCCCGTCTGTCCGGCCAACTACAGAAAGGTACGGGGAAGGGGGTTGGGGGTGTCGTGGGGGTCGGCCAGGGGGGTCGCGGGTCGGCTGGGGGGCGGTCGGAGGTTCTTGGGGGGGGCGGTCGTTGGGGGGAGGGGGGGTTTGCGTCGAGGGCAGGAGGGCCTGGGATCCCTCCTGCCCGTAATGTAGTGCAGGGTGGGGTTAGGGGGTCGCCGTGGCCAGGAGGACTTGGGCTCCCTCCTGGCCCGATCGTGTCGGGGAGTCGGGGGGGCAAGAGGGCTTGGGCTCCCTCTTGCCCCGATCGTGTCGGGGAGTCGGGGGGGCAAGAGGGCTTGAGCTCCCTCTTGCCCCGATCGTGTCGGGGAGTCGGGGGGGCAAGAGGGCTTGGGCTCCCTCTTGCCCCGATCGTGTCGGGGAGTCGGGGGGGCAAGAGGGCTTGAGCTCCCTCTTGCCCCGATCGTGTCGGGGAGTCGGGGGGGCAAGAGGGCTTGGGCTCCCTCTTGCCCCGATCGTGTCGGGGAGTCGGGGGGGGCAAGAGGGAGCCAGGCGGAGAGAGGGCAGTTAAGGATGCAGCTCGGGCGACTTCGTTGTGTGAAACGAAGTTCGTTGTACGAATCAAGACATAAAGTTCGTTGTGCGCAGCGTTCGCTGTGCGAGGCGTCCGTTATGCGAGGCACCACTGTATTATAAAACTAAACAAGCCAGATCCCGCACAGTCAATTGATCCTGCAGTCAATGCCAACTGAAAACTATATCCTTTTCATACACACAGAACAGAGATACACCCTCGCCCAATATGGAATAATCACAAACTAAAAATAGAAAAATGTAGACAAAAGTTAAACTGAACTGCCAAGAAACCAGACTCTGCATACAATGCAACACCACAACACTACAAAAACAGTGACACATGTCCCCTAATACTGTGCAAAATATAAAGACAGTAGATGTAAATTTGAAAAAACTGATACATAACAATCACCGCTTTACAAATTAACAAATAAAAATAAAACAAATAATGAGAAATAAGAAAATACCATTTTATTGGACTAATCCATTTTTCAATTAGCTTTCAGAGGCCAAATCTTTCTTCAGAACAGTACAGTATACTGCTGTTATGGAAGGGGTTTAGTCCAAAAAATTGCCTTATTTCCATTTCCTATTTATAAACTTTTATCAATACAGTTACAATACTACTTGATTCTAAGTAAAGCAACAAAAAATCTCTCTACCTTTTGTCGTTTCTGCTTTAATCATCTTCTCTTTGCTCTCTTCTTTCTATACAGCGTTTGTCCTCTCTCCCTTCCATGCAACATCTGCTCTCTCTTTGCCCCTTCCACCCAGCTTCTGCTCTCTCTCTCTCTCTGCCCCTTCCATCTACTATCCACCCTCTGTCTCTTCCATATGACATCTTCCCTCTTTCTATGTCCCTTCAATAAGCTGTATATCCGGGGTCCCTTCTCTCCTTTGCACGATTCATTTCAGCTTCACCCTGTCTCCATTTTTCTGTCTCCACCCCCTCCCTTATGCTTTGCCATCTCTCTCTTTCTCTTCTCCTTTCCTTCCTTCCCACTCCACACCATTGTTTGGTATCTCTATCTCCTTCCCTTCCCTCCCCCATGCCATGGCATCTGTTCCTCCCCCTCCATGGTCTGGTATCTCCTTTCCCTCCCTCCCATGGACTTAGCATCTCTGGTTCCTCTCCTTTTGTCTTCCTTCTCCCTCCTTCCCTCTCTCTCTCCCCAATTGGGTGCTGGAGCAGCAGCATTTCTCTCCCCCTTCCCTGTGCAGTAACAACATTTCTCTTCCCTACCCAGCATTTCTGGCCGATTCCCCTGCTCAAAGCCATGATTGTCTATGTCGGAAGCCTTCTCTCTAACATCAGAGGGGATGCGGACGCCTACGGCTTTGAGCAGGGGAGTCGGCCAGAAGCTGAACAACACCGGAGTGAGCACTAGAGAGTTGCTGGGAACAGAAATCCCACCCATCCCCGCAAGGAATTACCTCCATCCCCGCAAAAAGCAGCAATTACTTCTGACAGGATCATCAATTCCACAGTTTCTTTTCTGTTTTCCTTGTGGAATCTCTTTGGTGGAACCCTTTTTTTGTTTTCTGTTCAGGTAATTCACTTATAAACCTCCTCTTTTACTAAGGCTGACGTGTCCATTATATTATATGGACAAACCCTGCTTCCAAAGCCTTCCATCCCCGTGGGAGTCCCGTGGGTTAGGGGGGATTCCCGCAGGACCCCCGCGATCCCCATTCCCATGCAGACCTCTAGTGAGCACTCGCGGACACCCCCGTTTATGGCTGCTGCTACTGGTTAAGGAAAGCAACAGCGGCAGAATAGGGAGGGAGGGTGGCCGGCTGTGCACCGTTGCAGGTGCCTATCACTATCACCAGCGACTCAACGCATGTAAATTTAGCGAATCTTTGCTGTTGTCCGCCGACCTGAGTGATTTGTGGAAAGTTCTGGTCAGTGGACCTGAGGAGGTTGGGAAATGTTCATTTTGAGGGAGGTGCCGCCTGTGTTCCAAATTAAGTATTGGGATTTACCGTTCAGCTTTGCTATTCCTATTGGGAACCGGGTAGGCCGCCGCAAGACTCACCTCGCCACAGGCGAAGGCAGCGCCCGACCGTTAGCAGCTGCTGCTGCTGCTGCTGCACGTGCAGCGCGACTCCACGCATGCGCCCGAGTGCGCGGCTGGAGGCGAGGTACCCTGTTCTCGTGCAGCATCGCGCGCTCCAGCTGTCTAGTTCCTGTTTCCGGCTAGGGCAGAGGACGAGACGCCGGAGAAGGGAAGCGGCGGCATCGGGCTCGGTGAGTTCAGTCTCCAAACGAGCCTTGCAATGGGCTCGAGCTCTTTCTCAGTCTTCGTCTGCATTTTGTCCGTAGTTGTCACCCGGCCACTGGCTATTCTTAGAAACAAAAGAGGTTAATCGGGGAGACCTACAGTTGAGATAGGAAAGCACCAGGAAGGGATCGTGAATCTCCTCTGGACTGTGATGACTATTTGAATGGGATTCTTTTCTGACTTGTACTCATTATACTCCAGGGGATGAGGCTGTCTGCAATGAAATGCCCAAACTTCCATTTGCCATAGCTAGGGGTTCAATCCCAACCCGGGACACGCTCCACCCTCTTAGCCTGACAGCTAGCAAACGTATCTAAGTACAATTTCTGCAAGCAATCTGTGCAGCAGTTGCTCTGCTTCTATTCGGTTTGGTGCTTTCAGTACCTCGAGACCCCTTCTGGGGGTCCCCTGTCGGAGGAAAGGACACAGATCTGCTGAGCCAGCCTGCTGTGTTCCACCTTTCTTTAACTCAGGGTTCCTTCCTCTGGGAGTTTGCTTGCCTGCTGACCTTGTCAAGGATTTCAAGCTCAGTCTGTGTGCATCTGGAGCAAAACCCCTGGGTTTCAAGGCTCATGCTGCTTTTTCCCGCCCCCGACTGCGTGGCAAGGATCCTTGGGGACGGAGGTCACAGTCAATGTTCGGCCGACTGGCAGTCCGAAGATCTTTATGTCTGGTCATTTGGAGCACTTTCTGAGGCAGAAAAATCCTTCTCTCCATTCTGACACTGCGGAAAGTGCTGACAGGCTGGTGCAGAAACATTGAGTAACCCTCCATTATTTCCTATGAAAACTTCAGGGGTGGATTATTAAAATCATTTAAAACCATTTTTCACAGTTTCTGAGGGTAGGGTTCAGACCCTATGCACTATTTTTTATTTTCAGAATTTTTGGTGTTAATTCGTTGCAGCGGCTATCTTGGATTTAAAAAATGATCTTTCTTTTATTTCTGCCTCAAAACCCCCTCAATTTTAATACAAAACCATTTGGAATGGACTCCCCAGCCCCTATTCTGTCAAAATTGTACATTGTTTGTGCCAGATTGGTGCCAGATCCACGACCATGTACTGCATGCAGTAGCACGCTAGGGGAGGGGGGCGGGAGCTTCAGACTTTGTCTCCTCCAAGTACCCCTTGCCAGTTAGGTTCATTGAATTTGCATAAACTTGATTTGCATACACTGCCTCCATTATATGCAAATTTCTTTCATGCATATTCATTGTGGATATCTTGAAAACCTGACTGGCAAGCTTTGGTCATGGACTATTATGTGTTGTCTCCTTTTTTCCCATCCCATCCACAGCTTCTTGGTCCAATTTCAGAACAATGGGATACCCCAGGAAGGTCTTTCCGGCCTGCTAAAGCTCTGTCTAGACTTTACCCAGTGGATCCTGATTTTCAGCAGGTTTTCAACAGCCTAAGCTGGCTTCCACCATGGCACAGGTTATCCGGTACACCGCTCTCCCTAGCGATGGGGAAGCAATGCTTCAGGATTCTCAAGATTGCAGGGTGGACATTATATGAAGGAGCCTTTTGAAGTGGCATCTAGGTATGAAGGTGGCAGCCAGCACTTCCTTTACGGCATGAGCTGGTCATGCCAGTTTGTGCATTGCATCCTCTGTGGAGGTGTATGCCTGTCCTCCCACTGGTGATGGATGGTGTGGATTCTTTGGTGGATGCCATCTAGGATCTCTTACGAGTTCTTAGTAAAGTCTCTGCTTATGCAGTGTCTGTGCGCCGGACTTTTTAAATCCATCATTGGGCTGGGGACACTGCCTCAAAGGCAACTTTAAACAGACTTCCTTTCAAGGGCTAACTTCTTTTTTGTGTATGTCTGGGTGACCTCATAACCAAGATTGCTGAGCACCGCTCTGTCTCTCCCTGTGAACAAGTTTTGCCGGCCGTCGGGAGGAGATCAGAATAATTTTTGTCCTCCTGAAGGTTTCATCAGGGATCCGCAGGATCTTCCTCCCAGAGATATTCCCAGGGCTACCGCCCTTGTTACAACAGTTCTAATTCCAGGCGTTCTCAGGCCTCAGGTTCCCGAGCAGGGATGTGCCTGAAAAGCCCCCATGTTTTAGGGGTTAGGTGGAGTTTTCCTCATTTTGGAGGCTGTGGTCTAGTGGGCTGCCCCTTCCCCCTTCATCCCTACCTCATACACAGGCTGCACTGGGAAGGAGCATAAGGCCCTGATTTCTTAATTTTGTTGTAAACTGCATAGATGTTGTAACAAAGAGCGGTATATAAATACTAATTAACATAAACATTGGCCCAGACACCTAAGTCCCCTGCCATAGGATGCACCAGGAAGGGGAAGACCTGCTGGTGGGAGGGAGTGAGCATCCCTCCTGTCGTTCTTCTAAAAAAAAATTTGAGAGAAGGACGACCTACTAGACCACCAGGTGTGTGTGGTGGTGGGGAAGCTTGCTGCCAGGGGGGGAGGGGAGGGGGGGATGGCCCACCAGACTTGTGTAGTGGGATACTGTCATGGGGGAGGGAAGCTTGCTGTCGGGGGGGTGGGGGGGGCTTTTTATTTTTTAAATAAGTGCAGCTCGTGTGTGTGTTTGTGTGTGTGACGTACACACAACGGCTGTGCTCATTTAAAAAAGCC
Organism: Geotrypetes seraphini; assembly: GCF_902459505.1. Lineage (NCBI taxonomy): Eukaryota > Metazoa > Chordata > Amphibia > Gymnophiona > Dermophiidae > Geotrypetes > Geotrypetes seraphini. Next base: position 70,706,392 of record NC_047098.1, on the reverse strand, counting down.
TGCAACCTTCTTCTCAACATCCAAGACATATATATAAGATCAGACCTTCCTCTGATGACTGGGACAGTATAACACAGTAAATGACAGCAGATAAAGACCTGAATGGTCCATCCAATCTGCCCAATAGGTACATGTATTACAAATTCATGATTAAGTTCAGTTGTCTTTGTTCATTGATATTTCTGGGTCATAGACCGTAGAAGTCTGCTCAGTAACGTTCTTAGGTTTCAACTACTGGAGTTGCCGTTGAAGCTTACTTCAGCCTATCTAGACCAGTGTTCTTCAACGTTTTGACACCTATGGACCGGCAGAAATAAAATAATTATTTTGTGGTCTGGCACCGGTCTGCGGACCGGCAGTTGAAGAACACTGGGCTTAGTCGTACCCATCTCCACTCAATCTCTGCCCAAGACCCCGCCCCCATAATAGTACTAATTGTAACACCATTTTTTCCATTCATTTTTCATATATACACACACAATATAATTGTATTAACAACACATAATGGTTAATCACAAAATTAAAATACACAAAGCACACTATATGCTTTTTAACATTCATTCCTACAAAAAAAACAGATAACCCCATGCAAATGCAGGACCAAAATCTAAAAGTACTAATATTTTACAAACAAATCCTAAGATGCAAGACTCTGCAAGCAGTACAACCCCAGAGGAAAAGAAACAAAATGCATTTCTTCCTGAACAGACAAATCAATCACTAAATTAAAAAAATTAAAGCATTTCCCATATCATTGTTGTCTCTCCCTCCATGTGCCTTGCCTTCTGGCCTTCCCCCCGGTGTTAGTTTCAGGCCGGTCCACGGTGCGATCAACGCAGGGTCTTCGGGCCAGCTCCCTGAGTGCTGCATTGTACAAAGCTGTAGGCAGTGGCTCCTCGCATGCCTCATCTGGAAGCCTTCCCTCTATTGTTGCGATGGAGAGAAGGCTTCTGATTCAGATGCAGGCTGCGCCTAGGAGCCTTTTCCCACGGCTTTGTGCACTGCAGCACTTAGGGAGCCAGCCCGAAGCCGCTGCGTTGATCGCACCGTGGACCGGTGGCTAAAGAACGCTGTCTTGGGCCCGATGGACGTGCCAGCCCTGTGGACCGTCAGAAAATTTCTGTGGACCGGCGGTTGAAGAACACTGATCTAGACCATTCCAAATTATTTGAGTTCCTATCAAAGCTCTCCCCAGTCCATCCTAAGCCGTTCAAGTCTGCCCGTCTACCTTAGTTATTCCAATTATACCCTTCATTTTCTGATTGGAGATCCTCTGTGTTCGTCCCAAGCTTTTTTTGAATTCTGTCACTGTGTTCTTCACCAAGCATCCATCACTTTCTCCATGAAAAAGAAACAGTATATCAAGGCAGTGGCTGTAGCCAGAAGGATGCTAGGCTGTATAGAAAGAGGCATAACCCGTAGAAGAAAAGAGGTGTTGATGCCCCTGTACAGGTCATTGATGAGGCCCCACTTGGAGTATTGTGTTCAATTTTAGAGACTGTCTCTAATGAAGGATATAAGATGACTTGAAGTGGTCAAGCAAAAGCCGGACCACAGTGCGATCAGTTTAGTAGGAGGTTTGAGCCAAAAGATGTACAAGGAGAGACTAGAAGATCTGAATATGTATACTTTGAGGACAGGGGAAATATGATACAGATGTTTAAATACTTAAAAGGTATTAATATATAACCAAATCTTTTCCGGGGAAAGGAAAATGGTAAAACTAGAGGGCATAAATTGAGGTTGCGGGGTGGTAGACTTAGGAATAATATTAGGAAGTTCTGCACCTTCAGATCCTCAGACACTATCACTGCAAGGTCCCTCTCCCCTTCAGTGCATATTAGCCTCTCACCTCCCAGTTCATGGCTACCTCAGATTTCTACTCCCTAAATGCATCAATCTACGGTTCTTTGTATTGAATTTTAGTTGCCAGACCTTTGACCATTCTTCAACTTTTGCAGATCCTTTTACATGTTTTCCACTCCTGCCTTTGTTATAAATCTTGGTATCATTTGCAAAAAGGCAAACCTTACCTTCTAACCCTTCGGCAATGTCACTCACAAATATATTGGACAGAATTGGGCCCCAGCACTGATCCCTGAGGCACTCCACTACTCGCCCTTCCTTCCACCAAGCAAATTCCATTAACCACCAGGTACTGATCAGAAAGTAAGGCAACGACAACTCAGACCTGTTGGCAACAAATGTGGCACAACAAGGTTAGGGATCACTCGGCAATTATAGAGGATCGCTCGGAGTGATCATTTTAATATTGATGACCTGGTTGTACTACATTTGCATGGCAGTATCGGAGACTGCTAGAAAACTTGGAAAAGAGAACGGTAAGCTGTTTTAATAATCCACTGCTAAACTGGCTGGAACCGGTTTAGCGAGCACATTTTATTTTTGAGGATCTTCCCCTCTGTGCCAGGGTTCAAATCCCAGCCATTGTGTCTACAGATTGTACCCTCCCACTTCTGCTCTGTGATTTCTAAGCTTGAGCTGCAAAGTGCAGGAAGTAGGGTAGGGGTGAAGGGCCACTACTCAGAGGAGGAGGGTCATGAGTGATGTTCCGCAGGGCTCGGTGCTCGGGCCGCTGCTATTTAATATATTCATAAATGATCTAGAAACAGGGACGAAGTGTGAGATAATAAAATTCATGGACGACACCAAACTATTTAGTGGAGCTCAGACTAAGGAGGACTGCAAAGAATTACAAAGGGACTTGAACAAACTAGGAGAATGGGCGACGAGATGCCAGATGAAGTTCAACGTTGAGAAATGTAAAGCATTGCATGTGGGAAGCAGAAACCCGAGGTACAACTATATGATGGGAGGGATGTTATTGAATGAGAGTACCCAAGAAAGGGACTTTGGGGTAATGGTGGACATGACAATGAAGCCGACGGCACAGTGCGCAGCGGCCCCTAAGAAGGCAAATAGAATGCTAGGCATAATCAAGAAGGGTATTACAACCAGAACGAAAGAAGTTATCCTGTCGTTGTATTGGGCGATGGTGCGTCCACATATGGAGTATTGCGTCCAATATTGGTCGCCGTACCTTAAGAAGGATATGGCGTTACTCGAAAGGGTTCAAAGGAGAGCGACATGTCTGATAAAAGGGATGGAAAACCTTTCATACGCTGAGAGATTGGAGAAACTGGGTCTCTTTTCCCTGGAGAAGAGGAGACTTAGAGGAGATATAATAGAAACTTACAAGATCATGAAGGGCATAGAGAGAGTAGAGAAGGACCGATTCTTCAAACTTTCAAAGAATAAAAGAACAAGAGGGTATTCGGAAAAGTTGAAAGGGGACAGATTCAAAACAAATGCCAGGAAGTTCTTCTTTACCCAACGTGTAGTGGACACCTGGAATGCGCTTCCAGAGGACGTAATAGGGCAGAGCACGGTACTGGAGTTTAAGAAAGGATTGGACAACTTCCTGCTGGAAAAGGGGATAGAGTGGTATAGATAGAGGATTACTGCACAGGTCCTGGACCTGTTGGGCTGCCGCGTGCTCGGACTGCTGGGCACAATGGACCTCGGGTCTGACCCAGCAGAGGCATTGCCTATGTTCTTATGTTATGTTCTGTGGGACAGTGAGCTTGAACTGTTGCTCTATTCAGCTCAAACTAGAGGAGCCAATGCAGAAAGCTAGGTGTACATAGGCGCAGAAGGCAGTGCAGAAAATAGGTGATTTTAAAGCATGCACGACGTGAGAAACTTAATGCCAAGTCTGAGGCAGTGTAGAGGGCATAATTCCAATTTTTTTTTTTTTAACTCTTAACATAAGTGCTTGCAAAGACAAAATATTTTTTTTCAAGGATAACCATGTGCAGAACAACATGGCAGTTTAATCAGAACTTAGACTAGAGTTGATAAAACTTTTATTTTGTTTTCTAAGAACTGTTGCATAACCGGACACATTCATTTCTGCTCAAGGCCCTTCTCGTTATTCTTGGCCCTCTCGAATGTTAAGTTCTGATGGCAGCACTGTGTCAGCCCAGCTGTCAGGGTTTTTTTTCTCATCACTTTAAATCATTTCTCTCGGCTGTGTACAAAACGTTCCTCCGAACTTGAAACCAAATTTTGTACTTGGCAGCATGGAATACCATTTAGTGGACTCCAACAATGCATCTTTCCTCCAAAGTTCTTTTAATTCTCTAATACCAGGATGCACAGAAACCCAGCAGATGCAGTCTATTAATGTACAGTATTTCTCTGCTTTTGTTTCTAGTATCTCCAATGAACATGGAGGACTCTGGCATGGATCCAACCATCTCCCCATCAGAGAACAGCAGCAGTACCGAGGAAGAGGCTTTGTTCAGCATGGCTGATATGTTCCTCTTCTCTCTCATAATTGGCCTGGTCACTTACTGGGTTTTTTTTCGCAAGAAGAAGGAAGAGATCCCGGAATTCCCCAAAATCCTGCCAACCACGTAAGTGCTGATTTCTCACTTGATGCAAGTACTAGTTCACTGATGCCTAGGAAAATTGAAGTGGCTTCATGAAGAGTCACAAGGGTGGTGTTCTGGTTTAAGAGTCGCGTTCATTCCTAACCCATTTGAAGAAATTGCCCCCGAGTGAATGCTATAGCCACATCCTTATAGCTTTTAAGCAAGTATGTGTGTTTAGAACACCCTATATTTTTACTAGCTACATTTCTTGTTGGGGACAATTTCTCCAAATGGGTTATTTTTGCATATACCCTGGCTTAGGAGTGAGGTTCATTCCTGTTATGATATGTGGAGTATGATCTTGGTCTCTCAAGTTTACTGCTAACGCAAGGCATAGTACTTGTATTGTACCAAAGAGTGTTTCTTTCTGGAGTTCATAAGTTGTAATATGTATAGGCAACTTATCCAGTTGCATTAGGAAATTCTTTTTAATCAAATCTGTGGCACCCAATACAATGGAAAATATTTCTGTATCTTTCTGCCACATTTTCTTTAGTTTTGGACTGCATTTCTTGGTACTTGAGGTTTTTCCTCTCTCCAGACAATTCCCCAAATATCTCTATAATCAATATCGTTCTGGTGTTACCACTAAATTGGTTTTTCTGGCATCTACCTTTTTATTACATTACATTAGTGATTTCTATTCCGCTTGTGCCTTGCGGTTCTAAGCGGATTACAAATTAGAAGATATCTGGACATTACCGAGAGAATAATATAACAATGATTCATGTACATTAATTACATGATACAGTTGAGAATTACAACTTAGAAGATATCTGGATTTTTCCGATGGAATTACATAGTAAAGATTCAAATACTTACAGGATACAGTGGAGAATAATAATTTATTCGGGTAACAGAAGAAGAGTACCTAACATTGAAGGAAGAAGTTTATTGGATACATGTGGTAGATACTTATTTAGGAATCTGAATATTTTTTGGTAGGTATGGTTCGAGGGATTGATTAATGTGTTATCAGTCAGAGCGGGGATGTCCCAGTTGATCATAATGTCTTTGGGTTTCTCATCTGGTGGACCGATGATGTAATGCTTACAGAGTTTCCAATAAATGAGAATTGCCACCTTGTGCTTTTCTGTATAAAACGTTTTCACCATCAGTGCTTCATAGTCAGCCACAAGCTCTTTTTACAGAATCTACAGGGTTCTTTCAGTGCTCGCTGTAAACCATCTTGTCTGTAATCCATTGTCCTATGCTGCAACTATCAATTGCTTGTACTTAGGTTTTAGTCCACTCCTTAAGTATTCATGTGTCCCATGTTGATCCACGAATAGTTTCTGGACTAATTTGTATTTCCCATTGTACTTGTGCATTTGCAACTGCTGAGTTTTTTTTTCTCTTCCTTTGCAAATTCTGTTGCTTCCTTCTCTTGTGTTACTGACTGATTTTTACCCATTCCTTCTACTTAGTTAAATTACTGATTTAATCTAAATTTAAATTGTTCTTTTTCCTAGATATTTTTGGGCCAGAAACCCAGAGCTCTGCCCAGTATTGTGCTAAGGTTCCATCCACTGAGTCTCTGTCAAAGCTCACTCCTACCCATCTAAACCAGGGGCTTGCGAGCTACTTTTAAAATGACCAAGTCAAAATGATCTACCAACAATAAAATTTTAAAAAAACACAACGCACACTGTACTCATAGAATTGTTAATTATCATTCCTATTCCGGGGTTTTTTCAAAGAGGTCAAAGCAGATGACTCTATGCACTATTACCTCAGTAACAATCATACAAAAATAGACAAATATACCCCCTCCCTTTTTACTAAACCACGATAGTAGTTTTTAGCGCAGGGAGCTGCGCTGAATGCCCAGCGCTGCTCTCGACGCTCATAGGCTCCCTGCGCTAAAAACCTCTATTGCGGTTTAGTAAAAGGGGACCATATTGTAAAATATAGAGAGCAGATATAAATTCAGACACATTTTGATCACTAAATTTAAAATAAAATCATTTTTCCTACCTTGTCTGGTGATTTCGTGAGTCTCTGGTTGCACTTTCTTCTTCTGACTGTGCATCCAATCTTTCTTCCCTTCTTTTAGCCTGTATGCTTCCTCTCCTCCTGACTTCATTCCCCCCCCCCCAACGTTTTCTTCTTCTCTCCCTGCCCTCTCTTTCTTTCTCTCTTCATGCCCCCTTTCTTTTTTCTGTTTCTCTTCTTTCCTTCTGTCTCCCTGCCCTCCCCCAAGCCACTGCCGCTGCCATCGGATAACAGGCCCCCAAAGCCGCCCGCCGCCGGCCAAGCTCTCCTTGCTTCGGGCCCACCAGCATTCCTCTCCCCGACGTCAATTTTGCCATCAGAGAGGAAGTTCCGCTGGCCACAACTTCCTCTCCGACGGCAGAATTGACGTCGGGGAGAGGAAGGCTGATCGGCCCAAGATCGACCTATTGGGAGAAATGCTGCCGGGTCCTGCCTTTGAGGAAACAAAAAGTAGGCAGGACCTGGCAGCAAGAAGAGCAAATCGCAAGCTTCACTGACCTGTCTCCCGCTTTAGCCCGCGAAAGGGGCTCTAACATGTGCGTGCCGGCTTCCCTTCTCTCTACCGCCCCCCCCCCCCCCCCCCCCCCCCCGGACATAACTTCCAGCTTCAGAGGGAAGAGAAGGGAAGCCGGTACAAGCACATGTTAGCCCCCGGAGCATAAATTCTCCAAGCCGGGGTTTTTTGTTTTTTTTTTTAATGTTGAGCAGCGGAGGCAGCAGCAGAATTCAGGAGCAGGCCAGTCAGGAGGGGAAAAAAGAGAAGGGAAGAAGGGAACCCGCTCTGTGATCGACTGGGGTCGCCTGAGCGAGCGACCTGTCGATCACGATCGACGTGTTGGACACCCCTGATCTAAACCATCCCAGCCGTTGAAACCCTCCCCAGCCCATCTTCAACCAAAAGGTCATATTCGGGGGACAGACCGTGCAAGTCTGCCCAGTATTGGCCTTAGTTCTTCAATATATACCATTATTTTCTGATTACAGATCCTCTATGTTCATCCCATGCTTTTTTGAACTCTTGTCACTATTTTCCTCTCCACCACTTCCCTTGGAAGCGCATTCCAGGTATCAACCACCCTCTCCGTAAAGAAGAATTTCCTAACATTACTCTTTTTTTATTATTATTTATCGATTTTAACATAAATTTACAATAAAAACTTCTTGTTAAAGTAATACAGTAAGTGTAATTGTTAATTTCACAAATTTAATACAGGAATAATTTTTATCCTTCCTTAGACCACAATTAAGAAATATTTTAAAGGGGGAATTTAGGCAAGAAAAGTAAAGAGAAGTCACATTTCAAGATACATAATTAAAGGAAAGGCTAAAGCACTATAATTCTGTCCCTTTTTTTTCTTCACTCAGTTATGCTGAGGTGATTCTCTTTAACTCCAGAAATGTATCTCACATCTACATATTTAACAATGCATTTGCAAGGGTAGGCTAATAAAAAAGTGGGCCACCAAAGCCCTTGTCTCTTGTCGCATAAAAAGAAACTGCTTTCTTCTTTCTTGTGTAGTTTTGGTAGCATCTAAGTATGCCCAAGTCCTTTTACCATTAAATATTTCTTTAGACCATCAAAAATATTGTTTCATAAAGGCATCCAAGTCCTGTTCAAAAATGAAAGATACCAGAAGAGTAGTTCTTCTCGAGGAATCTGACTCTCTATAACTCCTTGGTCTTGTTTAGATGATAGTGGAAGATAGTAAATCTTGTTCACCGGAAGAATAAGTTCAGCTGAATGCTTTAATATTTCCACCAAATAACTTTTAAACATATTGAAAGAGGAAATCCCAGAAGTTTTGGGGAAATTCAAAATTTGTATATGTAATCTTCGATTTAAATTTTCAGTATTCTCAATCTTTCTATGCAACACTGTTATCTTTGATCGCCAAAACCTAATAGTCCTGAAGAGACATAATCAGGCTCGAGGAATGGGCATCAACATGGCAGATGAGGTTCAATGTGGATAAGTGTAAAGTGATGCATGTCGGTAACAAAAATCTCATGCACGAATACAGGATGTCTGGGGTGGTACTTGGAGAAACCTCCCAGGAAAGAGACTTGGGAGTTCTGATTGATAAGTTGATGAAGCCGTCCACACAATGTGTGATGGAGGCTAAAAGGGCGAACAGAATGCTAGGAATGATAAAGAAGGGGATCACAAATAGATCGGAGAAGGTTATCATGCCGCTGTACCAGGCCATGGTACGCCCTCACCTGGAGTACTGCATCCAGCACTGGTTGCCGTACATGAAGAAGGACACAGTACTACTCGAAAGGGTACAGAGAAGAGCGACTAAGATGGTTAAGGGGCTGAAGGAGTTGCTGTATAGCGAAATATTAGAGAAACTGGACCTCTTCTCCCTTGAGCAGAGGAGATTGAGAGGGGACATGATCGAAACATTCAAGGTACTGAAGAGAATAGACTTAGTAGATAAGGACAGGTTGTTCACCCTCTCCAAGGTAGAGAGAATGAGAGGGCACTCTCTAAAATTGAAAGGGGATAGATTCCGTACAAACATAAGGAAGTTTTTCTTCACTCAGAGAGTGATAGAAAACTGGAACGCTCTTCCGGAGTCTGTCATAGGGGAAAACACCCTCCAGGGATTCAAGACAAAGTTGGACAAGTTCCTGCTGAATTGGAGCGTATGCAGGTAGGGCTAATCTCAGTTAGGATGCTGGTCTTTGACCAGAGGGCCACCGAGTGAGCGGACTGCTGGGCACGATGGACCACTGGTCTGACCCAGCAGCGGCAATTCTTATGTTCTTATGTATTCTAGATATTGAATTTTTTTGTCTCTCTATTTAGTTTGCTCCAGAGTTTTAGAAATTTTATCAGTTCTCCTCCTCCCAGGGCAAGTAGATGTCTTCAGTGTCCTAATATTACTCTTGAGTCTACCATCCCTCAACCTCAAATTATGCCTCTGGTTTTTACCATTTTCCTTTCTCTGGAAAAGATTCCCCCCCCCCCAATAGCGCGCGGTAAATATCGCGCGCTAAACGCTAACGCGTGCAAGTTAGTCTATGGACATGTTGGCGATTAGCGCACGCGTTGATTCAGCGCATGCTAAATTCACGCAAAAATGCTTAGCGCACTTTTGTAAAAGAGGCCCTTTGTTTTATGTTAATACCCTTCAAGTATCTGAACATCTGAATCATTGAATCATATCTCCCCTGTCCCTTCTTTTCTCTAGGGCAGTGTTTCTCAACCTTTTCAAGCCAAGTACCCCCTAAGCTTAACAAATACCAACTAAGTACCCCCGCCCAAACTCCACCCCTGACTCCCCCCCCCATAATAATAATACTAATTTTAATGCAATTTCTTCCATCCATTTTTCATATACACACAAGATAATCATATTAATACTTAATGGTAACCACAAAATTTAAAAAACACAAAGCACACTGTACGCAGAGAAAAGGTTAATTATTTATGTTCAGGTTTTTTTCAAAGAGGTCAAGTCAGATGACTTTAAAATATGCAATGTCACTTCAGTAACAAGTATAGAAAAACAGACAAATATAGTGCAAAATATAGACAGCAGATATCAGTTCTCAAAACTGACACATTTTGATCACTAAATTGAAAATTAAATCATTTTTCCTACCTTTGTTGTCGAGTCTCTGGTTGCACTTTCTTCTGACTGTGCATCCAATTCTTTCTTTCCTTCCTTCACCTGAAAATTTAAAAATAAGAAGGGTGAGAAAGACGTCAAGATTTGAATGGACAGAGGCAAAAAGAAAAACTTAAGAAAGCTGAATGGGAAAAATCAATACGTTGGAGACAGACATAAGAAGGGAATGGAACAAGAGAGAAAATGGACAGCAGACACTAGAAAAAGAAATTAGTACAAGATAAACAAAAAGTAAAAAGATAAACTGGGACCAAGATGATGGAAAAACAAAATGACCAGACAAGAAAAGGTAGAAAAAATAATTTTATTTTCTATTTTGTGATTACAACATCAGATTTGAAATGTGTATCCTGCCAGAGCTGGTGTTAGACAGCAAACATGAACTAGGACCTAAAAGAGAGGAAAAATCTTTTTTATTTATTTTGTTTACATCACAGAGCCAGTATGAGGTTGGAGAGGTTGTAACCCTATACTTCTACTAAGACTAAGGGCTCCTTTTACTGAGCTGCGATAGTGTTTTTAGCACGTGCTAAACCTGGCAATTTAGCGCGTGCTAAACCTGCTATCGCAGCTTAGTAAAATGAGCCCTAAGTATCTTAATAAAAAATTTGACCTGCAACTTAGCCTATGTTTTAGATTTCGGCCCCTGTATTAGACTATATCATTCTTGTCTGTACAAGATTTTTTGCCTGATATGTTGAGAGAAACTTGATAGATAAATTAAAAACAAAATCTGTTTTGTGTTCACAGCTGAAGCGCCAGGAATGGGACCGCAGAAAACAAAAGCAAATAGGGTTGGAAGTGTGCTAGACTCTGATTGATTTTCAGAGGATTGTGTTCGTGATGAGCTCACTAAACTAAAGCGATGGGACCAGATGGTGTACATCCAAGGGTACTAAAAGGGAAGTTTTGACAGCTCCACTGGCTGACCTTTTCAATGCTTCTCTAGAGTCAGGAGTGGTACTGGAGGATTGGAGAAGGGTGGATGTTATCCCTCTCCACTAAAGTGGAAGTAAGGAAGAAGTAGGGAACTATAGGCCGGTAAGTCTGACATCTGTAGTAAGTAAATTAATGGAAACACTTTTAAAACAGAGAATAGTGCAATTTCTGGAATCCTGTGGATTACAGGACCCAAGGCAACATGGATTCACTAGAGGCAAGTCTTATCGGACAAATCTGATCAATTTCTTTGGGTGACCAGAGAATTGGATAGAGGGAGAGCGTTAGATGTGGTATATTTAGATTTTAGCAAAGCCTTTGACAGTGTTCCACACTGGCATCTGATAAATAAACTGAGTGCTCTTGGGATGGGCCCCAAAGTAACGGACTGGGTCTTGAACTTGTTGAGTGGAAGGTGAGGGTATTGGTCAGCGAAGATCTCTCTGAGGAAAGAGATGGTAGCAGTGGTGTATATCAAGATTCGTTTTCTTGGGCCTGTTCTTTTTAACATTTTTGTAAGCGATATTGCTGAAAGGCTGGCGGGTAAGATTTGCCTCTTTGCAAATGATACCCCTAATGATATGAAGGACCTAGCTGAAATTTGGCAGCTAATATTTATGCTAAGAAATGCAACGTCATACATTTAGGCTGCAAAATCCTGAGGGAACGGTACAGTTTAGAGAGTGAATGAAGAATCTTTGTTCACATATGAAGAGTGGGACTTGGATGCGATAGTATGTGATGATTTTAAGGTGAGCAAACAGGTTGAAAAAGTGACAGTGAAAGGTAGAAGCGTGCTAAGGTGCATAGGGAGAGGTAAGGCCAGAAGGAAAAATATGTATTGATGCACCTGTATAAGACTCTGGTGAGAGCTCATTTAGAATATTATGTAGAATTCTGGAGACTGTGCCTTCAAAAAGATATACACTTCTCCCTCCGTATTTGCGGTGGATGCGGGCAGCAAATAGGCACGAAAATGGAAAAACCGCGAATAACTATTGAAACCAGCGATTTCAGGGCAGGCAAGCAAGCAGTGATTTCAGGGCAGCCAACCAGCGATTTCATGCATGCTGGGAAGAAGCCTTTCTCTCTAGGGATGGTGGGAAGCAGTGTTTTTCTCAGTGCACATTGGGGAAACATGGAAGCAGCGAATTTGTGAGAGAAAGCATGGAAGCAGCGATTTTCAGAGGTACAGTAATGGGAAGTGATTTTTTTATCGGTACTGTACAGTAAAAAGAAAAAAACTTTAGTGATGACATTTTTTGGGGGGAGAAGTCAGCAGCCGAAAAATCGCAAATAAGCGAAACCGCGAATACGGAGGGAGAAGTGTAAACAGGATGGAGTCAGTCCAGAGAAAGGCAACAAAAATGCGTACAGGGACAGACTTAAAATAGTTTGGAGGAAAGGTGGGAAAGGGGAGAGATGATAGAGATATGTAAATACACGAGGCAAGTCTCTTTCAATTGAAAGGAAACTGCAGAGTGAGAGGGCCTAGAATGAGATTAAGAGGTGATAAGCTCAGGAATAATTTAAGGAATTACTTTTTTACTGAAAGGGTTGTAGATGCATGGAATAGTCTCCCAGTAGAGGTTGGTGGAGACAGACTTTATCTGAATTCAAGAAAGTGTTGGACAGGTATGTGGGATCTCTTAGGGAGATGAGGGGATTGTGGATGCTGTGGATGGGCAGACTTGATGGGCCATTTGGCCTTTTATCTGCCGTCATGTTTCTATGCTTCTTTTGGGACATTGCCAAGTAGTTGTAATCTGGATTGGCTACTTTTGGAAATTGGATGCTAGGCTTCATGGACCTTCAGTTTGTCTCAGTATGGCAATTCTTATGTTATCCCAGGATAAGAAGTCATCATATTCTCACATGTGGATGATGTCATCCACGGAGCCCCGTTACGGACAGTTTTAAAAATACATCATCACTTTAAGAACTTGAAAGAGTTTGCAAACTGCCTGCACTGCGCACGTGCCTTCCCGCCTGACGTAGGCTCATGGTACTTCAGTTCTTATTTTTCTGCTAAGCTAAGAAGTCATGTTTCTGAACGCTGTTCACTTTTTTCCTTTGCCTTCCTGCTCACACGTTTTTCCCGTTTTAATTGTCTTTTAAATTTATTTATTAGTAAAAAAAAAAAAAAAGAAGACAAGTCTTTTTCTTCTCTTTTTTTCCTCGTGGTTTTTTTTGCTGTCAAGAACTTCACTTTTTCTGTCAACCATTGAGTTTGATTTGGCTCATGCGGTCTTTCCATCCATGTCTAGGCCGTTAACGGGCTTCAAAAAGTGCTGCAGGTTCATAGGCCAATTTCTATCACCGACCCACACAGTTGGTGCTTGCAGTGCCTTGGACCTGAGCACTGGGTGGTATCCTGTGCTCAGTGTTCCACCCTGCAGAAACGTTTCCATCAAGAGCCAGAAACTTCAACAGGAGAAGTTGTTCGGGACAAGCATGGACACCAAGAAGACATCGCAACCTTCAACATCAAAGACATTGACACTGGCATTGGGAGACCTTGCTCTGTCCGGTAAGCCAACTAAGAAGCCACCAGCTTCCCAACCGGTGTCGCAGGTCAATCTTGCATCAAGTTCCTCGATGCTTACCAAGCAGCAATGACCACTTTTTTGGCTTGCCTCAACATCAAGGTGTGCATCCTTATCGAGGTCACCATCAACAATGCAAACCACAGCACTGATGGTACTGGCAGATAAGCCAGAAGTACCAGTGCTTTCCTTTTGTGAAAAGCTTGATGTACTTTTCAAGCCGAGTTGGGTGATGCATTCAAATTGCTTACCCCAATATCGACTCCCTCGGTACCGGCCCATCCTCAGCATAATGCCTCAGGGATACCACAGCTGCCTCTCTGGAATGGCATAGATGCTCCATGCCTTGATATCGTTCATCTCATCGCAGGTCTAGTTCTCCACTGAGGCATCATCGTACCTCCTCTTCTTCTCGACACTCGAAGACCAGTAAGCATTGTTCCTCCTCACATGCTTCAAAAAGAAAACATTCGCTTTTCCTCACGTTCTTCAAAGAGGAAAAGAGCTTTGCGTCATACCTCATTATCGTCATCAGATCGGCATTGGACTGGATGTAAGCATCAATTTTCTTGACACACTCCCTCACCAAAGCACTTTTATGACTCTGACTTACAGTCTGATTCAGCTGAGGACTTGTCTGAGTCTGTAATGGAGGCTTGTGACACTCCCTCGGGAAAATCTCCACAGAAGTCTCCACCAAGGGCTAAATCTCCTACTGAAAGACTTTTTTTCACTAAATTTATTAGGCAGTTGGGAAAAGAGCTCCCAGTCAAGACAGAAGCTGATTCTGCCTACAGTCCTGAATATTTGGAGGCTTTAGATTATGATGAGCCTCCTAAAGAACTTCTCAGACTAGTGTTACATGGTATTCTTAAAGAAACTCTTCACAAGAATTGGGAAACGCCCTATTACAGTGGCTCCCAGAAAATTGGACTCTCTGTCTTCACCTGGTTTTGTCAAACCACAGCTTTAGCACCAGTCATTAGTGGTGGAGTTGACTTTGAAAAAGTCTATTTCATCAAGAGTCTATGCCTCACTGCCACCAGGGCGTGAAGAGTGAACCATGGACAAATTTGGACGTCGCCTGTACCAAAATTCCATGTTGGCGAACAGTGTACTAAATTACAATTTCTATATCTCCTGCTATAACAAGCATCTAGTTTGGAAATTGCCTTCTTTTGACAGAACATAAGCGATGCCTCTGCTGGGTCAGACACGAGGTCCATCGCGCCCAGTAGCCCACTTACGTGGTGGCCCAACAGGTCCAGGACCTGTGCAGTAATCCTCTATCTATACCCTTCTATCCCCTTTTCCAGCAGGAAATTGTCCAATCCTTTCTTAAATCCCAGTACCGTACTCTGCCCTATTACATCCTCTGGAAGCGCATTCCAGGTGTCCACCACACGTTGGGTAAAGAAGAACTTCCTAGCATTTGTTTTGAATCTGTCCCCTTTCAACTTTTCCGAATGCCCTCTTGTTCTTTTATTTTTTGAAAGTATGAAGACTCTGTCCCTCTCTACTCTCTCTTTGCCCTTCATGATCTTGTAAGTCTCTATCATATCCCCTCTAATTCTCTTCTCCAGAGAAAAGAGTCCCAGTTCTCCAGTCTCTCAGTGTATGAAAGGTTCTCCATACCCTTTATCAAGCATGTCGCTCTCCTCTGAACCCTCTCAAGTATCGCCATATCCTTCTTAAGGTACGGCGACCAATATTGGATGCAGTACTCCAGATGCGGACGCACCATCGCCCGATACAACGGCAGGATATCTTCTTTTGTTCTGGTTGTAATACCCTTCTTGATTATACCTAGCATTCTATTCGCTCTCTTAGCCTCCGATGCGCAGTGTGCCGTTGGCTTCATTGTTTTGTCCAAAATTACCCCCAAGTCCCTTTATTGGGTACTCTCACTCAATAACATCCCTCCCATTGTATATCTGTACCTCGGGTTTCTGCTTTCTACATGCAATACTTTACATTTCTCTACATTGAACTTCATCTGCCATCTCGTCGTCCACTCCCTAGTTTGTTCAGGCCCCTTTGTAATTCTTCGCAGTCTTCTTTAGTCTGAGCACCACTAAATAGTTTGGTGTCGTATGCAAATTTTATTATTTTGCACTTCGTCCCTGTTTCTATATCATTTATAAACATATTGAATAGTAGCGGTCGGAGCACCGACCCCTGCGGAACACCACTTGTGACCCTCCTCCAGTCCGAGTAGTGGCCCTTTACTCCTACCCACCAACCAATTCCTGATCAATCTATGTATGTCTCCTTCCACCCCATGGTTCTTCAGTTTCCAAAGTAGGCGATCATGGGGTATCTTGTCAAGTGCAGTAAGTTCGTTAGGCACGATCTCCCCTTGCAGAAGCCGTGTTAGCTTGTTTTTAGAAGTTTATTTCTTTCAAAATGCTCATTGATGCTGTCTTTTACCAGCGCTTCCACCATTTTCCCCGGAACCGAGGTCAGACTCACCGGTCTGTAGTTCCCCGGGTCACCTCTTGATCCCTTTTTAAACATGGGCGTAACATTGGCTATTTTCCAATCCTCTGGGATCATTCCTGTTTTCAGGGATAGATTGCGAACTTGCTGCAGCAGTTCCGCTATTTCCTCCTTTAGTTGTTTCAGAACCCTTGGGTGGATTCTGTCTGGGCCCGGCGATTTGTCAGTTTTTATTTTTTCTAACTACCTGCGTACGTCTTCAAGGCTTACTTCCATGGATGTTAATTTATCTGTTTGGTCTCCTTTGAAGATTTTTTCAGGTTCTGGTATATTGGATGTGTCCTCTTTTGTAAATACAGACGAAAAGAACATGGTTAGTCTTTCCGCCACTTCTTTCTTCTCCTTCACCACTCCCTTCCTGTCTCTGTCATCCAGCGGTCCCACCTCCTCCCTAGCCGGCTGCTTCCCTGTAACATATCTGAAGAACAGTTTGAAATTTTGTGCTTCCTTGGCTAGCCTTTCTTCATATTCTCTTTTGGCTTTTTTTAACCATACGGTGACATTCTTTTGAATACTTCTTGTGCTCGTTCCAGTTCTCCTCAGTTTTGCCCTTTTTCCATTTCCTGAATGAATTCTTCTTGTCACTTTCTTCACTTCTTTGGTTATCCACGCCGGGTCTTTTGTTCGATTCTTTTTGCATCCTTTTCTGAATCTTGGGATATGCAGATTTTGCACCTCGATCACCATGTCCTTGAATAAAGACCAGGCTTGCTCTACAGTCTGCCATTTCTTTGAGGTGTTCCTAAATTTCTTCCTTACCATTACTCTCATCGCTTCATAGTTTCCCTTCTTGAAGTTAAAAGTTGTCGCTATTGTCCTTTTTCCCTTCGGTGTTCCTACTTCAACTTTGAACTTGATCATATTGTGATCGCTGTTTCCTAATGGTCCCACTACTTCCACTTCCTTCACAGGTCCTCTCAGCCCACTTAGGATTAGATCCAGAGTGCCATTTCCTCTCGTTGGTTCTCCAACAACCTGCTCCATGAAGCAATCTTGTGTAGCCTCCAGGAATTCTGTCTCCCTAGCGCATCTTGAGTTTCCAAGACTCCAGTCTATCCCGGGGTAGTTGAAATCTCCCATAATAACCGTGTTACCGCTTTTGCATTCTCGCTTCATCTCGGCTTCCATTTCTTCATCGACATCTCCGGTTTGCCCGGGTGGACGATAGTATAGGCCCATCTTTATTTCAGGCCCTTTCCTTCCTGGTATTTTAACCCTTAGCGATTCCAGCTTGTTGGTCATCTCTGCTTTGTCCATTCTTGTCGATTGTATGCTTTCTTTTATGTATAGGGCTATTCCACCTCCTTTCTGTCCTGACGATAGAGCTTGTACCCCGGCAGTGCTGTATCCCATTTGTTTTCCTCATTCCACCATGTTTCAGCGACTCCAATGATGTCTATGTCCTCTGCATTGGTCATGGCTTCTAATTTCCCCATTTTGTTTCTTAGGCTCCTTGCATTAGTATATACGCAATTTAGATCCAGGTGTTTCCCTATCTGGACGATTGACTGATCAAAGATCCAACCTCACAAGGGATTATGACAGCGACTCAGTTGACAATTTTCTTCCTTCAGCAGTTGGAGTTTAAAATCAATTTTCTCAAATCCCAACTTCAACCCTCTCAGAATCTGCAATTTATCGGAGCTCTGCTAGACACCATTCATCTCGGAGCGTTTCTCCCTCAGCAAAGACAAGAGAATTTGTTTCAGCTTTGCAATCAAACTTATCTTCCATTAATCTCGGCCAGACAAATGATGGTACTCCTGGGTCACATGGCTTCTACTGTGCATGTTATGCCGTTTGCAAGGCTTCATCTCAGGACGCCTCAATGGATTCTTGCATCTCAGTGATCTCAAGCTCTTGACCCACTGTCTCAACACATTACAGTCATGTCTTCACTTTGACAATCTCTGCAGTGGTGGATGAATCAATCTTTCTGGAGAGTTTTTATTCCAAACACCTCCACATCAGATGGTTCTAACCAAGGACTCGTCCACCTACGCTTGGGGAGCTCATCTGGATGGTCTTTCCACTCAAGGTCACTGGTCTACCCAGGATCAGCTTTGCCATATCAATCTCTTAGAGAGATTTACAATGCTCTTAAGGCATTTCAGCACATTGTGCCCAACCATGTCCTTCGAATCTGCATGGACAATCATGTGACAATGTATTACATAAACAAGCAAGGAGACATGGGCTCTCCTTCTTTGTCAAGAGGCCCAGAAGATTTGGAACTGGGCGATTGCCCGCAACATATTTTTGAAAGCAGTATACATTCAAGGGGAACAAAATTCTCTTGCAGACAAGACTCAGCAGGTTTCTTCAGCCACACGAGTGGACGCTCAACTCTGCAGTTCTGTAACACATATTCTCTCTCTGGGGGACTCCTCGGATAGACCTGTTTGTGTCCCCCCCCCCCCCCACAATCACAAGCTGCCCTAGTTTTGCTCCAGGCAGTACTTTCCCCAATGTCTGGAAGCAGATTCTTTTCTTCTGGATTGGACGCATAAGTTTCTCTCTGTGTTTCCTCCAATTCCTCTCATCCTCAAGATGCTCGTCAAGTTAAAACAGGAATCGGCCAACAATGATTCTGATAGCTCCTTGATGGCCCAGGCAACCCTGGTTCTCCCTTCTATTTCAACTCAGTATCAGGGAATCAATGCCTCTTCAGATTTTTCCATCTCTTCTCACGTAGAGTCACGGATCTCTTCTACATTCCAATCTTCAGTCTTTACATCTGACAGCTTGGTACCTCTCGGGCTGACGTTGGCTAAGTTCATCTTTCTCATCCTGTCTTCTTACGTCCTTTGCCAGATACGGTCTCCAAAACTGAACTCAATACTCCAGGTGGGGCCTTACCAATGACCTGTACAGGGGCATCAATACCTTCTTTCTTCTACTGGCTACGCCTCTTTATACAGCCCAGCATCCTTCTGGCAGCAGCCACTGCCTTGTCACACTGTTTTTTTGCCTTTAGATCTTCGGACACTATCACCCCAAGGTCCCTCTCCCCATCCGTGCATATCAGCTTCTCACCTCCCAGCATATACGGTTCCTTCTGATTATTATTATTTTTTTTAAACATGTTTTTATTGAAAGTGAAAAAGGTCACAACAAAACTCAGGCAAGATACAAAGCATAAGTGCAAAAACAGCCAAACATCACAGATAAGCATCAAGAATAAGAAGAACAGCAACTCCCCTGGTCTTGGTCCCCCATGAGCGCAGCAGAACAAGAAGGCACTACGGGGAAAGCTCAGATCGCCCAGGGGTGGCGCAATAGAACAAGAAAGTATTAAAAAACAAAGATCTAGCGTCACAACCTTCCACCATTTTGTGTTTAAACGTCCCCAAAGGGGACCAACCACTGCGCTCTCCACCTCACTCACACCCTCAACCAATCCATATCCTTCTGATTATTAATCCCCAAATGCATTACTCTGCATTTCTTTGCACTGAATTTTAGTTGCCAGGAATTAGACCATTCCTCTAACTTTTGCAGTGGAAAATATGAAAAAGGTTCTGCAAAAGTTAGAGGAATGGTCTAATGCCTGGCAACTGTTTCCAAGTAGATCCAACACAGTTAACTCCTGTACTATACCTTGCATTCCACTAAGGTCCAAATCTAAATAGTCCAGGTAAATATGAGATAGTTCGCTTGTTCCAGATGACTGATTTTCTAAAAGGTATTTTCATAACCTACTTAAACAAAAAGAAACTTTAGATTCTGGAAATTCAAGTCATGGAACAAGCTTTTAGGTCACTACTTAATCCTGCCTACATATTTGCCAAATCCTTGCAAGACAATCTCATATGTACACAGCTATCTTCTGAAACAATAAGTTATTTCATGTGACTGATGATCTACAATCTCTTCGTCCACGAGATCATTTTCAGCACATCTTAGAATCCTACAATACAGTGGTGCCTCACACAACGAACTTAATTGGTTCCAGGAGCAAGTTTGTTATGCGAAAAGTTCGTTATGTGAAACGCGTTTTCCCATAACAATACATGTTAAAAAAAATAATTCGTTCTGTAGCATAAAATATGCTAAGATGACATAAAAAAAGATACATTTTTTGTTATTATTTTTATTTAGATACATCTAAAAACATACATCTCCCTGTCCTTTTACTTCCACTATCTTCCTATCCCATCTCTATTCCCTTTTGTCCCTCTCCCCATGATCAATCATCTCACCACCTCTCTCTTCCCTCACCCTCAGGGTTCAAGATTGCTTCCACTCTTTTTCCTGTTGTTCTCTCTGCCTGTCACCCTATGATTTAGCATCCCTTCTGCCCTTGTCCAATATTTCCCCTTCTCTCCCTCCCTCTCATCCCCTGCTCCAACATACCGTATTTCGACTGCCCTTCCATCCCCAGGCCTGCCAACTTCCACTCATTTACTGCTTTCTCCCACCTCTGCCAAAGCCCGCCCCCCCCCCCCCGCAGTGATCGGCAACACCAGGCACCCCCCCTCAATCGGTGAAACAGGGCCCCCCCTCGATCGGCGAAACAGGGCCACCCCTCGATCGGCGAAACAGGGCCGGCGACTGCTTTCTCCCGCTGCTGTTGAAGTCTGTAAACAACTTTAACACAAGCCACGGGGCTCTAACAGTGCGTATGCTGCCAACGGCTTCCTTCCTCCTTCCTCTCCCCTCATGATGTAACTTCCCATTTGGTTGATGGAGGAGGGTAGCCGGTAGCGTCACGCACACTGCGCGGAAGGATGCAGCTCGGGCGACTTCATTGTGTGAAACGAAGTTCGTTGTGGGAAGCAAGACCTGAAGTTCGTTGTGCGCAGCGTTCGCTGTGCGAGGCGTCTGTTATGCGAGGCACCACTGTACTTCTTTGGGGGTAGAGGAGGAGAGGATGACTGGCTTAGCAATTGCCTCCTGCTTCTCTGTGTTTCTAAATCAATCAGAATGGACTTCCATTAGGCTAGGACACTGTAAGCTTGCATTCATAATTAACTGGGGTGGGGCAAGACTCCTGTGGGGTTTTTTTTAATATCCTTTCTTAACTCACTCAGGCCAATGACTGAGACCCATTCCCTTCCACCATCAACCAAGCTGAGAACTGTTACTATCACTAATTGGTAACTGGGACTCCCTTTGAACATTCCCAGCCTTAGGCCTGTATCTCTGGAATATAAAGCTCATGTAACTCCAGAGTTCTAGGCAGCTGCCTTAATCCTTCCTGGATGCTAGCTGATGGGACACACAAAATTATTTATTTGCTTGGGACCAAGGCCAGGACCAACTTCCAAGCTGGGGGACCTGCTGAAAGCATGCACCAGACAATCTCCTCTCTCCCCCAATAACTCATACCACACCAGGTATTGCACTTCAAACTCAACTTTACTCCTTCTTATTGATGAAAAAGGCATTCCACTTGAATGTTTCCAACTCTCTAATAATTTAAACTTATATACAATATCTCCAATCCTTAGAATGAATTGGTCAACTGGAAGGAGAATTTCCAAAGACCCTTTTGGTGCCAAAACCAGATCTTAAATCCCCTCTGGGGGTGTAGCTACTGTCACTATACCACCCTCCTGGTATAGGGGCTGCTTTGGTCTCTTCCATGCTCTGCTTCCAGAAACTACCAGGAACCCCCTGACATGGGTCTCTAGCAGTTTTACTAGTGCTAGCAGGTCTGCACACTGTATGAACTTCCTTTATCTGTCTCTGCAGGTGCAGCTAGTTCAAATCTTAAACAGTCAACCAAAGGCTGCTCTAATTACTAGAGCTGCTATATACAACCAAGGCTTCAAAAAACTCCAGTAGCACTAAAGATGAATTAAACAAATCGGTCATTGGAGACACATGTGCCCATAATATAGTGCCTGTGTTTCCATAAGGCTACATTCAATAAATAAAAACAGAAGGTAAAATTATGTCTTTAACTGATAATTTTCTTTCCTTTAGTCACAGCAGATGAATCCAGAGACTAGTGGGATTACATCCATCAACCAACAGGTGGAAATAGGGATTACATCCATCAACCAACAGGTGGAAATAGAGAGCACTGAGTTGTCCTCTGATATATCTTGGATGCACAGCCTCCTGGCCAACCAGTATAGGTCTTCTCAGAACAGTTGAAATAAAGCACATAAAAGGCATGAAACATCTGTCCCTCATATGCGCTACCTGAACCACTGATGCTTTTAAATCGATAATGCAAATTCAGCCAAAAAGCATGCCCCAAACTGCGCCTGAGAGCGACAAACCTCGCAACAGGGTGGAGCTCTGGATTCATCTGCTTTGACTAAAGGAAAGAAAATTATCAGGTAAAGACATAATTTTACCTTCCTTGTCATCAACAGCAGATGAATCCAGAGACTAGTGGAATGTACCAAAGCAGTCCAAACGTAGTAAGGGAAATAAATAAGCTAACGTGAAATCCCCCGTTCCCAAATCCTGCCCTGCGGCACACGTCCAAGGAGATATGAAATTCCAGAGTATGTATCCCACGATCATACAGAAGCTAACTCCCATAGCACATGTGAGCAGGAGCAATCCTCGCCTGAGAGCACCACGCTGTAGAATTTAAGTTTCAAGTTTTATTAAAAATTTGATTAATCGCCTAAACAAAGTTTCAAGGCAATGAACAATAAAATACAACCCATAGGTTTAATTTTTACAATTAAGGACTTACTAAACAATGACTAGAGACTTACTGGTACAATGGGGTAATAAAGGGAAGAACTACAATATAATAATAGGAAATAACAAAAGGAAAGGGAGCAAATAATGTCTAAAGTTCTGCTAAAAGAAGGAGTTAAAAGTTAACAGTCATAAGTTGTCCTGAAAAGGGCGTTCAAGTATTAAAAGCGTCTCTGAATAAAAAAGTTTTTAATTTAGATTTGAACTGATCCAATGATGGTTCTTCCCTTAGATCCTGTGGAGTGGCGTTCCAAATAGAAGGAAAACCAAACAAAAACTGCAGACAGTGTACAAGATGCAAGCAAAATTTATTGTACCAAAGTTAAAATGCAGTGATATAAAACCTTTTTACCAATCAAGGGACCCGACACAGTCCGGCACACTGCTGCCAGTGTTCTCCCTAGCGCCTTTTAGCTGGGTGCTCCACCTGGCTAATTTAGGTGAGCGCCCGGCTGTTATCTGTTGCAAATCCTGCTGCCGCCGCTGCTCAACATTATTAAAAAAAACCTCACTGGTTTGGAGATTTCCCGGGCTGACTCGGCACAGCCTGAAGAGCTGCCGAAAGTTCAGTGTTTGACTACCACCTGACTTTTTTTTAAAAAATAAACGGCAGTAAGCGACTTGAACCCATGATCTGGGGCTCTAATGATACCACTGTATGTGCCGGTTTCCCTTCTCTTCCCTCCAAAACCTTAAATTATGTCCCGAGGGGGGGTAAGGAAGAGAAGGGAAGCCAGCATGGACAGTGGTACCATTAGAGCCCCGGAGCATGCAGGAGATAGGTCAGCGATGGAGGGAAGCTTTAAACTTGCTGCTCTTTCTTGCTTCGGGCCTTTCGCTGCCAAGTTCTGCCTACTTTCTGTTTCTGCGAAGGCAGGACCTGGCAATGAGGAAGACCCGAAGCAAGCAAGAGTTGCAAGTTGTAAGCTTCCCTCTGTTGGTGACAAAAACGGAGGAGGGGTAGCACTATATATCAAGGAAGAAATCAAAGTTACCAGAATCACAGGTGTCAGGTATACAGGGGAGTCCCTCTGGGTGAACCTTGCCAGGGGAAGTGGCAAATGCCTGTATCTGGGCATTGTATACAGGCCTCCTAAACAACAGGACGACAGAGACAAAGAATTAATTGAAGACACCGAGACCTTCACTCTGCGTGGAGACACTGTACTGTTAGGGGATTTCAACATGCCAGATATAAACTTGAACAAAGTTTCAGCCACGACCGGCAGCAGCAGAAGGCTACTAACATCTATACGGGGGGCACGACTCAAACAGATGGTTCTGCAGCTCACGAGGGATCAGGCAATTCTCGACCTGATACTCACCAATGGAGATAGCGTCACAGAGGTTTTGGTAGGTGAGGCGCTGGCCTCCAGCGACCACAAAATGGTGTGGTTTCACCTAAGGAAGGGATCCACGAGGTCGAACACGTCAACAAAGGACCTTAACTTTAAGGGTACTGACTTTGAGAGCATGGGAAATTTTGTCTATGAGGCACTGCAAACCCAAGACACAACAGATGATGTGGAGGTCATGTGGTCAGCTCTGAAATCTACCCTACAGGAAGCAACCAATCTCTTTATAAGGACCGTGAGTAAACGGTGGAGAAATAACAAACCCCAATGGTTCTCTGCAGAGATCTCAGAACTCATAAAACAGAAGAAAAGAGCATTTTTATCCTACAAACGATCACAACAACCAGAAGACAAAGAAGCTTATCTAGAAAGATCTAGAACTGTTAAAACAGCAGTCAGATATGCCAAACTCAGGATGGAAGAAGATTTAGCTAGGAATATTAAAAAAGGGGATAAATCCTTCTTCAGGTATGTTAGTGATAGAAAGAGGAATACAGACGGGATAGTGCGCCTAAGGAAATCCGACGGCAGCTTTGCAGAATCAGACTCCGATAAAGCCGAATTACTGAACAAATACTTCTGCTCAGTATTTACCTGTGAGGCACCAGGATCCGGCCCACAGCTGCAAACAAGAGAGAGCTCAGAAGACCCATTCAGGAATTTTGAATTTTCCACCAGCAGCATGTACCAAGAATTGTCAAGGCTCAAAGTGTATAAAGCCATGGGACCAGATAATTTGCACCCCAGAGTGCTTAGGGAACTGAGAGATGTCCTGGCAGAGCCATTAGCCGCGCTCTTCAATCTTTCTCTGAGCACGGGAAAAGTTCCATTAGACTGGAAAACAGCTAACATCATCCCGCTCTACAAAAAGGGATGCAGGTTAGAGACTGCAAATTACAGACCGGTAAGTCTCATGTCAATAGTGTGCAAGCTTATGGAAACATTGATTAAACACAAATTAGACATAGTTTTGGACGACGAGAGACTGAGGGATCCACACCAGCATGGATTTACAAATAATAATAACTTTATTTTTGTATACCACCATACCCAGAAGAGTTCTAGGCAGTTCACATTAGTTAGAACAAATTACAAGAGGTTACATGCCAAATTGAACATAGAATTGCGAACAGCAAGGAGAAAGAATTTACACATGGGTACATACCAAAATTGATCATAGAGTTGCGAATAGCAAGGAGAAAGTAGTTACAAGTGGTTACATTCCAAATTGAT
Organism: Geotrypetes seraphini; assembly: GCF_902459505.1. Classification (NCBI taxonomy): domain Eukaryota; kingdom Metazoa; phylum Chordata; class Amphibia; order Gymnophiona; family Dermophiidae; genus Geotrypetes; species Geotrypetes seraphini. The sequence goes on along the minus strand of NC_047098.1, from coordinate 70,681,061 downwards.
CATAGAATTACGAACTACAAGGAGGAAGAAGGGGGGAGAGGAGGGAGAAGGGGAGTTCCTGCCAATCCAACCTGATCAGCTTCTTTGATTGGGTAACAAAAGAACTAGATAAAGGAGAGTCCCTAGATGTGTTGTATCTGGACTTCAGCAAGGCCTTTGATAGCGTCCCACACCGCAGACTTTTGAACAAGATGAGTTTGTTGGGGCTAGGAGAAATACTGCATGGGTTAGGGACTGGCTCAGTGGCAGACATCAGAGGGTGGTAGTAAACGGTACTCCCTCTGAAATGTCGGAAGTACACAGTGGAGTACCGCAGGGCTCGGTCCTGGGTCCAATCCTATTTATCTTCATACAAGATCTGCTTCAGGGTAAAATTGCATTATTTGCCGATGATGCTAAATTATGCAATAGTGGGCGGTGATACCATGCCCGATGCTATGACACAGGACATACTTTTTCTGGAGCACTGGTCTTCTATTAGGCAGCTGAATTTTAATACCAAGAAGTGTAAAGTTATGCACCTTGGTAGCAGAAACCCATGCAGAACCTACACTCTGAATGGTGAGACCTTAACCAGAACTGTGGCAGAACGGGACCTGGGAGTAATCATTAGTGAAGATATGAAGGCAGCCAATCAAGTAGAGAAAGCCTCATCCAAGGCTAGACAAATGCTGGGTTGCATTCGGAGAAGCTTTGTCAGCCGAAAGCCTGAGGTGGTAATGCCGCTGTACAGGTCCATGGTGAGACCACATCTGGAATACTGTATACAATTTTGGAGGCCACATTATCGGAAGGATGTGCTAAGAATGGAATTGGTTCAGCGATTGGCCACCAAGAGGGTCTCAGGGCTCAAGGATGTCCCTTATGAAGAACGACTAGGTAAGTTGCACCTTTACTCTCTCGAGGAACGCAGGGAGAGGGGTGACATGATAGAGACGTTCAAATACGTTACTGGCCGTATTGAGGTGGAAGAAGACATCTTCTTCCTTACAGGCCCTACGGCGACAAGAGGGCATCCGCTAAAAATCAGGGGCGGGAAATTCCATAGTGACACTAGGAAGTACTTCTTCACCGAAAGGGTGGTTGACCGTTGGAATGATCTTCCACTTCAGGTAGTTGAGGCCAATAATGTGACTGACTTTAAGAACAAATGGGATCAACACATGGGTTCACTTCAAAGAAGAACTTAGGGGGGAGGGTTATTTGAGTGGGCAGACTTGTTGGGCTGAGGGCCCTTTTCTGCCATGATATTCTATGTTTCTATGTTTATGGGAGATAGGTCAGCGACGGAAGGAAACTTACAACTTGCCTTAGTCTGTCTGTAGCGAATCTGCCAACAGGTGTATGAGATGGGAAGGGGGATGGGAAGAGAAACTGAAATTTGAAAACTTTGTCTTTTAACCAAAAGTCTTTTTGCCCCTCCCTCTTTTTTTTTTTTTTGCTTCCTGTTCTTAGCTCTAGACATGTGGGCTGAGTTCAGTTTCCTGTCTTTGTCTTCTGTCCCTTCATGCTTTCCTAGCTATTTAGTTACATATTCAGAGTTAAAAGTTTTATTTGATATTTCTTTTTCATAACAGATACATAAAATTGTGTTGTGTGTGGTGTGGTATGCATGTTTAGTATCCCAAAATGTGTATGTGTGTCTGGAAATATATACAATATTCAAATAAGGTAGTGTTATAAAGAATATATACTTTTGTTGCTCTCAAGTTTTATACTGGAATGTGAAAACGACAGCTTGGCAGAGACCTCTCTGACCTTCAAGGGGGCCCTGTGTTCTGAACTGAGACACTAAAGAAGAAATTAGCCTGGTTTATTAAGAGCTCTTCTTTCTATCCATATTTACTTCCAAGTATGTTGATATAAGAATATTTTCTTTGTTTTCAGTCTGTTTTAACTGTTTATATTATTCTTTATAAGCTTTATAATTTCCCCTTTTTTTTCCTGTGTTCATGTGGATAAAACACACACCCTTCCTTCCCGAATCAGTGGTGCTCGGTTTGCATGGCAATAAATGGGAGCACTTTTTTAGTAGCATGCTTTGCATTCCTTTGAGCTCTTGCCCAGATAGATACAAAGGAAATGTAGAATGCTGCGAGTCACCAGCTTTGTCAGAGAAGCACGTTGCTTCTATCTTTTGTTCTAACATTTTACCATTTTTTAAGTATGTTCCAAAAGGTTACTCCTACAGAGACATACTTTTTCCTAAGGCTGAAGTTGCCTATACCTAGATCAGTTGTCTCAAACTCAAACCTTTGCAGGGCCACATTTTGGACTTGTTGGTACTTGGAGGGCCGCAGAAAAAATAATTAATGTCTTATTACAGAAATGACAACTTTGCATGAGGTAAAACTCTTTATAGTTTATAAATCTTTCCTTTTGGCTAAGTCTTAATAATAATATTGTCATTTATAGCTAAAGAGACATATGATCAAGAAACTGTTTTATTTTACTTTTGTGATTATGAAAAACATACTGAGGGCCTCAAAATAGTATCTGGCGGGCCGCATGTGGCCCCCAGGCCCCGAGTTTGAGACCACTAACCTAGATGAAGAATATTCCTGGAATTCTTTTTGTTTTCCCTGCATGAATCTGTCTCATTCTTCTATGTTATAGTGTGCACATGCTTTTCCCTTTGTCTGTTCTTGGGTAAAGGCATGATTTCACTAACAATCCAGTGTAGCTTTTCCTTCCTGCTGCCATGTATCATCTAGAACAAATTGTAAAGAATGGCTTATATGAAATGGAACTACTTGGACCAATTGTGTGAAGCTTGGGGAATGATGTTACACAGTTATTTAACATATATTATTATATACAGGCAGTCTTCATGAGTTCCATTTTTTTTAAACTGTTCTTAAGTTGAATTTGTATGTAACTTGGATCCTGTACAGTACACAGTCTATAAAAACATTAAACATTACAGAACATTAAAGAAACAGTCCTCAAAATAAAATACTGCAGTTTAAATAGAAAGAAAAGATAGGATGTTTGCACTTACTTTTGTTCTTTATCTGTCCCCTCTCCACCACCACATCCAAAATTTTTCCCTCATCTCTCTCTTTCCCATGCATCTGTACTTCATGTCTTTCCTACCAACATGTCCAATATTTCTTTTTCCCTCCCTATGTTTTCTTAATTTCCCCATGTGCACCATCTCTTTTTCCCTCTCTCAGGCACCCATGCCCAACAATTCTCCCTTTTTATTTCCTCCCCTACCTCAGCGTCTTTCCCTCACTTCCTCCATTCTCCCATCCTATGGCCTGCATTCATCCTCCCCTCCCTCACTCCATTCTGTGTCCCGTGTTTCAAGTTTCAAGTTTATTCAGTTTTTGATGAATCGCCTATTATAAATTCTAGGCGATGTACATGTTACAATTTTAATATAAGAAACTTACAAGATAATTCTAAAATACAAGATACAAATGATACATACATGAGTTTAGGGAAAGAGGGGAAAAAAGTTACAATAATAGGGTATTGTTAAAAAAAAGGAAAGAACAATAGGGAGGGTATTTATAAAACCAGAGCACAATGTAAAAAGAATTAAGAGAGCTGTGTTAAAAATCATAGGCATCTTTAAATAAATAAGTCTTTAAAAGTGATTTGAATTTAAGAGAATCAGGTTCAGATCTAATATACTGTGGTAACATATTCCACCATTGAGGGCCCATAACTGTAAAAATATCTGGTCTTCTAGTTCCAATAACCTTTAAAGATGGTACTGAAAGAAGACTCTGTTCCGATGATCTTAACGAGCGTTTTGGCTTGTATGGAATTAATAACTTAGATATGAACTGCGGTTCATTAAAAGCTAATGTTTTAAAAATAAGAAACATTATTTTAAACATGATCCTATGCCCAATGGGTAACCAGTGTGCATCCTTCAAAAGAGGTGAGACATGGTCATACTTTTTTGCATTATAAACTAATTTTACGGCAATGTTCTGAATAATCTGTAATCTCCTTTTCTCCTTATTTGTGATATTTAAGAATAAAGCGTTACAGTAGTCGATTTTTGATATTATAAAAGAATGGATTAATATTTTCAGGGATGAAGTAGTAAGGAATTTAGAGATTGATCTAATTTGACGAAGTTTGAAGAAACAGGTTTTAACTATAAGAGAAATATGATCATGGTATGAAAGATTTGCGTCAATTACTATTCCAAGGATTTTAACTGAGGGAACCAATTCAATTTGAGTGTTTTTAAGATAAAAAGGATTACTAAGTGTTATTTCTTTTTTCCAGGTAAACAAAATGGATTTTGTTTTATTAATATTTAACGCAAGTTTATTTGAATCCAACCAATTTTGAATTTTTTCCAATTTTTGATTTATAGCTAAGATTTCTGAATAATTTCCGGGATCCAAGGGGTGAATAAGTTGTATGTCATCAGCGTAAGAGAATGGTATAAAACCTAAGTCCTGGCTAATTTCTAATAACGGAGATAAAAAGATGTTGAATAATAAAGGGGATAGTATTGAACCTTGAGGTATACCAAAAGAAGTGGTAAATGAATTCGAATTTTCATTGTTAAATCTGACTGTAGAAGTTCGATTTGAGAGGTAAGATTTGAACCATTGAAGCACTTGTTCGTTTATTCCTTTTTCCTCGAGTCTAATTAAGAGTAAATCGTGATCAATGGTATCAAAAGCGGCCGAAATGTCAAGGGAGAAAAGAATAACTGATCTGTGGTGATCTAAATAGTATTGAATGTTGGTGGTCAATCCTATTAAAGAGTATTCTGTGTTGTGAAATTTTCTAAAACCAGTTTGATTCGGATGTAATGCATGTGTTCATGCTCCCTCTCTCCTTTCTTCCATAATTTGTCCAAACTTTGTGCCCCCTCCCTTCCCTTCAGTGTCCCCAATGCCTTGCTTCTCCCTTCCTATGCCAACACAGTCCCTCTTCCTCCTTTCCTGTCCCAATGCGACCCTCATCATCCCTGTCCATTCTGCGTCCACCTCCTGTGGCTGGCTCCCTCCTTCCAGCCACACTTCTCTTAGCAAAACTGCAAGCGGTGGCTTCTGCATGTGGTCTCCATAGTCTTCGCAAAGCTATAATCGGCAGCTCATGCATGCAGTCCACTGACCTGGAAGCCTTCCCTCTGACACAACTAGTGCCCTCTACTGTCCTGACCAGAGGCCTAGTTGGTGACAACTACCTTGAGGGAAGCTGCTATTGATCCCAGGACCATTTCCTTCCATCTCCATTATCTGGCATCTCTTCTCCTTCCTTTCACCTTTCATCTGTCTTCTCCCCCCCCCCTTATGCCCTGACATATCTATTTCCCCCTCCATGGTCTGGTATCTCCTTTCCTTTCCCTCCCTCCCATGGTCTTGGAATCTCTTTCCTCTCTTCTCCCTGGTCTTCCTTCTCCCTCCTTCCCTCCTCCCCCCCCCCCAACTGGGTGCAGCAGCAGCATTTCTCTTCCCCCTCCTCAATTAGGTGCAGCAGCATTTCTCTTCCCCCCTCCCCCCAATTGGGTGCAGCAGCACTTCTCTTCCCACTCTCCCCCAATTGGGTGCAGCAGTTTCTGCCTGCCTGGATACGCATTACAGCAGACCAGTGGGTCTTAGACATTATTTGCTCAGGCTACAAGCTGTAATTTACCCAGCCTCTGTCAAATTGGTTAATGGATTCACCATCCGGACACCCAGAAAAGATGCACAGAGTCCAGGCCACTATTCAGCGTTTACTGGATATTCAAGTGATAGAGCCAGTGCCACGTGACCTATCGGGCTCAGGCAGATACTTTATCGTGCCAAAGAAAGTCTCAGAAGATTGTAGGCCTGTTCTGGATCTACAGCATGTGAATTCGGCTCTCAAGATTCCCCGCTTTTGAATGGAGACCATGCGGTCGGTCATTTCAGCATTGGTTCCGGGGGAATTCCTGGCCTCCTTGGATCTTACGGAAGCGCACTTACACATTCCCATAGTTCCAGTCCACTGCAGGTTTTATGCTCTGGGGCAGCATTGCCAGTTCTTTCCTCAGACCTTAACCAAGGTGATGGTAGTACAGGCAGCTCCCCTAAGGAAGAAGGGGTTGCAAGTTCATCCTTATCTAGACGACTGGTTGATTGGAGCTCCCTCGCTGACCAAGGGACAAAGCACAGTGGAGCAGGTACTCCAGGTGCTGGAAGGCCTGGACTAGATTATCAACTTTAGGAAGACTCATCTGATGCCCACACAGAAGCTGGAATACCTGGGAGTCCTCTTCGATATGGCTTCAGGCTGCGTCTATCTGCCCAAGACTTGCAGATGGAAACTGTGTGCCCAGATTTCTTTGCTTTTGGAGAAATCAGCTCCTTCTGCTTGAGATTACCTTCAAGTTCTGGGATCCATGGTGTCCACACTGGATGTAGTCCCTTGGGCGAGAGCGCACACATGCCCTCTTCAACACGCCTTGCTTTCTCATTGGGTGCTTCACCAAGATGCCTTGCAGATGTGCCTGCCGTGGTCTTTGGAGGCATGAGCGAGCATGGCCTGGTGGCTTCTTCCGCAGTCGCTCTGCAAGGGCATTCCGCACATTGCCTCCTGGATTGTGATAATGATGGATGCCAGCCTTTGGGGCTGGGGAGCTCACCTCAATCATTGTCCTATACAGGGGTGTTAGACTCCGATGCAGAGAAGTTGGTCAATCAACTGGCTAGAGCTCTGGGCCATTCATCTAGCCTTGATAAGATTACAGAAGATCCTAGAGGGCCAAGTGGTCAGGGTCTTCTCTGACAATGCAACGACAGTAGCCTGTCAGTCGCCAGGGAGGGACCAAAAGCACTTTTTTGGCTCAGGAAGCCTACCTTCTTTTCCTTTGCGCAGAATGTCGTCTCTTAGCGCTGATGGCAGCGCATGTGGCAGGTGTGGACAACGTTCAAGCAGTCTTCTTCCACAGATAGACTCTGGATCCAGGCAAGTGGGTTCTGTCCCCGCTTTGACCTCATGACCACAGCAGTAAACAAGAAGGCCCAGTGCTTTTTCAGTTGAAGATCTGAGCCTGCGCCTGAGCATCTATCCAGACCTTCTTTCTCAGGGTTCGGTGGCTATAGAAGATCTGAGTCGCTTTGATCTTATGGCTTGGCTCTTGAGCACACAGCCTTAGAGCATAAACGATATTCTGCCCCCTTGCGGTGGATACTCTTCTCCAATCTAAGAAGTCGTCCTCGGTGTTAGCCTATGCTAAGGCATGGAAGACCTTTCAACATTGGTGTGCCCAAGACCGGGTGGACCCTTATTTGGCTCCGTTCTCACAGATTCTTGCTTTTCTTCAGGCTGGTTTAGATAACGGCCTCACTGTAGTGTGTCTGTGGGTTCTGGTGGCTGGACTGTCCTATTTTAGATCCCAGGACAGTCGGTCCTGTTTGGCGTCACATCCTGATGTTGCTCATTTCTTGAAGGGGGCTCTTTGGGTCAGGTTGCCAGCTAAGAAGCCTTTCCTGCCTTGGGACCTCAACTTGGTGCTGTCAAGCCTTACCAAAGCTCCCTTTGAGTCTCTTTGGAATGCTTCCCTCTTAGACTTGACACTCAAGACCTGTTTTTCTGGTCGCCACTACCTCTGCCTGTAGGATTTCAGAGCTGCAGGCGTTGTCTTGTAGAAACCCTTTTCTCCGAATTTTGGAGATGGGGGTTTCTCCAGACAGTTCCTTCCTTTTTGCTGAAGGTTGTTTCTGCTTTCCATGTCAATCAGGAAATGTGTTTGCCTGCTTCTCTTCCCCCCCCCCCCCCCCACAGACCAGCAGTGGCAGCTTACTCTCTACTTTTAACTTCCCCACACAGCTGCTGCTATCGTTAGTTTAGCTGGTGATTTCATCAAGCAGCCTCGGGCCTTTGCTAGGCTGGCCCACCTCTGACAAAAAAGGAAGTTAAATCATCGGATGTGGGCCAGCCTAGCAAAGGCCCCGAGGCTGCCTGATGGAACCATGGCTAAACTAATGCTGTGTAGGGAAGTTAAAAGTACACAGCTACCGCTAGGGCAGGGGTAGGGAACTCCGGTCATCGAGAGCCGTATTCCAGTCGGGTTTTCAGGATTTCCCCAATGAATATGCATTGAAAGCAGTGCATGCAAATAGATCTCATGCATATTCATTGGGGAAATCCTGAAAACCTGACTGGAATACGGCTCTCAAAGACCGGAATTTCCTACCCTTGCGCTAGGGAGAGGAGAGGTACTGCTGGACATGGGGAAGGGTTGGGGGTAGGGAGTAGTGCTGCCCGATTCAGCCCATTTAATTGATTTTTCAATTCGATTTTCCTGCCCAATTGGGTGTGGGTTTTTTCTTTTTTTTTTTTTCAAACATCTTGGTGGGTGTATTTTATAGCCTTTTCACCCACCCCACCCCCTTTGCCCTCTCCTACACACACTGATGCTGTGGTATAAACAAAAAAGACTGTTCCTCTCTCTATTAAATCCTAGCTCATGTTCGCAGTCTAACACCAGCTCTGGCAGGATACACATTTCAAATCTGACATTGTAATCACAAAACAGAAAATAAAATTATTTTTTCTACCTTTTATTGTCTGGTCATTATTCAAATCATGTTGGTCCCAGGCTCTGGGACAAACATCTTCTAATAACTCGCTTGCCAGGGTCTCCTGCCCATTTTATCGTTTTCTTCTTTCTCCGTGCTAACCATCCACCTTTAATTTCTGTCCTCCCCTCCACTGGAGGTCTGCCATCTTTCCTTTTTGTCATCTCCATCGCTTCAGCGATGGACCCCACCATCCCCAGATCCACCGTCTCTCCTTTTCTCAACTATCCTCTCCCTCATTCTCTACCACCCCAGGGTCCACCATCACTCCCTTTTTCTTTCCAACTACCCTCCTATCCAGTAGCTCTAACTCTCCCTACACTATCCCTTGAGTCCAACTTCACTCCCTTTCTGTTCCTTCCCTCCCTAAATCCCATTGTCCACCATCTGTCTCCCTCTCCTCTGTTTTTAGACCCATTATTTCTTTTCTCCCCTCCCTCCCCCCCTCAGTCCGGCATATGCATGTCTCTTTTTCAGGCATCTCTCTCTTCAGTGGAGGTTTCAGATATGTTTCCAATCCACTACACTTTGTCATAAATACAAGCAATATATTGCCCTGGCTAAAGGTCTTCTACTAAATTCCTTTTTCATCATTGTCACTAATCTTGGCCAAAAATGATGTTTCATCATTCTGCTGACCAGAACTGTCATTTCAATGATTGACTATACTAAACAGCTAAACGTCAAATATGCCACATCCACTACTTTAGTGATGGCTCTAGTGCTCAATACAAAAATTTTCAAGAATTTTCTAAATTTGTGCCATCATAAAAGATTTTGGAATGACTGTCGAATGGAATTATTTTGCTACAAGTCATGGTAAGTCACTATGCAATGATGGCACTGGAGGTACAACAAAGCGCTTAGCAGCTATAGCAAGCTTGCAGCATCTACTTGAATGCCAGATTCTCATGCCTCAGCGCTCACAGCAGGCTAATCTGCCCCACCCTAGACTCGGGGGACTGCTTTGGTATGTCCCACTTGTCAAGACTGATGTACCCTTTGCACCAGAAGGAAAGATTAGGCTCTTACCTTGATAATCTTCTTTCTGGTAAAAAGGTACATCGCTCTTGACAGTCCACCCTGTCAATTGTTTTTGCCTGCTTACTTCATTCACTGGAAGGGAAACTAAACTAAGTGCTGCATGCTGCTGCCACATGAGGAAGGGAATGCAGCTGAGAACAGTTGAATGCTCACTCCTGCCATTGCATTTCCTATTGCTTTTTAACACTGCTGGGAAAGGGGGAGGGGAGATGCTGCAGGGGGACTTTTTTAATGTGAGATGCAGAATGAAGGCTGCTTAAGCTTGTGGTTAAAAATTCTCATTAAACCGCAAGGTGTTCCTTTCTTTAAAATATCTTGCCTACTAGGTAATCAGGTATGTAAGCACCCTTGGAATTCACAGGCATATATATACTAGGAAGTGCACGTCAAGTTAAAAATGAACTTTGCATGACTGACATTATATCCTTTTTTTCCCCTCTATTGGGGATAGGGAGGGACTATGTCATTTTCAAAGAAACAGCTTTCTCCACTTGTTGACACCCAGTTATAGTTTCAGTGTTTATTTAAAATTTGATTACTTGCCTATCATAATTCTAGGCAAGAATACAATAAAAAAAGGGGGAATACAAACATTTAAAACAAAGACATATACAAACTGACTACAAAGACCATGAACAGACCAGACCAATTACAAGGAGGGAGAAGAAGAAATTACAATATAGTCGAGAAAAGATGACATAAATGGAAAGAATGAAAGGAATGGGGAAACATATATTGTGCTGCTGTATTTCTTTGGAAGGAGAAAGCAGAAGATAGGAGAAGAGAAAAGAGAGAAATAAATGTCCAACTTTTTTAAGAAATGGAAATTAAAGTTCAAAAGCATCTTTAAACAGAAAACATTTTAGAGCACCTTTGAACTTCTCTAAGTTAGTTTTCGATCTTATGTGTAAGGTGGCATGTCAATTGCACGCAGGTCATTGGCGCACTGACACCTGCGCACAGGACAATTGCATGCTGCCATTTCCAGTGCTTTTATGGCTCCCACTGGGGGGTTTGTGGGAAGGAACCCCCCCCCCCCACACTACACAGAAAACTCCTGAACAGCGAGAGAATGGAAGTTTTCAGTGTATTGGGGGGTCCCCCTCCCAACCCTGCCAACGGGAGTGTGACCACTTACAAGTGTACTGGGGGGGTTCCACTCCCCTCAGAACGCTATCATTAAGCCGTAAAAGTGCTTGAAATGGCAGCACACAGGTGTTGGCACACCATTGTCGGCGCGCAATTGACCAGTACGCTTCAGTTATGGAACCTTTGTGTAAAGGCAAAGAGTTCCAAATTGTGGGAGCGGTCACAGAGAATGATGTCGTACGCCGAGTACTGATAATTTTTAGTGAGGGTTCAAAAAATAGATGTTGATTTGTAAATCTTTGTACAATGGGTGGATCATGTGGAATAATCAATGAATGCCGGTTTATTGGTTTTATGTATTTTATATGTTATTCTATGAAGAATAGGGAGCCATGCAGAATCCCGTTGAAAATTGTTCCTTATAACTGGGATTATATCTCTCTCCTTCTCCTCTCCCAACTACTTTTAATTTTACTTCCTAGTTAAACTAGCTCTATGTGCTGCAAGACTCAGGAGTGCATATGACCACTTGCCACAGTCTGCTTTCTGCTGCTCCTGAATAGAAGTTGAAGGTTAAATGACTTGATCTGTTAACTTTTTTTTGACACGCTATTGACAAAGGAAGGCTTCCAAGAGACTTGGTGGAATAATTAACAGATGTTCTCTGTACAAAGGTTAACTGTTGTGGATGATGTACTAGGAATTTGCAATAAATATATGACTGCAGCTTACAGAACAAATATCTTAACAAGAGCTGTGATTTGTATTTTTTTTTTGCCAGTTGAATGAATTGTTGTACATGAGGTGGGGGGGGGGGGGGGGAAAGCACAGCATGGCACGCTCACTTCGGCACAACTTTAAAAAAAATTTTTTTATGGGGAACACCCTCCCAACCCCTGGAAAGAGCTTCTGCCAGGTACTTGTGATCTGAGTTGGCCACTTTGGAAACAGGATATTGCTACTCCTTGGGTTTTGGCCAGGTACTAGTGACCTGGATTGACCACTGTGAGAATGGGATACTGGGCTTGATGGACAATTGGTCTGACCCATTAAGGCTATTCTTATGTTCTTAGGATACTGGGCTAGATAGGCCATTGGCCTGACACAGGTGGTATTCTTGTCCATCCTCCCTGTCGAGGGTAAAGGTCAGGGCAGAGATGCTTGCATCCTAGAGATGAATGCATGGCTACATGGATGGTGTTGTCAAGAGTGTTTTGGCTTCCTGGACCATGGGATGATATTCCAAGGGCTGCTGAGCAGGGATGGTGTGCATCTATCAAAGAAGGAAAGAAGTTTAAACCGTGTTGAACTCTATCTTTATGGAGATGATGCGGTATACAAACTTAAGGTTTAAGTGTCTTTGCCGGCAGGCTGGCTAATCTACTGAAGAGAGCTTTAAACTAGAAGTGATGGGGCAGGGTGATCAAAGCTCTCGGGTGAGTAAAAGCCCTCAGATAAGTAAATCACTGAATACCTCTACACGGATGGGAAAAGAGGGCAATGTCAGGAAAGCACTATACACTAATGCTTGAAGTATGGGAAACAGGATTCTGGATCTAGAAGCTGTGATGAAAGAAGGGGACTTGGATATAGTGGTGATCACCGGGCTATAATCTGTTCAGGAAAGACAGGGTAGGAAGAAAAGGAGGAGGAGTAACATCTTATGTTAAAGATCATATTAAAGCCACACAATTGCAGGATCTGCAGGGCAAGGAAGAGGCACCGTGGATCAATTCGGAAAGAGGGAATGGTGAATATATTTACATTGGTGTGATATACAGGCTGTGTAAAACAGGAGAGTCAATTCCACAAACACAAGATCATAAGACAAGAAGTGGAAATGTCCTATATAGACTGGTGCACTCAAATGTATGGTGGATATATCCTTTAATTCATACAACAACAACTCAATGACTCGACATGTACATGTTTCAGTGGCTGCCACTGAACCAACCCAAGCTGAAAAGGAAGGCTTATGAGGAAACCAGACCAGGTCCAAGAGCCAGAAGCAGAATACTGCAGCCAAAGACTTCTGAGGCAGGCCATTCTGGCCGAAACATGTACATGTCGAGTCATTGAGTTGGATGAATTAAAGGACATTTCCACCATACGTTTGAGTCTTTGGCCGCCGAACTTAGCTGGTGGGTCGCTGAATATTGATGATGATCAGCTACATAGCATGACAGTTACTGACCAATACTGAGACCGAGATATTCAACGTGAGAGATCTGGCTATCCCCTACTGAAAATCAGTGGATAGCCGATATGCTATTTAAGTGGCCGGAAGCCACTCCCAGCTGTCTAAATAGTGCTGAATATTGGGCCCAATAACTCTAAACAGTGTGTCCTCTAGCCATCTGCTTTGGAGAAGCCACTGCTTGCCCTGGATTGGTGGCATGGAATAATGCTACTACTTGAGGTTTTGCCAGGTTCTTGTGACTTGGATTGGCCTCCGTGGTCAGATCCAGTAAGTCTATTCTTATATCTAATGCTCAGTGGATGCTTTAATCTTGTGTTGTTGGGGCAATGATTTTTTTTAAATAAAATGTTGACATTTGTTCTTAATTTTCTCACTCTTCTATCAACTTTTCTTAGCTTAAGTCTGGATATTTTTGTTACCATCTGTTTTGATTTTGTTTTAGGTGGATATATGTAAAGAATTATATCCTTTATCTATTTTGCCACTTCTCTGATGTCTTTTGAGAGAAACAAGTTTCTGTTATGATTGCTATGAGTTTTCTGTAGGAGAGCTAATGCTGCCATAGCAACCTTCAGCATGCTGCCTTTGCTATGTTTGGAATAGATTTATTCACGCTAAATGGTTTCTTATGATTAAAAAAAAAAGAGAGAGGAAAGCGAAGGCAGCTATGATGATAGTGTTTCTAGGGGATCCAGAAAGAAGTGTGTGTGTGTGTGTGTGGGGAGAGAACTTTATTCTCCCCCTTCCCCTGCCTTGTTCCATATGGGATGAAGAGGGGAGGGTCACAAGTTAGCAAGTATCTTGAGAGGTTTTATTTTTGCCTTCTAATTCCTTTTTGCTACTGCTACCAGATGTTAGTTTTTCAGGAGCAGCTGGATTTGCTCAGCAGTTTCTAAATGTATGAAAGGTGGGGTAAGAGAGAATCAGAAAGGACCAAGATGTTGCTGCTGCTGCTATAATGACTAGTGCGGGAGAGAAGCATTCTTCTGTGAACAAAAGGCCACGTAATAAACAGCTCCTGCCTGAGAAGTAAAAGAATGACGAGGCCGAGAGACTACTTTCCTTACGGCAGAATTGGGACTCCACGCCATAATAGAGATCCATGGTTTTGGCTTTAAAAAACATTACGAGCTTTATATTGGTGTGGCTTGTTTTTTTGTTTTGTTTTTTAAGCTATGGGGTGCATCTATTCTGTGCCACAAGAGGAGCCGGTCCCTAGAAGGTCAGTGAAAGTAGAGGGTTAAAACAAATTGTATGGCATTCAATATTGAAAGCAAAGTTTATGTGTGATATATTTATTGAGTGAGCAGGCAGGGGGGAATGATGTGTTGAATGGAATTTCACATTTAGAGCTATCTTGTTAAGCATTCAGAAAATAGTATTTCTACTTTGGAGCTGGATTGCAAGGAAAACCATTATCATTTTACTAGAAATCAGATTTAACTTTGCTTTTGGAAATACACAAGTATCTTCTGTATCTTTTTGAGCTGGTCTGTGTAAAGTACAGAACCATTCCACTGTCTGCTGCTCAGAGGACTGAAAGATTGAACACCACAAAATCTCTTGTAATGGGATTCACTGAAGTGAGCAGCACTCAGTATAGATAAGCAAAGAAAGAGGAGGCATGAGTGTTAGTGACCTTCTACGAAAGGGCCAGGGCAACCAGAAGTAAATAGCCTCATGGATGTGAGACTGTACACTGTGGGCGACGAGGGGTGCTGAACTCCATGCAGATTCCACATCCCTGGGTACAAGTTTGCTCATGAAAAGACGGAAATCTCTCTATTTTCTTTGTATTCCATGTTTGTCTGCACATGTCTTCTGTTAGACATCCCATGTGCTATAAATTATTTGGAATTTGGCACAATATTAAATTCCCAGACAGTATCCCTTCTGTCTTATAAGCTGTTGGTTTGTTGTTGTTTTTTTAAATGGTGTCTCCTTTATGATTTTTTAAACACAAGACACTGACATGATAGGACTTGTTTTTTTACTAGTGGAGAGGCTATAAGCCTTCATTGGCAGGAAATGCTCACAATAGCAGGAAATTCCATATAACAGAGCTCATCTTGGATCTCTTTGACAGCAAGTGTGTAAGGATTGCACTTTGATTTCTGTCTCATATCAGATTGCTGGTTAAAGAGAGAGAGACACACATTAATGCAGTTAACTCTTGAAAGGATAATATATATATATTCTTGGATGGAGGATATCGCACTTTTTTGTATTTTCTTTCACATTGTCCAGTTGTTCTTCCTGACATCAGGCTCTTGGCTGCCTTTTCTCCTCATGCTGGACCTATTAGGATGAATCTTTAGTTGCATAGCTTCCTTATTGGCATCCTGTATAATATAGCTGATTTAGATTTTGGCACAACATAAAAATGATTGGGTAGTTTAAACTGTTCTTAGAGATTGATAACTGCGGTGTTTCTTTCAAAGATCTTAGACCAATAGTCAGTAAAGGAAGGAAGTGTTTCCCTCTGTCAGTTTTCATAAAGGTTTGAAAATTTTCCTATCAATGTCTTCATATTTGTTTTAATGTGTTCATAACTTGACTAAATATTTAGTTTGCAGCTATTCAAAAGAGGGTGTTTTGTTCACTGAATTGTGCAAATTTGTATAATCCATTAAAATCCACAAAATATTAATTTGAAAAAGTAATCCAGTTCCATGATTAGGCTATTCAGCAGCTCACTGTTCTCTAGTGTCCCACAAATAATACTTGGCCAGAGAAGTGGTTGTTGTTTATTGAAAGCTTCTATACCGCTAATAATGGCTAGGGAATCCATTCAGAGTGGATTACATGAGCTTTTGTGGTTAACGTAGATAAGCATGATTTAATGAGACGGGGTCAGCATGGGTTCAGCTGAGGAAGATCTTGTCTCACAAATTTGCTTGACTTCTTTGAAGGTGTGAATAAACATGTGGATAAAGGTGAGCCGGTTGATATAGTACAGTGGTCTCAAACTCAAACCCTTAGTGGGGCCACATTTTGGATTTGTAGTACTTGGAGGGCCGCAGAAAAAAATAGTTAGTGTCTTATTAAAGAAATGACAACTTTGCATGAGATAAAACTCTTTATAGTTTATAAATCTTTCCTTTAACAGTTAAAGGAAAGATTTATAAACTATAAAGAGTTTTACTTTATGCAAAATTGTCATTAACTATTTTTTTCTGCGGCCCTCCAAGTACCCTATTTTTTCTGCAGCCCTCACATTTAAAGTTTAATATCTTTCCTTTCTCAAAACTGACACATTTCAGTCACTATATTGAAAATAAAATCATTTTCCCTACCTTTGTTGGCTGGTGACTTTATTTTTCTGTGCTTTTAACTGTTTCCAGGGCCTTCTTGTCCTTTGACTGTTTTTCTCTCCGTCTTCACTTTCTGCCTTGCATCTATCTTTGGCATTAACTTAATATTCAATTTTTCTGCTTTCTTTTCAAAATCTATGTTTCCATGTCTTACCTTCCCTTCTATCTCTCACTTCTTCTGTCCCTATTTCCATGGTCTGACATCTCTTTCTTTCCTTTCTCTCCCTCCCTCCCTCCCTCCTTCCTTCCTTCCTTTCCCCTGGTCTGACATCTGTCTCCTTCCATCCCCCAACTTTTTATTTCTTTCACCCTGCCCCCTTCTTTCTTTCTCTCTCCATGCCCCCTTTCTTTCTATATGTTTGTCTTTCTCTCTCTCTCCGTGCCCCCTTTCTTTCTTTTTTTCTTTCTCCATGCCCACCCTTTCTTTCTGTGTCCCGTCTCCCTTCTTTCTTTCTGTCTCCCTGTCCCCCTTTTCTTTCTTTATTTCTCCCTGCCCTCTCCCAAGCCACCACCATTGGGGAACAGGCCGCCACTGCCGCAATAGGGGAATAGGCCAGCGCCGAGGTCTTAGTTCTCCCTGCTTATCTTCCCCAGCGCGGGGCCGACCATTTCTCGCCACCCGACGTCAATTCTAACGTCGGAAAGGAAGTTCCGGGCCAGCCAGGCAGCGATTGGCTGGCCCGGAACTTCCTCCCCGACATTAGAATTGATGTCGGGTGGCGAGAATTGGTCGGCTCCGAGCTGGGGAAGATAAACAGGGAAGGCTAAGACCTAAGCGCTGTCCTGTTCCCCGATTGCAGTGGCTTGAGGGAGGGCAGTGAGAAGGGAAGGGAAGCAGATTGGGGACTCCTGCTTTAGGCGAGCCGCAGTCACGGTCTGTATGTGATTGTCCTTTTCACAATCGGAAAGCTTGTGAAGTGGAGAGGACAGATTGCAGACCGCAAAATAGTCCCTGGGGGGCCGCATGTGGCCCGCGAGCCGCGTGTTTGAGACCGCTGATATAGTATATCTAGGTTTTCAGAAAGCTTTTGATTAAGTTCCTCACGAGAGGCTCCTGAGAAAATTAAAGTGTCATGGATAGGTGGCAAAGTTCAGTTGTGGATTAGGAATTGGTTATCGGATAGAAAACAGAGGGTAGGGTTAAATGGTCATTTTTCTCAATGGAGGAGAGTAAACAGTGGAGTGCCACATAGGGTCTTTACTGGGACCAGTGCTATTTAACTTATTTATAAATGATCTGGAAATTGGAACGACGAGTGAGGTGATTAAATTTGCAGATGACACTAAACTGTTCAAAATTGTTAAAATACATGCGGATTGTGAAAAATTGCAGGCGGACCTTAGGAAATGGAAGACGGGGCATCCAAATGGCAGATGAAATTTAATGTGGACAAATGCAAAGTGATGCACATTGGGAAGAATAACCCAAATCACAGTTACCAAATGCTAGGGTCCACCTTGGGGGTTCGCCTAAGAAAAGGATCTGGGTGTCATCGTAGACAATACGATGAAATCTTCCACCCAATGTGCGGCGGCGGCCAAAAAGCAAATAGGATGCTAGGAATTATTTAAAAAGGGATGGTTAACAAGACTAAGAATGTTATAATGCCCTGTATCGCTCCATGATGCGACCTCATCTGGAGTATTGCGTTAAATTCTGGTCTCCTTATCTCAAGAAAGATATAGTGGCGCTAGAAAAGGTTCAGAGAAGAGCAACCAACATGGTAAAGGGGATAGAACACCTCTCGTATGAGAAAAGACTAAAACGGTTAGGGCTCTTCAGCTTGGAAAAGAGACGGCTGAGGGGAGATATGACTGAAGTCTACAAAATCCTGAGTGAAGTAGAACGGGTACAAGTGGATCAATTTTTCACTCTTTCAAAAATTACAAAGACTAGGGGACACTGGATGAAGTTACAGGAAATACTTTTAAAACCAATAAGAGGAAATATTTTTTTCACTCGGAGAATATCGGTAGTTAAGCTCTGGAACGCGTTGCCAGAGGATATGGTTAGAGTGGATAGCATAGCTGGTTTTAAGAAAGGTTTGGACAAGTTCCTGGAGGAAAGGTCCATAGTCTGTTATTGAGAAAGACATGGGGGAAGTCACTGCTTGCCCTGTATTGGTAGTATGGAATATTGCTACACCTTGGGTTTTGGCCAAGTACTAGTGACCTGGATTGGCCACTGTGAGAACGTGCTACTGGGCTTGATGGACTATTGGTCTGACCCAGTAAGGCTATTCTTATGAGACCATTCAGTTGATCATAGTGGCAGTGGTGCCATATGGATTTCTCGCATCTCTCGATCTTATGGGGGCCTATCTTCATATTCCCATCTTCCCAGCCCATAGGCGGTACCTGTGATTTCATATCCTGAAGCAGCATTTCCAGTTTTCCGCTCTCCTCTTTGGCCTGGCTGTAGCACCTTGCACCATTACCTTTATGGTGGCGGTGGCAGCAGCACACCTCCACTAAGCTGATATTCAGGTCAACCCATATTTAGATGATTGTCTCATCAGAGCTTCATCCAAGGAAGAAGGTGAGTTGGCAGTTTCAAGAGTGGTGCATCTTCTCTTGGAACAGACTCAGCACCTGGGGTACCTGGGGGTTTTGTCAACATAGCTCTGAGCCAAGTGTTTCTTCCAGAGCCACACAGATGTAAGGCTCCAGAAGCAGATTTTGGAGCTGCTACAGATGCCGGCTGGCACAGCATGGCATTATCTGCAAGTACTTGGGTCAATGGCAGTGACCATAGATTTGGTTCCTTGGGCCAGAGCGCACCACCAGCATGGCATGCTGCCAAGGCTGAGGAGGAGCAATTGCCTCGTGGCATTTTAGCCTTGAGCGCGAGTGGTAGAGGAGGGCTATCTCCCTATCGGATGGTTTCAGTGGGCCCTGGTGGGAACCAGAAGAGGTACAGCTGTCAACTGTGGTTGGAGCCTGGTGAGGGCTAGTTGTGGCCCTAAATTGTAGCAGCATTCTTCTTTTTTTGCTGGTGGTGTTTTTTTCCACATGATTTTTCCGTTTCCTTCCCTTCAGTTATACGTATATTTTATTACAGTGCTACTTGATTGCGTTTTTACAAACTGAAGGAGCAGGAACATGATTGAGACGTTCAAATATATCACGGGCCGTATCAAAGTGGAAGATGATATCTTTTTTCTTAAAGGACCCACGGCCACAAGAGGGCATCCGCTGAAAATCAGGGGTGGGAAATTTCATGGCGACACCAGGAAGTATTTCTTCACTGAAAGGGTGGTTGATCATTGGAATGATCTTTCCCTGCAGGTAATTGAGGCCAGCAGCGTGCCAGATTTTAAGAAAAAATGGGATAGGCATGTGGGATCTCTTAGGGGAAGAAGTTAGGGGGTGGGTCATTAGAGTGGGCAGACTTGATGGGCCGTGGCCCTTTTCTGCCATCATTTTCTATGTTTCTATGAACTGCTCCCTGGGAAGAAGTTGTGATTGATTGATTTTTCTTTCTTTCATTCATTTATCTGGGTTACAATACACACACATATGCATTAGTATACAAACAGCTTAACACTCCCACATCAAGACAGACAGTTTTCTATAAGCAATTTGCGAGTTGGGATACAGAACCCTTTTGTTTCAAGACTACTAGTCACATCTACAGGTAAGATTACCAAGATAAGAACCTAATCTTTCTTTTTGTAGCAGCTGTGCTTAAAGGAATGGGTGGAACCAAGCTAACACTCTCACAAGATGTTGGATAGAACTCTAGTGGACTGTTTTGAGCAGTATACAAAGAACTGGCCTATTCTGATGACTTCTGGTTGTAAATATTAAGATTATACCAGCAAGAATGAGTGTGCAGAAAACCATGATTTAAATAGAGTCTTTCTGACTAGTGATTTAAGTCAAATCCACCCTGGTTCCAAGTGTACAGTTGAGAAAGATAACTCTGAAATATATCTTGGTATAAAGAAAAGATGAATTTAAGGGTGATGTGTAGTCTTCTTGATCTCACTGTGACAGTAAAATACTGTATGGCACACTATTAGAGCTACAGCCTCAGCACCCTGAGATTGTGAGCTCAAACCCAATGCTCCTTATGACTCTGGGCAATCCCCCACTGCCCCAGGTACATTAGGTAGACTGTGAGCTCTCTGAGACAAATAGGGAAAATGCTTGAAGTACCTGTATGTAAACTGCTATGAGTAGCTGTATACTACAAAAAGGCAGTATACAAGTCCTATTCGTAACATGTTTGCCATTGTATTGGAATTGGAATGGTGTAGAGTTGTATTTTGTTTTATAGTTTTCTCTTCTTTTGGGTTCCAGCTCATTTTGGGGCTATTAGCTGTGGCACCATGCGGCATTGTTTGGGTAAGCAAAGCAGCAACCTTCAGAACTAGCTGAAATACTATAGATAAGTAATTTTCTTCTAAGCAAAAATTTCTGAGAAGTCAGCATTGCAGGAGGAGGAAATCCTGTAAGTGTAGAGACAGAAAGTGGGGACTCCTTGAGATGAAAGTCAGCCACATGCTGGTAGGGGAATAAAAGACTTCTAGGAAAACCCTGTTCATGATGACTGGTGTCATGCCAATGACCCTTTTTGTGTGGTGGTTTTTCTTTTTCAGGACTTCTTCAATCAGAGAAAGTAGCTTTGTGGAAAAGATGAAGAAAACAGTAAGTTAGATTTTTTTTTATTCATCATGGTTTCCTCATAAGATGAGTTAAATTTTTGTCATAAGATTCTGACCAAACCCAGTAGCTGGAAGAGTCAGTGGTGTAGGTTCAAATGAGGTGGGGGGAAGACATCTCAAAAGTTAAGTAAGGGAGAGGGTAGTAAAAATAACTTTTTTAAAATAATGTGCATACTGCCTCCCTCTGGCTTTTCTAGTAGAAGTATTCACTTCTGGTAGCTGGAGTAGCATCTCCTCCTTTTGGGCCAAAGTTTTGCAAAAACAGCTGCAAAATCAAGAGGGTACCTTTTACTGTAGAAAGCTGGAAGGAGGCAATGTATCAAGTTATTGACCATTCTCTGTTTTAAAAGCATTTCCATTAATTTGCTTACCACAGAAGTCAGACTTATTGGCTTGTAATTCCCTACTTCTTCCTTACTTCCACTTTTGTGTAGAGGGACCACATCCGCTCTTCTCCAGTTCTCCGGTACCACTCCCGACTCTAGAGAAGCATTGAAAAGGTCAGTCAGCGGAGCCACCAGAACTTCCCTAAGTTCCTTCAGCACACTTAGATGTACACCATCCGGCCCCATTGCTTTGCCTAACTTTAATTTAGCTATCTGCTCATGAACACAACCCTCTGAAAATCGATCAGGGTCTACCACTCCTCCATCCCTATTCGCGTTTGTCTTCTGCAGTCCCACTCCCGGCGCTTCAACTGTGAACACAGAACAGAAATATTTGTTAAGCAATTCAGCCTTTTCTTTATCAACTAATACATATTTCTCCCCTTCACTTTTGAGTCTCACAATACCACTTTTGCACTTTTTCCTATCACTGATATCTAAAAAAATATCTTGTCTACCCATTTTACCATGCCAGCTATTTTTCTTCCATTTGTATCTTTGCTTTTCCTAGGACAAGCAGGCAGCATATTCTCACAAATGGGGTGATATCATCCATGGAGCCTGGTACAGACAGTCTGACAAGTGAACTGTCACTTTAAGCTTCAAAAAAATTCATGACTGCACCATGAATGCACGAGTGCCTTCCTATCCGCCGAAGCGCGAGGCTCCCCAATACAAATAAGTTTGTTTTCTCCTGAACTCTTCAGTTTTTTTACTTGCCTTCACGCTTCGTGTCTTTTTTTTCTCCATATATTTTCTTTTTACTTTTTTTCAGTTTCTTTTTATCAATTCTACGGGGTTCTTAAAAAAAAAAAAAGGAAAAACCTAAAACTTTCCATCTAGGTACTCCCATGTTTTTACAGCGGGGGCTCACGGTGTTTAATTTGGTTATTGACTTTTTTCAGGTTGATAGCTGTTTGGTTCACATTGTTTTCTTTTTCTTCATTTGCGCTTTTCTTTTCTCTAGAGCAGTTTTACAGCGCATTCATGGAAGGTGCCAAGTCTTTGCAGCTGTCGAAGGCATCGTCACTGTAGGACATACCGGCATCAGGAAGCCTGCTAAGAAGTCATCCACTTCCCAAGCGTCACAGGTCTCTACAGTTGATGCACACCAAACAACGATGCCACCGCTACTCAGCTTTGCAGGTTGTCTCATCTCCAACGTGTGCTCCCTCTTCGAGGTTACCCACACCAAGGCAACCTGCTGCACTATTGGTACTGGCTGTTCAGCCTTTGGTACCAGTGCCATTGTTTCAGGAAAGACTCAGAGTTTTTCCAGAGTGAGCTGGATAGAGTGTTCAAGCTGCTGCTGATGACATAGCCTACTCCCTCGGAACCAGCCCAGCTTGAGCACAGCGTAATGAGGCATCGTCATTCCTCTTCTCGACGCCGCTCCCCATCCAGTCATCGTTCGTTTCATCATTGTTCCATATCATCTAATCAATGTTCATCTTTGAGGCATTGAACATCATCTCTGAGACATCGACATTCCTCCTCAAGGTTGTCTTGTCGATCCCATTCATCGAAGCGCAAACGAGCTATACACCGATCCTCATCATTGTCTTTGAGGGATCGGTACCGACGGCGTCAGAAGACTTCTCATGAATATTGTCCTCGTCATTCTCCATTGCCAAACATTCTTTATGATTCAGATTTACGTTCTTTCTCAGACTATTCACCTACTTTGTCTGATCCTGACCCGTGTACTTTTTCTCCACAACAGTCTCCAAAGGAATCACCTCCTTGGAGGAATTCTTCAGAGAGACTTTCTTTTTCCAAATACATCAGGCAGTTGAGCAACACTTTGCCTGTTAAACTGGAAGTCGATACTACCCATAGTGTGGAGTACATGGAGGCCTTGGATTATGATGAACCTCCTAAAGAGCTCCTCAAACTACCACTTCATGGCATTCTCAAAGAGACTCTGGTTAGGAATTGGAAAAAAACCTTTATCTATTGTGGTGGCTCCAAAGAAGGTTGATTCTTTATACAAAATTGTTTCTTCTCCTGGGTTTGATAGACCACAGCTTCAGCATCAGTGATGGAGTCAACCCTTAAGAAATCTTCTACTTCCAAGTATGTGAGGGTTGGACTATGGACAAATTTGGTCATAGATTCTACCAAAATACCATGCTGGCTAACAGGATACTCAATTACAATTTTTATTCTTCCTGTTATTTGAAACAGTTGGTCAATCAAGCTACCTAATTTTGACCAGTATATTCCTTCTCAACACCTTGCGCACTATCAACAGGTTATATATACTCTTAAACAAACTATACAATATATAGCCTATGATGCATTTGAAATGTCTTCCAGAGCATGGGCTATGTCATTTGCTATGAGACGCCTGGCTTGGCTAAGAGTCTCTAATATGGACATTAATCTTCAAGATCCATTGGCCAATATTCCATGTTTGGGAGATGAGTTGTTTGGAGATTCTATTGAAGCAGCTACACAAAAGTTAACATTGCATGAAACCAGTTAGAATGCTTTAGTTAAACCAAAGGCTAAATCTTCTACTTCAAGGCAGTCGACCAAACCTTCTAATTCATATCAGAGGTGTTATACTGCTAAACAACCTGTTTCTAGACAGACTCCTCAGAAGAAGCAAAGGCAACAACGCTCTCAAAAGTCTCAATCAGCAGCCCCTCAGAAGCCTGCTTAGTCTTTTTGACTCGCTTCTCGAGAGCATAGCCGCTGTTCCTCTCATAGCCTCTTCCTCAACCAATCGGAGGTCATCTGCAAATTTATTACCAACGTTAGACTATGATAATGATCAATTCCTGGGTTTTTAAAGTAATCAAGTACAGTTACTCTCTCCATACCTCCAAATCATCCACAGAGAGTTCTCTTTCAACCACCAGCAGAAGTCACTTCTTCGGGAAACTGAGGCCTTGTTTCATCTAAATACCATAGTCCTTCCCTCCCCCCAAAAATCAGGATTTCTACCCCAGGTATTTTCTTGTCCCAAAGAAGATGGGAGATATGTGCCCCATCCTTGACCTTCGACATCTCAACAAGTTTCTAGTAAAAGAAAAATTTTGAATGTTATCTCTAAGAACTCTATATCCCCTGTTATATCACAACGATTGACTATGTTCTCTAAATCTCAAAGAGGCTTATACCCACATACTAATTCTTCTAGCTCACAGAAAATTTCTGTGGTTTCAAATTGCCAACCAACATTTTCAATACAAGGTCCTGCTCTTCGACTTGGCCTCCTCTCAAGGTCCTGCTCTTCGACTTGCTTTGTTGTTGTAGCAGCAGCTCTAAGAAATCAAGGGTTGCAAGTCTTTCCTTATCTTGACGATTGGCTGATAAAAGATGCTTCTCCACAAGGTGTGTGCGTGGCAACTCAGTCAACAATCCTTTTTCTTCAACATTTGGGGTTCGAGGTCAGCTTCCCCAAATTGCAACTTCAATCCTCTCACTCTTCAGTTTATAGGAGCCCTACTCAACACCATACAACTCAGAGCATTCCTAATACAGCAAAGACAAGACAACCTCATACAACTTTGCAATCAAGTTTTTCATCTTCCAACCATCTCAGCCAGACACATGAGACTCTTGGGTCACATGGCCTCTACAGTCCATGTTACTCCTTTCACGAGACTTCATCTCGGAACAGCTAGTGGTCTCAGGCTCTCAATCCTTTTTCCTAGAAGATTACTGTCACACAGTCATTTCATCAGTCTCTTCAGTGGTGGATGAATTCTTCCAATCTTTCCAAAGGACTCTTATTTCAAATACCGCTGCATCGGAAAATTCTGACCATGGACTCTTCCATGTATGCATTGGGTGCTCATCTGGATGGCCTCCAGACACAGGGTCACTGATCTGTTCCAGAACAGAAACTCCATATCAATCTCTTGGAACTCAGAGCAGTCTGCAATGCTCTGAAAACATTTCAACACAGTATATCCAATCATGTACTCTTTGTTCGCACAGATAAACAAATGGTGATGAATTATATGAACAAACAAGGAGGCACGGGTTCTCTATCTCTCTGTCAAGAGGCCGAGAAGATTTGGAACTGGGCAATTCCTTGGAACATCATTTTGAAAGCGGTCTATTTTCAATGAGAACAAAACATTCTTGCCGACAAACTCAGCAAATATCTTCAACCACACGAGTTGGATGCTTCACTCCAAGGTTTTACACCAGGTTCCCCTTTGGGGAACTCCTCAGAAAGACCTGTTTGCATCCCACATCAGTCACAGACTGCCTCAATTCTGTTCCAGACAATACTCTTCTCATCGGATGTAGGCAGATGCTATACTCCTCTATACATTCCCTCCAATTCCACTCATCAAGATACTGGTCAAACTCAAGCAAGAGTCAGCTATCGTGATTCTAATAGCTCCTCAGTGGCCCAGGCAACCATGGTTTTCCCTCCTGCTTCAACTCACAGTGAAAGATCCAATAACCCTGAAGATTTTCTCATCTCTTCTCACTCAAGACCAGATTCTCAAAATGTTAGCGCCATCACTAAACTGTTTACCGACAGTTTATCCTGCATACATTTTAGTGGTGGATTATCAAAACAGATTAGCTCTGTCTTTAGTGAGCTTTCTAGCAGTCTCCAACAATGACATGCGAATGGGTTCTTCAACATTGAAATGAGCCCTCCGCTAGATTCTTAAAAAAATGCCAAACCATTTTCTAAAAGCAGTGTCGGCTTTTGGCAACAAAAATAAGCGACTGGTCCAGGGGTGCCGGTACAGGCATGGTAGCATCAGACTGCATATTGTGATGCAGCGGGAGAGACGCCCATTATCTCCTGCTGCATCACAACTCCCCTCCCCTGCAGTGGCAGCATCCCCCCTCCCCCCCACTGCTGCGGGAGAGATGTATATTCTCTCCCGCCGCAAATAACCCCTCCTGCAGCGGGAAAGATGCCTATTCCTGCCACAAACAACATCCCCCCTTGCAGTGGGAGAGATACCGATTCTCTCCTGCCTCTAACAACCCTCCCTTGCAGCGGGAGAAATGCCCATTCTCTCCCACCAAAAACAACTCTTCCCTGCCGTGGCGACTTCCCCCCCCCCCCTTTGCAACGGGAG
The DNA here is from genome assembly GCF_902459505.1 of Geotrypetes seraphini. Taxonomy (NCBI): domain Eukaryota; kingdom Metazoa; phylum Chordata; class Amphibia; order Gymnophiona; family Dermophiidae; genus Geotrypetes; species Geotrypetes seraphini. Next base: position 70,654,764 of record NC_047098.1, on the reverse strand, counting down.
AGATGCTGATTCTCTCCTGCTTCAAACAACCCCCCCCCTTGCAGAGGGAGTGATCTGCACTCTCTCCCCCCACCTCCGACAACCCCTCTTACCTCCATGTAGATGTTTGACCAGAGGGATGTGGATTCCCTCCAACCAGCTGGCCCGCTGCTTCAAAATGGGCCTTCCCCTCCCCTGGTGCATCCTAGGAGGGGCCTTTTACAACCTGGCCCAATCAGAGCTTCAGGCCCCTCACTGGATACATCGGGGAGAGGCCTTAAACAACTTGGTCAATCAGAGCCTCAGGCCCCTTCTCGATGCATCCGGGGTGAGGCATGAGGCTCTGATTGACCCAGGTTGTATAAGGACCCAGGTTATATAAGGCCCCTGATAAGGTGGTTCTCCATTCTCATCCAAAATTCCTACCAAAAGTGGTCTTAGAGTTTCATTTCAACCAGTTTATTGTGTTACCAGTTTTCTTTCCAAATCTCGATCCATACCCTGGTGAGACAGCTCTTCATTCATTGGACTGTAAGCGAGCCTTGGCTTATTATTTACAAAGGACTCAGTCTCACAGAACATCTCCTCAACTGTTCATCTCCTTTGACCTAAATAAGTTTTCAAGTTTCAAGTTTATTAGGTTGCTTGTTGAATCGCTTAATCAGATTTCTAAGCGATGTACAATAAAATATACACATAAGAAAACGAAAACATTACATACAATTTATCAATTATAACAAAAACAAAGGGAAAGAGGGAGAGAAATACATTTTTTATAGTAAAGAAAGAACATACAGGGAAAACACATAAGGAAATTAAAAAATGAGTGAAAAATAATTAACTAGAGTAACACTGTATAATAAAATTTAATTAATTTGCAAATGCGTCTTTAAACAAGAAGGTTTTTAATTCGCTTTTAAATTTCCCAAACACTTTCTCCCCCCGTAAAAACATAGGAAGCGCATTCCAGATCTGGGGAGCTGTACATGAGAAGATAAATTGTCTTCTTGTGCCGATTACTTTTAACGTAGGAATTGATAAAAGATTCCGTTCACTAGATCTTAAAGTTCTTTTAACAGAATATGGAATAAGTAGCCTGAATAAAAATGCTGGAGTCTTATTTTCTAATGTTTTAAAGATAATAGTACATAATTTGTGTGTAATTCTGTGTATGACTGGAAGCCAATGAGCCTTTTTAAGGAGTGGTGTCACATGATCGAATTTTTTAGATTTTGTTATTAATTTAATAGAAGCATTTTGAATAATTTGTAAACGTTTAATTTCTTGTAACGTAATTCCTGTAAATAATGAATTGCAGTAATAGACTGGGCAAGCCTATAACCAAGAGAACTATTTCCACATGACTGGCGGCTTCTATTTCTTTTTGCTATGCTCAGGCTGGGCTGCAGCTAGGGGGCCATGTCACATAAGATTTTCTGCTGCTGGGTCAGACCAGTGGTCCATCGTGCCCAGCAGTCCGAGCTATGGCAGCTTCAGTTGCATTTTTGCATTCCACTCCCATTGATAAAATCTGCAAAGCAACTATTTGGTCCTCAGTGCATACCTTCACCTCTCACTACTGTCTGGAATCTTTTTCCAGATGTGATACTCACTTCAGTCAAGCAGTTTTACAAAATGTATTCTCTTAATTGGCCAACTCTCCCTCCATCCCTTTTCAGTAAGCTAGGGAGTCCCATTTGTGAGAATATGCTGCTTACTTGTCCTAGGATAAAGTACAGTTACTTAACGTAACAGGTGTTATCCGAGGACAGCAGGCAGATATTCTCACAACCCACCCTCCTCCCCTTGTTGGCTTCTTAGCTTGCTTTTGGAACTGGGGAGCCTCGGCGGGTGGGAAGGCGCATGCATGGTGCGGGCAGTCGTGAAGTTTTTTCATACTTAGTAACAGTTCATTTGTCAGACTGTCCGTACTGAGCTCCGTGGATGACGTCACCCCATTTGTGAGAATATCTGCCTGCTGTCCCCGGTTAACACCTGTTAAGGTAAGTAACTCTGCTTTCTCTGAGCAGCCTTTCTTAACCTTTTCAGATAATTTTGCCTGTCTTCCTCTTTCTGTGATGTTTTTTAGTTTATGAAAGCTAACCTCTTTTCCAGTGCAATAGGTGAGACATTCTAGAGTATACAGTAGGGTTATTTCCTTTTAGCCGCATACTGCAAAAGGAATCCACTCTGGATTTTTCACTTTGCCTCTGTTGTATTTCACTGGGCTCTCTAGCTCCTCCCTCATTTCTTTCCTTCTGCAAGCATGACTGCAGATGTGTTTGTTCTGCTCTCCCCATTTTATTATTTTTAATTCAATATATTTCATCCCTCTTTTGGGTAATTTGGTGCTTGGAGTGATTTTAAATCTCTGCCTGCTTGAGAATTCACAGACTTTGGTCTGTAGCTGGCAGGCCAATCCCACTGGGTACCTCTGAGCATTGCACTCTATATACTGATGTCTTTTCTCCACTTTTGTTAATGCATGAGGCAGCGATTTGAACTCCTTTAGAAGAGAGTATAGGGCTTAAATTTGAAGATTGATTTTTAACTACCTCAATATTGACTGGGTGAATGTAACATCAGGACATTCTAGGGAGATAAAATTGAGAAATGCTTTATGGAGAAGCTAGTTCAGGAACTAAGAAGAGGTGATGCAATTCTAGATCTAGTTCTTTTTACATCAGAGATATTCAGTGGAGTATTCGTTGTCCGTTTCCACTTCCATTTGTACAGATTTGATATAATCCCTGGAATAAGTTTGCACAGGAAACCCAATACAACAGCACTTAACTTTAAAAATGGTGACTATGATAGCAAGAGAAGAATGGTAAAAAAGAAACTTAGAGGTGTAGCTGCAAACATCAAAAATATATATCAGGCGTGGATGTTGTTCAAAAATATCATCCTGAAAGCCCAGACTAGTTATATTCCATGTTTTTAAAAAAGGAGGAAGGAAGACCAAAAGGCGGCCATTGTGATTAATGAGTGAGGTGAAGGAAGCTATTAGAGCTAAAAGAGAATCCTTCAGAAAGTGGAAGAAGCAGCCGACTGAAAATAATTGTAAACAGCACAAGAAAAGCAATGTGCTAATAAGGACGGTGAAGAGAGACTTTGAAAAGAAAATTGCGCTAGAAGCAAAAACACGTAGTAAAAACATTTTTAGGTATATTAATATTAAAAATAAGCCGGGAAAAGAATCAGTTGAACTTCTAGATGACCAAGGGATGAAAGTGCTCTCAGGGAAGACAAGGCCATAGCGGAGAGATAAAATGAATAGTTTGTCTCGATCTTCACCAGGCAAGATATGGGGGAGTTACCGGTGCCAGATATGGTATTCAATTCTGATGATTTGGAGAAATTCAAACAAGTCTCTGTAACACTGGAAAGATTTAATGGGTCAATTTGACAAACTGAAGAGTAGCAAATCACCTGGACTACATGGTATACATCTCAGAGTGCTGATAGAATTGAAAAATGAACTTGTTAGGTGAAAACTCATAACAATTTTTTTAGGTACATTAGAAGCAGAAAACCTGTGAGGGACTTCCAGAAAGCATTTGACAAAGTCCCACACGAAAGACTTCTCAGAAAACTACAAAGCCATGGCATAGAGGGAGATATACAAAGATGGATAGGCAAATGGCTGGATAACAGGAAGCAGAGAGTGGGCATTAATGGGAAGTTCTCCGACTGGGAGAAAGTGACTAGTGGTGTACCCCAGGGCTCGGTACTTGGGCCGATCCTTTTTAATATTTATATCAATGACCTGGAAAACGGAACATCCAGTGAGATCATCAAGTTTGCAGACGACACAAAACTCTGCCGGGCAATCAGATCGCAGGAGGACAGTGAGGAACTCCAGAGAGATTTGTGTCGGTTAGAAAAGTGGGCGGAGAAATGGCAGATGAAGTTCAACGTGGAGAAATGCAAGGTAATGCATTTAGGCAGTAAAAATAAGGAATACGAGTACAGAATGTCAGGTGCAACTCTGGGAAAAAGTGAACAAGAAAGGGATCTGGGTGTACTGATAGATAGGACCCTGAAGCCGTCGGCACAATGCGCGGCAGCGGCAAAGAAGGCAAATAGAATGTTGGGCATGATAAAGAAAGGAATCTCAAGTAGATCGGAGAAAGTTATAATGCCGCTTTATAGGGCAATGGTCAGACCCCACTTGGAATACTGTGTCCAACATTGGTCTCCCTACCTAAAGAAAGATATAAAACTGCTGGAGAGGGTGCAGAGACGAGCGACTAAACTGGTGAAGGGTATGGAGAAACTGGAATATGAGGATCGACTTAAAACACTGGGATTGTTCTCCCTTGAGAAGAGGAGACTGCGTGGGGATATGATCGAGACCTTCAAAATACTGAAAGGAATCGACAAAATAGAGCAGAGATTATTTACATTGTCCAATTTGACACGGACAAGAGGACATGAAATGAAGCTAAGGGGGGACAAGTTCAGGACTAATATCAGGAAGTTCTGCTTCACACAGAGAGTGGTTGACATCTGGAATACTCTCCCAGGAGAGATTATTGCAGAATCGACAGTCCTAGGCTTCAAAAGCAAACTAGATGCATATCTCCTTGAGAGAGGCATATAAAGATATGGTTGGCTATAAAATAAGCCAGGTGTATACCTGGCAGGGCCTCCGCGTGTGCGGATCGCCGGACTTGATGGACCGAAGGTCTGATCCGGAGATGGCGCTTCTTATGTTCTTATGTTCTTATGTTCTTATGAATCCGTGGGACCGTTGGATGATCAAGAAGCAAAAGGGACACACAGGGATGATAAGGCCATAGCGGAGACTGAATTCTTTACTTCGTTCTTTATGGAAGAAGATGTAAGAGATTAACTGAACCGGAAATGGTTTTCAAGGGCGAAGATGCGGAGGAACTGAAAAATCTCGGTGACTCTGGAAGATGTACTAAGCCAAATCGACAAGTTAAAAAGTGATAAATCACCTGGACCGGATAGTATACATCCCAGGGTACTAAAATAACTCAAATATAAAATTGCTGACCTGCTGTTAGTGATTTGTAACCTGTCGCTAAAATCATCTGTAGTACCTGAAGATTGGAGGGTAGCCAATGTTAACACCAATTTTTAAAAAGGGTTCCAGGGGAGATCTGGGAAATTGCAGACCAGTAAGCCTGCCGGGCAAAATAGTGAAAACAATTATAAAAAATAAAATTGTAGAACATGTAGACAAACATGATTTAATAAGACAGAGTATGGGTTCAGCAAGGGAGACCTTGCCTCACCAGTTTGCTCGTCTTCTTTGAAGGTGTGAATAAACATGTGGATAAAGGTGAGCCAGTTGATGATGCGTATCTAGAGTTTCAGAAAGCTTTTGACAGGCTCATGAGAGGCTCATGAGAAAATTAAAGAGTCATAGGATAGGAGGCAAAGTTCAGTTCTGGATTAGGAATTGGTTATTGGATAGAAAACAGAGGTAGGGTTAAATAATAATAATAATAACTTTTATTTTGTATACCGCCATACCCAGAGAGTTCTAGGCGGTTCACAACAATTAATTAAGATTACAAGCGAAGATAACATTGGAATTAACAATTTTTGGAATGTACATGTCATTGAAGTTGACAGGAATATACAAGAGTGTAGAATAGGAGGGTAAAATTTTTTTATTTACAGGGAAAAAATACCGGTCAGAGAAGTTAATTGGTTTGGTGGGTACAGTAGGGGGGGGGGGGGAAGGTGGAGGTTCATGTGTATTGAAGGGAGTAGAAGCAGCGAGTGGGAGTGTTACGGGTTCTGCCTGTGGAATAAGTGAGTTTTGATTTTTTTTTCTGAAGTCAAGGTAGGTGGGGGCGTCAAGTACAATTTCGGCAAGTTTAGTTTGGCCGCCTGGAAGGAGAAGGTTTTGTCAAGGAATGGCCATTTTTCTCAATGGAGGAGAGTAAACGGTGGTGTGCTGAAGGGATCTGTACAGGGACTGGTGCTATTTAACTTATTTATAAATGATTTTGAAATTGGAGTGATGAATGAGGTGATTAAATTTGCAGATGGCATTAAACTGTTCAAAGTTGTTAAAACGCATGCAGAATGCAGATTGAAAAGAATTGCAAGCAGACCGTAGGAAATTGGAAGACTGGATGTCCAAGTGACAGATGAAATTTAATGTGGACAAATGCAAAGTGATGCACATTGGGAAGAATAACCCAAATCACAGTTACCAAATGCTAGGGTCCACCTTGGGAGTTAGTGCCCAAGAAAAGAATCTGGGTTTCATTGTAGACAATACAATGAAACCTGCCCAATGTATGGCGGCAGCCATATATAAGTCACAGACTGTGCAAGTCTGTCCAGTGCCAATCTTAGTTCTTCAATAAATACCCATTATTTTCTTATTAGAGATCCTCTGTGTTCATCTCATGCTTTTTTGAACTCTTATGGATTTCCTCTCCACTACGTCCCTCAGGAGGGCATTCCAGGCATCAACTACCCTCTCCGTAAAAAATAATTTCCTAACATTACTCTTAAGCCTTCCACCCCTCAACCTCAAATTATGCCCTTTGGTTTTACCATTTTCCTTTCTCTAGAAAATATTTTGTTCTGCGTTGATACCTTCAAGTATTTGAACATCTGAATCATATCTCCCCTGTCTGAACTCTTAGAGATCAGACTCCACAGGTGACCCTTGAGGGGAGGAATGCTGGCCTAGTATCTAACCTTCAGCAAGCCTGGTTCTGCCTCTGCCCAACCATCCTCCCCACAGCCCACCCATCCCTAGGCTCAAATTACTCTAATACTACTCTTAAATTACCCTCCACAAATCCCCAGCTGATCTTAAGAAGGACAATCTCCACAGAATTGAAACATACCAGTCTAACATTCCTAGTATCTTAATAGGATTTAATTGAGCAGCTCAATAATAAGATACAGACAAGTCCAGCAGCAAGAAGAAAGCTATCCAGTCTTTTGTATCCAGTGTCACATGTATTATTATCTTCCAGTTGGTGAGAAATTATATGTGTGTGCTCACTGCAAAGAGCTCCTGGCTCTCAAAGAATGAATCGGTTCCCTTGAGGCTAGAGTTGCAGACTTTGAAGAGCTGAAGGAGACGGAAAGGTACATAAAGGAGACCTACAGAGAAGTTGTAGAGAAGTCCCACCTCCAGTCTGGCAGCTCCTGTGCTGTCTTCGAGGAGGGAGGTCTCCTAAAAGGAGAACATAAGAATAGCCGTACTGGGTTAGATCAAAGGTCCATGAAGCCCAGAAGCCCGTTCTCACAGTGGCCAATCCAGGTCACTAATACCTGGCCAAAACCCAAGGAGTAGCAACATTCCATGCTACCGATCCAGGACAAGCAGTGGTTTCCTCCATGTCTTTCTCAATAACAGAGTATGGACTTTTCCTCCAGGAATTTGTCCAAATCTTTCTTTAAACCAGCAACACTATCTGCTGTTAGCACAACCTCTGGCAATGCGTTCCAGAGCTTATCTATTCTCTGAATGAAAAAATTTTTTCTTCCTATTGGTTTTAAAAGTATTTCCCTGTAACTTCGAGTGTTCCCTAGTCTTTGTAATTTTTGACGGAGTGAAAAATTGATCCACTTATACCCATTCTACTCCACTCAGGATTTTGTAGACTTACTGGGTCCCAACAATGGTCCATCTAGCCCAGAATCCTGTCTTCGCAGAGGCCAATCCAAGCCACAAGTACCTGGCAAAAACCCAAATACTCAAACTGCAAACACGGATCAAATTAGCCAAATGGGGGTCTAGGATAACTTGTATTACCTTTATTATAATTTTTCTTTTGCACCTAAAGTGCTTTAAATTGTGAATGGTTTAATTTGTTAACCCACTTATTTTAAACATGTAAACAGTAACCTAATTTAAAGATACAACTCATCCCCAGACTCTATAATGAGGTTAAAGTATCATAAATATGCATAATTTTCAGTAAAGAGACTTCTTATAACCTAGATGTTATTTCAAGTCTTCATTCTGAAAGCATATGATGTAATCATCTACTTCAAAACCTCCTTCCTACCCATAAATTTATTTATTTATTTATAAATTTATTAAAATATTTATTGAAATATTTATTAATGGAATGGATAAAAATCCAACCAACTATCTGGGGAGGACAATTTTTAAATTATTAAACTTCATCAATATGTGTTTTATTCTGAATATATACTTTATACAAGAGCAACAACACTTATCTTAGTGGCTTTCCAGCCAGAGCCAACGTTGGGGTACCATGAACTGCCCGACGCTCACACTCAATTTAGAGCGTTTCAGCTAATGAAAAGCCTTCTTCGGGGGACAATGTTGCTGTTGTGCCACTTGCCTTCCAAACTTGTGGACCTTCTTGCCTAACCCAAATACTAGCTACCATCCCATGTCTTTCTCAACAGCAGTCTATGGACTTTTCCTCCAGGAATTTGTCCAAATCTTTTTTAAATCCAGCTACATTAACTGCTCTTACCACATCTTCTGGCAACACGTTCCAGAGCTTGACTATTCTTTGAGTGAAAAAATATTTCCTCCTATTGGTTTTAAAAGTATTACTCTTAACTTCATCAAGTGCCGCAGGGGTCTATACTGGGATCGGTGCTATTTAACTTATTTATAAATGATCTGGAAATTAGAATGATGAGTGAGGTGATTAAATTTGCAGATGACACTAAACTGTTTAAAGTTGTTAAAACGCATGCGGATTGTGAAAAACTGCAGGCGGACCTTAGGAAATTAGAATATTGGGCATCGTTCCAATTTCCAGATCATTTATAAATAAGTTAAATAGCACCAGTCTTAGTACAAACCTCTGAGGCATTCCACTATTTACTATCCTCCATTGAGAAAAATGACCATTTAACCCTACCCTCTGCTTTTTATCCGATAACCAATTCCTAATCCACAACTGAACTTTCCCACCTTTCCCATGACACTTTAATTTTCTCAGTAGCCTCTCGTTAGGAACTTTATCAAAAGCTTTCTGAAAATCTAGATATACTATATCAACCAGCTCACCTTTATCCACATGTTATTCACCATTTATCGTTCCATGATGCGACCTCATCTGGAGTATTGCGGTCAATTCTGGTCTCTTTATCTCAAGAAAGATATAGCGGCACTAGAAAAGGTTCAAAAAAGAGCGAACAAGATGATAAAGGGGATGGAACACCTCTCATATGAGGAAAGACTAAAAAGTTTAGGACTCTTCATCTTGGAAAAGAGAAAGCTGAGGGGAGATATGATTGAAATGTACAAAATAATGAGTGAAGTAGAACGAGTACAAGTGGATCGATTTTTCACTCTGTGAACAATTACAAAGAGTAAGGGACACTTGAGGTTACAGGGAAATACTTTTAAAACAATAGGAGGAATTTTTTTTTCACTCAGAAGAGACTAGTTAAGCTCTGGAACACACTGCTAGAGGTTGTGGTAAGAGCAGATAGCGTAGCTGGTTTTAAAATAGATTTGGACAATTTCCTGGAGGACTTTAAGTCCATAGTCTGTTATTGAGAAAGACATGGGGGAAGCCACTGCTTGCCCTGGTTCGTAGTATGGAATGTTGCTACTTTGGGTTTTGGCCAGGTACTAGGGTCCTGGATTAACTACCGTGAGGATGGGCTACTAGGCTTGATGGACCATTGGTCTGACCCAGTAAGGCTATTCTTATGTTCTTATGTCATCCAGCTGTGGGAATATTTGGCCTGCTCTGCTTGGAGGACAGGGGGAGATATGATTCAGACGTTCAAATATGATTCAGATGTTCAAATACTTAAAAGATATTAACGTAGAACAAAATCTATTTCAGATAAAGGAAAATGGTAAAACCAGAGGGCATAATTTGAGGTTGAGAGGTGGTGATTCAAATATAATGTTAGGAAATTCTTCTTTATGGAGAGGGTTGTTGATGCATGGAATGCGCTCCTGAGAAAGGTGGTGGAGAAGAAAACGGTGAGAGTTCAAATAAGCGTAGGATGAACACAGAGGATCTCTAATCGGAAAATAATGGGTATACATTGAAGGAACTAAAGCCAGTACTGGGCAGGCTTGCACGGTCTGTGTCCTTTATATGGATATTCAGTTGAAGACGGGCTGGGGATGGTTTCAATGGCTGAGTTGGTTAAGATGGGCTGGAGTGAACTTTGATGGAGACTCCAGTAGATGGAACCTAAGCACACTACTGGGCAGGGCTCTGGGTTTCTGGCCCAGAAATATCTAAGAAAAGGACATTTAAACTAAATTAATTTATGGAGCATGTTTGGTTGGGCAGACTGGATGGCCCACTCGGGTCTTTATCTGCTGTCATTTACTATGTTACAGGTAAGAAGCTTTGCCGTTTTAAAAATTCCTTAAGGAAAAAGTACCCACAAACACTGCACTGTTTCTTTGTGTGGTACCCTTTTTTGCCAACTTACACAATGAGCATATGTAAGCAGGTGACGAATACAGAGGGCATCTTTCAGAATGATCATTTTTAAAGAAAGAACTTGGAAAATTTCTCTCTCCATGTATAAAATGAAAGTGAAGGACGTATTGCACTTGTAATATTACTTTCAGTGGTAGCTATAGGTCGGACTTAAAACATCAATTCTAGTTTGAGTCCCTTTTTGTCGATGGTTGTTATTGTTATGACCTCTTTCTCTGCTCTTTTCTCATCCAGTTCCCTTTATGGCTGCCATTAAACAAGATGTATGCCTTTAGCAATAGTTTTGGGCCTAGTGAAGAAAACTCAATTTTTCTCTGTTTGTTCTGTATAAGCTTTTGACCAGGGAATTTTTCCATAATTGAATGCAAAATGTTAGTGGAAGCAAAAATGATACTGAAAACTGCAGAATGGTGCCTTCTAATTTTAAACCCATCTTCCCCCTCCTTTTTTCTTTTGTAGGGGAAAAACATTGTGGTATTTTATGGCTCCCAAACAGGAACAGGAGAAGAATTTGCAAACCGTCTTTCAAAAGATGCCCATCGTTACGGCATGCAAGGCATGTCCGCTGACCCTGAGGAGTATGAAATGGTACATAAAATGTCCTGATCAAATAATTTTAAGATGCTCTGTGCTTGGATTATATTGTAGTGATCACACTTAATATCTTGTATATTTTCCATATGTGTTAGAATGTTGGCTCTCTTCAAATCTGACTCTTTGGTCAGCTTTATTGCCCCCAATTTTATTTTCCACCTACTTTAGCACCAGGAAAAGAGAAAGTACCTGTATATATTATATAAACCACTTTGGTTGTGCCACGAAAGGGCAGAATATCAAAAATCTAATAAACTTTAGTAAGAAAACTAGTTAAGAGGATGACTGATTAGAAGATGCTATGGATATCATTTTTCCTCTCATAGGTGCACATATTTTAATGATGAGTCATTAGGTTTGTCCAGGTCAGAGAGGACATTTGTTTTTGGTATTAATTGGCTGTGGTTTATAGGGAAGACTGGAAAGTGGTGAATATTACGCCGATCTTCAAGAAAGGTTTGAGGGGAGATCCGGAAAACTACAGACCGGTGAGTCTGACCTCGATACCGGGAAAGATGGTTGAGGCACTGATAAAGGACTGCATCATTGATCACCTTGACGGACACAATCTGATGAGGACCAGCCAGCACGGCTTCAGTAAAGGAAGATCTTGCTTGACGAACTTGCTGCACTTCATCAAAGGAGTAAACAGGCAGATAGACAAGGGTAACCCAGTGGACATTGTATATCTGGATTTTCAGAAGGCGTTCGACAAGGTCCTGTATGAACGACTACTTCGAAAAATTGCAAGCCATGGAATCGAGGGTGAAATACTCACATGGATTAAAAACTGACTGGCAGATAGGAAACAGAGAGTGGAGGTAAATGGACAGTACTTGGACTGAAAAAGCATCACGAGTGGAGTGCCGCAGGGTTTGGTGCTTGGACCCGTGCTCTTCAACATATTTATAAACAACCAGGAAATTGGTACAAGGTGATTAAATTTGCAGATGATATGAAGTTATTCAGAGTAGTGAAGACAACAGAAGGATTGCGAAGACCTGCAATGTGACATAAACATGCATGAGAAATGGGCTGCGACATGGCAAATGAGGTTTAAAATGGATAAGTGTAAGGTGATGCATGTCGGTAACAAAAATCTTATACACAAATACAAGATGTCAGGTGCAGTACTCGAAGAGACCCCCCAGGAAAGAGACTTAGGAGTACTGGTCGACAAGTCAATGAAGCCGTTCATGCAATGTGCGGCGGCAGCAAAAAGGGTGAACAGAATGCTAGGAATGATTAAGAAGGGGATCACGAATTGATCGGAGAAGGTTATCATGCTGCTTTACTAGGCTATGGTATGCCCCCACCTGGAATACTGCGTCCAGCACTGGTCACCGTACATGAAGAAAGATACAGTGCTACTCGAAAGGGTCCAGAGAAGAGCGACTAAAATGGTTAAGGGGCTTGAAGAGTTGCCATACAGTGAGAGATTAGAGAAACTGGGCATTTTCTCCCTTAGCGGGGTTTTAAAATTTGGGGGATAATTTCCTAAAAGAAAAGTCCATAGGCTATTTATTCAGATGGCTTGGGAAAATCCACTGCTTATTCCTAGGATAAGTGGCATAAAATCTGTTTTACTACTTTATCTGCCATCATGTTTGTATGTTTCTATGTTACTTGAGATCTGGGTCAGCCACTATTAAAATTGGATGCTGGGTTTGATGGACCTTTGGTCTGTCCCAGTATGGTAATTCTTATGTTCTTATTTCCTCACCCTCTTATCCAAGCTAAAGGCATTCAAACTTGAGAAAGAAGATATTAGTTTTCTTTTCTTTAGGAATCCATTTAAAGCAGAATAGCTTGGGAAGTTCTTTTGTATATGGATAAAACTTCAGAGAGTTAGCTGATTGCATTAGGCTTGTAAACTACATGGACTTTTTCAAAAATATTTTAACTTTAGAAAAGTGCCCTCTTGTTCTCTCTACCTTGGAGAGAGTGAACAACCTGTCTTTATCTAGGAAATTGAGTCCAAATTAAATTAAAACTGAGCAACATATGGTCTGACCAAAGAACTTGGAAATCAGAAATTGAAATATTGTTTAAAATCATTTTAGGATTTCCTCTGTAATGTATAACTGTAGAAGATGACCAGGAATAGTCAAGGCTTGATTTAAAAAAAAAAAAAAAATACACTTTTAACTACATGATTATCATTTTTCTGTTCCTGGTGTAAATATCACCTAAAATCTGGTGTTTTATTTTTTTGTTTTTTTTTTTTTTTTGGGGGGGAGCGATTTACCTTTTTAAAAAAGTGGGATAACAAGAAAATATATATTTTAAAACTGTTACTGTTATAATTTTGTACTACCCCTTGTGATGGCACAAAAATGCTTTTTCTTCAGAGCTTCCCCATCTTATGTTTTTATACCTGTGACTAGTGCTGCCCGATTCACGATTCGAATCGGTTCACCAATTCACTTCAGATGAATCGATTTGAAGCGATTCAAAACAAAACAAAAATCAGCTTCCCGATTCGGACCCTCCCCCCTCGCCCCCTAAAGCAGGGGGGAGGGTCCGCAAACGTGAGCTAGGATTTAACAGAGAGAGGAAAAGTCTTTTTTGTTTGTTTATTTTGTTTACATCACAGCGCCAGTATGGTTAGGAGAAGGCAAAGGGGGTGAAGAGGCTATAAAATAAACCCACCAGGATGTTTGAAAGAACACCCAATTGGGCAGGAAAATCGAATCGAAAAACCAATTCAAGAGGCTGAATCGAATCAAAAAATTTTTTCCCTGAATCGGGCAGCACTACCTGTGACATTTCCAAATCAGATGGTTGTGTAGCTTTCAACGTGTGTGATGGTTTTCCCTGTGGTCTTTCTATTAACAGGCTGATCTAAGCCGCCTCACAGAGATCAGTAATTCCCTAGCTGTGTTCTGCCTGGCTACTTATGGAGAGGGAGATCCCACAGACAATGCTGAGGATTTCTATGACTGGTTGCAGGAGGCAGATACTGACTTGTCAGGCCTCAAGTTTGCGGTGAGAATGTCAAATTAACCATACTTCGGTTCTCCATAAAGTACTAGTGACAAAATAGGCAACTAGTCAAATATAGGAGCCACTGAGGCCAAAAGATGAACAGAGCAAGACAACTGAATCAGAAAAATGGAAGGATTGCCATGGCTGATCAGAACATTTATATATTTACACAATATGACTTATAAGTAAGGTTAAAAGTTGGAAGAGGGCCCGCCCGATGCAGCATCTTATTTCCCAGGCTCTCTCTCTCTGTGGGCAAGCAGCCACCAACAGATATAGAGGAAAGTGGTCACATCCAAGTTTATTAAAATTTGATATACCACTTTAAAATTGTCAAAGCAGTGTACATTACATTAAAAATATAAAATTGGTGACATATCATTAGTACTTAGAGTAGATACATGACACATCGAGCCACAAGGGAAGAAGGGTGGAGCTACAATCATTTATAGGAAAGAAGGAGAAAGGGAAACTATACTCTTCCTTAGTTATTATTTAATTGGGAGACGTCTGAGATTTTTTGGTCGGATGGGAAGTCATAAATTATAGGTGTCCTTAAACATGAAAGTTTTTAAGTTTGATTTAAATTTATTTATATTTTCCTCTTCTCTTAAATAGGCCGGGAAGGCAGAATTGCTGCAAGGAACGGGCAAACTCCAGAGCATAACTGTCCTGAATCACCTCCAGAACTCACTGATTGGATGTGATGTCTCCCCATTTTGAATAAAAATCCCTCAGCTGGGCGCTGGCAAAGAGTCATTGGGCAGGATGGGTGGTAGGAGATCCGTCGGTGGTGCTACTCGCACCTCGGTGGGCCCCACGAAAGGACTGCAAGCGCTAGAAGAACCTGCCTCTAGAGAGCCCAGGAGACTGAAAAGAGGCAGCCCCTCGACCAGGGCAGAAACCACTCCCATGAGCAGCGCCACCTCGAGCCAGCGGCCTAGGCCTATCCTCAGGCAAACAAGGCACTTTAGAATCAGTGAGAGTCTGAACCAACTTGTCCAGGTCCTCACCAAACAAGAAAGATCCTTTAAAAGGAAACTTTGTCAACTTAGCTTTGGATGCCGAATCCGCCAACCAAGCGCGAAGCTTCAAGGTACGGCGAGTTGCCACTGCAAACGCCAACGACTTGGCAGAAGCTCACAAGAGGTCATACATGGCATCTGAAAGAAAAGCACCACCCAATTCATTCTTTGCCACCTCGCACTTGAGCAATGCCCAATCCTCAGTTTTACAGTCAAGGACATGCTCGGCCCAGTGAAAATGCACCCGAGCTACCAGCCCACCCCACATCGCCGCTTGGACCGCCAGAGCTGTCACGACAAAACTCTGTTTAAGGAGGGACTCCAACTTGCGCTCCTCCAGGTCCTTCAAGGCTGCACCGCCCTCAACAAGCACAATATGCCTCTTAGAGATGGCCGAGACCACCGTGTCCACTACAGGTGACTTCAGAGTGTCCCTATCCCCTTCAGTAATGGGATACAAGCGGGTCATGGAGTGCACAAAACGAAAGGGAGCTTTCGGCACCTGCCACTGTGCGAGCATGATATCATGAATATCCTGATGCATAGGAAAAGAACAGGAAGCAGAGTGGATCCCCTTAAGTAAGGGGTCCACCGTACGCGGGGGCTCTGACACGGTGTCCTCAAAGTGCAAAACTGAGGAGACCTGAAGAATTAGCTCATGAAGGTCTTCCCACTGAAAAATGCGTACCACAGACGCATTTTCGCCAGCTGGGGAGTGTTCGAATCCCTCGCTGGCGAAATCTGACCCTCTAAGAGGATTCTGGAAATCTCCCCAAGGGTCCAGGTCCTCATCAATAACATCTTGCTCTTCTGGGCAAGAATCCTCATCCCAAGAGACCCTCAGGCATTTGGATGAATCCCTCGCTGGCGAAATCTGACCCTCTAAGAGGATTCTGGAAATCTCCCCAAGGGTCCAGGTCCTCATCAATAACATCTTGCTCTTCTGGGCAAGAATCCTCATCCCAAGAGACCCTCAGGCATTTGGATGAGAGAGTAGTAGAGGGAGGCAAAACCGCCGTTGTATGGGGCTGCACCGGGGAGGACGTTAAGGGTAAAAACCCCCCCGAGACCTCCGGAGTGGACACGGAACCTCCAGCTGCCAGCACATAAGCTTTACAAAGTGCTAACATAAATTCATGGGGAAAGACCCCCTGTGGCCCCAAGGGACTCCTTGCCCCAGCAGGAGACCCTGCCATATCTTGCCCCTGTATTTCCAGAACAGGGGGAAGGTCACCTGAGGTAACTGAAATGAAGGAGGTTACCACCAAAATTGGACCTGAAACCGACAAAATCGGAACTCCTGCGGCCTGTCGTGTCTGAAAAGCCTGGCGCTGAGGCTGAGGAACCAAACGACGTGAAAAGGGAATCCCCAGCCATCCCGGCGGCAAGGGAATCCTTTTCTTCCTGACCATTGGCAGCTGGGAAACCCTCTGCTCGGGCTTCCCCGCGATCCGAAGCCGACTTGCGAGGTACATGCGGCGGGGTACCCTGGCCGCCGGCATCCACTGATAGCAAGGCTACCCCACCGCTCTGGCCTGCACAACGCTTGCACAGGCTGGCCGTGAGTACCTCACGTCTGGAGCACAATGAACATTTTTTCCCTTTAAAAGTGCTCATTGTGCCGTAAAGCGCCCTAGCTGCAAGGAAAAATGCTGGTTAGTTGAGAAAACACAAAAAATAGGCAGTTTTAAGGGAAATGAGCCCTTTAGGCCAGCACACCTTAAGATTTTTTTCTTTAACTTAACCATAACAGACTCCACGGCTCTCAAAGCTGGAGGGCTGACCAACCAGGGAGTCAGGCCGCCGCCTGAGACACCTCTACAAAAATATGGGGAGGTGGGGGGAGGGACCCAGCACGAGACCCGCCGAATTTAACACCCCGAGGTTGGACGGATCCCCAAACAGGACCCGTTCAAGCTCTATCTGGCACAAAAGGGGAATCCAGGAGTCCAAAACAAAGTTCCAACAGTACTAAGAGGGGAGCCAATTTAGTTTTACCACCTGCTATGGAGACTGAGACAGACTGGATTGCTATGGGGGAATCTATCCTTATATACAAGTTTGTGCTCAGTCTCCACCTGCTGGTAGCAGTGAGGCATATAACCCATTCATAAGGACTATACCAGTCTACCAGGCGATAATAGAATGAGAGTTTTTTGAGGTGGGTTGTGACTATGGCACATTTGAAGAGATCAGGGACAGTTGCAGTGGAGAGTGATAGGTTGAAGATGGGAGAGATGGGAGGTATGACAGCAGGAGAGATAGCACCAAATGGGAATCAGATTGGAGGAGCAGGTGGTGGATTTGGCGGATGAGAGAAGTGCATATTCCGTATACCTGTTGACACCTGTTCATGGGCTCTTGTCATTTTTCAGCAAACTTAAAAGATGTTTTCCAAAGTAACCTTTTACAGTGTTGAAGAACTTTCAGAAAACTTAGATTTTCACAATGTGTCCCAAGATGCTAATAAACCTTTTTTTCACTGCAGGTTTTTGGTCTAGGAAATAAAACGTATGAGCACTTCAATGCTATGGGGAAGTATGTGGACAAGCGGCTGGAAGAGCTTGGAGGTCAACGTATCTTTGATCTAGGATTGGGAGATGATGATGGAAAGTGAGTAGCATGATATTCTCTATGATCCTTCTTAGAAGGTGAATACCCCATTTTAAAGCATTCATTGCTGAGAGTAGCAAGAACATTATTGAATTGCAAATAGCTCATAGCATAGACTTCTATTCGGTAAGCTTCTCACACAAACTGGTTAGAAATGCAAGTGATGTGATCACTGAGGGGGAAGATTCTCAAAACTTCACGGTGAAATCTGACAGATCATTGTTGCAGCCGTAAATATAACAATTTACAAAAGATGAGTCATCATCAAAAACCTGTACATGCAAATGAGGTACATAAGAATTGCCATACCGGGACAGACTGAAAGCCCATCAAGCCTACCCAGGTCCGAAGTAACTAGCTAGATCTCAAGTAGTCAAACAGATTTTATTCTGTTTATCCTAGGAATAAGCAATGGATTTCCCCAAGCCATCTCAATAATGGCCTATGGACTTCTCTTTCAGGAAATTATCCAAACCTTTTTTAATCCCGGCTAAGCTAACTGATTTCACCACGTTCACTGGCAATGACTTGCAGAGTTTAATTAATAAATAAATAAATAATTAATTAATAAATAATAATAATAATAACTTTATTCTTATATACCGCCATACCCAGCGAGTTCTAGGTGGTTTACATCAATTAACAATTGATCTGCATTGACAAGCTTATTTACAACAAGTTACAAGCAGATTTACAACAAATTACAATCAGATTTACGATAGATTACAACAATTTACAGCAGTCAGCGAGGAAGTTACAGCAGTTTACAGTAGTCTGCAATGAAGGGAAAATGTACAGCAATTTAACAGAAATTGCAGCTTTGATCGAACTAGACAAGGAAAGTAGAGAGTGGGACAAGGGAGGATCTGGTGAGGGCGAAAGGGGGAGGGGTGGGGCCGGTGTTTGTGGGGTGAAGGGATTAATTAAGGGTCATGTTTGCTGAATAAGTAAGTTTTTAGTAGTTTTCTGAAGGCAAGGTAAGTGGGGCCTCGAGTATCATCTGGGCTAGCCATGGGTTCGACTTGGCTGCTTGGAAGTGTTTTGGCGAAGGGAAGGCGAACAGTTGAATTCTGCGTGATGTCCTGTTGTTGCAATAAAGGTTAAAGTGGGTATTTATGTAACTAGGAGAAGAACCGTTAACCGATTTGTAACAGAAGCATGCAAATTTAAAAAGAACTCTAGATTCAAATGGCAGCCAGTGTAGTTGGTGGTAGAAAGGGGTGACATGTTCCCATTTCTTTAGGCCAAAAATGAGGCGCACTGTGGTATTTTGGATTATTTTTAGTCTCCTGGTAATTTTCTTTGTGGCGTTAAGGAAAATGATGTTGCAGTAGTCGAGAATGCTGAGGATGGAGGATTGTACAAGTAGGCGGAATGCAGTGTCATTGAAGTATTTTTTTATGGTGCGAAGTTTCCAGAGCACCGAGAAGCTTTTCCTAACAATGATGTCGGTATGGTTTTCTAGGGATAGGTTTTTGTCCAGCGTGACTCCCAGAATTTTTATGGTCGGATCAAGGGGGGAAGATCTTTCCATTTAGTTGAATTGTGGTTTCCTTGATTTTATCTTTGGGGGAGGCTAGGAAGAATTTTGATTTGTCGGGGTTTAATTTCAGTCTGAATGAAAGCATCCAGAGTTCTATCTGGTTGAGAATGTTACATGTAGTGTGAATAAATATTTTCTCTGGTTTGATTAAATCTACCACTTAATAGCTTCATTGCATGCCCCCTGGTCCTAGTATTTTTGGAAAGAGTGAACAAGCAATTGACATTTACCCTTTCCATTCCACTCAGTATTTTATAGACTTCTATCATATCACCCCTGAGCCGTTTCTTCTCCAATCTGAAGAGCCCTAGCCGCTTTAGCCTTTACTCATGGGGAAGTCATCCAATCCCTTTTATCATTTTTGGCACCCTTCTCTATACCTTTTCTAATTCCGCTATATCTTTTTTCAGATATGGTGACCAGAACTGCATACAATATTTGAGGTGCGGCCATACCATAGAGCGATACAAGGGCATTATAACATTTTCATCTTTGTTTTACATTCCTTTCCTGATAATTTCTAACATTCTATTTGCTTTCTTAGCAGCCGCTGCACATTGAGCTGAGGGTTTCAACGTATCCTCAACAATGACACAGTAGATTGATGAGGCAAGATTTCCCTTGACTAAAACCATGTTGGCTTTCTCTCATGAATCCATGCTTATGCATATGTTCTGTCATTTTGCTCTTTATAATAGAGTCTACCATTTTGTCTGATACCGATGTCAGGCTCACCAGTCTATAATTTCCTGGATCACCTCTGGAATCCTTTTTAAAAATCGGCATCAGAGGGTCATGTGATGAGTCTCTGGTGATAGCGTTTGGCACACGAACAGAATACACCCATTTAAAAAAACAAACAAACCCCATAATAGAATTAAAGGATGGCAGGAGGGATGCCCAGTCCCTCCTGCCACCGGTGATGCCCACCCTCCAACACCCCTGTACCTTTCAGTCCACAGCTGGCTGGAGGGATGCCTATGCCCTGTGACCAACATGCCAACCTGTTCAAAATGGCAGGCCTTCCCCTCCCTGGTGCATCCCCTGCTCTAATTGGCCCATTTTGAAGAGGCGGGCCTGCCGGCCGTAGGGAGTAGGCATCCTGCCGGCCGTGAACTGACAAGTACGGGGATGTTGAGATGGGGGCCATCCCTCCTGAGGGTGTCTGGGGTTGTTAGGGGGACGGAGCAAAATTTTCTGAGCTGTCAAGCCTTACTTTCCTGTTAATGCCTGAGCCAATCAGTGCTCAGACACTGTCTAGAAAGTAAGATGCTCAGACCTGCCAGAAAATTTTGCTCGGAAATGTAGGACAGCGAGGTTAGGGAATCACTTGGTGATAAAAGAGAATCACCCAGAGTGCTCGTTAAATATTAATGACCTTGTTGTAATACATTTCCATGGCAGAGTCAGAATCTGCCAGGAAGCTTGGAAAAGACCACAGTGAGCCCTTTTGAGAATTGGTTCCAGCCGGTTTAACAATCATTGTTAAAAGCACGTTGGGTTTTGAGAATCTTTCCCTCAGTAGCCACTCACTAGCCAGAAGTATTAAGACAGTTGAGAAATAAGTGTTAATAATCTTTTCTAATGCAACAGATGTGCAGAATCCACTCCTGCTTTTTAACACCACCTCCTTCACTAGAAGGCTCTGCTGCCCCTGAATCACAGTTACCAGATGCTAGGGTCCATCTTGGGGGTTAGTGCCAAAGAAAATGATCTAGGTGTAATTGTAGATAATACGATGAAACTTTCTGCCCAATGTGTGGCAGTGGCCAAAAAAGCAAACAAGATACTAGGAATTATTAAAAAGGGATGGTTAACAAGACCAAGAATGTTATAATGCCTCTCTATCGCTCCATGCTGCGACCTCACCTGATCTCCTTATAGAAACATGATGGCAGATAAAGGCCAAATGGCCTATCTAGTTTGTCCTTCCTGAGTAACCATCTCTTTCTCTCTCTGAGAGATCCCACATGCTTATCCCAGGCCCTCTAGAATTCAGACACAGTCTCTGTCTCCACCACCTCTTCCAGGAGACTGTTCCATGCATCTACCACCCTTTCTGTAAAAAAATGGCTGGTAATGTGTGAAAGTACCCTAGAAAAGGACTTGGGGGTAATAGTGGACAAGACAATGAAGCCGTCGGCACAGTGCGTAGCGGCCTCTAAGAAGGCGAATAGAATGCTAGGTATTATCAAGAAAGGTATAACAACCAGAATGAAAGAAGTTATCCTGCCGTTGTATCGGGTGATGGTGCGCCTGCATCTGGAGTACTGCATCCAGTATTGGTCGCCGTACCTTAAGAAGGATATGGCAATACTCGAGAGGGTCCAGAAAAGAGCGACACGATTGATAAAAGGTATGGAAAACCTTTCATATGCTGAAAGATTGGAGAAACTAGGGCTCTTTTCCCTGGAGAAGCGGAGACTTAGAGGGGACATGATAGAGACTTACAAGATCATTAAGGGCATAGAGAAAGTAGAGAGGGACAGATTCTTCAAACTTTCGAAAACTACAAGAACGAGAGGGCATTTGGAAAAATTAAGAGGGGACAGATTTAGAACCAATGCTAGGAAGTTCTTCTTCACCCAAAGGGCGGTGGACACATGGAATGCACTTCCAGAGGGTGTGATAGGACAGAGTACAGTATTGGGGTTCAAGAAGGGATTAGATGATTTCCTGAAGGAAAAGGGGATAGAAGGGTATAGATAAAGGATTACTATATAGGTCCTGGACCTGATGGGCCGCCACGTGAGCAGACTGCAGGGCATGATGGACCTCTGGTTTGACCCAGCAGAGGCACTGCTTATGTTCTTAGATTACTCCAGAGCCTATCACCTTTTAACTTCTTCCTAAGCCCTCTCATTGTAGAGTTTCCTTTCACATGAAAGAGATGCGACTCATGCGCATTTACATTACTTAGGTATCGAAACGTCTCTATCGTATCTCTCCTCTCCTGTCTTTCTTCCAAAGTATACAGATTGAGATCTTTAAGTCTGTCCTCATGACAAAGACCACATACCATTTTAGTAGCCTTCCTCTGGATCGACTCCATCTTTTTTATATCTTTTTTGAAGGTGCAGTCTCCAGAATTGTACATAATGTTCTAAATGAGGTCTCACCAAAGTCTTATACAGGGGCATCAATACCTTCTTTTTCCTACTGGCCATACCTTTCCCTGTGCAACCTAGCATCCTTCTAGCTTTCACAGTCACCTTTTCAACTTGTTTGGCCACCTTAAGATCATCACATACAATCACACCCAAGTTCCTCTCTTCTGTTGTGCACATAAGTTCTTCACCCCCTAAACTGTACCATTCCCTCAGGTTTTTGCAGCTCAAATGCATTTCTTAGCATTAAATTTTAGCTGCCAAATTTCAGACCATTCTTCAAGCTTCACCAGGTCAGTGGGGATCACCATTGTGCAATGGCAGGAACCCCCCCTATTTTTTTGGTCTATGGATGTTTCCTAGCAGTGAACTGACGTATGTGATTGCCTTAGCAAATTCCATTGTTGGGAAGCGTTGGTCTCTTTTTCCTGCCTTCACTTCTGGCTTATTCTCCTTTTGACAGTTTGGAAGAGGATTTCATCACCTGGCGGGAACAGTTCTGGCCTGCAGTATGTGAACACTTTGGAGTCGAAGCTACAGGAGAAGAATCCAGGTGAGTGCTGTTCATTAGAGATGGAATTTGTTGGGTTGATCTGTATTAAAAAAATATATAAAATAAAATGCACAGCCCAATAAGGGTCTCTAAAGGAGCATTTTTCAGACTACTTTTATTGATTAAAAGTCAAAGGGTACTTTTTTCTTTGCCAGTGGCTATATGCCAATTTTCCAAGAGAATATAGATAAGAACTTTCACTTTGAAAATATGCAGACATTTGTATCTGATCTCTGTGGATATAGTTTCCATGGTAAATAACACATGTACATCTGTTAGTGGAGCCTAGGTTTCTGGTGCAAAGTGAGAGAGTGATGTTAGTGGCTATTAGCCCTGTCATTTATATATATTTGGTTTTTTTAGGGCAATATTGACGTCGGGTGGTACTCCACATACAGGGGAGAAGTTATTCTCAGTATGAACTTTATATGATCGTAGTTTCAAAAAGCCACTAAACCAGTTTAGAACTTCTTGATCTATTCCGATGTCAAGTAGAAGTTGTTTAAGAATATCATGATCTATGACATCAAATGCTGCTGAAAGATCAAACTGCAGTAAAACAGCGCAGCGACCATGAGCCAAAAGATGTTGAATCTTCGCAACCAGTGAAATAAGAAGGGTTTCAGTATTATAATTTGGGCAAAATCCAAATTGAAATGGAGGAGTATAGAAAATTTATCCAGATATTCTGATAATTGCTTTGAAATAATGGATTCTAAGATCTTTGTTAGCAATGGTATATTGGCCACAGGGCGATAGTTCAAAGCTAATGTTGGATCTAATTCAGAGTTTTTCAGCAGTGGGTTAAGTATAATCTACCTACAGCTAAGTAGTTTTGACCTTTTTGACACCATTTTGAAACCTTTACTGTGTCTGCTGTGGGTAGGAGGGGGGGTCAAGAGCCTCAGATCTTTTCCCTTTCTAGTGCAGTAACTAACATTAGTACGCAAGGGGTTCTGAGGCTCTCCCCTTATTCATCATTATAAGAATTGATGTGTATGAAACTTTCAATGAAATGATGGCATAAGTAAATCATTTTTGAATATAAGTGGGAAAGTTATAGGAGTTGGATTTGATTCTCTTTCTCATTCCTGTATAGAAGATTTTTTAAATATAATTTGTCCCATATCTGGTGAAAAAAAATCCACTAGTAAGAATATAATTTATAAGCATTGTAAGCCAGGTAATACCATGTGAGGGAATATTGCAAAAAAATATATGATGGAACAAGATCAAACAAACATTTTTTCTTTCCAAATTTAACACAAAGCTGTTTAAGTTGATGTTTTGTTATTGTGCTTAAAAGTATGCCAGTATCTATCAACTGGTATCTCATCAGAGGAATTTTTGTTGTACGATAAGATAGTAGTTACTGGAATATTAGGAAAAGATGATCTTATTTTTAAAATTTTATCATTAAAGAAGGTAGCTAATCCTTCTACCAAAGGTTTAATAGATTTGTGTACCTTTCCTGGCACTGTTATCAATTTCCATAATGAAAATAAAGCTTTGCTTTGATTTTTCGCAGTATTAATTTTATCACCATAGTATATTTTCCTAGCTTTGATAATCTCATAGCTGTATTCCTTTATCTGCTTTCTCTTGTATTCAAAAACCTCCCAAACCCCAAGAAATGGAACTGGATAAGGGGGAGAAACAAGTTCCATTTCTTGGGGTTTGGGTGGTTTTTGCTTTTTTTTTTTTGTGATTTTTTAATCTCCCATTTATTTTCGAGTTTTGCTATTTTTCTCTTGTATTCAGACACAGTCTCTGTCTCTGCCACCTCTTCCAGGAGACTTTTCCACATATCTACCACTCTTTCTGTAAAAAAAGTATTTCCTTAGATTAAACCTGAGCCACCTTTTAACTTCATTCTATGTCTTCTCATTGCAGAGTTTCCTTTCATGTGCATTTACATTATGTAGGTATTTAAACGTCTCTATCATCTCCCCTCTCCCGCCTTTCCTCCAATGTATGCAGTTTGAGATTAAGTCTGTCCCCATACGCCTCATGATGAAGACCACATACCATTTTAGTAGCCTTCCTCTGGACAGACTCCATCCTTTTTATATCTTTTTGAAGGTGCAACCTCCAGAATTATACACAATATTCTAAATGAGGTCTCACCAAAGTCTTATACAGGGGCATCAATACCTCCTTTTTCCTACAAGCCACACCTCTCCCTATGCAACCTAGCATCCTTCTAGCTTTTTCTGTAACCTTTTCAACCTGTTTGGCCATCTTAAGATCATCACATACAATCACACTCAAGTCCTGCTCTTCCGTCGTGCATATAAGTTCTTCACCCCCTAAATTGTACCATTCCCTTGGGTTTTTGCAGCCCAAATACTTGACTTTGATTTTCTTAGCATTAAATTTTAGCTATCAAATTTCAGACTATTCTTCAAGCTTTGCCAGGTTTTTCTTCATGTTATTCACACCATCCGGCGTGTCTATTCTATTGCAGAGTTTGGTATCATCTGCAAAGAGGCAAATCTTACCTGACAACCCTTCAGCAATATCATTTATAAAAATGTTAAAAAGAACGGGCCCAAGAACAGAACCTTGAGGCACACCACTGGTAACATCCCTTTCCTCAGAGCGATCTTCATTGATCACTACCCTCTGTCGCTTTCCGCTCAACCAATTCCTGACCCAGCCTGTCACTTTGGGACCCATCCCAAGGGCACTCAGTTTATTTATTAGATGTCTGTGTGGAACACTGTCAAAGGCTTTGCTAAAATCTAAGTACACCACATCTAGCGCACTTCCTCTATCCAATTCTCTGGTCACCCAGTCAAAGGAATTGATCAGATTTGTCTGATAAGACCTACCTCTAGTGAATCTATGTTGCCTCCGGTCCTGTAATCCACAGGATTCTAGAAACTTGACCATTCTCTGTTTTAAAAGCGTTTCCATTAATTTGCTTACCACAGAAGTCAGACTTACCGACCTGTAATTCCCTACTTCTCCCTTACTTCCACTTTTGTGGAGAGGGACCACATCCACCCTTCTCCAGTCTTCCGGTACTACTCCCGACTCTAGAGACTCGTTGAAAAGGTCAGTCAGCGGAGCTACCAGAACTTCCCTAAGTTCCTTCAGCACCCTCGGATGTATACCCTCCGGCCCCTATCGCTTTGTCTACCTTTATTTTAGCTAGCTCCTCACGACATAATCCTCTGAAAATCGATCAGGGTCTATTACTCCTCCGTCCCTATTCACGTTTGTCTTCTGTGGTCCCGCTCCTGGCGCCTCAGCCGTGAACACCTGCTAAGTTTTGTCATACATTACACGTCCATACTGTATCTCAGCATACCATGTTTGTCATGTTGTTTTAGGCTTTAACTGTTTTTCCATCTCTGTCAGAAAATGTCCTGCCATGCCATATTTGCCATCACCTTGTATACACACACTTTAATATGTATGTAAACTTGTAACCCATTCTGGGCTCTCCAGGGAGGATGGGGATACGAAACCAAGTAAATATAGAAATAAATTATGGAGGGTGGCTGTTAGTTTTATTTCTCATTCAAGATATGATTCAGGAGAAGGATGCAGGATCCTGGGTTTATAAGGAGGGAGAGGCCATAGGACCATGGTATGATATATTTTGAAATGGCACATAATAATATATAGAAATAAAACAAAACCTAAAAGAAATATTTTTTATTTATTATTTTAATTACTTTATGTAACACTTATATCCTAAGTGGTTTACGTTCAGTGAGCTGGGGCAATGAGGGGATTAAGTGACTTGCCCAGGGTCACAAGGAGCAGTGAGGGATTTGAACCCACAACCTTAGGGTGCTGAGGCTGTAGCTCTAACCACTGCACCACACACTCCCACAATAATATGATACCTTATTTTATTGGACTAAGTACATTTTTTGAACAGCTTTCGAAGGTAACCCTTCAGTTATTGCATGCTTACTCCAGTGCAAGGCTCTGCTGTTGAATGGCCTAAGTGGAATGAATCTGACAAGTCTTCACTTTTATTATAGCATTACCAACCAGTGTTTCAAAGGTTAAAGTACAACCTGAGCTAGTTTCTTATATATTTGGGAAAGATTTGAATGAAAGTGTCCCATAAAATCAAATAGCAGAGCTAGCATGGTAACTCAGCCCTTCAGTTTAACTCCCCCAAAATTATAAGAGTGGTGATACGGCTTTAGATGCTAGGATGGAGGCAGGAAAAACCCAGTGCAGTACAATTCTGTATTAGAAATGTTTGTTCTTGACCCACTTCAGCATTCGCCAGTATGAGCTGTTACTGCATACGGACATAAACGCAAACAAGGTGTACACTGGTGAAATGGGCCGACTGAAGAGCTACGAGACTCAGAAACCGTAAGTAATTGAGAAGCAGGAGCTACAGAAAAGGGCTCCTTGGCACATGAGTGTCCTCTCGAAGATTTCTATATTCCTTATTTCATCTCTTACTGTGGTGTACAGTTTTCTCAAGAACAATATTAGCAATGTGCTTCAGATCCATCCTTTTATACACTCAAATATTTTTGCATGTAAATGGTTTCCTTTCTGAAGCTGTACTGAAGCATGTTGAGCTTGTTCAGATTGGGAAAATATTGCTAAATGAACCTGTGGAAATGGAGTTCTCATCACTCTTTGCCAGGTCGATAATTTGTTTTTATATGTTAATTTTATTATGTATGTTTTTATATGTATTTAGGCAGTATAGCCATTTTAAAAATGAATAAATGAGTCCCTTTGCTGGCTGGTTTTTCCTGTGGTAACAAAGGGGCATAGGAACTGATTAAGCACAGACTTGATTCGGATGTTTAATATCTCATGCTGCTATTTTTCCCTAGGCCTTTTGATGCAAAGAATCCTTTCCTGGCCCTTGTTTCTATGAACCGGAAGCTAAACGAGGGGGGAGAACGCCATCTAATGCATATTGAGTTAGATATCTCTGGTTCCAACATCAGGTGCGTTAATTAGATGTCTAGGGGTTGTTTCTGCAACCTGTCCATCCTGAGTGCTTGCAGTCAGTTCGTGGATTATAACCACATTAGTCACTCCTATAAAAAAAAAAAGACTGAATATTTTCCAATGCCTCTGCTGTGTAGTAGTACACTTCTCCCTCCGAATTCGCTAGGGTTAGGGGCAGAGCCGGCCTGCGAATATGGAAAATCGCAAATAACTTTTAGGGCTGACTCTGACTCACTCCTAGCGGTGACGCAGGGCAGGAGCGATCTTCCTATGCTCCTGCCTCGTGCACAGCCATCAACAAAAATGGCTGCCGTGAGTTCCCTTTGTAGTCTCGTGAGACCACAGGAACTCTCGGCAACCATTTTTGTTGACAGCTCTGCATGGAGCAGGAACGTAGGAAGATTGCTCTTGCCCTGCATCACTGTTAGACCATAAGAACATAAGAAGTTGCCTCCACTGGGTCAGACCAGAGGTCCATCGTGCCCAGCGGTCCGCTCCCGCGGCAGCACATCAAGTCCACGACCTGTGAAGTGGTTTCTGACTATTTCTGTAACCTACCTCCACTTCTATCTGTACCCCTCAATCCCCTTTTCTTTCAGGAACCTATCTAGATCCTCCTTGAACCCCAGTAGCGTGCTCTGACCTATCACCAAGTAAAGTCTGGGGAGGTTCGGGATCCAGGAGGGAGGCAGGGATGGATCAGAGGCAGCCTTTAAAAATTAGCAGGCAAAAAAAAAATGGCAAATAACCGAATTCACAGGTTCTAAACCTGTGAATTCGGAGGGAAAAGTGTACACATTTTGTAGCATGATGCTTCTTTTTAATAATTTTATCAGATATGCAGTGGAAGAGATTAACCAACTGCAGTGCTCTGTATGTATGCAGTAGCTGGTCTTTTAACAAAGGAATTCTGGAATCTGTCACAGCACTCAAATGATGATCAGTACATAAGAACATAAGCAGTGCCTCTGCTGGGTCAGACCACAGGTCCATCCTGCCCAGCAGTCCGCTCCCGCGGTGGCCAAAAACAGGTCAAGGCCTGTCTGAATCATCAGAAGGGCTCCCCTGCCACCTTGGTTTCCCATTTAAGTTCTGCCCTCCTATCGAAGTCCTAGCCCTCCGGTCTTGCACATGCACGACCAGGTTGGTTTACTCAGTACCCCACGATCCCTCTATCCCTCAGGAATCCATCCAATCCCTGCTTGAATCCCTGTACCGTACTCTGCCTGATCACTTCCTCCGGTAGCGCATTCCAAGTGTCCACTACCCTTTGGGTGAAAAAGAACTTCCTTGCATTTGTTTTGAACCTGTCTCCCTTCAGTTTCTCAGAATGCCCCCTCGTATTTGCTGTCCCCTTCAGTCTGAAGAATCTGTCCCTATCCACCCTCTCTATGCCCCTCATGATCTTGAAGGTCTCTATCATATCTCCCATGAGTCTCCTTTTCTCCAGAGAGAAGAGCCCCAGCCTATCCAGCCTCTCGGCGTACGAGCAGTGTTCCAGCCCTTTTACCATTTTTGTTGCTCTCCTTTGGACTCTCTGGCTAAATCATCTGGCTAAATCAAAACCCTTCATCTTCCTTTTGCCCAGGTACGAGTCTGGAGATCATGTTGCCGTATACCCAGCCAATGACACGGTGCTGGTGAAACAGTTGGGTGAGATTCTAGAAGTTGACCTGGACACCGTTATATCTCTGAACAACCTCGATGGTCAGTATCTTAAATCTGCAATACTGATTAAGGTGAAATAAGTTAGATTAGCAGGGTTTAAAAAGGTTTTGGATAATTTCCTAAAAGAAAAGTCCATAGGCAATTATTGAGATGGCTTGGGAAAATCCACTGCTTATTTCTAGGATAAGGAGCATAAAATCTGTTTTACTATTTGGGCTCTTGCTAGGTACTTAAACCTGGTTTAGCCAATGGGCTTGATAGAACTTCTGTCTGTCCCAGTATGGCAATTCTTATGTTCTGTCAAATGCCAGCTGGTCATCCCTGTTTTGGTTTTTTTTTGGAGGGGAAAATAAGATATAGGTGGGAGAGAGGGTAGAGAATATGAGCATATCGAGATTTGTTGCTATTGTGGCATTAAAAACATAAGAATAGCCTTACTGGGTCAGACCAATGGTCCATCAAGCCCAGTAGCCCGTTCTCACAGTGGCCAAACCAGGTCCCTAGTACCTGGCCAAAATCCAAGTAGTAGCAACATTCCATGCTACCGATGCAGGGCAAGTAGTGGCTTCCCCTATGTCTTTCTCAATAACAGACTAGGGACTTTTCCTCCAGGAATTTGTCCAAACCTTTCTTAAAACCAGCTACGCTATCCACTCTTACCACAACCTCTGGCAATTTTGTTCCAGAGCTTAACTATTCTCTGAGTAAAAAAACATTTTCTCCTATTGGTTTTAAAAGTATTTCCCTGTAACTTCATTGAATGTCCCCTAGATTTTGCAATTTTTGTTGGAGTGAAAATCGATCCACTTGTACCCATTCTACTCCACTCAGGATTTTGTAGTCTTCAAGCATATCTCCCCTCAGCCATCTCTTTTCCAAGCTATTAAATAGCTAATGTATTTACAGCACTGTTTTGTATCCTTGAGAAACTCTTCACAGCAAGAAATCTACACACTTGCATGCCACACATTAGCATTTTGAGCATCTGAACTGAAACCAGTTTGTATAAGCCTGTGACTTCAGCAACTCCAGCAAAATGCAGGAAAAGGTCTCACAACCTGTAAAAGTCTCCCATAGTCTCTATCTCAGCGTTCTCCTTGACGCACACTCTCTGATACACTTAGGAAAATATTTCGAAGAATCTCAGACATTTCCATCCACTTGTTAGGAGTTGCCAGAATATTTAGCAGAAAAGTCCTCTGATCCTTCCTCCTCCTCCTCTATGATGCACATCACCTGAGATCATCTCCTTTATTGACTTTGTAAGACAGATGGGGCAGGTATTACCCATTGAAATGGAAATGGAGGGGACTTCCGGTGATGTCACTGGGTTGAATGGCTGACTGAAGGTTGAGCTCCAGCCCCAGTATTATTAAAAGTTACCATTTACAACAGTTCCTACCTTCTTTGCTAAGTATTTTCCCTTATAATAATGTGCAGTGATCCAGCATACAAGATGTTGGCTAAGAAGAAAGCAGACGATGCACGAGGTAGTATGTGATTGGTAGATAAGAGTGGTTCTTGTATTACACATGGTGTATAAAGCATGGCGTTTCACTTTCGTTTTAACATCCAGAGCGGCGCATATCACAGGCAGCGTTAGAAGGGCATTTCTGGATGCCGTTTTTTCTTTAATCATTCGGCATATGCATAATGTAATACAAAATAAGGCTTGAAGACTCAACATTTTTACTAATATCATCTTGGCATAAATTCAGACTCCTGAGGCAGGCCCATCAAGGGTCGAAACATGATCATGTCCAGTCTTTCTATTCAATAGACGAGATTATTGTTTTCCTTCTGCATAAAGCATGGCGTCCATGGATTCGGGGGACAGTGCTTCAGAGGATGAGTTAGTACAGAGTGAATCATGCTTTGCTTGGGATATGGATGATACAGCCCTGATAACAAAAGCTTATCTGTTTAAATGAGCAACAGATTTTAAAGGTGAATTTTCAGCGGTCTGAGGTCAGATCAAAGCAGCAGTACTTGAAATCAAGAAAGAGTTTTCAGAATTGGTGGGCTGCATGGGCGAGGCAGAGGCCCATATTGGCAAACAGGAAGAAGTGGTCAAGGGCGTGCAAAGCAGTAATAATTTGCTGCAAAAAGGATTTATTGGACTGCATGTCTCAAGTTGAAGACCTAGAGAACTGAAGACCTAGAGAACAGGATATAGTGACAGAATATATGGATTTGGGGGATTTCTGAAACAGAAGCTTATAAAGACGTTGAGTATGTTATACAAAACTTATCAATTTGTGATGGGGCTAGAACAAGTGGATGAAGAGGCAACTCCTGATGCTCTTAAAGTTGATAGAACACATCAACTGCTAGTTCAATCTCTAATCTTAAGCATCTTAGATTACTGCAATATTATATACTTTGGATCCTTTAACAAAACCATCAAACGATTAAGAGTCATTCAGAATGCTGCCGTCCGTCTCATTTATGGTCTCAAAAATTCGGATCATGTAAGCCCGTATTACAGAAAACTACACTGGCTGCTGATGGAGGCAAGGATTATCTTCAAGTATGCCTGCCTCTGCTTCAAAACTTTAAGAGGTTCATCCCCAATCTACCTGTCGCACCATTTTGAATTTCCAGGCACCCCTTGCACACGTAGTGCTTATCTATTTGCCTTCCCATCCTTGAAGGGCTGTATCTACAAGATTCTTGATAGATCTCTGTCATTCCAAGCAGGCAAATGGAATAAATGTCTAACCACCCTCATTTCAAATGCACCCTCCTACCAAACCTTCAGGAAATCAATTAAAACCTATCTCTTTGATAAATTTCCTTACTGCCTTGTTGTATCTCTGAAATGCCTCCGGATATACCTGACTACTCTTGACTTGCTAATGTAATTTGAAAGTCTTTTTCTGTAACATCGCTGTCTGTGTACAGTCTCTTCCTCTGTAAACCGCTCTGAACTGCTGTGGTATTGCGGTATACAAAATAAAGTTGTTATTATTATTATTATCATGCATAGCAGGTTTTTTTCAATTTATATGGTGAGGGAAACATCCCAGGGTGGCTTGAAGGGCTATGTTTAAGTTGAAAGGGGATGGAAGTCTGGGAGTTCCTAACTTAGAGAGAGATTATGAGGCAGCTCAACTTAAAGCATAAGAACATAAGCAGTGCCTCCGCTGGGTCAGATCCTAGGTCCATCATGCCCAGCAATCTGCTCACACGGCGGCCCATCAGGTCCAGGACCTGCATAGTATCCTCTATCTGTACCCTTCAATCCCCTTTTCCTTCAGGAAATCATCCAATCCCTTCTTGATACTCAGTAGCTACTCTGTCATATCACACTTTCTGGAAGCGCATTCCAGGTGTCCACCACCCTTTGGGTGAAGAAGAACTTCCTAGCATTGGTTCTGAATCTGTCCCCCCTCAATTTTTCGGAGTGCCCTCTCATTCTTGTAGTTTTTGAGAGTTTGAAAAATCTGTCCCTCTCCACTTTCTCACTGCCCTTCATGATCTTGTAAGTCTCTATCATGTCCCCTCTGGAATGGCATGTAGATCCTGCTAAATTGTTGGTGGAGGTAGAACAGGGGATGGTGAACTTTTCTAGGGTTATTTCTTGTTTGAGGTTTTTGTCAGGGGTTGGGATAACTTTGGGAGAACTACAAGCTTTGGGGAACCCCTTTGATCAATCGTTCCTTAAGGTGTGGAAAAGGGTTCAACATTTTCTGTTACGAGGGAGATGAGTTTTTTTAATGTTTCTTTTATTTATTTTTTTTTTTGGGGGGGGGGAAGTTGCCTATCGGTTATGCAGTGGACTTTCAACCTTGGGTTAGGCGATGGGAGAAGCTGAATTTTTCTTATTTTGGTCAATTTCTGGAGGGAGATAGAATTTGGGATTTCCCAGTTATGCAGGAACTTTCACCTGAGCCCTAGGGATTTGTTTCCCTAATTACAAGGTAAGGATTTTATTCAGCATAGTAGTTTCAGGTTATGGAGACCACTTTCTAAATCTAATTTTGAACAGTTGCTGAGAACTGCAATTCAGAGGGGGTGTACAGTATATCAGGCATCTATAAGGTTCTTATAGCTGATAGCTCTCAGAAAACTAATTATATGAGAGCTTGGGAGGCCAATTTGGGGTGTTCTCTCCGAGTCTAAATGGGAACAACTATCACTGAGAATACATCACATTGCATATGCTCCTTCGCTGGTAGAAAATGCTCTTAAATTGTTAGTTCTGAAAGAGTAGAAAATTAATTAGCTTTTGCCTGTACTACACCACTCATGGTTTTGTAGACCTTTGTCATGTTGCCCCTCAGCTGTCTCTTTTTTTCCAGGCTGAGGGGCCTTGGCCTCTTTGGTCTTTCCTAATATGAAAGGAAAAACAGGCTGCCAGAGTCAATACATCATGCTCCGTCTCTAGCAGTGTTGAAATCCAAGCTAAAAGTCTACTTTTTTGAAGCTGCTTTAAACTCTTAACTCCCACTCACTGTTCGATACCTAGACCCATCGTATCATTCCTTCTGCTAGAAAATCCCCAACTCTGAGATATCCTGTCTGTCCAAATGTACAGTGAACATAAGAACATAAGAAATGCCTCTGCTGGGTCAGACCCGAGGTCCATCGTGCCCAGCAGTCCGCTCACGCGGCGGCCCAACAGGTCCAGGACCTGTGCAGTAATCTTCTATCTATACCCTTTCATGTATGCCTTTCAGCACTATAGCAATGATAAATAGTAGTAGTAGTAGTAGTATTTAGTTCAATGGCATTTGATACCAGCTGTGATGGGGGAAAATCACTAAAAATGGGGGATACTGTAGTGCAGGGGTGCCCATACTTTTTGGGCTTGCGAGCTACTTTTAAAATGACCAAGTCAAAATGATCTACCAACAATAAAAAAATAAAACACAAAGCACACTGCACACAGAGAAAATATTAATTATCATTTATATTCCGGGGTCTTTTCAAAGTGGTCAAGTCAGATGACTTTAAAATATGCAATGTCACCTCAGTAACAACTATACAAAAATAGACAAATGTACCCCCTCCCTTTTTACTAAACCGCAATAGTGGGTTTTAGCGCAGGGAGCTGCGCTGCTCTCGACGCTCATAGGCTCCCTGCGCTAAAAACTGCTATTGTGGTTTAGTAAAAGGGGGCCATAGTGCAAAATATAGACAGCAGATATAAATTCTCAAAACGAACACATTTTGATCAAATTGAAAAAAAAAATCATTTTTCCTACCTTGTCTGGTGATTTCACGAGTCTCTGGTTGCACTTTCTTCTTCTGACTGTGCATCCAATATTTCTTCCCTTCTTTCAGCCTGCTGTATGCTTCCAGACCTCATTCCCTCCACTAACCTTTTCTTTCTCTCTCTAAACAGAAACCCGAGGTACAACTATGCGATGGGAGGGATGTTATTGAATGAGAGTACCCAAGAAAGGGACTTGGGAGTAATGGTGGACATGACAATGAAGCCGACGGCACAGTGCGCAGCGGCCGCTAAGAAGGCAAATAGAATGCTAGGCATAATCAAGAAGGGTATTACAACCAGAATGAAAGAAGTTATCCTGCTGTTGTATCGGGCGATGGTGCATCCGCATCTGGAGTACTGCGTCCAACATTGGTCGCCGTACCTTAAGAAGGATATGGCGATACTCGAGAGAGTTCAGAGGAGAGCGACACGTCTGATAAAAGGTTTGGAAAACCTTTCATACGCTGAGAGATTGGAAAAACTGGGACTCTTTTCCCTTGAGAAGAGGAGATTTAGAGGGGATATGATAGAGACTTACAAGATCATGAAGGGCATAGAGAGAGTAGAGAGGGACAGTTTCTTCAAACTGTCAAAGAATAAAAGAACAAGAGGGCATTCGGAAAAGTTGAAAGGGGACAGATTCAAAACAAATGCTAGGAAGTTCTTCTTTACCCAACGTGTGGTGGACACCTGGAATGCGCTTCCAGCGGGCGTAATAGGACAGAGTACAGTACTGGGGTTCAAAAAAGGATTGGACAATTTCCTGCTGGAAAAGGGGATAGAGGGGTATAGATAGAGGATTACTGCACAGGTCCTGGACCTGTTAGGCTGCCGCATGAGCGGACTGCTGGGTACGATGGACCTCAGGTCTGACCCAGCAGAGGCATTGCTTATGTTCTTATGTTATGTTCTTATGTTCCCTGTTCCCTTCTTTTTGTCTGTCTCCTTGCCCCCTTTCTTTCTGTCTGTCTTTCTCCATGCCCCCTTTATTTATTTCTGTGTCCCTTTCTTTCTGTCTCTCTGCCCCCCCTTCTTTCTGTCTCCCTGCCTGCCCTCTTTCTTTCTTTCTCCCTGCCCTCCCCCAAGCTACTACCGCCACCATCGGGGAACAGGCCCCCAAATCACCACTGCCCCAAGCTCTCCCTGCTTCCCGATGCAGAAGCCTTGGGCTGACCAGCCTTCACCCCCGACGTCAATTTTGACGTCGGAGAGGAAGTTCTGGGCTAGCCAGGCAGCGATTGGCTGGGCCGGAACTTCTTCTCCGGCATCAAAATTGACATCGAATGGGGAAGGCTGGTTTGCTCAGCGCTTCTGCGTCGGCAAGCAGGTAGAACGCGATCGATCTTTTGGGCACCCCTGCTGTAGTGGAACTGTCCCAATCTCCAGGGTTTCTGGTTGCAAGTGGGTAGATGTCAGAGGGGGTAGACGTCAGAGTGTAGTGGTTAACAGTACCCTCTCCGATATGACGGAGGTGATCAGTGGAGTGCTGCAGGGCTCGGTCCTATTTAACATCTTTGTAAGTGACTTGACTGAGGGGCTTCGAGGTAAAATTACATTATTCGCCGATGACGCCAAACTATGCAACATAGTAGGCAAAAGCTTATCGGATAAAAGCACAGTGCCTGACAAAAGCTCAATGCCTGACAGTATGACGCAGGACCTACTCCTGCTGGAACATTGGTCAAAGACTTGGCAACTAAGTTTCAATGCCAAAAAATGCAAGGTCATGCACCTTGGTGGCAAAAATCCATGCAGAACTTACAACCTAAATGGCTAGATCCTAACAAGAACTGTAGCAGAATGCGACTTGGGCGTGATCATTAGCAAAGACATGAAGACTGCCAATCAAGTGGAGAAAGCTTCATCCAGGGCTAGGCAAATTATGGGTTATATCCGTAGAAGTTTCGTCAGCTGTAAGCCTAGGTTATTATGCCATTGTACAGATCCATGGCGAGACCCCATCTGGAATACTGTGTGCAATTCTGGAGGCCGCATTATCAAAAAGATGTGCGGAGAGTTGAGTCGGTTCAGCGAATGGCCACCAGAATGGTTTCAGGATTAAAGCATCTTCCGTATGAGGAACGGCTGGATAAGTTTCAGCTATACTCACTCGAAGAACGCAGAGAGAGGGGAGACATGAACGAGACGTTCAAATATGTCATGGGACGTATTGAGGTGGAAGAAGATCTCTTTTTCCTTAAAGGACCCACAGCGACAAGAGGGCATCCGTGGAAAATCAGGGGTGGGAAATTTCATGGCGATACCAGAAAATATTTCTTCACCGAAAGGGTGGTTGATCGCTGGAATAATCTTCCACAACAGGTAATTGAGGCCAGTAGCGTGCCAGATTTTAAGAAAAGATGGGATTGGCATGTCTGATCTCTTCATGGAGGTAGATAGGGGGTGAGTCTTTGGTGTGGGCAGACTGGATGGGCCGTGGACCTTTTCTGCCATCATTTTCTATGTTTCTAAGTGTTTGACTATATTGGTGGGGCATTGCATGAGCAGATCCCAGTGACTATGGACACAGCGTTATTGGGAGGTTTAGAGGGGGTGACTAAGATATTTAAGGATAAATTTATTCTATTAGCTTTTACAGCGCCTCGGATGATGATTCTCCTTTACTGCAAACAGTCACAGTTACCTACTTTAGATATGGTGTGTGCACTGTTGGGGTGAGTTTGCGAACATTATAGACTTTCAGCTTTAATGAATCGTAAGAACATAAGCGCCATCTCCGGAACAGACCCTAGGTCCATCAAGTCCGGCGATCCACACACGCGGAGGCCCCGCCAGGCGTACCCTGGCATAGTTTTTGTCCCCATATCGCTCCAAGCTTCTCGTAAAGAGAAGTGCATCTAGCCTACCCTTACCCATGTCACTTCATGCCACTCATAAGGAGATGTACATCTAACTTACCCTTAAATCCTAGAATGGTGGATTCCGCAATTACCTCTTCTGGGAGAGCATTCCAGGTGTTCACCACTCGTTGCGTAAAGCAGAACTTCCTGATATTTGTCTTGAACTTGTCCCCCCTTAGCTTTAGCCCATGTCCTCTTGTCCGTGCCACATTGGACATTGTAAATGATGTTTTTTCCTGCTCTATTTTGTCGATTCCTTTCAGTATTTTGAATGTCTCGATCATATCCCCTCGTAGTCTCCTTTTCTCAAGGGAGAACAACCCCAGTCTCTTAAGTCTTTCCTCGTCATCCAGGTTCTCCATACCTTTCACCAGCTTTGTTGCTTGTCTCTGCACCCTCTCTAGCAGTATGATATCCTTCTTTAGGTATGGAGACCAATGCTGGACGCAGTATTCCAAGTGTGGTCTGACCATCGCTCTATAAAGCGGCATTATGACTTTCTCCGATCTATTTGTGATTCCCTTCTTTATCATGCCTAGCATTCTATTCGCGTTCTTCGCTGCCGCCGCACATTGCACCGAAGGCTTCAGTGTCCTATCGATTAATAATCCCAGGTCCTTTTCCTGTTCAGATTTTCCCAGAGTTGCACCTGATATACTATACTTGTGTTCCTTATTTTTTCTGCCTAAGTGCATCACTTTGCATTTTTCCACATTAAACTTCATCTGACATTTATCTGCCCAATTCTCCAATCAGCTCAAGTCACTCTGGAGTTCCTCACTGTCCTTCTGCGATTTGATGGTCCGGCATAGCTTTGTGTCATCTGCAAACTTGATGATCTCACTGGATGTTCCATCCTCTAGGTCATTGATGAAGATATTAAATAAGATGGGCCCAAGTACCGAGCCCTGGGGCACACTGTTAGTCACATTTTCCCAGTCCGAGAACTTCCCATTTATGCCCACTCTCTGCCTTCTGTTCTCCAGCCATTTGCCTATCCATCTTAGTATATCTCCTTCTATTCCATGGCCCTGAAGTTTCCTGAGGAGTCTTACATGTGGAACTTTGTCGAACGCTTTCTGAAAATCCAAGTATATAATATCCACCGGTTCTCCATTATCAATTTGTTTGTTCACTGTCTCAAAAAATTGAAGTAGGTTCGTCAAGCATGACTTCCCTTTCCTGAATCCATGTTGGCTGGCTTTCATCAGGTTGTGTGTGTCTAGTTGCCGGGTTATGCTATCCTTGATCAGCGCCTCAACCATCTTCCCAGGGACCGACGTGAGACTCACAGGTCTATAGTTGCCCGGTACTCCTCTTGATCCTTTTTTGAATATCGGCGTGACGTTCGCTATCTTCCAGTCGTCTGGTATCTTCCCTGTTTTGATTGACAGGTTGGCAAGTTTTTGGAATAGTTCTCCGATTTCCACTTTTAGCTCTTTCAAGACTCTCGGATGAATTCCATCCGGTCCAGGGGATTTGTCGCTTTTGAGTTTGTCGATCTGGTGGTATATCTGGTCCAAGTCCACGTCTACTGTGGTAAGGCTGTCCTCTGTTACTCCTTTGAACACTTTCACTGCTTCTGGAATTGTTGCAGTGTCTTCCTTTGTAAAGACAGACGCAAAGAATAAATTTAGTCTGTCTGCAATTTGTTTGTCTTCCTTGATGTACCCTTTCCTTCCCTGGTCGTCCAGCGATCCCACCGCCTCATTTGCGGGTTTTCTCCCTTACACGTACTTGAAGAAGGGCTTGAAGTTTTCGGCCTCCTGCGCTATTTTCTCCTCATAGTTCTTTTTGGCATACCTCACCGCCCTGTGACACTTCTTCTGATCACCCTTGTGTTTGTTCCAAGTTTCGATTGTTTTCGTGCGTTCCAATGTTTTGAAGGAGTCCTTCTTTTCTTTTATGGCTTCCTTCACCTCTTTAGTAAGCCACGCCGGCTCTCTTTTGCCTTTGGTTTTCTTTGCTTTGGATATCCTCGGAATGTAGAGGCTTTGTGCTTCCGTGATAGTATTTTTCAGAAGGGACCATGCCTGTTCTACCGTTTTGACTTTGCCCATTTTTTTCTTGATCCGTTGTTTCACCATGGCTCTCATGCTATCATATCTTCCCCTTTTGAAGTTTAAAGTTGTGGTTGAGGTTGTGATACTTTTCCCCTTCCCGACATCGAGTCTGAAGTTGATAATGTTGTGATCGCTCGTCCCCAGCGGGACCGTGACTTCTACTTCCTTTGCTGGCCCCGTAATGCCGTTTAGGACCAAGTCCAAGGTGACATTTCCTCTTGTCGGCTCTCCCACCAATTGTTCCAGAAAGCAGTCCCCTAGCACTTCCAGGAACATTGCCTCCTTGCCACAATTTGAAATTCCCAGGTTCCAGTCTATTCCAGGAAAATTGAAATCCCCCAAGATTATGACATTACCTGTCTTACATTCGTGTTTAATTTCCTCTATTATTTCCACATCTGTTTCTTCCATTTGTCCTGGCGGTCGATAGTAAAGGCCAATCTTTGTATCAGCTCCGTTGTGTCTGGGAATCTTTATCCAGAGGGATTCCAGCTTCTCTTTCTCTTCTGTCATAGTCTCTCTCACAGATTCTATTTCTTCACGAACATATAGTGCAACACCTCCACCTTTCTGCCCCACTCTATCTCTTCTGTACAATTTGTATTCCTGAAGTACTGTATCCCA
The DNA here is from genome assembly GCF_902459505.1 of Geotrypetes seraphini. Taxonomy (NCBI): domain Eukaryota; kingdom Metazoa; phylum Chordata; class Amphibia; order Gymnophiona; family Dermophiidae; genus Geotrypetes; species Geotrypetes seraphini. The sequence goes on along the minus strand of NC_047098.1, from coordinate 70,614,563 downwards.
TTTGTTTTCGTCATTCCACCAGGTTTCTGTTATGCCAATGATTTCCAGTTCTTCGTTCTTTGCTATTGCTTCTAATTCTCCCATTTTGTTTCTCAAACTTCTAGCGTTTGTATACATACATTTGAGTTCCCTTTGTGTTGCCTTCTTAGACTCCTTAAGCTTAGCAATTTCCCCTGGTTCCTTCACGGTATCCTTCCTTACTCATAAATGGAAACAGTGTGAGATGATTTGGAAAGCCTATTTGGAAGCTGAGTATGCTGTAGGTTAACATTTATGAAGATATCTGATTAATGACCTGTCTATTGAGATGCGCATGTAATGGGGAGTAGAGTGGGGGTCTTGAGAGGTAGGGGGGTTCTGCTTTCTAGGGCTGTCTATGTGGATAACATAACATAACATAAGAAGTGCCATCCCCGGAACAGACCCTAGGTCCATCAAGTCCGGCGATCCGCACACGCAGAGGCCCCGCCAGGTATACCCTGGCATAATTTTAGTCCCCAAATCACTCTGAGCTTCTCATAAGGAGAAGTGCGTCTAGATTACCCTTAACCATGTCACTTTATGCCTCTCATAACTTCTAACTTATCCTTAAATCCTAGAATGGTGGATTCCGCAATTACCTCTTCAGGGAGAGCATTCCAGGTGTCCATCACTCGTTGTGTGAAGCAAAACTTCTTAATATTTGTTCTGAACTTGTCCCCCCTTAGCTTCAGTCCATGTCCTCTTGTCCGTGTCACATTGGACATTGTAAATAATGTTTTTTCCTGCTCTGTTTTGTCGATTCCTTTCAGTATTTTGAAAGTCTCGATCATATCCCCTCGCAGTCTCTTCTTCTCAAGGGAGAACAATCCCAGTCTCTTAAGTCGTTCCTCGTATTCCAAGTTCTCCATGCCCTTTATTAGCTTTGTTGCTCGTCTCTGCACCCTCTCGAGTATTTTTATATCCTTCTTTAGGTATGGAGACCAATGTTGGACGCAGTATTCCAAGTGTGGTCTGACCATCGCCCTATAAAGCGGCATTATTACTCTCTCCGATCTACTCGTGATTCCCTTCTTTATCATACCTAGAATTTTATTCGCGTTCTTCACAGCCACTGCGCATTGCGCCGATGGCTTCAGAGTCCTATCAATTAATACGCCCAGGTCCTTTTCCTGTTCGGTTTTTCCCAGAGTTGCACCTGACATACTATACTTGTGTTCCTTATTTTTTCTGCCTAAGTGCATCACTTTGCATTTTTCCACATTAAACTTCATCAGCCATTTATCTGCCCAATTCTCCAATCAGCTCAAGTCACAGGCAGAAGGAGTTCCTCACTGTCCTTCTGCCTGGCATAGCTTTGGGTCATCTGCAAACTTGATGATCTCACTGGATATTCCATCCTCGAGGTCGTTGATGAAAATAGGTTTTTGGGATTTTTTTGTATGTGTATTTGTACGCCTTTGGGGTTGCAGAAAGTTTGTATTGCAGCATCCAGAACTTTGTATTTTTTCTTATAATTAAAATAAACAATTACAAAAAAAAAAAATGGAGACAGAGGAGGAACTCATTGAACTCCTTCACTTTGAAACCACCAAATGAGTGTCATGAAGGATACTTTATTTAAAAACTAGAAGACTTCCTTATCAGTACAAGTAGCTCTTAGGAAAATTGACATGATGTATAGAATACAAATATATCCAGGAGGGCACCAGCACATGTGTGATTCAGGTGGCTCTAGAAGATTTAAAGTGACTGTAGACTTTTTGACTGTCCTTGCTAGGTTCCATTGATGACATCACCCTTATGTAAGAATATATCTGCTGTTACAGTTGAGGAGCTTTGCTATATATTTGTTTTCTAAGGAATGAGAGAGTCCCAATAATGTGATCTTCAATTATGTAATTTTACTTTAAGAAAAAAAATTCATTTTATTATTGTTTCAGAGTTTTTCTTGTTATACTAATACATAAAATAAATAAGTATCTGCAGAAAACGTAGGCACTAATCTCAATGGGTATTTTATTTATGTTTTGCATCCTTTTTTCTTCTCCCCCCCCCACCTAGGATGATAGTTTCACTTTGACTATCAACATGTTTGGTATGAACCCTGTGGAGAAGAACTTTTTGTGTAGTTTGTAGCAATGGTTGGAAGTTTACTAAACCACTTTTGTGTCATAAGTTTCCCTTAACAATTATTCTACATGCTGTTCTTTTTTTTTAATTAGTTCTACTCCAGTCCCTGTCTAGTTTTTAAGCTGTAATATAATGACATCGCTTAGAAGTTTTATAGGCGATCTTATCAAATTTTAAAGAAACCTGCAGATTTTGGCTTGAATATGCAGCGATTATTAGCATCTTTTCTGAATCTCTTCCTGCTATTTTGTTTTGCAGAGGAGTCTAACAAGAAGCATCCTTTCCCTTGCCCCACCACATACCGCACAGCACTCACCTACTATCTGGATATTAGTAACCCCCCACGGACCAATGTCCTATATGAACTGGCACAGTATGCCACTGATCCCAAGGAGCAAGAGAACCTCCGGAAAATGGCCTCCTCTGCCACTGATGGCAAGGTAAGCCCCACAGGGATATGAGTGGATCCAGCCCTTGAAGCTGGTGTTTGTATGAGATCAAAACCTGCAAGCTGTATAAAGGCTGAAGATTCTGTATCTTATGGTGTCTTATAGATGACATGGGTTTTCTGTTTGTTTGGCTGACCAGCTTTGGTAGCACTGTACAAGCAGTATTCTCAGCTGTTGGATGAAAGACATCTGCCATCAGTCAGTGGTAGGTTCCAGAGGGAGCCACAGTTTGAGTCTTGTAGCTGAAAGCTATTGCTGTGGTGGCTGTACTGAACATAAGAATTGCCATACTGGGACAAATTGAAGGTTCCATCAAGCCCAATAATCCTGTTTCCAAAAGTGGTCAACCCAGGTCCCAAGTACCTAGCTAAATCCCAAGTAGTAAAACAGATTATCCCAGGACAAGCAGGCAGCATATTCTCATATGTGGGTAATGTCATCCACAGAGCCCCAGTATGGAAGGTCCCAGCTGCATCACCACTTTAAGAACTTTAGAAAGTTCACAACCGACCGCAATGTGCATGTGCGAGTGCCTTCCCACCTGATGTAGGCGTGCAGCTCCTCAGTTCAATGTTTTCCGTGAAACTGAGAAGTCGCCTCATTGAATGTTCGTTCAGATTTTTGCCTTGCCTTCCCGCTCGCGCGTTTATTATTCTTTTTCCTTCAATTATTCATATCTTCTTTTCCCTTCATGGTAAAAAAAAAAAAAAAAAAAGGAAAGACTTTTTCCTTGTTCGTGTCTTCAGGCTTCGACAGGGCCATCTTTTTCATAAGAATTGCCGCTGCTGGGTCAGACCAGTGGTCCATCGTACCCAGCAGTCCGCTCACGCGGTGGCCCTCTGGTCAAAGATTAAGCATCAAATTTCTGCATCTCAGTGGCCACGAATTTGGTCTTGGAGAATGAGATGTACAGAGTCTGCATCTATGAGACAATCTTGGTTCTTTTTGTTACATAGAGCTTTTTGGACCCCTGTTAGATTACAAAAGTTAGATAGCTCTAGGTCTAATAGATGCTGGCATTGTAATTTGGAAGCAGGGACTTTGGATCATTTAATATTTTATTGTCCCTGTATCATGGTTTTTTTGGAAATCAATTTGGTTTCAAATTAATTGTTTACTAGAAAACCATGTTGCTTTATCATATGATACAATTCTGTTTGGGATGTCAATGAGAGCAAAAAGTTAAATTTCATCAAATAATAACAAGCTTTTATTAATTATGACAGGAGTCGCCATACAACATATTACCAACAATTGGAAAAATTACAATAGGCGTAGCTACACATTTTGGTGGAATTGATTATGTCATATTTATAAAATGGAAAGATCAATTGCCATACAAAAACGGAATTATAATAATTTTAAAAAGAATTGGGGGCCATTAACAAATTATTGCAATGAATAGACATCATTTTCCTAATGAAAGTACATTTATATGTAGGGGGAGGGGGAGGGTAAATAGTTATTTTAAAGGTCTGGGGAATAAATTCATGTATGTAAAATCATAATTGTATGAATATCAAGTGATTTGTAAAAGTTAATATGATGTAGTATTGTGCACTTGTAAGATGGAAAAATGAATAAAGAATTAAAAGACCAGCGCCTTAACTGAGTCTAACCCTACCTGCGTACGTTCCGGTTCAGCAGGAACTTGTCTAACTTTGTCTTGAATCCCTAGAGGGTGTTTTCCCCTATAACAGCCTCTGGAAGAGTGTTCCAGTTTTCTACCACTCTCTGGGTGAAGAGCTTCCTTACGTTCGTACGGAATCTATCCCCTTTCAATTTTAGAGTGCCCTCTCGTTCTCCCTCCCTTGGAGAGGGTGAACAACCTGTCCTTATCTACTAAGTCTATTCCCTTCAGTACCTTGAACGTTTCGATCATGTCCCTTCTCAATCTCCTCTGTTCAAGGGAGAAGAGGTCCAGTTTCTCTAATCTTTCGCCTCTCGCGTTTGATATGGCTGATACGTTTTTTCCTAACTTAATGTCCTGGCCATTAACAGGGTTCAAGAAGTGTGGCAGATGCCAGTGGACTATTTAGTCACAGACCCACATAGCTGGTGCTTACAGTGTCTCGGGCTGGATTACCACATTGATTCCTGTACGCGTTGTTCTACCTTAAAAAAACTGCCTCCTTCAACAAAAACAACTCTTCATTCCCTTCGACATCCACTGCACCGCCAACAAAGGCACCGCAGTCTGCGCACCGTCAACAAAGGCACCGAGACCTTCATTGGCACCACCTTCCACTCCGGAGTCGCAGCCTGTTCTTACTCCTTCTGGTAAGCCAGCGGGGAAGTCACCAGCTTCCCAGGTGAGGTCGCATGCCACTATGGCATTGAGTCCAGTCATGCCAGCCAAGCAAAGACCCCCTCATGTGACTTGCTCCAAAATCCAGGGGTTTCTCGTCGTCCTCTTTAGAGCGAGTCACAGCACCAGTGGCACTGGCGACAAAGCCACAAGGTACCAGTGCCCTCTCTGAAAGAACAGTTTGAAGTGTTCTTTCGTGTGGAGTATGGGGATATATTTAAACTTTTGACACCGACTCAGCCTGTACCGGCCCAGTCTGAGCATACAATTGCTCAGTCTTCAATGCTGTCTCCAGGTTCTCGGCACCGCCCATCATCCAGGCATGCATCCAAGACTCCTGCTTCCAGCCACAGCTCATCGAGACATCATTCTTCTTCTCCTCAACACTCTCACTCATAAGAACATAAGAATTGCTGCTGCTGGGTCAGACGAGTGGTCCATCATGCCCAGCATTCCACTCACACGGCAGCCCTCTGGACAAAGACCAGCACCCTAACTGAGACTAGCCCTACCAGCGCACGTTCCTGTTCAGCAGAAACTTGTCTAACTTTGCGTGATCCCAGAGGATTGGAAGATAGCCAATGTTACGCTCATCTTTAAGAAGGGATCGAGAGATGACCCTGGGTACTACAGACCGCTAAGTCTGACCTCAATTCCGGGGAAAATGGCGGAAGCGCTGATAAAAGACGACAACGATGAGCATTTTGAAAGAAATAAACTTCTAATCACAAGCCAACATGGCTTCTGCAAGGGGAGATCGTGCATAACGAACTTACTGCACTTCTTCGAAGGAATTAACAAACGGATGGACAAAGGGGACCCCATAGACATTGTATATTTAGATTTCCAAAAAGTCTTTGACAAGGTACTCCATGAACGCCTACTTCTGAAACTGAAGAACCATGGGGTGGAAGGAGATGTACATAGATGGATCAGAAATTGGTTGATGGGTAGGAAGCAGAGGGTAGGAGTAAAGGGCCACTACTCGGACTGGAGGAGGGTCACGAGTGGTGTTCCACAGGGGTTGGTGCTTGGTCTACTGCTATTCAATATATTTATAAATGATATAGAAACAGGGACAAAGTGCGAAATAAAAAAATTTGCAGACGACACCCAACTATTTAGTGGTGCTCGGACTACAAAGGGACCTGAACAAACTAGGGGAGTGGGCGACAAGATAGCAGATGAAGTTCAATGTAGGGAAATGTAAAGTATTGCATGTAGGAAGCAGAAACCCGAGGTACAGCTATGCGATGGGAGGGATGTTATTGAGCGAGAGTACCCAGGAAAGGGACTTGGGGTAATAGTGGACAAGACAATGAAGCCGTCGGCACAGTGCGCAGCGGCCACTAAGAGAGCGAATAGAATGCTAGTTATAATCAAGAAGGGTATTACAACCAGAACGAAAGAAGTTATCCCGCCATTGTATCAGGCGATGGTGCATCCACATCTGGAGTACTGCGTCCAGTATTGGTCGCCGTACCTTAAGAAGGATATGGCGATACTCGAGAGGGTTCAGAGGAGAGCGACGCGTCTGATAAAGGGTATGGAAAACCTTTCATACATTGAGAAACTGGAGAAACTAGGGCTCTCTTCCCTGGAGAAGAGGAGAATTAGAGGGGATATGATAGAGATTTACAAGATCATGAAGGGCATAGAGAAAGTAGAGAGGGACAGATTCTTCAAACTTTCGAAAACCACAAGAACGAGAGGACATTCGGAAAAGTTGGAAGGGGACAGATTCAAAACCAATGCTAGGACGTTTTTCTTCACCCAACGGGTGGTGGACACCTGGAATGCGCTTCCAGAGGGCGTGATAGGTCAGAGTACGGTATTAGGGTTCAAAAAGGAATTGGATAGTTTTCTGAAGGAAAAGGATAGAGGGGAATAGATAGAGGACTACTACACAGGTCCTGGACCTGTTGGGCCGCTACGCGAGCGGACTGTTGGGCATGATGGATCTTTGGTCTGACCCAGCAGAGGCACTTCTTATGTTCTTATGTTTGCCTTGAATCCCTGGAAGGTGTTTTCCCCTATGACAGACTCCGGAAGAGCGTTCGTTTTCTACCACTCTCTGGGTGAAGAAGAACTTCCTTATGTTTGTACGGAATTTTCTCGCAAGTCCAAACATATCTCTCCTAAACATTCAGAGAATTGTAAACGTTGTACACCTTCTCCATCACCGGACCGGTACCAGCATAAGAGGAGACATAGATCTCAGTCTTTGGTTATTGATTCTGACCTTCACATTGAGTCTTCTATTGATGCTTCTCTATCAACGATGGAAGCTTATGAATCTCCGGAGCAGCACTCTCCACGGACTCCTCTCAAAGAGTCATTTCCACCAGAGATACTTTCCTTTACCCGGTTTATAAGACTGCTTGGAAAGGACATGTCTCTTAAACTGGAAGCAGACTCCAAATACTCCTGAATATATGGAGACTATGGATATTAAACATCCTCCTAAAGAAGTCATTAAACTTCCTCTCCATGCAATTTTGAAGGATACTCTTCATAAAAATTAAGAATCTCCTTTATCAGTACCAGTAGCTCCCAGTAAGATGGACTTTCTGTATAAAATTGTTCCCACCCCAGGATTTGACAAACCTCAACTGTCTCACCAATCCTTAGTGGTAGAGTCTACACTCAAAAAGTCTACCTCCTCCAAGGTTTCCGCCTCAGTTCCACCTGGGCAAGAAGGTTGTACTATGGACAAATTTGATTGAAGTATGTATCGAAATTCTATGTTGTCCATTCGTGTAAATAGTTACACCTTTCATTTTACATATTATCTGAAACATTTGCTGAAGCAATTGCCCATGTATCAGAAGTATCTTCCATCTCACCGTTCTAAGTTATTTCAACAATTGGTTCCCACCCTTCTTCAGTTACGACAGCATTTGGTTCAATCTGCTTATGACTATTTTGAACTATCTTCTAGAGCTTCTTCCATGCCTGTAGCCATGAGAAGACTGCCATGGCTTAGAATTGCTGACATGGATGTCAATCTTCAAGATCAATTGGCTAATATTCCCTGTCTGGGGGGGGATGAACTTTTCGGAGATTCCATTGAGAATGCCACTCAAAAGCTTTGTGTTTATGAAAAGTCGTGGGATTCTTTGGTGAAACCCAAGCCATCCACTTCACGACCATATAAACCTACCTCATATCAGAGGCGTTATCATCTACTGCTTCTTGACCTCAGCAGAAAAAACTGAAGCAGCAGCGTTCTTAGAAACCTTAACAGTCTACTCAGTCTTTTTGACCACTTACTTGAGAGCATAGTTCCAATCCAGTTGCCCCTACCAATTGGAGGTTGTCTTGAACTTTATTTTCATCATTGGGAGTTGATTGCATCCGACCTCTGGGTTCTCAACATCATTTGAGAAGGTTACTCCCTTCATTTTTTCACTATACCTCCAGAGCTTCCTCCAAGAGAGTCAGCTTCCAATCTCCTTCAGCCCTCCATTCTTCAGGTCAAGAACCTACTTCTCAATGCCATCGATTAAGGTTCCTCCAGAATAAGAGAATACGGAGTTTTACTCCCCTTATTTTCTTATACCAAAGAAGACAGGAGGTCTTCGACCAATATTGGATCTCAAAACGCTCAACAAATTTCTTGTCGAGGAGAAATTCATAATGTTATCTCTTTGCAACTTTGTATTGAATCGCAACAATTGGCTATGCTTTCTAGATCTCAAGAAGGCCTACACTCATATCCCAATTCATCCAACTTCCAGGAAGTACCTTAGGTTTCGAGTGGCGCAACACCACTACCAATACAAAGTTCTACCTTTCGGCCTGGCATCCTCTCCCAGAGTCTGGTAGTAGTGGCAGTGGCCTTGAGGTCTCAAGGCCTTGAGGTTTTTCCCTATCTGGATGACTGGCTCATCAAGGATCTTTCATATCACAATTCTCCTTTGTCCCCCACTTCTTTTTAATATTTACATGACTACATTAAGAAACGTTAAGCTGACAAGACTTGAATCAATCTTCACCTATGTGGATGACATTTTTATATTGTTGGAGGTTGACCCGTCGCTGATGAACTTATCATTGGATATTAATTTCTGTATCACTAGACTTCAAACTTGGGCCTCTACAGTCCAGATGAAAATCAACTCTGCAAAGACTAAACTTTTGTGTTTTGGCCCTAAATTGGATCTTTTACCTTCATAGGTGATTTTGAAGACTGGTGACTTGTTGACTACTGAATTCTCATCAAGGATACTGGGTTTCATATTGGATTCTTCACTTTTGTTTCAGAGTCAGGTTAATAACCTTTCAAGAAAATGTTTTCTAAGTCTTCGAATGTTAAGGAAAGTCCATAATTTGTTTTATCAACAGTATTTTGCTATTTTGGCCCAGTCTATTGTACTGGCACAACTGGATTATTGCAACTCTGTAAGCTTTCCTAACTAAGGGCAGCTTGAAGATGTTGCAGTTGATCCAAAATACAGCCACCAAATTGATTTATAAGAAAAAAGAAGTACGATCATGTATCTCCTTTGTTGAAAGCTCTTCATTGGTTGCCAGTTCATCTTAGAATTCAGTTCAAGTGTGCTATCATAGTGTTCAAAATTTTGAATGGAATATTTCTGCCTTTGGTTCCTATTACTAAAAACTAACCTATTTAACCGATTTGTAACCTAAGACCTCCTGCCTGACCCTCCTTCCCATGTTCTCTTATGCCTTACCCCTGTTTCCTGCCCACCTTACTCATGGCCCCTTATATTGCACCTGTCTCCTGCTTCCTACATTATTATACCTGTATTTGCTGATTGCACCTTTTTGCTGATTGTATCTGTATTCACTGATTGTCCTGCCCTTCTTTGTTGTAAACCGCCTCAAACTAATACGGCTTTGGCGGTATATAAGAAATAAAATTATTATTATTATTTCTTTTAATTCTTTACGAACTATAAGACCAAGGACCTCTAAACTGTATAAACTTTCTTTCCCTTCAATTAAGGGAATAAAGGCATTATGTTATGTCTCTTGCTGCTTTATATACATCTTTACTTCTATTTAGAATGAACTACAAGTTGAGATTAGATCTACTTTTTCTCTTTGTCTTAGAAAATATCTGAAGACTTTTCTTTTTCAAAAAATTGTTACATAAGTAATTCTATTTGAAGAAACTATTACAACCTCTTATTGTGTAAACTGAGTCGAGCCTCTGTTGTCTGGAGAATGATCCGGTAAATAAACCGAAAGATTGGATTGGATTGAACCTTCTGGCCACATAGACAGTTATGACAGAAGAAGCAGCCTCCTCCTGTCACTGCTGTCAAGGCTTCTGCCGGTTTTCTTTTTTCATTTTTTTTTTAAAATAGCACAGATATTTTGCATATATTATACACGCATAATATCTGTCCAATAAAAAGAAAAAAAAGCCCCTCCCCTGACAAAGCGCACCGTCCTTCCCTAAACCCAAAAAAATGTCAGGAGGGATGCCCACTCCCTCCTGTCATCACACACTCCCACTTCCCCCCCTTGTTAATATGGCAGGAGGGATGCCCACTCCCTTCTGCCGGCAGACCCCCCCTGCTGTCGTCATCCCCTTCCCCTCCCCATACCATTAAGTCGGGAGCAGGAGGGGTGCTCAGTCCTTCCTGCTCCTCCGCCGTCAGCATTGTGTGCCTTAGGCCCCGCCCCAGTTCATCATGTGATGCACAGGGAGGGGTATAAGGCCTTGACTGGCTCAGGTGCCTCGGGCTCCTCCCCTGGGAGGGGCCTGAGGTGTCTAAGCCAATTGGACTTCCTTAGGGAGGAGCCTAAGGAAGTCCTTGATCATTGTTTTGGCCAATTAGGGACTTCCTTAGGCTCTTCCCTAAGGAAGTATCTGGGCCAGACATCTCAGCCAGTCAGGACCTGAGGCCTTTCCCCGTGATGCACCGGGGCGGAGCTTAAGACCCACAATGCTGATGGCAACCAGCAGAGGAGCAGGAAGGACTGAGCACCCCTCCTGCTCCTGACTTAAAGGGAGGAGGAGGGAGGGGGCATCCCGCCTGCCATACTCACATGGGGGGAGTGTGTGGTGTTGTAGCAATTGTTGGGGGAGGGGGTGCATAATTGTCGGTGGGTCGTTGGTGGGGGATTTTCTTTTTAATGTGACAGATACTTTGTGTGTATAATACACACAAAATATCTATGCCATTAAAAAAAAAAAACACACCAAAACCCGGCAGACCTGTCTGTAATACAGTTACCGACAGGTCTACAGCAGTTGGGTTTTAGGGTCGTAAAACCCGATGCAAAATAGCCAAGCAAATGTTAGTGAATTAATCGCTTGGCTATTTTGCATGGGGTTTTACAAATTTGCATGGCTGGATTGGAAAATGGGTGATTGAGGGGGAAAAACAAGCAGTGGACCATTTTGTGAATCGGGTCGGTTAGCAGCGACCAACAGTTTAGCGACGATCGCTGACTTTAGTGAATTGGGGCCAAAGTCCTCAGAGCTGGCTACAGCCATATACTGAATGGGCGGTGTTAACCCTAACTATTTTTATGGACTGCATCTTTTGTTTTTTAGGCTCTCTACCTCAGATGGGTTTTGGAGTCCAGGAGGAACATTTTGGCCATCCTACAAGATATGCCATCTCTGCGGCCTCCCATCGATCATCTCTGTGAACTGCTACCACGTCTGCAGGCTCGCTATTACTCCATTGCATCATCTTCCAAGGTTAGTTTCATACTGTTGCAACCTTAACCTGCTTGCTTGTTGTTTTATTTTTTCAAAATGTTTAATTAAAAGAAAATGAAATTTCCATTCATTGTGTAAATAAAGAAAGCAAATGAACATTGCACCAGCAAAATGTGGCGACAGTTGGCATTTCAGCCACATGCAGTTTAAGCACAGAACCAAGTCATTATTCCAGTCTTGAGACTCACACACCTTAGTCCTGCCCTGCAGCACCCCCTGCTGGTTCAGTACTGGGAACTTCCTTGCTCATCTCTTCCAATAGACATACTGAGAAAGTATTCCCAAGTGCTGTTAAACTGTTTCTTGCTTTAGTGGATAGACATCCATACATCAAGTCTGACCTTTGAACTGTTTGTTTAGACAAGTGACATTCGCAAAGTCTAAACAGAGGTTCTAAACTCAGTCTTCAGGATGCAGCCAGCCTGTCGGGTTTTCCATATATCATTTGCATGCACTATCTCCATTGTATACAAATCTATCTTGCATATTTCTTGTGGGTAGTCTGAAAACCTGACTCAGAGGCCTAGGTTGAAAATCACGGGTCTAAATTGTCTGTCCCAGTCTCCAGAGTTGAGGCAAATGTCTGAAAAACAGATAATATTCTAAGAAGATAACTCGCAGATGAAACTAAATACCCAAGTAGTGTGACTTAGCTAAATTAAAAAAAAAAAAAAAAAAGTCTGTTCCAATTCTGACCTTTTTGGTCCTCATAGGTATACTCCAACTCCATCCACATATGTGCTGTGGTTGTGGAATATGAGACCAAGACTGGCCGTGTGAACAAAGGAGTAGCCACTAATTGGCTGAAGAACAAAGTACCCTCTGACAATGGACACAAGTCAACTGTACCTGTCTTTGTGAGGAAATCACAGTTCCGACTACCTTTCAAATCCAGCACGCCTGTAATCATGATTGGGCCTGGTACCGGTATTGCTCCCTTTGTTGGTTTCATCCAGGAACGGGCTTGGCTGAAGCAGCAAGGTAAGAGCCCTCCTCGAGGCTGCTTCTTTATTAAGTACTCATGTGAACATTTTGAAAGATCTGACCTCATTCAACATCTTTTTTGCTCCAGCCTCACCTCCAATTCAATTGGAGTACAGACCCAACACAGAATTTGCAATTCTAAATTTGCATCACATGAATAATTGGCTGTGACATTTTATGGTGGCTCTGAAGAAAGAATACTTATTTATTCCACGGTTTATATTTTGACTTTATCACAATAAAAATAATTAATAATATTAAAACAAAACATATTTTCTAGAAACACCATAAATCAGAACATACACCCACCCTACTTAGAGTTACAACAGTTCTTTTACAATACCACTTTACATAAGAACATAAGAATAGCCTTACTGGGTCAGACCAATGTTCCATCAAGCCCAGTAGCCCATTCTCACGGTGGCCAATCCAGGTCACTAGTACCTGGCCAAAACCCAAGGAGTATCAATATTCCATGCTACTGATCCAGGGCAAGCAGTGGCTTCTCCCATGTCTTTCTCAATAACAGACTATGGATTTTTCCTCCAGGAACTTGTCCAAACCTTTCTTAAAACCAGCTGTGCTATCCGCTCTTACCACAGCCTCTGGCAACGCGTTCAGAGCTTAACTATTCTGAGTTAACTATTAAAATTAACTATTAATTTTAAAAGTATTTCCGTGTAACTTCGAGTGTCCCCTAGTCTTTGTAATTTTTGACGGAGTGAAAAAAATCGATCCACTTGTACCCGTTCTACTCCACTCAGGATTTTGTAGATTTCAATCATATCTCCCCTCAGCCATCTCTTTTCCAAGCTGAAGAGCCCTAACCTTTTTAGTATTTCCTCATACGAGAAGAGTTCCATCCCCTTTACCATCTTGGTTGCTCTTTGAAACTTTTCTAGCGCCACTATATCTTTCTTGAGATAAGGAGACCAGAATTGAATGCAATACTTTATTCTGGGGCTGGTGGGTATTGTGCATCCTGGCTCACCAGGGACTGTAAGAAACTTCAATTGATAGAAACTTTAACTCCTCCCTCTGCTATCATACCCTAAAGCATGCTCCCTGGACCTCAGTTTTGTATTCCTACATGCCAGACTGTTGGAGTTTATCTCTTCTGCTCGTGTTCATTTCTGAAATTTAAGCCCATTAATTTAGATAGTTTCTTGTGGGTTTTGCACTCGTGCTGTGGAAGTTCCCTATGGGGAGATCGCGGACTCTTGGAGAAAGTCTGCTTCTGGTGGGTTCCCTTCTTCTGCAGTAAGCCCTCTGGACAGCCTGCATGGGGACAGCCGGGATTGGGAGCTAGCTCACCCCAGGTCCGTCCGCTAGTAGATGCAGCATAGGCTTGTTTAGTTCCATGGAGGCGCGACTGGGATTGAGGCTGGACTGCGTACCTTCCCCAAGTGCTTCAGAGTGGCAGAGGTCACTGGCTGTGATGGCCGGGCCGGTGGGGCAGTCAGAAGACTTGAAATCCAGTTTTCCAGCTTCCTGAGGCTTTAGATCTCCCTACATGCTGTTTCAGCGTTTCCTGACATTTCTCCCATACAGCACCATAGAACAGTGAATAACTGCTTGCTTGCCTGGTTTAATGATTTTGGGGAGTCCTCAAAAGGCGTTTTTCAGAGATTTCCCTGCATTTTCTACCCCCCTCCCTCCTAAAATAGTGAAATCGCCGTTTTCCAGAGGTTCCTGTTCTTTTCCTGGTCTGTTTTAGGGCAAAATCGGCACCTGTGGTGGCCATCTTGGATTTTTTTTTTTTTCCAAAATTATTTAAAAGTATATTTTTTGCACTTAGGAGCTTTGTTTTTGCTCCAAACTTCTCAGATGGCCTCCTCAGGACATGATGGCATGGATTCATGCCTCGTTGCAGCAAATGGTTGTTGGATTTCCAACCATGTTCCATGTGTGACACGGCCCATGAGGGGGGTGAGGTGTGCACGGAGGCCTTCTTCCTCAGGAGGCCCTTCTTGGGTTTTCTGCCTCAATTGCCACGAAAATCACATCGGAGTACCCTCAGAAGAGCGCTGGTGGTGTTTCGGCGCAATACAAGCCCAGTTCCAGCGAAAACTCTCATAAATCATCCAAGCACTCTAAGTCTGAGGCGCACAGGGTGGCTCTTGCCGCAGGAGATCTTTTTCCCCCTGAATTTGTGAATATGCTTTATCAGGCGTACTTGATTAAAAAGTCCATGCCTGTGGTACCCCCTCTGAAATCTAGTCTACCCATGGGGTCCTCTCCTCCGCTGGACACAAGTCTTTATCTTTGCTCCCAGACGGGAACACTGGAGCGCAAGTGGATGATGCCTGCAATTCTGTCCGCAACTCTTTCCATTCCCTTGCTCTCCCAAGGCAACTCAGTGGCGTACAATGACGTAGCTAACCTAGTGGAGCTCTATGATCGAGATTCCTGTGGTCCCAGGAATTGGCAGACGATCCTCCTGTGCGCAGGTTTTTCAAGCCTGGTCTTCTTGAGGATCTTTCAGAATCCTTGCAGGAATTAAAGATGCAACTGGATCAGCTGGTCCAGACGGAATGTTCCTTGTTGAGCGATCAGAGACCATCTACTGCCTCCTTTCCTGATAACCCGAACATGGTTCGTATTCTATTGGAGGTTTTGGGATACCCCGGAAGGTCCCTTGAAATGCACTTGGGCCATGGTGAGGCTTTATCCTATAGCTGTGGAGTTTATCAAGCACTTTGCCTCACCGAAGGTGGATTCAGCTTTTGCTCAGGTCACCAAGCGTACCTCTATCCCTTCTGATGGATAGATGGTTCTGAAAGATGTTCAGGATAGGCGTGTGGATTTTATTCTTAAACGCTTTTTTGATTCTGCAGCGGCCACATCTTTTGTTGCCCAGGCGTGCCATTCCAAGCTTCGCCACGATCTTGATATCATGGTTCTCCATGATCTGGATTTTCTCAGCCCTGGAGTGGATTATCTGGCAGATGCATTATATGGCATGCTAAAAGTTTTCACCAAGCTGGGCGCTTATTCCGTGTCTGCCCGAAGGATGCTGTGGATAAGGCAGTGGTCCGGGGACTCCTCCTCTAAGACACCTTTGTGTAAGTTACCCTTAAGAGACAACTCCTGTTTAGCCAAGGTCTGGATGACCTTATGGTAAGTATTCAGGTCCGTAAGCCTAAGGCTTTGCCGGGGAACAGGTCTCGCCTTCCTAGGAGTTTGGCGCATCCTAATTTTCATCCCTTCTGGTGCCCGCATCAGTAATCTGGTCCTCATGTTCTACGTACTTTCAACAAACTGCTAAGGCCTGTTGCTTCTGTCTCTACAGCACTAAAATTAACCCCTTCCTCTCTGAACACAATACCTGGACCCTTTCCACACTCTCGTAACCTCACGCTTAGATTACTGCAATCTATTTCTAACTGGTCTGCATTGCTGCCTCTCCCTCTTCAATCTGTGTGAAATTCTGCTGCATGACTCATGTTACCCCTCTCCTTAAATCAGTTCAAGTGACATACAAGTGTGTTCATTCTGCTGCCCCTATCTCTCCTGTTTCCTCAGATAAGATGCTCTTAGCTGTTCCCTTCTCCTCCACTGCCAATTCCAGACTTTGTTCCTTTCATCTAGCTGCCCCCTATGCCTGCAATAAATTACCCAAGTTTGTCCACCAAGCAGACTGACAACCTACTTTTTTGATATGGCCTTCCATCCGTAACCCTGCCCTCCAACCCAACCAGCAGATTAACTGTTCCTCTTAACAGTATCAGTGTCATCCTGTTTGTCTGTCTTGTCTATTTAGATTGTAAGCTCTTTCGAGCAGGGACTTTCTTCTTTGTGATTGTACAGCGCTGCGTACGTCTGGTTGAGATACAGAAATATTTAATAGTAGTAGTAGTATTGCGCCATACAATATATTGACTAGAGAATGACACGGGGACACATTTTTTCCCCATCACCGCTGGAACTCATTTTTCCATCCCATCACCCATTCTCGTAAGCTCCATCTTCATCTGCACAAGCCTCAAACTCTTTAAAATCATGTGTTCGAGGCTTGTGCGGTTACATAAGAACATAAGAATTGCCGCTGCTGGGTCAGACCAGTGGTCCATCGTGCCCAGCAGTCCACTCACGCGGCAGCCCTTAGGTGAAAGACCAGTGCCCTAACTGAGTCTAGCCTTACCTGCGTATGTTCTGGTTCAGCAGAAACCTGTCTAACTTTGTCTTGAATCCCTGAAGGGTGTTTTCCCCTATAACAGCCTCCGGAAGAGCATTCCAGTTTTCCACCACTCTCTGGGTGAAGAAGAACTTTGTTACGTTTGTATGGAATCTATCCCCTTTTAGCTTTAGAGAGTGCCCTCTTGTTCTCTCTACCTTGGAGAGGGTGAACAACGTATCTTTATCTACTAAGTCTATTCCCTTCATTATCTTGAATGTTTCGATCATGTCTCCTCTCTGGCAGAGCTTACAGGATTGGGACAGGGACAAAACTCACAGGGACGGGGAAATTGAGTTCCTGCGGGGACAGTAACAAATTTGTCCCTGTGTCATTCTCTAATATTGACCACTACTTTTCAGGTAGGCATCTACCCGAACATTAGATACTTTTTCCCCATTTGTGAGCATGAGTTCTAATGTTGCATCTTGTCTAGTGGGTGCCTGAGGAAAACACTTATTTTCAATTTTGCAGATGCAACAGCACCTCGCCTTTCATGCCTAGCCTTTGGATATCTATAACTAGATCTTTGTCCATATTTTCTGTTTGTGTCAGAAGTCCACAGATGACACATGTATAAATGAAGGCTTCTTTTTGAAGAAGATACATATCACTTCCTCCTTTCCCAAGTTGCCCTAAATTTCAGCTGCCTTGATCTGAAGAAGAATAGCCTTACTGGGTCAGACCAATGGTCCATCAAGCCCATTAGCCCTTTCTCACGGTGGCCAATCCAGGCCACTAGTACCTGGCCAAAATCCAAGGTGTAGCAATATTCCATGCTACCGAAAACAGGGCAAGCGAAAGGATCAGGTTTTTTTGGGGGGTGGATGTGGCAGCTCACTCTTTGGACCTTGGTATTGCGGGCAGGTTCTTCTGTCCCTCCCTAGATGCTTCCATTGCTTTGGTACATCACCTAGCATACTAAATCCGGAAGGGAAATAATAGAATGGAAGATTAGGTTTTTGCCTTCAATAATCTTCTTTCTATTAGTCCCTGGAGGATTCAGTACGGCCTGCCCTCTCGCTACTTCTGAATCGCCTGCTTTCTGCCTCAAATTTCTTCTATCAGGCTTCAGGATCTTCCAGCCCATTGACGGATCCTGTGGGAAGTTTTCCACTTCTGTGAGTATGCATTACTGAAGGCTGCTTCATATGGGTACTTGTTGCATATAACAGATTAGTTCTATATTGTTCCTCAAATATTTTTCTGTGTTGCCTTTGTGCCTGTTTGTTGATTTATTTTCATGTTTTGCAGAGCAGACCAGTTTACAAATTGTTTATATTGCTGGGGATCTTCCCCAGTACCCCCTTCCTTGTCATGAATTTGTTCACATATGTTCTTTTGCTTTGGGACTGAACTACAGGGGGCTCAAACTCTCTCTCTAAGGTGGGAGGAGCATGTGCTCAGAAAAGTGTTTGGATTTCTGCAACTCCTAGGTTGTGAAATGAGATTAAACTGAACCCTTTAGGGACTAATACAAAGAAGATTAAGAAAACCTAATCTTTCATTAAGTTAGTCTAATAAAAATGATCAAAGTAATTACTTGTAGAGGATGCACTCTTGTGAGTATTTTCAAATTACCTGTGGAAGAGGACATATGTGTATTTTGTATTGCAGGCAAGGAAGTTGGTGAGACGGTACTATACTATGGCTGTCGCCATGAGAATGAGGACTTCCTTTACAAAGAAGAGCTGACTCAGTTACACAAAGATGGCATCCTCACCCAGCTCAATGTGGCTTTCTCGAGAGACCAGGATTACAAGGTTAATGTCATACCCTTTTGAATTTACTACACTGAGTCTACAAATTGTAGTTAAATGATTCTATTTTCCAGATTTAGGGGTCCTCTTACTACACTGCAATTTTAAAAAGTGGCCTTCTGTAGGTTCCTCCCCTACATTATGGTCATTTTTACCGCAGCTGGAAAATGGCCAATTTTCTGTTTTCCCTATTAGTTGCCATGTGGTAATTTAGTATATCCACTGTACTTATCTAAACTGTTGTGGTTTTTTTGTGGACCATTAGATGTGAGCTACCCATAAAAATTTCATGAGAATTTTTTTCACCCTATAATTGTCATCAGTGCAACTTTTAATCTTTTTTCCAGTGCAATAGGTAAGACGTTCTAGATAGTAGGGTTATTTCCCTTTAGACGCATGGTTGCAGAAGGAATCCACTCTGGATTTTTCACTCTGCCTCTGTGGTACTTCACTGGGCTGTTGAGCTCCCTCTACAATTCTTTCCTTTTGCACGCATGGATGCAGTTGTTTGTGTTCTGCTCTCCTCATTTTATTGTTTTAATGCAATGTAATTTTGTCCCCTTTTGGGTAAATTAGTGCTTGGAGTGATTTTGAAGCTTTGCCTGCTTGAGAATTCACAGATTTCAGTCTGTAGCTGACAGACCGATCCCTCTAGGTACCTGTTGGCCAGCTTGCATAGTTTTCATTGGAGCTCAGGGCCATCACTGAGGTGGTCTCACCTTCTGTTAATCAGGGGTCGAGTGCAACTTGTTAGGTGCCCTTAGGAGGCTCATCGGTGTCTCGCTGGGTTCCAGCTGCGTTGTCACAACTCTGCCTATTCTGGTGAGCATACAATGATCCACAAGGTTGGAGGTATAGTCAGACATTGGAGTTTGACTGGCAGCCCAAAGATCAGCTTTGTAGGAGCATTCTCAGTATTGTGGTAGTGAATTATTCTCATCCAGCTACTGTGAGAGAGCTGAAAGCAGGCTTGTAACACTTCTAACTGATCCTGTCAGGCCACAGTGAGTACACAGGCTGACAGCCTGTGAGAGACATAGGGGGAGGTTTGGAATGTGAGGTTTTGAGTATTTCTGAATGTTCCTCCTCCTGAAAAATCCTAAAATCGCTGTTTATAAAGTTTGGGAAATCTGAAAAAAATTGCGATTTTGGTGCGAATTTTGTGACAGCAGCCATCTTGGATTTTTTGTGATTTTATTTTCTAAAGCTCCCTGCTTCTTCAAAACTGCAAATTTTGCCTGGAAACATGTTATAATAATAATAATAATAATAACTTTATTTTTCTATACCGCCATAGTCAGGCGACTTCTAGGCGGTTTACATTGTAAGAAGGCTGGACATTCAGCGAATAACAAGTACAGTACAATACTAATACAATACAATAAATCCACATATAATACAGTAGAGTGAGTCCAAATTCAAAACATACAATAAGTTTAAATACAGTACCGAATAAAGAGTCTAGATGCAGTACAATAGTCTAAATGGTAACTTACATATTAATTGGAGATCTAAGGGTAATGAGTGTCTGAAAGATTTAGAACATCCGTGAGAGGGGTCTTAGTGGGGAGGGGACCGTTTTAGCCAATGAATTTAGCGAATAGGGTGGTTTTGATCGATTTGCGGAAAGTATTATAAGTCATGTTTGGTTCGTTTATGTGGTTTTTCAGCCAGGTTTGCTGTCTGTTCGCTTGGAACTGGAAGGTTCTGTCCAAGAAGGATTTGTATCTGCAGCCTGTAATCTTTGGGTATGCAAATATGTTTTTGTTTCTGGTCATTCTTGTGGGGTTGTATAGGGTGAAGTGAGTTTGTAGGTATGAAGGTGCTAGTCCCCAGGCTTGTTTGAAACAGGTGCAAGCGAATTTGAATAGAATTCGCGCTTCTATTGGAAGCCAGTGTAATTTTTTGTAGTAGGGGCTGATGTGATCGTTTTTTCTTAGTCCAAAAATTAGGCGAACGGCGGTGTTTTGTATTAGTCGCAGTTTTATTATTGTTTTTTGTGGGATGCCTAGGTAGATGATGTTGCAGTAGTCGAGGAGGGATAGGATCAGTGCCTGTACCAGCAACCTGAATGAAGAAGGGTCAAAGTATTTTTTAATGGTTCTTAGTTTCCATAGCGTGTAAAAGCATTTTTTCACTAGTGAGTTTGTGTGGTCGGTCATAGTTAGGTGAGTGTCAAGAGTGATGCCCAGTATTTTTATGTTTTTGGAAATTGCGTATTCGTGATTATTTATTTTTATCGATGTTCTCGTAATTTTGTCATTGGGACTAGCCAGAAAGACTTTTGTTTTTTCTGTGTTTAGTTTTAGTTTGAAATTAGTGGTCCATTTATCGATTTCGGTCATTGTGTTTGAGAGATTATCTGTTGGGATGGAGTCGGGCTCTCTTGTTGTGGATTCTTGCTAGGATTGTGAAAATTTAGCGTTTTTAGAGCGTTTTTGAGCCACGTGTGGGGGGAAGGGGGCAGTGTCCAGCTTAGCCTCTCTTCTGCTGAAGCAGGTGCCAAACGCTCAGCTAGCCTGGCGGGGCGGCTTTCGTGTCTTTTGGGGCTCAGCTGGTAATTCCATCTTATCAGGCTGTGGACTCTGCGCAGCTTCAGAAAGGCTCAGTTTAGCCA
Organism: Geotrypetes seraphini; assembly: GCF_902459505.1. Taxonomy (NCBI): domain Eukaryota; kingdom Metazoa; phylum Chordata; class Amphibia; order Gymnophiona; family Dermophiidae; genus Geotrypetes; species Geotrypetes seraphini. Next base: position 70,593,450 of record NC_047098.1, on the reverse strand, counting down.
CCTTAGGGTGGTCTATGTCCTAGGAGTTAGATAACTTTTCATGATTTTTGTGCTCTGGATTTTAGACCACTGTGTTCTCCCCCAGCACAGTCCCAATATGCCTACACAGCGTCTATCAGTGGCGTTACTCCTTTGGACACGTCCTAGATTCACCCTGCCACTTTGCTTACACTGCCTGACCCAGGATGGAAATCAGGGACACTGTACTGGATCTGTGGATCCCTATAGGGTTTTGGGAGCCTAGAAATGCTCTCAGGGGCCTGTGCCTATTTGAATTTGTGGCTTTGCCAACCTTCTTTCTGAATCTTTACAGGTAGTCTTTTTTTTTTTCATATCTCTTTATGTAAATTTTCAAAAATAACAGTTAAAGCAAACAAAATATCCACAATCCCAAAACACTAAAAAGCGTATAACAAAAAAATTACAGCAAATATCACATATCAAAGAAACAAACCCAGATAAAGTAAGAACCCCCCCTCCCCCGGGTGGTCTTCCCCAGTACAATATACCAGAGGCAGGTTTTCCTAATGAATATGCATGAGATCTATGTGCATATTCATTGGGGAAATCCTGAAAACCCAACTGGATTGTGGCCCTCAAGGAGGGACTTTGAGATCCCTGGTATAAACCAAGTCAAGGACTGATCTCCAAAAGGGAACAATTTTCGGACAAGTCCACCAAATATGGTACATGTCTCCCTGAGCACCACATAGGCGCCAACAATCCCCATCCCCTCTACGAAACCAGTTCCTCAAATGAACAGGGGTGCAGTACCAACGGAACAGCATTTTATACCCATTTTCATTCAAGTGGCTAGCTATGGAAACCTTAAGTAAGTATGAAATAATATTGCGCCATTGCTTAGGGGTAAATGTTAGTTGAAGATCCTTCTCCCAACGCTCTCAGTAAACAGAAATTGGGTCAGAAAAGCCCAATAAAGCAAAATATAAGCTAAAAATTACTCCCCAACCTCGCCCTTGGCCCAATGCCTGTTCCAAATTAGTCTCTGGAAGAGACAAATCATCTCTCACCCTACGAGCCAGGAAGGTACATAACTGCGTGTACCTGAATGAGTCTACAGCTGATAAATCATACTCTTCCTGTAAGGCCCAAAATGAAATTATCTACTCCTTCCCAAAGAGTGGTAGGAGCTATATCCTCAGTATCATTATAGTCCAAGTAATCCATCAACTCCCTTTCAAGCTGCAATACCTGCTCCGGAACCAACAATAAAACATCAAGTCACCAATGAAATCTATGATCCGGCTCCAATAGCATTAATTCCAGCAACAATGGGGCGTGATCTGACCAAGTACGGGTCAAGATCACTATATTACAGAGATGACCTGGCGGCGGTTACTGTCTGAAGCTCATAGGAATTCTATGAGTATCGGAGCTGTTACTGCACAACTGGCGCTAAAAAAGGTGTTTTCCTTTTGTAAAATGGGAGGGGGGGGTTTAGCTTTATTGCATAGCTTCATGAAATGGCATTTGATACCCAAGGGTGTGATCGATGATATAGCCAGACAAAATTTGAGATTTTCTTTTGGGGAAAATACTTTATCCCAGGACAAGCAGGCAGCATATTCTCAACATGTGGGTGACGTCACCGACGGAGCCCCCTAGTGGACGTTTTCGCAAGCAGACTTGCTTGAAGACCTTCAAGCTTGCGATTGGGCCGCGCATGTGCGTGAGCCCCTCCCGCCCGACCTAGGGCATGCGTCTCCGTAGCGTGGCCTCAGTTCTATATTTTCCGCAGAGCCAGAAGCACTGCTCTCTTGCTGCACGCGATCTCGTTGTCCCTCTTGCACTGCGGCTTTCTTTGTTATTTTTGTTTAAGTCGCTTTGCTTGCGTCTTTGTTAAATTTTCTTTTCTTTGTATCTTTTTGACTGGGTCTCCAGTCTTGCTCTGGCTGCCTAGCCTCGCGGGGCTGCGGCTGTCTTTTTTCTTATGTCCCAGTCTCGCACCGGGTTCAAGAACTGCACTAAATGCAACCGGGTTATCTTCATCACCGATCGCCATCGTTGGTGTGTGGAGTGCCTGGGTGCAGAGCACCGCGCTGAGTCGTGTCCGCGTTGTGTGACTCTGCAACCGCGGGCTCTTCGTTGGAGGGTGGCCAAGCTTCTTCAACTTTTTGGCCCGATGGATCCTGAGGGACAGGCTTCAAGCTCGGCCTCGGCACCGGTGTTGGGTGCCTCGGCCTCGAAGTCCCCCTCGTCCTCCAAGGCTCCTGCCTCGGCTCCTCCATCCTCGGGTAAGTCTTTTCTTTCCTCCTCGGGTGTGCCAGCAAAGAAGCCTACCTCTAAGTCTCATGCGAGTGCCGCCTCGTCGGCATCTTCGAGACATCATTCTAAGCGTGCCTCCTCCCATAGGGAATACTTTTCCTCGAGGTCGCCCCCGAAGGAGCGCACTGCTGCACCTGTGACCCAACATCCTTTGGTCTCGGTGCCTATGTTCGAGGACATGCTTAAGGCTATCCTTACATCACAGCTTTCCTCGGTGGTAAGCCAACTGGTCCCGATCTCGACGTCTCTGACCTCGGTCTCGACCCAGCCCCGGTCTGACCAGCCTGAGCGTCCTTCTCTTGTGTCTTGGGGCTGTGCCCACAAGGCTCGCAGGGTTCCCTCGAGCGATTCTTCGTCTCCGGAATCGGGGACTGTGACTTTCCGGGGACCCGTGACAGGGACCCGCTTTTCACCCTCTACTTTGCCGAGGTTTGCCCCTTCTAAAAAGCTGCGGTCTTCTCCGCCCCTTCAAGGAAGGTCTCCAACCGCAAGACCTTCCAGGCACACCCTTGTCCTCAAGTTGGACTCTACTGTGCATTCTTCAAAACTGGTGGAAGAGGTTTCCTTTGCCCCGTCTTCTCCGAGGCTCCACAAGCTGGTCCCTCGGACTCTGGGGTCCTCCCTGACCCACCCTATGCGGGGTCGTTCCTCGACACCCCCGAGGCGATTTAGGCGAGCCTCCTCGCTTTCCCATTCACGGGACTCCGAGGCTGCGGCATGCTATTCGAGGGAAATTTCTCTCTCTTTCTCTGCTGCCTCCAGATCTCGCTCGGGGTCTCCTCAGGAGGATGAGTCTTCTCGAAACTCCTCCTTCACTCGTTTCATTTCTGACATGGGCAGGGCCTTGAATCTGGACCTCCAGTCTGAGTCCCGTTATACACAGGAATTCTAGGCAGAAATGGGTGTTGCTCATCCGCCCCGTGAGGCACTGCGCTTGCCATTGCACCAGGTTCTCCGGCAAATATTTCTCCGGAACCTGGAGACCCCTTATGCGGTCCCGGCTATTCCCTCCAAATTGGAGTCCCATTACCAGACGATCCCGGTCAAAGGGTTCAAAAGTTCTCAGCTTTCTCACCAATCCTTGTTGGTTGAATCTTCCTTGAAGAAATCCAACCCCTCGAAGGTATACGCAGCCGTCCCTCTGAGGAAGTTCTTGCCTAAGGTTGTTTCTGAGCTTCACATCAACCAATCCATTGTTCTTTCTGTGTTTTTTTCCGAAGCCCCATTCTCACCCTGGAGAAGTGGCTCTGCATTCTCTTGATTGTAAGCGTGCGCTGGCCTTCTACTTGAAGCGCACCGCTCCTCATCGTTCTGCTCCCCAGCTGTTCCTCTCTTTCGATCCAAATCGCTTGGGTCACTCTAATTCTAAGCGGACCATTTTTAACTGGTTATCCCCTTGTATCTCTTTCCGTTACGCTCAGGTTGGTCTCTCCCTACCGGGTCGAGTCGCAGGCCAAAAGGTCAGAGCGATGGCGGCGTCTGTTGCTTTCCTCCGCTCAACTCCGCTTGAGGAAATCTGTAAGGCTGCCACTTGGTCCTCGGTTCATACGTTTACCTTGCACTACTGTCTGGATATTTTCTCCAGGCGTGATGGCCATTTTGGTCAGTCCGTTTTGCAAACTCTGTTCTCCTAAATTGCCAACTCTCCCTCCATCCTGTTCTAGTTAGCTTAGAGGTCTCCCACATGTTGATAATATGCTGCCTGCTTGTCCTGGGATAAAGCACAGTTACTTACCGTAACAGGTGTTATCCAGGGACAGCAGGCAGATATTCTCACAACCCATCCACCTCCCCGTGGTTGGCTTCTTTGCTAACTATCTGAACTGAGGCCACGCTGAAGAGACGCATGCCCTAGGTCGGCGGGAGGGGCACGCGCGCATGTGCTGATTGTGGGGAGAAGGGTTGACAGCATTAGATGCCGAGAAGGGGAGCAGCAGAGAGGACCAGCAGCAAGATGCCGCTCCTTCAAGAGTGCTGCCTGAGGCCACCGCCTCAGTTGGCCTCATTATAGGGCTGCCCCTGTCTAAGGCTGATCTCAGTATATTATCCCTCACCCCTTAAATAGTCTCAAGGAAGGGAAGTAGACTAGGTTCCGTTTGTTTTCTGGGTAAGTAGGGGAGTAATGTAGGTGTCTTAGCCTGGCTGCTTTTCCCTTTTATAAAATGCAGGAGAGAAAGTGGCGGTGTCTCTTCTTCTAGCAATTGTCATCAAACTCTCTGGGATGGATGTTAGAAATTAAGCATAAACTAGGAGATTATTGAAAGTTTAATGGAATTGGACCAAATCTGACATAGCAGGAACACTTGATGAAAAGATACATTGCCCAGGAACTCCAGAGAAATAAACTCCCCAAAATAGCCCAGCGCATTTCTATGGGAAAAGTAGGTCCACAAACTTTTGATACAATGAAATGTAGCAATTACAGAATTGCTTCTTTCAAATGGCTCTCCATATCATGTTTGGTTTCCAACTTTGGTCTACAATATCCTTAAGCATTCATGTGCCAAGTTACACAGTTCATTTCTTGGCTAGTCCTGCTTTTGAACTTAACATCCTATAGCAATGTTATATTTGTAGATGCCTGTTGTAAAAAATCTCACTTCTGGAACTGGGTAGTTCTTTTCTCTTTTATAGCCCAAGTTAGAACCCAGCTTTTGTAATAATTGCCCTTGCCCACAGCACCTTGCATACTAAGTCCAGCTAGTGCTATTTGAAACACTCTCCCAGAGGCTGTGAGTGCTTCCACTGATCCTGAGGAGCAGAGCCAGGCTCAGGAATTGATCCTAAGCCTACACTGGTTCATTTTTGTTAATGTTTCCCACTCTGTGGGAGGTTATGGGACTCATCTCCATTACTCTTCTAACTACTTCCCCCTTTATATTGCTAACAGATTTATGTCCAAAATTTGCTGAAGAAAAACAAAGAAAATATTTGGAAGCTAATCAGTGAGGATAATGCACATATCTACGTCTGCGGGTGAGTGAAAAGCCTGTAAATTTTTTTACAGATCCATTTGCTTGCCTGCCCTTGTTATACTTCTACTTATAAAAAGACTGATCCAGTTCTTGTTTGTTAATATGCATCCCAGGGCACAGAGCTATTTATTGTTCTCCTTTGGCAAGACTAGCTAAGATCTAAAACTTGACATGGGAGTCCTAGTAAAGCTGCAAGCAGGTCTCTCGAGTAGCCTGTGGGCAGCTTCTGTATTATGGCTGATTGTTACAGGGCAAAGTGGGTCACACTGCCCTAAACTGATATTCCTTGCCTCCTGGTCTCACAAATTGTTTAAACTGGTGGCCTGCTTGGGGGTTGGAAAGGCAATTTGGATGCCTTGGGGCTCATTTTCAAAGCACTTGGGATCAGATTGTTAGATGTGTCTGTTACTCTCAACTATAAAATCATTCCTCTACCACATAGCAAAATGGAAAAGTGGTGTTGATGAAAACGGTGTCTAACTTTTCTCAGCATGCGTAGATTGAAAAAAACATTTTTTAATCACAGAGTTGATCTGGTCCTTAAAAGAAAGTGAGGAGTCAAAAAGAACTTCCAGGACCTTAGCAGAAAATTCGATTTGCAGGAGAGAACCACATATCAATGCTACAGAGCTAGGAAGACAATCAAGTTTAGGACCTAGCCACAATAATTTTGTCTTAGACGCATTTAAGTTTCATCTGAATGGATTGGGCCCACCTTTGAATTTTGGAGATGCTAAGATTTACTTTAGAGGCTAAGTCATTAATATCTGGCTCTTTCTCTATCAAAATAAAGATGTCATCTGCATAAGTAAGTAAAGTTTCATGAGTGGACAGCTCGAAGCTAGTAAGAGTAGTCATGTAAAGATTAAATAATATTGGTGAAAGTGGGGAGCCCTGAGGAACTCTGCAGGAAGATTGCCAGGAGGTAGATGTATTACCTTTAAAATATACTGAATAAGAACGTTATCGAAGAAATTTGGAAAACCAGTCGAAAACGATTTGGTGAAGACCAATATCAGAAAGCAACTGAAGAAGAATATCATGATGAACAACATCAAATGCTGCAGATAAGTCAAACTGAACTAAGATGGAATATTTATTTTGGGATTAGATTTGTTGGATTTTAGAGAGAAGAGAAATCAACAAAGTTTCAGTATTAAAATAGGAGCGGAAGCCATGTTGAAATGGCTGGAGACGGAAGAATTTGTCAAGATAATTGGTAAGTTGACTAGCTACAGTAGATTCTAATATTTTTGTCAGTAGGGGGTATATTAGCAATTGGATGATAATTGGAAGAGGCAGTAGGATCTAGATCTTATTTTTTTAGAAGCGGGGAAAGCGTTATTTGGCCCATAGAATATGAAAAGTGACCTGTTTCTAAGGAGAAATTAAGTAAGGCAGTCAACCATGTAATAGCTTGAGAGGATATGTTAATGAATAGATAAGATGGAAAAGGGTCTAGTAGGCATTTACATTTACTCATCCTTTCACATAATCTTGAAACTTGAGATTCAGAGACCGACGCAAATGTATGCCAAAAGCGGTCAGATGGAATTTCCTCTGTAGAATTTTTAAGATAAAAAGAAGAATGATCGATTTCGATTGCAGAAAAAGATTGTCTAATAGTAGCAATTTTATCTTAAAAGAAGCAAGCTAAGATTTCCGCAGAGGGAGCTGAAGAATTTTCAGATTTGGAGGGAGTGGTAGTCAAAGAACGCCAAAGCTTGAAAATAGTGCTACTTTGGTTAGAAGACTTAACTATTTTACAGCCATAATAAAATTTTCTTGCTTTCCTAAGTTCAAAATTGTAGGCTCTAAGTGCACATCGCCATATTAACTTGTCCGAGTCGGAGCGAAATTTTTTCCATCTCTTTTCTAACTTTCCAAAATTTTGTTTTAGAATTCTGTGAGAGAGTGAAAACTATGGTGCTTTCTGAATTTCAGTAATCTGTTTAGTGATTACTGGAGCCAAAGAATGATAAATGGATTCTGAAAAGGAGTTCCATTTGGACCAGATTGCATCAATAAAGTCTTCCCTGGGACAGCAAGGGAGGGTAGATAAAACTTGAGACCAGAAGAGTTCTGGACAAGCTTTCTTTTGAAAAGTAGCAGTTTTCTTCTTTGGTGGTTGAGTCAAGATAGAGGACATAAAAATAGGGAGTGAGAACTTGCCAAGATAATGATCTGTCCAGGGGACCAATTGCCAGCAAACAGAATCAATAGAGGTCTTTTGGGAAGTGTGAGCAAAGAAACTAACAATGTCTAGAGAGTGGCTTTTTTCGTGAGTACGGGTGAAAGGTGAACATGTGAAACCTAATGATTGGAGAAAATTAACAAAGTCAAGAGTGTCTTTGTCAGTAAGGTCTTCTAAATGTAAATTTAAGTCACCTATCACCAAAAGTCTATGAAATTTCACTGTAGCATTGGCTATCATTTCTAAAACCAAAGAAGAGGATCTTTTCCAAGAAATAGGAGGTCTATAGAATAGAAGAATACCAAGCGGGTAAGGAGAACATTCATCTTTGACAGATGCCAGCAGATATTCTAACTCTGTGCTACTAGCCTTTTCGAGTAACTGAACATTAAAAAATGATTTGAATAAGAGAGCTAACCCCCACCACCCTTTTTTATTATTTCTTTGGGAAAAAAGGCCCTTAAAGCCCTGAGGGCAAATATCATTTTGAGTGAAAATATCATCTTGAGGGATCCATGATTCAGTTATGCACATGAAACCTGGATCAAAATCAGATAATAGATCTTTGATTATCTGTCGTTTGTTACAAACAGATCTAGTGCATATCCTCCTTGTACCACTTTAGCTATGTGTTGTTTCATAGAGAGCTGAGAATCTAACCATACCCTAAGAACAAAACATCTCAGTTGGTGTATGGGGTATGAGAATTTTGTCAATGAAGCTCGGGACCTTTTCAATTTGAGCCTTGAATGTTATTGGTGCTATTTTATAGGCTATTCTGTACAAAATTGGTAGCCAATGAACTTTTTTCAAGAGGGTGGTGACGGTCAAATTTTCTGGATTTTGTGATAATTTTGATTGCGGTATTTTGGATTATTTGGAGTCGTCCGAGTTCCTTCTGCAGAATACCTTTATATCAAGGGTGCCCAAAAGGTCGATCGCGATCTACAAGTAGATTGCAAAGGCAACATGAGTTGATTGCGGAGCCCGGGATTTTTCCCTGCTTCCCCAACGCAGCAACAGGCCAGGTGCGTGCAGCGACTGCACAAGCCTTCCCGACATCAATTCTGACAGAGAGGAAGTTCCAGCCCAACCAGGTAGCGATTGGCTGGCCTGGAACTTCTTCTCCGACGTCAGAGTTGAGAGGGGGGGGAGGAAGGCTTGTGCAGTCACTGCATGCATCTGGCCTGTTGCTGAGTGGGTGAAGCAGGGAGAAATCGGCAGCGGTGACTGGGGGGTGAGAGAGAACGAAAGAAAGGAAGGGAGGGCAGGGAGAGAGAACGACAGAAAGAAAGGGGGGCAGAGACAGAGAAAGAAAGAAATATTAGATTTATAGTCAGAAGAAGAAAGTGCAACCAGAGACTCATGAAATCACCAGACAGCAAAGGTAAGAAAAATGATTTTATTTTAAATTTAGTGATCAAAATGTGTCCGTTTTGAGAATTTATATGTGCTGTCTATATTTTGCACTATGGTCTCCTTTTACTAAACCGCAATAATGGTTTTTAGTGCAGCTGCGCTGAATGCCCCGCACAGCTCCCTACGGTAAAAAACACTATTGTGGTTTAGTAAAAGGGAGGTTAAAGTTTTTACTGGGTGACATTGCATATTTTAAAATCATCTGCCTTGACTCTTTGAAAAAGAACCCCCCAAATATAAATGATGATTAACATTTTCTCTGCGTACAGTGTGCTTTGTGTTTTTAAAATTTTTATTGTTGGTAGATTATTTTGACTTGGTCATTTTAAAAGTAGCCAGCAAACCAAAAAAGTGTGGGTACCCCTGCTTTATATAAAGAATTGCAATAGTCAAGTTTGGATATTACAAGAGAGTGAATCAGGGTATTCAGAGAAGATGGATCTAGAAAATTTACCAAGGACCTGACCATTCTCAATCGGTAAAAACTGTTTCTTAGGTGCTGATTTGTTCATGGTAACTTAATTTGTTATCAATAATCACTCCTAAGATTTTCGTAAGCATTTTGAATGGGGTGTTATTAATACGGATAGGAGATGACAGAGACAGTCCGTCGTTCCATGGAAAGAATATGGATCTAGTTTTGGGGACACTCAATGACATGTTCTCGCTTAGCCAAAGACTGATACACCTCAAAACGTCCCCTGGTTGTGCCCTTCAACTGCAAACTGTCAAACAACATTCCTACTTCCACTTCATACCGAGCCACTGGAATCGACTGCCCCCACAGATCAGATCCCTTTAAGAACTCCTCAACTTTAGGAAAGCAATAAAAATATACCTCTTCACTTAATTCCCCCACCACCACCGATAGATTACATAGAAATGTATATTGGTACTAGATCTTCAGTATGTATCACATTAGGATAAAACTTGTGTTGAAAAATTTTGAGCGAAGGTGGTCAAGATGGCGGCAGGTCGTCGATTGTGTTTGAGGCTCGTCTTTGAAGTACAGCTGCTAATTCTACCTCACTGGAGATCCTTTTGAATGATAAGACCACAAGATGGCATTGTATATGCCAAAACAGATAATACTTTTTATTATTAGAATAAAAAGTTATAGCAGCATAAGCATATCAGAAATAAATCAGTCTGGATATACAATGGAGATAAATCATACAAACAGCATATTTCTGTAAGTATGGCACGCGTCTCTGATCACTCTGCCCAAGCATGGAGGTTTTATACTGACAGTTTCTTTGTTCTATAAAACACACCTCCAATTCTGTTCGGGTATCAACTCTATAGGTGCAAATCTGCTGCCTATCTAACCTGCCCTAGTCCATGCCTCCATCCTTCCCTGGGGGACCCAGGACAGGAATGTCTTCTTGAACTTTACATTCTTCGCACTGGTACATCAGAGCATTCAGCATATCAGCCTTTGGGGCTGGCATCTTTTATCAGTTCTTAGGTTCCTGAAGCCTGTGTGCCCATATATGGAGTGTGCTGCTGACACAGCCTGATTTATTTCTCTTCTGCCTTCATCACATCCAGTGTCCTTGAGAAGAACAGTCTATTCAGCAGGGAATTGAAACTTACACACTCACATGGCAGGCCACATTTGAGCATCTGAACTGAAGCCAGTCAGTATTAGCCCATGACTTCTATAGATTGCAGAAAAAAGTCTCCTGACCTCTCATCTTCTATTTTTGTTACTGATTTTTTTCCTTTTTATAATGCCACACGCTAAATGGAAAGGATCCTTCAAAACTGTTCCCTCAGTAGCTGAGTCATTTGTGGCCCAGCAGTGGACAATTCTGGGATACAACGCTGCTGTTAAATCTTTCTCAGTCTTGTGAGGATCCTGAGAAGTTTTTAAACTAAGAAAAAGGGGAAAGCCGACAGTCGACCAAGAGTTGATGGTTCAGGAAATGGTATACCCAGAGGATACCATGCAAGAAGACTGCAGGGGAAGACTCACCGGATCATAGGTGAGATAGAAATCCTGACAGATTGAAAGGGATGGAAGCGAGAGAGGGAGAAGGAAATGCAAGAAAGTAACAGGCCACAAACTTAACTGTATGTACACAAACGCAAGGAGCCTAAGGAATAAAATGGGGGAATTGGAAGCTATGGCACAAAACGATAACCTAGACATCAGCGGCATCACGGGAACGAGGGCAACGTCTGGGACACTGTGCTACAAGCTATACAGCAGAGACAGAATAGGACAAAAAGGTGGGAGTATTGTCCTATACATAAAAGAGGGAATTGAGTCTACCAGGGAGAACACGCCGAAAACGAACGACAAGGTAGAGTCTCTATGGGCCAAAATATCGGGAACAAATGGAACAGATATGAAAATCGGCATCTACTACTGACCTTCAGGGCACTCCGAAGAGACTGATGGAGAAATGACAGGCGAGATTAAACACGAATGCAAGGAAGGCAACACAGTTATCATGGGTGACTTCAATTATCTGGGGATAGATTGGAATTTAGGCAACTCCAGCTGCAGTAGGGAGACCAAGTTCCTGGATGCTATAGGCGATTGCTTCCTGGAACAACCTGTCAAGGAAAATACGAGAAGAAATGCAATTCTAGAACTATGAGGACAGGCGCAAGGCATAGAAGTAGAAGGGATGCTGGGAAACAGTAATCACAATACGATCCACTTCAACCTGGACACAGGAACAAAAATCGATCCAGAACAACTGCTACGAAAACGGAACTACGAAGGGATGAGAGTCATGGTGAGGAAGAAGATTAGGAAGAGGATAAGCAGTGTAAACGCTAGAGCAAGCATGGTCCCTTTTTATAGACACAGTCACCGAGACACAAAATCTATATATACCGCATATCAACAAGGGTTCCAAGAGGAAAAAGAGCAAGGAACCGGCGTGGCTCACTGTAGTGGTGAAGAAACCGATCAAAGAAAAGACGACTTCGTTTAAGTAATGGAAAAGGACGAAAACAGATGAAAACTGGAAAAAGCACAAACATCAAAGCAAGTGCCATAAGACGGTAAAAGGGGCCAAAAGAGACTATGAGGCGAAAATAGCAAAGGCAAAAAATTTTAAGCCGTTCTTTTGATATATTAAGGGAAAACGACTTGCAAAGGAAGCAGTGGGGCCGTTAGATGACCATGGAATGAAGGGAGTACTAAAGGAGAACAAAGCCATTGCTGACAAACAACTCATTTTTTGTGTCTGTATTTACCGAAGAGGATATATCTAATATACCAGAAGCCGACAGGCTATACACATGAAATGACGACAGAAAACAGACAGGGTTAGTGGTCAGTCTAGAAGAGGTATGCAAGCAGATTGATAGGCTTAAAAACAATAAATTCCCGGGACCAGAAGGCATCGACCCAAGGGGTAATCAAGGAACTGAAAGGGGTTATAGCTGAACTGCTTCAACTAATAGCTAATCTGTCGATCAAATCAGGAAGGATTCCGGAAGACTGGAAAGTGGCGAATGTTGCGCTGATCTTCAAGAAAGGTTTGAGGGGAGATCCGGGAAACTTCAGGCTAGTGAGTCTGACTTCAGTATTGGGAAAGATGGTGGAGGCTCTGATAAAGGACCGCATCATTGATCACCTTGACGGACACAATCTGATGAGGACCAGCCAGCACGGCTTCAGCAAAGGAAGATCTTGCTTGACAAACTTACTGCACTTCTTCGAGGGAGTAAACAGGCAGATAGACAAGGGTGACCTGGTCGACATTGTATATCTAGATTTTCAGAAGGCGATTAACAAGGTCCCGCATGAACGTCTACTTCAAAAAATTGCGAGCCATGGAATCGAGGGTGATATACTCATGTGGATTAAAAACTGATTGTGGATAGGAAACAGAGAGTGGGGATGAATGGACAATACTCGGACTGGAGAAGCGTCACAAGTGGAGTACTGCAGGGTTCGGTGCTTGGGCCTGTTCTCTTCAACATATTTATAAACGACCTGGAAATTGGTACTAAGCATGAGGTTTTTAAATTTGCGGACGATACAAAGTTATTCAGAGTAGTGAGGACACAGAAGGATTGCGAAGACCTACACACCAAAGGAATGGGTCACGAAATGGCAAATGAGTTTCAACGTGGATAAGTGCAAGGTGATGCATGTCGTTAACAAAAATCATATGCACGAATACAGGATGTCCAGTGCTGTACTCAGAGAGAGCCACCAAGAAAGGGACTTGGGAATACTTATAGACAAGTCAATGAAGCCGTCCACACAATGCTCGGCATTGGCGAAAAGGGCAAACAGAATGCTAGGAATGATCAAGAAGGGGATCACAAACAGATCTGAGAAGGTTATCATGCAGCTGTACGGGGCCATGGTGCGCCCCCACCTGGAATACGCCGTCCAACACTGGTCACCGTACATGAAAAAGGACATAGTACTACTCGAAAGGCCCAGAGAAGAGCGACAAAAATGGTTAAGGTACTGGAGGAGTTGCCGTACAATGAGAGGCTAGATAAACTGGGCCTCTTCTCCCTTGAAAAGAGGAGACTGAGAGGGGACATGATCGAAACATTCAAGATATTGAAGGGAATTGACTTCATGGAGAAAGAGAGATTGTTCACCCTCACCAAGGTGGAAGGAACAAGAGGGCACTCTCTAAAGTTAAAAGGGGATAGATTCTGTACAAATGTAAGGAAGTTCTTCTTCACCCAGAGAGAGTTAGAAATCTGGAACACTCTTCCAGAAGCTTTTATAGGGGAAAGCACCCTCCAGGGATTCAAGAAAAGGTTAGATAAGTTCTTGCTGAACTAGAACATACGCATGTAAAGCTAGACTCAAAATAGGCACTGGTCTTTGACCTAAGGGCTGCCATGCGAGCGGACTGCTGGGCACGATGGACTACTGGTCTGACCTAGCAGCGGCAATTTTTATGACAGAAGAGTCGAGGACTTGGGTTTGGATGTTATTCTTTCTCCTCCAGACTTCAACCCTCCACCATGATCCATGGTTGCAGGTCCTTGCTGGGTTCACCAGGCAACTTTGAGTTGACTCTGCGACCCTGTGTCGAGGGGTAGGGGCGGCAGTTTCCATGGAAGGAGTGAGGGTGAGAACACAAGGAGTCTTAGCCAAGTTAGTTTCTCAGCTTGTGAAACCAGCGATAGTAACTCTGGTGAGCATATGAGAAGCTCTCCAAGAACTGGATTCTTCAGTTTCAAATTTTTCAGATGAGTTGGAAATTTGAGTATAAAATTAGAAAGTTCTAAGCAAGATTTTATCTCTGAAGTATCTGTCATTAAGCAGGATATTAAGAAGTTACAAGATTTAATATCTGACATTGTGGAGGACAAAATCTCATTAAATAGAAGGGTGGAGAAGATTGAAAATTATAGCTGAAGATTGAATTTGCGTTTTTTGAATTTTCCTAACAATATAGCTATTTCTCCTATTGATGCATTTAAGCGTTATTTAATTGATGGTTTGAAATTTTCATTTGACCATATTCCTCCAGTGAATTATGCTTACTATATTCCTTTGAAGACTATGAGGAGTTCCATTCTCATATCAAACCAGATAGAAGGTCATCTGCTAATTCTTGACCTCTGTGCTCTTCAAGTATACTTTTTTTTTTTTCCTTTTTTTAAGTACTCTTCCAGGAGCAGGACCAGTGACAGTGTTCTCAAAATCTCATGGAAACATATATCCACCCATTTTACAAGTCCACAAGCAGTACCTCTGATTTCTGAATAGACCAACTCACTTTCTATATAGTGAACTATTTTTTGGCCTGGAATCAGCGTCCAAACAGTTGCAGTGTTTAGCTGTTGTGTCTGTAACGCTCCACTCTTAGAGTTAATCTGTTCCCTTACTTCACAGTCTGGTTGACAAAGGCAATCCTCCAGCAATCTAATTGGCCACTGAACTACCAATGCTTCTATCCAGAGTCTAGTCACAGTTCTGCCATCCCACCCTCCTCCTCACCCCTTGGAGGACCCGAGACGCCACCAACCACTGGCCTTGCAGGTCATAAAGGAAGGCTATGCTTTTCATCTTCACAAAATACCTCCAAGTAAACCTCCAAGAAACTCTTCTTTCAACTCTCAGCAGACCAGGAGTAGAGAATGACACGTGAACCTATAAAAAGGAAAAAAGTTTTATCTCACTTTAAAAAATTCTCATCTACCATCGTTATGATACAAGAAACGCATCTCCCGAACACTTCCCTTCTTACCAAGTCATGCAATTGGATAAAATCAACAGTAGATGCTCCTTCGGAGGGAAGAAAGGGAGGAGTCTCTATATTGTTCTACTCTTCCTTACAAATTCATATAAATAACCAGTTATCCGACCCAAAGGGAAGATGGATCATTTTAGTTATTGACATTCAAAACGTTAGAACTATTCTAGTCAACATCTATGCCCCAAATGTTGACGCTCCTGATTTCTTTTTAAATCTCCTTATTGTCATACAGTATCTAGAGCCTCAACCCATTATTCTTGCAGGTGACTTTAATCTACCCTATGATAGGTTTCTAGATAAACAATCTAAGAGCAAGGCACCTTCATTGCACTCCATCACATCATTTCATTCATTAGTTTTGCAACTATCTCTAATTGACCCCTGTGGAATTCAACACCCATCTGCCAGGGAATATTCCTACCACTCTATCCCTCATCATAGCTTTTCTAGGCTAGATTATATATTCATCTCACAATCTCTTCTCAACTCGACTATTTGCACTAATATATTGCCAATACTTATTTCAGATCATGCAGTGGTAAACCTATCTATTCAATGGCCTAATACAATTCCTCCCAAATCTCCTTTACGGAGACTTCACTCTTCTCTCCTAACTGATGATACCGTTACACTTCATCTTAGAAAATTCATTAACGAATTTATACCATAAACTCCACACCACACAACACTCCTAGGCTGGATGTCTTACACACTTTTCAGCTATCCTGTTCCTGCTATTGAAAAAATTATGTTACAGCAAGAGGAGGTTCCTGAGGGAGGATTTGGGTGTGGATGCTGGGTTCCCAAATTGGGGCTTTATCTATAATCGTTTATTTAAACTGACAAGGGCTACAGCTTATATTGAAAATGGTTATAAATTATACTATAGATGGCATTATACATCCTGTGTTTTAAAAAAATAAAAAATAAAAAAAGTATGGTACTCTTACTGCTGCTTGGAGATGCTGTGGGCAAGACGGAGATTTTTGCCATATCTGAGTTTTCCTTGAGTGTTTCTGCTTGGGGGGGGGGGTTACCTTGTTTTTTCTCATACCTTGTGTGCATCATGTGCAGGCTGTATTGCTGATATTTTGTATTTGTTCTGATTTTGCTTTAGCTGCTGTCCTGCAATGTTTTTGTATGCTGTTGTTTATATTCTATAATAAAAAATAGATGTGAAAAATGTGTTAGAGCAATAAATGATTCTTCATACCCTTAAAAAAAAAGTATTAGTTTGGCTCTTCTGTATGTGCACTAGACTTTTTAATGGTGGCCTCGCTTATCCCTTCAATAGGAAGACAAGATCTGCCATCACATCTTCAGTTATATGTGGCTCCACCTGATATTGACCCCGAGCATCCTGCACCCAGGGCAGACTGCTCCCCCTGCCCTGCCTTTGGTACATCACTACCTATCTGGTTTAAGTTTACCGAGAGGATGCCAGAATGTCTCCTTGCATGTCAATCATATCTATTTCAGTTTGTTTTGTTTGACTGTCCTTCCTGCTCAGGATGTTAGGAGACTACTGCTGTTACAATAACTCATGCCATA
This sequence comes from Geotrypetes seraphini, assembly GCF_902459505.1. Taxonomy (NCBI): domain Eukaryota; kingdom Metazoa; phylum Chordata; class Amphibia; order Gymnophiona; family Dermophiidae; genus Geotrypetes; species Geotrypetes seraphini. The sequence continues at coordinate 70,576,822 of NC_047098.1, read as the reverse complement.
ATTTAGACTTGCATGCTTTGCCGTTCTTACGACTACATGAGACTGTACTGGCCGGGAACCCAGGATGGACCACACCCTCCTCTGGCACCCCCTTGTATATGACCGTTGGCTCTGCCTGTCCGCCTCCCTGGAACAAGAAGTTGATGACTGAGGGGGTGGGGGTAGGCAGACCTGCAACCCCGAGCATCCTGCACCCAGGGCGGACTGCTCCCTCTGCTCCGCCCTTGGTACACCACTACCAATCTGCTTTAAGTTTACAGTGAAAGTGCCAGAATTTTTTCATTGTTATCCTAATTATATTTTTGGCTTCTGCCATTTTCTGTCTTTGCTGGTGGTGGTGGTAAGTTTTTATACCCATTTTATTTTGGACTTTACATGCAATTTTAATTTTTTTATAGTGATGCCCGAAACATGGCACGGGATGTACAGAACGCATTCTATGAGATAGTGGCAGAGAATGGCAAGATGGACCATGCTCAGGCTGTGGATTACGTGAAGAAGCTGATGACCAAGGGTCGCTATTCTCTGGATGTATGGAGCTAAGAAAAGACTTTGGGGAAAAGGGTGCATGTGCACAAGGAAAACAGAGAGTCCTGGGAACCCAAAGAGACAATGAAAGAACATCCTAACAAATGAATCCTTTAGATCTAGTCACAGGTTCTCCTGCTCTAATCACCTGTAGCCTTTTATCTCTAGGATTTCTACACTAGGCCTGTTCTGGGTGGCAAGGAAGTAGTCATTTTTGTCCCATATTGATTTTCTGTAATAAGATCTCCATGATTACAACCAGCTGCCCTTGTGCAATGTTAAACATATAAACACACTTTTAACTGTGTCACTTTTTATTGTTCATCTTTGCATTGCACATATAATTAGAGCTGCTAATTGCCTTGGTGCCATGCTTGGACTCTGCCCCAGGTTGCTATCATCACAGGTGGCATAAGCCCTCCATTAGTACAACTAATCTACTTAGATAGCAGGGTACATCGTCATATCTACATTGGTTTGCAGTCTTTTACTACATTAACTCAGGTGGCTGTCTTATTGTTTCCTTTTCCCAGTTGTGCAATAATTTGGATCTTCTAGTCGTGACAGCTGGCTTTTGGTTGTCTTTGTGATTGAGAGCTATGGATAGCAGTTGTTTTTTTACCACCACACACACCTGCCCATCCTGGTCTCCCACCTTCAAACAGTCTTGCTACAGATTACCTTTTTTAATGTAAATCCAGTTAATGGGAATTCTGCAAGATTTTTTCTCCTCAATCAATGCACAAGTAGGATGTAGAATGAGCCTTTAATAATACAGGCAGGTACTGGCATATGAGGTACACTTCTCCCTCCGTATTCGCTGTGATAGAGGATTAACAGACCCGCAAATACAGAAAAACTGCAAATAACGTTTTCATATGTTCACTGTTTTCTATTAAAAACTATTGTTAATATGGTGAAACCGCGAATAACATGGTTGGAGACCTGGCCTGTTCCTGAAGGAGAGGCAAAACACAGTGAAGAAAGTGCTGGGAATCAGCGATTTTCTCTGTAAATGCTTAGAATCAGCAATTTCTCTATGCCAGCTGATATAATTTGGGGGAGGAGCCAAAAAGCTAAAAACCACAACTAATCGAAACCACGATTGCTGAAACTGCGAATACGGAAGAAGAAGTGTATATGCTTTCTCCAGGGCATAAAGCAGGGTGCCCCAATAGCTTGCTGTTCAAGTGTAAAATCTAACAAACTAGTCTGTGAGTGTACACAGCAGCTGGAATAACTTTAGACTAGGCATTCTCTACCGCTAGGGATGAAATATCAAAGCCAGTTTTGGAAACAAGCAACATAATGGGAAAATGGAGGAGGATCAATTGATTGAAGGACAATTGGATTTGAAGTTATTCCCAGAACCCCACAACTGAGCCCTTGGCCGTTGGTAGTATGTATACAGCAACTCCAGCTGGGTATAGTATGGTTTGGTCCTTTAACTTAGACCTTCTCAAACAAAACAATCGAACTTGTGCTTGTTCTGTGAAAACAAGCTATTTTAAAAAATTTATTGTAAATAATCTTGTGGGTTTTTGGAAATTTCAGAAGTGGAAAAAAATATATTGTGCCTCCATAATTTATCCATTATATAAAAATAATTTTAAATACACCTTGACCTTAGAATAAAATCGTTATTTGTTATTTTGCATACAAGAACATGAAATCTCTGTTAAAATTAAAAGCCCTGTAACACAATAACACTGTCAGAAATAATTAATTGTGCATGGAATTCATTGCTGGTAAATGCGGTGAAATCAGCTTAGCGGAGTTTAAAAAAGGGACTTCCTAAAAGGGAAGTCCATAGGCCATTATTGAGATGGCTTGGAGAAATCCACTACTTATTTTTAGGATAAGCAGCATAAAATCTGTTCTATTACTTGGGATCTAGCTAGGTACTTGGGGTCTGTGTTGGCCACTATTGGACTTGATGACTTATGTTTTTATGATCATGGGTGAATATTGATTACATTTTATGGCTTTGTAAGAGGTGGTGTTTTAGATGTTGTAAGACACTTTGGGGTGATGAGGTTGAAAAGGATTTGATGTATGTTGGGGAGAAGACATGTCTATATCTTAGAGCAGGCTTGTCCAACTTTTTTCTATCAAGGACTACATTTTATATTTTGTAACTGTTGTATTTTGCCATATACTTTGTCAAATAGTTTCAAATCAAGTTTTATTTTAATTTGATCATTAAGTCTAAGCAGTTTACAACCAAAGTTAAAAGAAGTATAAAGAAGGTTTTCAAGACAGATATGAACATAAGGGGTAAAAGTTACATTGTATTAAAAAAAATAGAAAAGGAAATTAAGAGGGAGGCATAGAAGGGAAAGGGTTAAAATACAATGATGTATTGTCCCCTCATAGCCAGCTAGTAGTCTCTATCTCTCTCTAATCCACCTGCAGCCTTCATTCAACCTGCTTGCATTCTCTCTCATGTACCTCACCTAGGCTTTACTTAGTCTCTTTCCTCTTACTTAGCTTTAGTGGGCTTCTTGCTTCCCTACTCTGACATGGTGCTGAAAGTTCAGGTTGGTCTTGTGATTTCAAGTCTCATGAGATTTCAAACTGAGACCAATCCAAACTTCTGCCACAGCTCAGCTCAAACTTAAGAGATCTGAGTCATGGCAGGGAAACAGGAATTTTGCTATAAGCACCACATGAATTACCAAGCTTCCCAGGGCCAGAAAAAAGCCCTGCGGATTGTCTCCAACACCAGCAGCTCTGATGCACAAGAGGCAGTTCCAACATTGGCGGAACCTGTCACCATTTTTAATCTGAGACCCGTTCTGAGCAGACTTACACCATATTGAGCCCTAGGCAAACATAGATTTGGAGGCTCCCTCGGCCACTATTATTTCACCTTCAGGGAAAAGTGCAGAACCTAGCTGTGAGCTTCTGATGTGTATAGGAGCACATCTTATTTGTCTTCATTACCTTTCATGTCAGTTTGAATATTACACCTCTAGAACCCAAAGAAGGAGCTTACATCTGAGCAGAGAATTTCTGCATCCATGGGAAGCTTTAAGCTGTGCAGGATGTTTCATCTTTGATTGACTTTGCCTTATTGATACCATTGTGAAAGAGTATCGGGGAGCTTCATGGTATTTCTTTCTTAAACTAAGATTGAAGCTCCTCAATAGTTTCTCAGAGATGAAGCATACCGATTTCTGCAAAACCAAACTGGGGAGCTTCAGAGCTATTCAGGAAGTGTTGGAGCTCAACAGGGATATTTCAGCTTGGTCCAAAGTGATTTGAGAAGCTGCAGGGCTGTGCTAAGCATTTCCTTTCAAAACTTTTCAGCAGCTTTGAAAGCTTGTATTTCTGCATTGCAATAGCTATACCTCCAGTACAGCTCCACAATATACTTAGGCAGCGTCAGGCTTCTACAGGGAGCATGATACCATTCCAAATGAGCTTTACAGGGCTTTGGTGCATTGCTAACATGCTATGAAAACCATCGACTTACCTTATTTCAGCATTAGCTTGGATGCTTTACCTCTGAAACTCATTGCCTGGGCTACAAAATCCAATCGGACTCCATCCAATGCTATTCAGCTGTTCAGCCAATGCTTGCATCAACCTAATTTTGAGTGCTACAACTCCAAAGCATCCTACAGGAGCTAAATGACCATTAATTGCCTTAGCTTACTTTAAAGCAGCTGTCAGTTAAAATTCCAAAACACTGTTTCTGCCACACAAACATACTGGTGAAGAAATGCTTTCACACAATGTGGAAGCTAAGGACTATTAAAAAATACTTTGACACAACATCCTTTAGATTACTGGTGTAGTCGCTGATCCTATCTACCCTAGATTACTGTAACATCGCCTACCTGGGTATCCCTAAAAAAAAACAGTACAAAAATTAAGATTAGTGCAAAAACTGCAGTTCGCTTGATCCTTGGACTGAGAAGAAAAGACCACATTAGCTCCTACTACAAAAAATTGCACTGGCTACCAGTGGCGGCGCGAATACTGTTCAAACAAGTCTGGGGCCTAGCACCTTCCTACCTGCAAACTCACTTCACTCTACACAACCAGAAACAGAAACATCTTTGCATACCCAAAGATCACAGGCTGCAAATACAAATCTTTCCTAGACAGAACCTTCATGTTCCAAGCAAACAGACAGCAATCCTGGCTGGGAAACCACATAAATAAAGTCAGACAGACCTACAACGTATTCTGAAAATCAATTAAAACCGCTCTATTTGACAAATTCCTTGCATAATCAGATGACCCCTCTCATGTATTCTTTCCCCATGTAACCCCAATATATTATGTAACATCTTTCTTCATGCATTTTGTAATTCGCTGATTGTCCAGCCTTCTTTCAATGTGAACCGCCTAGAAGTCATTTGACTATGGCAGTATAGAAAAATAAAGTTATTATTGTATTCAATTGCTTAAAGAAATTGAAATAACCAGAAAGGTGAACAATAAGCGATTGCACTAAATTTTCCCAAACACAGGGAAAGCACAGTTACTTACTGTAACAGGTGTTATCCAGGGACAGTAGGCAGATATTCTCACATATGGGTGACATCATCCACGGAGCCTCGATGCGGACAGCCTTGCAAGCAGACTTGCTGAAGAACTTTTAAAAAATGCACGTCTGCCACACCAAGCATGCGCAAGTGCCTTCCCACCCAACGTAGGGTGCGCGTCTCCTCAGTTCAGATAGCTAGCTAAGAAGTCAACTAGGGGAGGTGGGTGGGTTGTGAAACTATCTGCCTGCTGTCCCTGGATAACACCTGTTATGGTAAGTGTGCTTTATCCCAGGACAAGCAGGCAGCATATTCTCACATGTGGGTTACCTCTCCAAGCTAACCAGAATGGGATGGTGGGAGTGTAGTGGATGCCTGGAATGCGCTCCCGAGAGAGGTGGTGGAGAGTAAAACTGTGACTGAGTTCAAAGAAGCGTGGGATGAACACAGAGGATTTAGAATCAGAAAATAATATTAAAGATTGAACTAAGGCCAGTACTGGGCAGACTTGCACGGTCTGTGTCTGTATATGGCCGTTTGGTGGAGGATGGGCTGGGGAGGGCTTTAATGGCTGGGAGGGTGTAGATGGGCTGGAGTAGGTTTTGATGAAGATTTCGGCAGTTGGAACCCAAGCACAGTACCGGGTAAAGCTTTGGATTCTTGCCCAGAAATAGCTAAGAAGAAAAAATTTAAATTGAATCAGGTTGGGCAGACTGGATGGACCATTCGGGTCTTTATCTGCCATCATCTACTATGTTGGCAATTCAGAAGAATTAATTTTGCAAAACTGCCTGGCCAAAGTGGCCATCCCATCTGTAAAAGAATCCAGATAATAATGAGAGGTGAATGTATGAACCGAAGACTAAGTGGCAGCCTTGCAGATTTCCTCGATAGGAGTAGATCTAAGGAAAGCTACAGATTCCGCCATGTCTCTGACTCGACCCTGTAGATGCAGTCCAGCCTGAGCATAGCAGAAAGAGATGCAAGCAGCCAACCAGTTGGAGATGGTGCGCAATGGAAACTGGATGTCTCAACTTGTTTGGATCAAAGGAGACAAAGAGTTGAGCAGATCTGTGTGGTTTAGTAGTGTGGTAGTATCATTCTGTAGTATCTGTATGTAAATTATTCTGGGACTAGTATTTTGCACTCTCATGTGTTTAGAAGCCTGTGATTTCTTCATTAGAAGATACCTGTCAACAGTTTAAACTGTCACTTCAAAAGCTTTGCTTGCTCTGTTTTCTTACATTTTTTGATATCTTATAGCAAACAACCTAACAACTTTCAGGACCACTGTACTCACACTTTCATACAGTAGCAAAGTTAAAAAAAAAAAAAAAGGCAGCAGGATTTCTGAAGTGTTTCTGATTTCATTAATGGTGGTTTTTCTTACATTTTATTTCCAATATGTTCTTAGATTTTCATGAGGACAATGGAGAGTGGAACTAGAAGCTGGAAAATTTGGCAGAAGATAAATCTTTTGCTAGCATCTTACTAAAACTCAATGTTTCTTATTTCTTAATGCAATTAAGTTTTCTTTCAAACAAGAACATATTGTATATATTGACCTGAATATAAACCGAGGTAACCTCCCCCCCCAAAAAAAAAAATAAATAAATAGGAGGAAAAAAGGTTGACTCGGATATAAACAGAGGGGTTAATATTCAAATGCAATGCCTTCCTTGCCCTGCCAGTCTCTACACCCTATGCCCCCTCCCTCCCAATAACTTGTAGGCCTCCACCTGGTGGTCCAACTGTGACCAGGACAGGAGGGATCCTTCCCACCTCCTGTCCCAGCTGATTCTAAGAATTTTTACCATCCCTGCGTATCTTTAGTATCCCTGGCGAGCTGCTGATTAGCTCTGCATGGGACCAAAGCTAGGATTAGGACTTGCATAAGCTTTTTTTTTTTTTAAATTCTTTATTCAATTTTAACTCTTGCAACAAGTGTACAATATTCAATCAGATAATTCGTACAAATCACTTGACATTCTAACAATTATTGTCAATGCATACAAAAAGACCCCTCCCCCACCCATCCCATTCATCAGGAATAAACCCATTAAATCACATAAAGCAATGTTACTTACCATAACAGTTGTTATCCAGGGACAGCAGGCAGCTATTCTCATTAGTGGGTGACGTCATCCAACGGAGTCCCGATGTGGACATCTCACAAGCATACTTGCTTGTAGAAACTTTTAGAAGTTTCGAGTTGCCCACACCGCGCACGTGCCTTCCTGCCCGATGCACCGGGCGTGTCTCCTCAGTTCAGATAGCTAGCAGAGAAGCCAATCCAGGGGAGGTGGGTGGGACGTGAGAATAGCTGCCTGCTGTCCCTGGATAACAACTGTTATGGTAAGTAACATTGCTTTATCCCAGGACAAGCAGGCAGGTATTCTCACTAGTGAGTGACCTCCAAGCTAACCACAATGGGATGGTGGGAGAGTTGGCAACTTAGGAGAATAAATTTTGCAACACTGGCCAAACTGTCCATCCCGTCTGGAGAAGGTATCCAGACAATAGTGTGAGGTGAAGGTATGAACCGAGGACCAAGTGGCAGCTTTACAAATCTCCTCAATCGGTGTCGATCTGAGGAAAGCTACAGAGGCTGCCATTGCTCTGACCTTATGGACTGTGACTTTACTGTGAAGGGGTAATCCAGCCTGGGCATAGCAGAAAGAGATACAAGCCGCCATCCAGTTGGAGATGGTGCACTTAGAGATAGGGCGTCCCAACTTGTTCGGATCGAAAGAGATGAAAATTTGAGGAGCAGTTCTGTGAAGCTTGGTGCATTCCAGGTAGAAAGCCAAAGCACGCTTACAGTCCAGAGTGTGAAGAGCTGATTCTCCAGGATGAGAGAATGCGGCTTCGGAAAAAACACAGAAAGAACAATGGATTGATTCAGATGAAATTCCGAGACCATCTTGAGGAGGAATTTAGGATGAGTGCGAAGGACCACCTTGTCATGATGAAACACTGTAAAGGGCGGATCTGCAACCAATGCTTGAAGTTCACTCACTCAACGGGCAGAAGTGAGGCCAATGAGAAGCACCACTTTCCAAGTGAGAAATTTCAGAGGAGCCTTATTAAGAGGTTCAAATGGAGGCTTCATAAGTTGAGAGAGAACAACATTGAGGTCCCAAACCACTGGAGGCGGTTTGAGGGGAGGATTGACATGGAACAGTCCTTTCATGAATCTGGAAACCACAGGATGTGCAGAAAGAGGTTTCCCCTGAAGAGGCTGGTGGAAAGCAGCAATTGCACTAAGATGGACTCTGATCGACGTAGACTTGAGACCAGAATGAGACAGGAGCAAAAGGTAGTCCAAAACAGAGGACAAGGAGGCATGTTGAGGTTACTTGTGATGAGAAAAACACCAAGAAGAGAATCTAGTCCATTTCTGGGAATAGCATTGTCTAGTAGCAGGCTTTCTCGAAGCTTCCAAAACATCCCGCACAGCTGGTGAAAACTGAAGGGAAGTTACGCTGAGAGGAACCAAGCTGTCAGGTGTAGCGACTGCAGGTTGGGATGAAGCAGAGATCCCTGATGCTGCATAAGTAGAGATGGAAACACTGGTAGAAGGAAGGGTTCCCTGCAGCTGAGTTGCAGAAGGAGGGAGTACCAAGGTTGTCTGGGCCACCGAGGAGCAATTAGAATCATTATTATTAGGATTTTATATACCGCCTATCAAGATTATCTAAGCGGTTTTACAATCAGGTACTCAAGCATTTTCCTTATCTGCCCGGTGGGCTCACAATCTATCTAACATACCTGGGGCTATGGAGGATTAAGTGACTTGACCAGGGTCACAGGGAGCAGCATGGGATTTGAACCCACAACCCCAGGGTGCTGAGGCTGTAGCTTCAACCACTGCACCACACACTCCTCCTCATGGTGGCCCGGTCGGTTTTGAACTTGACCAGAGTCTTTTGAATGAGAAGAAAAGGAGGAAACGCATACAGAAAGAGATTCCCCTAGTCCAGAAGAAAAGCATCTGCCTCGAGACGATGAGGGCTATAGATCCTGGAGCAGAACTGAGGCAGTTTGAAGTTGTGGGGAGCTGCAAAGAGGTCTATCTGAGGCGTTCCCCACAGGGAGAAGATTTGATGAAGGGGCGTGGAATGGAGTGTCCATTCGTGAGGCTGGTGAAGACAACTCAAGTTGTCCGCCAAGGCATTGTCCGCCCCTGAATATAGACAGCTTTGAGGAAGGCGTTGTGGCGAATCGCCCAATCCCAAACTTTCAGAGCTTCCTGACAGAGGGAGGCCGATCCCGTGCCTCCCTGCTTGTTGACATAATACATGGCGACCTGATTGTCCGTATGAATGAGGACCACCATGTCGTGAAGCAGATGCTGAAAAGCAGTGAGAGCGTTGAAAATCGCCCTGAGTTCCAGGAGATTGATATGGCACAGACGATCCACACTCGTCCAATAGCCCTGGGTGCGGAGACCGTCCAGATGAGCCCCCCAAGCATAGTTGGAGGAGTCGGTCGTGAGGACCTTCTGATGGGTAGGCATGTGAAACAGCAAACCTCTGGAAAGATTGGAAGAGAGCATCCACCAGCGAAGCGACTGCCGCAGAGCAGGAGTGACCTGAATGTGACGAGTCAGAGGGTCGGAGAGCTGCGACCATTGAGAAGCCAGGGTCCACTGAGGAATCCACAGGTGAAGTCTGGCAAAAGGAGTCACGTGAACCGTAGAGGCCATGTGCCCCAGGAGCACCATCATGTGTCTCGCAGAGATGGACGGGCGAGAAGAGACCGAGTGACAAAGATGAAGAAGAGCCGCCAGGCGCTGAGGAGGAAGGAACGCTCTGAGTTGAATAGTATCCAGAACAGCTCCGATGAAGGGGAGAATCTGTGAAGGTTGAAGGTGGGATTTGGGAAAGTTGATCTCGAATCCCAGACTCTGTAGAAACCAGATTGTCCTCTGAGTGGCCCGGACGGCCCCCTGAGACGTGGAATCCTTGATGAGCCAGTCGTCGAGGTAGGGAAACACCTGCAGACCATGGTTCCTGAGTGCTGCGGCCACCACAACCAGGCACTTGGTGAAGACTCTGGGAGACGAAGCTAGGCCGAAAGGAAGCACTCTGTACTGAAGATGAAGGTGTCCCACCTGAAATCTGAGGTATTGACGGGAGGCCGGATGGATGGGAATATGAGTGTAGGCCTCCTTGAGATCCAGGGAGCATAACCAGTCGTTCTGCTCAAGGAGGGGAGAGAAGCCAGGGTCAACATGCGAAACTTCTCCCTGACCAGGAACTTGTTGAGCACCTTGAGGTCCAAAATATGTGTTTCCCTACCCCCACTATTTCCCTCTCTTCTCCAGAATATGTAACTTTCCCTCCCCTTCCCCTCATATCCTCACTTTCATGTTAGTCAATTATGTCTTTAATGTTCACTCACCACATTTTATATTTTAAATATTATCTTTGTTTTCCTTTTTATAAATTGTACTGTGAACCGGCCAGATACTTGGTGATGGTCGGTATATTAAAAAGTTAATAAACTTGAAACTTGAAACAAGGAAGTAACGGGAGTAAAAACCATTGTTCTGTTGGTCCACAGGGACCGGCTCGACGGCCCCAAGCCGGAGTAAAGCCTGGGCTTCCCGAAGAAGAAGGGCGGTCTGGGTTAAGTTGGAAGGATACTCTCTTGGAGGATGTTCCGGAGGAACATGATGGAACTGAAGAGAAGATCCCTCTCTTACGATGGAAAGGACCCAGAGGTCGGTGGTAAAAGTCGTCCATCGATGGTAAAAATGATGGAGACGACCTCCGATGGGAAAAAGCGGGGAGGGCAGAACGATGGAAGTTATGCTCCCTACTTGGCATACAATTTCCATAAAGGACTCGGTGTTTTCAAAGAGGAACTATGAAATTACTATGAGGAACTATGAGTTCCACCAAGCACTAATATTAAGAAGATGTGAAGTTTTCCAGGTGGAAAGAATTAGTTTTGGGGAAATTGTAAGTATAATATCAAATAACTTCATATTCTTAGCAGAAATATTAATGTCTGGAAAGTGAGATTTGAACACAGTAATTGAAAAAGATATCTGAATACATCCCTAAACATTACAGAAAGCTGTTGTTTCTGCAGGGTGATTCCTATATGTTAGAAACATAGAAATAGACGGCAGATAAGGGCCATGGCCCATCCAGTCTGCCCACCCTAATGACCCTCCCTATCTATCCCTGCGAATAGATCCCACATGTCTATCCCATTTGGCCTTAAAATCTGGCATGCTGCTGGCCTCAATGACCTGAAGTGGAAGACTGTTCCAGTGATCAACCACCCTTTCAATGAAGAAGAACTTCCTAGTGTCACCGTGCAGTTTCCCACCCCTGATTTTCCACGGATGCCCCCTTGTTGCCATGGGACCCTTGAAAAAGAAGATATCTTCTTCTACCTCGATGCGGCCCGTGAGATACTTGAATGTCTCGATCATATCTCCCCTCTCTCTACGTTCCTCAAGTGAGTAGAGCTGTAACTTCCCTAACCGCTCCTCGTATGGGAGATCCTTGAGTCTCGAGACCATCCAGGTGGCCATTCTCTGGACTGATTCCAGTCTCAGCACATCCTTACGGTAATGCGGCCTCCAGAATTGCACACAGTACTCCAGGTGTGGTCTCACCATGGATCTATACAATGGCATAATGACTTCAGGTTTATGGCTGACGAAACTCCTGCATATGCAACCTATGATTTGCCTTGCTTTGGATGAAGCTTGCTCCACGTGGCCAAGACCACGACGGAACGTGATCTAGGGGTGATCATTAGTAATGACATGAAGGTTGCTAATCAAGTGGAGAAGGCTTCCTCCAAGGCAAGGCAAGTGATGGGTTGTATCCGTAGAGGTTTTGTCAGCAGGAGACCTGAAGTAGTGATGCCGCTGTACAGGTCCATGGTGAGGCCTCATCTGGAATACTGTGTTCAATTCTGGAGACCACACTACCGGAAAGATGTGCTGAGAATCGAGTCGGTTCAACGTATGGCCACTAGGATGGTCTTGGGGCTCAGGGATCTCACGTATGAAGAAAGACTGAATAAACTACGGCTGTACTCACTTGAGGAACGAAGAGAGAGGGGAGACATGATTGAAACATTTAAGTATATCACGGGCCGTATCGAGTCAGAAGAAGATATCTTCTACCTCAAGGGATCCTCGACCACCAGGGGGCATCCGTTAAAAATCAGGGGAGGGAAGTTCCATAGCGACTACAGAAAATACTTCTTCACTGAAAGAGTAGTGGATCATTGGAACAAACTCCCACTGCAGGTGATTGAGGCCAAGAGCGTGTCAGATTTTAAGAGACAATGGGATGTTCACATGGGATCTCTAAAGGAGTAAAATCAGAGGGGCGGGAATTTGGAATGGGCAGACTTGGTGGGCTATAGCCCTTTTCTGCCGTCTTTTCTATGTTTCTATGTTTCTACTAGACAGTCAAAAAGGCTGGGGAGCCTTAGGGACAGTAGAAGGCTGAGGTTTTTGCTGGGGTTTCTGCTGATGCTGCCTCTTTACTGGCGACCGAATGGCAGGGGCCTGCTTCAGCAGGTAGCACCTTTGATAAATCATAGGAGGACGAGATGGACGAGAGATAGCAGGCTTGGGCTTCTGGCGGAGAATAGACTGAAAAGATTTTTCATGTTTGGACAGCTTCTCCGTTGCCGCCTCGATGGACTCGTCGAAAAGGTCCGCTCCCGCACAGGGAACGTTTGCCAGCCTGTCCTGGAGATTCGGGTCCATATCAATGGTGCGAAGCCACGCCAAGTGTCTCATGGCCACCGAACAAGCAGCCGCTCTGGCCGAGAGCTCAAAGGCGTCATAAGACGATTGCATCATCTGCAGGCAGAGTTGGGACAAAGATGCCAGCACCTCCGAGAACTCGAAGCGAGCCTGAGAGTCCAGATAGGGTAAAAACATTTGAAGAATGGATAGAAAAAACTCAAAGTAGGTTGCAAAATGAAAGCTGTAATTCAGGACTCGAGAAGCCATCATCGAGTTCTGGTAGATGCGCCTGCCAAATCTGTCCATGGTTTTGCCCTCCCGGCCAGAAGGAGTGGAAGCATAGACCTGGGAGGGATGAGTCCCCTTCAGAGAGGATTCAACCAAGAAGGACTGGTGCGAGAGCTGTGCCCCGTCGAAGCCTTTATGGTGCACCGTGTGGTATCGAGCATCCAACTTCCCCGGGACCGCCGGGATGGAGTATGGGGTCTCGAAGCATCTCATGAAAGTCTGGTCCAGAAGCTTATGTAGAGGCAGGCGTATAGACTCGGCAGAAGGTTGAGGAAGATGCATCGTCTCCAGATACTCCTTCAAGAACTTGGAACCCGAATCCAGGGTGATATCCAGATCCACATCCATCTGCCTCAGGAAGGACGAGAATGGCAACTGGTCCACCAGGGCCAGGCCTCGAAGCGGGATCGAAGAAGATGAGGCAGCCTGGTTCGCCGATGCCGAGGACCGGCACGGAGAGAACGAACCCCTGCAGTCCTCGAGTTCCGGCATAGGAGGAGGAAGCGAGTACTCCGGAGAAAACTCCCGGAAAGGTTGCTTCCGACGAGGCGAGGCATGCCTCGATGAATGCCTCAATAAGTGCCTCGATGAATGCCTTGATCGACGACCGGAGCTGTGTCGAGAAGCAGGCCTCGAGCGACGAGGCGAGCGACGCCTAGACGAGGCAGCCATCGAGATGGGACTGGAGGTTGTGGATCGAAGCATCAGAGGCTGAGACGAGGCCCCCCGAGGCGCTCCCCAAGGTTCGAGGCCCGGCATCGCGGAGGAAGGGTCTGGGCCAGGCAAGCCATGCATCGAGGGTATCGGTTCCAAAGTGGCATGGGCAAAGACTCTGCTCCTTGCGAGACATGCCCCGAAGCCAGACCAGACACTCGCCGAGACTCTACTCCCAGCAGCGAGAGTGTGCGCCGAGGAGGCACTGGAGGCGGCTCGACCTCGCGGGAGGCTTCCGCGTGCCCAGGCTAGATCTGGGAGACAAGCGTGGGCCCAATTTTGGTAAAGAGCTCGACAAATCGCTTCTCCATCAGGGCGTGGAATGACGCCGGCAAAGAGGGATCCGCATCAGCAATGGGACCTCCTGCACGGACATCGGTCACTCGGTCTCCAGGGGGCTAGGATTTAGAGGCCTTCGGCACCTTAAGCACCACTAGAGGGATAGGAGGCTGCGCTACCTGACCTGAAGAGACATCGGAAGGCACCGCAGCATGCATCGGAGTCGAAGCCGGTACGAACGAGGCAGGCTTGAGCAGACTCGAGGCCAAAGATGTAGAATCGGAAATCGAAGGCGTGGCGCTCTGTGAAGAGGGCAGCACCGGGGAATCCTCCATGCCAAACAGCGACTCCCACAAAATACAGCGACGCTTAAACGCAAGTGCTATAAGCGTGGAGCAAGGCCGGCACGATTTCGGAAGGTATTTAGGCTCGAGACACTGAAGACAGCGTCGATGCGGGTCCGTCAACGAAATTGCGCGCTGGCACTTGACACACTTTTTAAAACCGGTAACAGGTCGGGACATAGGCCGAAAAAGCTCCACCGCAAGGTCGAAGCCGCAGGGCTGCGGCCACGCGACCTGCACGGTCGAACGATCGAATGAAATTTTTTTTTTTTCAAAAAAACAACAAAACGCAACGTGAGCCAACGAGAATGAGCACAAAAAAAACCCCAAACCCGCGGGCACAAAAGGCATCAAAAAGGAATTTCGGGCAGAGAATTTCAAAGGCAAACTTCTCAGTTCCGCGGAAGAGAAAGAACTGAGGAGACACGCCCGGTGAATCGGGCGGGAAGGCACTCACGCATGCGCGGTGTGTGTAACTCGAAACTTCTAAAAGTTTCTACAAGCAAGTATGCTTGTGAGATGTCCGCATCGGGGCTCCGTTGGATGACGTCACCCACTAGTGAGAATACCTGCCTGCTTGTCCTGGGATAACATACCTCCCCATCCCCACATTAAATATAGTCCTATGTAATAAAAAGGTGTCTAATCATTAGAATATGCAATTAATGGCCCCCAAATCTTTTTGAAACTATTATAATTTCCTTGCTGTATAGTAAGCACTCTCTCCATTTTATAAATATGACAAACTGAATTCCACCAAAAAGTATAATTAAGTTTAGTATAGTCCTTCCAATTTCCAGTAATATGTTGAATGGCAACCCCCGTCAGTATTAACAAAAGTTTATTGTTATTTGCTGAAATTTGACTCTTGAATCTCATAGACGTTCCAAATAAAATAGTATCATAGCATAAGGCAACATGATTTTTTAACATTGAATTAATTTGGGACCAATTAACTTCCAAAAGGCATTGACAAAGGGACAGAAAAAAAGTAAATGATCTAGAGTCCCAGCATCTAAATTACAATGCCAGCATCTATTAGACCTAGAGCTATCCAACTTTTGTAAACGAACTAGGGCCCAAAAAGCTCTATGCAACAAAAAGAACCAAGTTTGTCTCATAGATGCTGACCTTGTACTTTTTAATCTCCAAGACCAAAGTCATGGCCATTGAGAAGTAGAAATTTGGTGCTTGATCCCAATGCTCCAAATATCCCTAAGACCAGTTTTTTATTCAAATATCCATACAACAATTTATACCACTGCGCGGCTTGGTGACCCAAAAAGTCCGCCTGAAAGCATAGGAATTCCAAACTATACTGAGTATTAAGAACTATTAAGTGCCTCTCTCTCCCATGGCTTTAGGCACAGGAGCGACCTATGCTGGGCTGTAGGGGCCTCACAATTTTTAAAAAGCTTATGCGGGTCCTATGTCCTATTATTCAGCTTGTGAACTGTCCTAAATTTACCCACTTAGCTTATGTGGACTTTGGCTAAATATCACCAGTACCGACATAAGCCCCCATCTCCTAGCCTGCCCCTGACCAACCCACATTTTGGAGGGCGAGAGAGAAGCATTGCCTGGTTGGGCATTGACAGGATATTTAAGTGGGTCAGAGTCTCTTTAGTCCACTTAAATTGCTCTATCAGCAGTGGGAAGCAGTGAAGAATAAATGGAAACTTTTGAATGGGAGATGACTTTCTATTTGGAACGTCATCAACAAATCCAAACACAAGCGCTGTAACAGTTTCAGATGCATTTACGGGAAAAAGATGTGCATTTGGCACTTTAATGGAGCAACATTTATGACTACTTGGATAGGACTGAATGAAGAGAATCCTAATGAGACAGGCATCATTAGGGCAGTGCCCTTTAGTTGAGATCCCTTCCCCTACATTCACATACCTTCAGGCTGACATGCAATTTCTCAGCGCTTAGCACCAAACCACATAATCAGAACACACCGCTTGTTAGCTGGGAAACTTTGCTTGTATAACCTTCAGCGTTGATAAGAGAAATAAAATATAACAATTTAAGATGAGTACTCAAAAATATTGTCATGACAATGGAATTTTAACCTTGGACGTCCAGCATCACTATAGTGCACTAATCGGTCACATTCCCTTATATGTGTTCTTCAGTTGCACCAGGCCATATTCAAAAAGAACCTCCTGGTATAAGCAAAGAAAACCTTAGATCCTCAACCTGGGTTGTATTTTTTTCAAATCACACTGCTTCTGCAAAACAGACCAGCACGGAAAACATAAAGTTCTCTACCCATGTCTTATCAGGCACTCATATTTGTAACAGATCTCCCAGATATCTAGGAGCAACCTCACATAAAACACTGAGTGTTACTAAGAGATGGATAGGAAAATTCTCTATATATCTTCTCCAGTATTACCCCGATTGATCAAAACCATACTAACCTCGTGGCTTTTTTTTTTTAAAATATCTTTAAACAAACTCCAGTTTCTCATAATATCTTTCACAGCTGTTCCCTATCAAGCTGCTTCAGAAAAAAACTACAGTCTTACCTGACTTCCCCAGAGATAGAACAGAGTACGGCACTAAGCTGTTTAGTTGAGATAAATATATATACAGACTATCTTCCTGCCTCCTAATACTTCCATATAGTCCTCAGTTCTTAATTCTATTTCAGGGGAGATCAGAGAAAGAAATCTCACACAAAAAGTGTAGTTAAAAATAGTCAAAGCTTTGAGAAGCATTTCTGCATCCTCTAAAATAATGGGACATCAGAAAGGCTTCCCCAATAAAGGTGACTGGCCATTTTATTGACATCATTAATTAATTCATTATTAAATATATGTAGTTGGTACATCTTCCAATCACAATCCATTTACAAATTGAACTCACACGGTTTCTTAATTTACTTTGCTAGCAATTTCCTTAGCAACAGTGACTTAACTCATCACATGCTATTTGTCTCACTTCTTGTCAGCAATAGAAGGACCCTGCAGACATGTTCTATTCTATTGCAAATATCTCATTCACAAAAACAATCACATGATCTTCTATAACTCCAACTCATCAATATTTGCCCTATGTTCTTATAAACAGATGTGTTTTTCTCTCTAAACCGTCTAAACAACTAGTGAAGAAAAATATGTTTACCAGAAACTTTCTCATTTGCTAAACAATACATTTCTGCAACCACATGGTTATAGTCACATGATTTCCCTTAACTCATCAAGCGACAAATATGTCAGTGTGACTTTTAGCTTATTTCCAGGGCCCTGCTGTTATGGCTCTAGCATCTTGTTTCAGACATTAAACCATAATATTTTGTTCTACAAGGGTCATTTCAGAAATAATGCACAGGTTGGCAATATTGGGGAGTGGATGATGCAATTGCATTAAATCTTGTTTCACTTTCACTTCAGTGCTTGAAGCAGCAGGACGTGTGCTTAGGAGCCCTGTAGTGTACATAGTGTGGCTGTGACAAGTGTGGGAAATGGAGGCTGCAGGTGTCTCGGATATTGTGTCTGTTGACGATCAGAGACGCCTGGACAATGCAACTATGCTGAAACAGATTTGACGTTGAAGGTCAGGCATTCTTGAATCGCATTGTTGCTATTGATGAAACGTGGGTCAGAGACTTTGAGTCGGAGCTGAAATCACAGACCAACAAGTGGAGAGCTCCATCTTCACCACGATCAAAAAAATTTCAACAAGCTCAATCAAAAGTCAAACAAATGATGATATTTGCTTATGATCATGAAGGCATCATCATCACAGACAAAAGTTCCATGTAGAAGAAGTGTCATAGCAATATATTATTGTGATTTTTTGCAAAAAATGTGCAGGACCGACCTCAGTTGCTCTTGGTTGGGTCACACATTCTTCACAACAATGCTCGCCTGCACATAGGGAATGTTGTCATTGAAAAACTACGAGAATACGGCTGGGAGGTGTTACCTCATGCGCCCTACAATCCAGACATGAGTCCACCACCAATGTTCCCTCTAAGGATTGATGAGGTGTGTGCAAAAAAAAATATGCATGAGCGACAAGTTACATACTCCACAAATTTATGAGCAGGCGTGGAGGACGAGTGCCCGTGAGATTGTGGCCATGAATTATTTAAAAATAATGAATTCTTTGATATTTAAAGTAACTTAATCCTATATAATAAAACGCTAGCCACGCATGCGCACTCCTATCTGCATGTTCTATGAGGTGTAGGTCCGTAGCCGCAGAAGTGTGCATGCGCGAGTCCCCAGCCTTACTAGTATGTTCATGCTGTTCTTCGGTCTGCCCTGCTCCTTGCCTTAGTGTATTTTTAAGCTGAAAGACGTGGCAGCAGCTCCTCTCACGATCCCCACCTGCGTCGGAAGTCCAATGCAGTTGGGGATCTTGAGAGGAGCCGCCGCTGCATCTTTCAACTTAAAATACACTAAAGCGAGCAGGGCAGACCGAAGCTTCAAAAAACATTTCAGGCGGTGGTGCGGAGCGGCGGATGGAAAAAACAAGGCTCCGAGGAGGATGCGCAGGCACGGCGTCGCCCGAGGAGATCATCACAATCCCGCAAATCAGAACTGTCTACTTTTGAAATCTACTGACCTTATGCATTCCACTAACCTCATTTCCCCATCCTCAGATCCCCATCAATCAAGATGCAGTGCCGTGCCAGCGCTTGGCCTGAGCCGCCGCCACTTCCTTTCACCTCCGCCTGCGCTCGATTCCAGTTGCGCCCACTGCGTATTTTAGTGAGCGACACGAGAAAAATTATGAGCGACACCAATGAAAATAGTGAGCGATCGCTCATGCGCTCAGCTTAGAGGGAACATTGAGACTTCAACCTTTTTTCAAAGTTGAAACAACCTATGCGTGGACATTGTTTTGCATCTCTGGAAGAGCTTTCTTCCGCCATTACCTGAGCCATTCGGCAACTGAACAAAAACAGTGTCTTGGATGAAATAATGAAGCTTCCCGGACGTTGAGATTCGGTCATTGCAAAGTAGGGACACTATATTGAAGAATTGTAAAGAAATACTTAAAAAAAACAAAAAGAAACATGTAAATAATAAAAAAAATAGTGTGCATTATTTATGAAATGACCCTCGTATGAAGGAAAAATATGAAGTCTGCGAATTCTGTTGTAGCCCCAATAGATTTTAAATTAAAGCTGATGGATTACTTAACTAATAATTTGAAAAATGGGAAATTTCCAAATGATAAAGGCCATATTATAATTACACCAATTCCTAAAAATTCCAAAGATTCGCTTGCACTGATTATAAATTACAGATCTATTCCATTCTTTGTAAAAATAATGGAAGGTCTGGTACACTCATAACTATTGGACTATCTTGATCACTTCTTTCTCTTACATGGATCCCAGTCAGGGTTTAGACCTATGTTTAGTATTGAGACAGTAATTGCTGCTATTTCAGACAATCTATGCAATTTATTTAGCGTAGGTCTCAATGCCTTGATTATGCAATTCGATATGAGTTCCGCTTTCGACTTGGATGCAATTGACATTGGAGGTAAGGTGTTGGAATGGTTTTGAGGCTTTCTTACATTTCATACCTATCAGGTCCATTTCAAAGATGATCTTCGAGAAATTCATCCGTCTGTAATCTGTCTGGTGTTCCTCAGGGTTTGCCTCTGTCTCCACATCTCTTTAATGTTTATATGTCCTCTTTGTGTGCCCAATTATCACACTTGATAAATCATTTTCAGAAATAATTCCCATGGCAACAAAAGCATTAGGACTAATGGAACAGTGAATGACTGAATTTAAATTAAAACTAAATTCAGAAAAAACTAAGTTCTTTGTGGCCTCTCCACGCCCATATGATACTGACACACCTTTGATATTAAACAATCACAGCTACCCTGTTCAAACAACTATAAAGATTCTGGGTGTAATATTGGATCAGGGTTTAACTATGAAGAACCAGGAGGATTCCTTGGTTAGAAAAAGTTTTTTCACCCTTTGGAAATTGCGATCTATTAGGGTCTATTTTGATGTAGAATTATTTAGAATTTTGGTACAGTCTCTTGTGCTCAGTCAGCTCAATTACTGTAATATTGCTTATCTAGGAATATATCAGAGAAATACGCAGCGACTGCGGATGGTTCAGAATGCGGCTGTTAGTTTGATCTTTGGGCTGAAGAAGTATGATCATATATTTTACCAGAAGTTGCACTGGTTGCCAGTGGAGGCGTGTGTGAAGTTTAAATTTGGTTGTTTCTGTTTCAAAGTTCTGTTCGGACTTTCTCCCAAATATTTGATTGACCTCTTTATTTTTGTAAATAAGAAATGTAGGAGAAGTTTACACTTGAACTTTGTCTTTCCGTCCTTCAAAGGTTGCAAACTTAAAAAACATCATCAGCACCTTTTGTCATATCACGCAGCATTCTGGGGCAAAGATTTAGAAAATCTGATCATGTCTTCTTATGTGAATTTAAGAAATCTAAAGACATATTTGTTTCTTAAATATCTGGGTAATTAATTTCCATGCTTACAGACATCTAGTAATTTATTCTGTTTTATTTTTTTAAGTTACATAATTTCCAATCTATTCAATTTTATACACTATTATAATCTTTTGTTAACCGCATAGAAATTCACGGTCCTGCGGTATATAAGCTGACTATGTTATTCTTTGCTGTGTGTGAAGGATTTCTGTTATTCAGCTATAATATTAGTGTCTTTTAAAGTCTTAACTAAAAGTGTATCTAATACATATTGGGTATGCCCCCCCTTATTTTCTGAATAATACAATTATTCTCATCAATTCAACTTTAGGTTTTTTACTGCTTGCAAAATAGAAGGCCTTAAGTTTTAAGTATTCTATTGTTGGACCACCACAGGAGCCAACTTTTCACAGTGATTGGGGGCAGACGAAGTGAAGACATTTTCCTTCATAGAGCTAGCTCCTATGCCTCATACGTGAAAACGTAACCTCATGCAGACAAATGGAGAGAATAGAAACAGTACCAGAAAGTCAGAGCAAGGGGTCATTCAACACATAACCTCATGCTGTGGTGGAAAAATCAAAGATTTACAAATCATGAGAATATTTGCTACATTACATGGAATATGTTGAGAAATCGTCCACTTTGAAGTGACTGTTCAAGAAAAGGTTTCATCAACAGGGTGCAAAGCAAGCATACTCTTCCCCAAGCTGGTCACAGCTGGATCACTTATTTTCAATCAGCATCTGCACTTTGGAGACTAGTTCCCTGGCAATCCGCAGGATGAGCTGGGCATCATGGTGTTCTGCCATCTCTGTTTGAACAGGGGGGGGGGTAAGGGGGAGGGGGAAGAATCCAGAGACCATAAGAAACTATTGCACGTCACTGATGCATCATGAACAGCTGCAACTGCCAGATCAACGAGATGTGTGGCATGACTTTCTATTTCCTAAGAGGAGTGTGAACTATGAAAAATTTTCAAGTCCAAAATTATCAAAGCCATGTTCTATTGTAGTTCTTCTGAGCTTGAAGAAATTGGATTTACAAGTCCAATGGGGACAAAACAAAGCCTGATAAGCCGGTGACCCATCAAAAGTGCGCTGGACTAAAACGCACCAACAATTCCATGGTGACATTTGCGTGCAGGACAAATGCATACCACTGCTTTCAAGTCTTTCTGTTAGCGCTTTGAGGAGGTTAGGGGGGAAACCCCCCCACTACATTTACAAGTCCTGGCGCTCCCGTTGGGGAGGGGGTGTGGGTGGGAAACCCCCCCCCCACTATACTGAAAACTTCCAAACAATGAAAATGGAAAGGAGAACGGGAGTTTTTGGTGTACTTGGAGGGTCTCCCCCCCCTACCAACGGGAGTGCCAGGACTTATAAATGTAATGGGGGGTTCCCTCCCCACACTACCCCCTCACAACGCTAACAGAAAGGCTTGAAAGCAGTGGTGTGCATGTCCTGCATGCAAATGTCACCGCAAGATTGTCGGCATACTTTAGTCCGGTGCGCTTTTGACAGTGTACCGATAAGCCTGATCTATCAGGAAGAAACACACAAAATTTAAAAAAACAAGATCTAGATTCTCAGGCTGCATTGCAGTGCCCATAAGTCAGGCAATCAGTGCATCTCACACATTTTTATTGTGAATAGTCTGAAAACCTGATTGGCTATGAGGACACCAGGACAGGTTTGTGTAGCCCAGCACAATCACAAATAATCAGATACTGATTTGTTGATTGCCTTGCTTTTCTTACCATTAAAAAATTTGATGATGTCAGTGAAGTCCATGTTGTTGTCTCGTATAATCTCTCGGTAAACTTCCACCAGTGCTAAGGCAATGAAGAGGACAAAGTGTGCTGAAGAGATGTGCCATGCTGCCCAGATCACCTCCCAGACAGCAAATACATCCTCATATAGAAGCTCTATAAGAAAGAAAATGTACTAAAACTGAGAAGACTATTTGTCCTCAAAAGCAAAATAAAATAGTCTTGGTGTAGATATGTAATTAGACACTGGTGTACCAGCTCGGGGTAAAAATAATAAAACTTAGGCCTTATTTGTACTTGCTTCCATTGTACTTGTATTCATTGATTCTATTTTGTAACATATCGCTGACTGTCCAGCTCCTCTTGTTGTAAACCGCCTCGAACTACCATGGCTTTGAAAACTACAAGAACGAGAGGGCATTCAGAAAAATTAAGAGGGGACAGATTCAGAACCAATGCTAGGAAGTTCTTCTTCACCCAAAGGGTGGTGGACACCTGGAATGTACTTCTAGAGGGTGTGATAGGACAGAGTACGGTATTGGGGTTCAAGAAGGGATTAGATGATTTCCTGAAAGAAAAGGGGATAGAAGGGTATGTACTAAAACTGAGAAGACTATTTGTCCTCAAAAGCAAAATAAAATAGTCTTGGTGTAGATATGCAATTAGACACTGGTGTACCAGCTCGGGGTAAAAATAATAAAACTTAGGCCTTATTTGTACTTGCTTCCATTGTACTTGTATTCATTGATTCTATTTTGTAACTTATCGCTGACTGTCCAGCTCCTCTTGTTGTAAACCGCCTCGAACTACCATGGCTTTGGCGGTATATAAGAAAATAAATTATTATTATTATTATTATAATGCCACTTCTGGGGTAGACACATGGCAGCCAAACAGTTAACTACTCCAGAGTGGTGGTAAAAACCTAAAAGTGTGGTTTGGTGAAAAAGATTTGAGCCCAGATACCCACTTGAGAAATTCAAATGTAAACATTAATGTGTCTCAAAGTTCTATCTGGTGAACCTTATTCATCTTAAGTGCCTGTCCAACACTTTCTTGAATTCAGACACAATCTCTGTCTCCATCATCTCCACCAAGCTATTCAATGCACTCTTTCCATAAAAAAGTATTTTCTTAGATTACTCCTGAGCATTTAACCTCTCATTTCTATGCCCTCTTATTCCAGAGTTTCCCATCATTTAAAAAAGACTCGCCTGCAGTACGTTATCATATCATAACATAAGAATAGTCAGATGCTCAAGCATGGTAGCCGTGTGAACTGTGAGCTCCGATTCCTGATCTGGACTAATAATCTCTATCTGGATCTTTTTTTTTTCTGCATAAATCGTTTTTCAATATTTACCATCCACATTGCAAAAAAAAAAAAAAAAGGTCAGAGATGTCACCTGTCAACAAAAGATTAAAATCTGCTCCACCGTCCCCAGACAAATCCGTCAGGTCAATCAATATCAATGTGGAAGACAACTTTTTCAGGAACTTAATGAGCTAATGAAAAATTGCATGGATAATTCTAGAGACACGGGACAGGAGTTAGAAACAATCCACTCACAAATCACAATGTCTTAACAACATATCGAAAAATTTATGACATGCTGAAGCTGAATTACCCACCATCCATACTAATTCTGCTGAAATCCACAAACTGAAAGAAGTCCTAGAAGATTTGGCTAATCCAAGTTTTATTAAAAATGTGATAAAACGCTTATAAAATATTTCTAAGCGAATTACATTAAAAGTTAAGGTAAAAACATAAAAACAGTACTAAGACATAGACTCACTTACTAGACATAAAGGGAAGGAGGGTAGAGCTACAATTGTAATTAGAAAGTAATACAATAAAGGAAAATAACATTAAGAAGTGTTGGGTGACAGCCTCATAAAGGCTAGTTTGTAGCTTTAATAAAGCTAATTTATAGCTGTGATTGCATCTACAATTATTCCTGAATTTAACTCTGAAAAGCGTCATTAAAAAGGAAACTGTTAAGGGTGCTTTTAAATTTATCTAGTCGTACTTCTTCTCTTATAAATGTTGGGAGGTGATTCCATGTTTGCGGCGCTGTTACAGAAAAAATGTCAGCTCTTCTAGTATTGATAATTTTTAAAGAAGAAATAGGAGATTATGATCTGCGGATCTTAGTGTTCTTGAAGAGGCATAAGGTATCAACAGTCTGTCAAGAAAGATAGGTTGGTTTCACTTACGGATCTTAAAAGTAAGTAGAGCTAATTTGAATGTTATTCTGTGAGGAATTGGTAACTAGTGTGCATTCTTGAAGAGGGGTGTTGCATGATTAAATTTTTTTGAATTTCTTGTGATTTTTATTTTTGAGCTTGTTATGTTATGATAATCGCAGCAGAAGAAATAATACATGTATCCTTGCCTTATCTGAAAATACAGAAGGTCCTTTCTAGAATCATGGATTCTTAAATTTCTTAACATCGAGTTCATTTATTTATTTAAGCATTTATAGACTGCATAATATCTAAGTATCGGCAAACATTCATAAAATTTATCATAAAACATATGAACATAAAAACAACAACCTCTATCATCCCATTTTTATATGGTGGCAGTATGTCTAAGGCAGCTGAAAAAAGTAAAATCATCCATATTACATGTAGGCATCAACAAACAGTTGATAATCTCAGTAGTGCATAATCTCAGATGTCCCAGTAAATTAGTCCACAAGTACCCCAGCAATTACAAAACATTTTTGTTTTGGAAAGTACATATCGAACACTTCGTTCCTTAATTGCTGTTAATCTCATGGCTCCCTCAGATCTCAACGTCCTACCAGGTCTATAAATCTCCCACAGCATGTGAAAGCAAGTTGGTGCCAATTTATATAAAACCTGGTGTTTCCAGTGAAGTTGTCTCAGAACTGGTGAAATATGCACCATTCTAGGCGGATCAGCCTCTTCCCCGATTGAAATAGAAATGGCTCATCGGGCCCTTTCAAGATTACAAACCGGAAACAAATTTCCTAGACTATTGTGGCCAAACTATGATGTATAAGAATGATGAGGTCAATTTGGCAATTGACACTTCAGATTCTTATGGCTGCCAAGAGAAAGCCTTTCTCTCTCTTCAGCAGGATTTAAAGGAACTTGCACAATATGGGCTTTTCTACCCAGCTCGTATGAAAGTAACACACCGCAACCAAACAGTTAACTACCCCAATCCTGAAGCATTACGGGTTAAAAAAATCACTGGTTAAAAATATGACTTTCATAATTCTTTCTATACTGTCTTTATATATAATATACTTCCCCCATGTCTTTCTCAATAACAGACTATGGACTTTTCCTCCAGGAAATTGTCCAAACCTTTCTTAAAACCAGCTATGCTCTCCGCTCTTACTACAACCTCTGGCAATGCGTTCCAGAACTTAACTATTTTCTGAGTGAAAAAAAATTCCTCCTATTGGTTTTTTTTAAGTATTTCCCTGTAACTTCGAGTGTCCCTTAGTCTTTTTCCCCAAATATTTTTTATTGATTTTGTATGGTAATTAACAAAATATACAGATATTATCCAGGATAAAACAAAAGCAAAACAATCCAACTGTACAGATCATGGGCAATATATACAAAGAAAAGCAAAACAACCCTTCACAGATGCATGCTCAAGGCCGACAGAAGCAGGAAGATCTTCTAGCGGCACCGGCATGTCCTGTGGGCTGCGTGCCGGTGCCAGACGGGGAGGTAAGTTTAAGTTGTTCGGGCAGGGGTGCCGGTTCGCGCGGAGGGGGTCTTTGTGAGTGGGGGGGAGCAGCGCCGCTGGCCTTGGGGGGGGGGGGAATGTATCAAAGCGAATTTCCATTATTTCCTATGGGGAAACTCGCTTTGATATACGAGTATTTTGGTTTACGAGCATGCTTCTGGAACGAATTATGCTCGTAAACCAAGGTTCCACTGTATATTATGCAGAATACTCTGAATTATTATTTGTCTACGGTCAAAATCACAGTAAGTTTGGACAGGGCTCCAGATTTTAAGGAATGAGCTGGTGGAGTGATGTTTTTCTGCAATCATCCTTTCAAATTTAAGTGATACATACTGTATTCTACCATACCATGAATTCAACCTTGACTAAGTTCTTCCAGCAATGCAATATGTTTTTGATAGCCAAAAACATTAGGATATTGAGCAGGCAAGAATTGGGTTCTGGAAGAGCTTGTCCGAGTACAATAATTTTGAGATGTAATGTTTCATTTTGAGATGTAATGGTTCATGAATCTTTAATATGTCAGAAATGGTTTTCCAAACGTTACCCCAGTATACTGTGAGATGAGGACATTGAAATATCATGTGAGCTAGAGTACCCACTGATATCCCACAGGACCAGCATAAGTTAGAGACTTTATGTGAGAATTTACCAATCTTCTGGGGGTCCAGTGAGCCCGGTGTAAAAAAAAAAATCAACTGGAGGACTGGGGCCGAACGAATTGACTTGAATACTCTGGTCCACACCTCTTGCCAAAGCTCGTCATCTGCAAAGATATCTAATTCAGGGTGCTAAGCACTCATCAGGTATGATATGGACTCAGACAACCCTTGATGCAATAAACTATACCATTTTGAGACCACGTCTTTGAGCGGAGCAATAATAATACTTTGAAGAAGGAGATCAGGTATGGACTTTAACTTTTGCATATCAGGGAACACAGAGCTAACATATTATTTTAACTGGAGCCATTTGGCTAATTGATTATCTGATAGACTATATTTATTGCATATTTCATCAAATGTCATCCAGCAATTTTGATTAAGAAGATCTTGTAATGTGTAAATCTCGCAATTTTGCCACTTAGGCCAGTTCAGGATAGAGTTTTGTAATTTGAAGGTGTCATTGTTCCATAAATAAATCAATGAGGTGTCCTTCCATTTAATTTTCATAGCGGTGTCGAATTGTTGTAATACCATATTGGTTGAACGAAGAATGCTATTCAATTGTTTTTGTTGTATTGGGGGGGAGGATATTGACAAAGTGAGAGCGAGCATATTGGGACCCAGTAAGCTTTTTTCCAGATTAAGCCATGATGGGGGGGTTAGATATAGTTTTATTGAGGATCCATAAGGAGCCCTGTCGCATTATAAATGCCTGATGATATTTTTAAAAATCTGGGAAATTGACGCCCCCCTTTGACTTTTCATTTTTCAGTTTAAGCATTGCAATTTGTGGTTGTTTGTTGTTCCATACAAATTTGCTCAAAGCTTGCTCAATATTATGGTATATTTTCTTATGTAAAAGATAGGTTAGCATGCTTAACATGTAGTTAATTTTAGGTTGGATCACCAGGTGATTTTAAGTGGTGACCATCTATGTGTTAAGTCTTTTAACAGGGTGTATTCAGAATTTAGTCGCTCAATATCCCTCAATGTTGGCCCTATGAGAATGCCTAGATATTTCAATTTATTTGCATTCCAAATAAAACCATAGGAGTCAATGTTTGCTTGTCTTTGGTGCAATTAATAGGCATTAATTCCATCTTGGTAGTATTCAATTTGTATCCAGACACAAGAACATATTTTTCAATTACTTTTATGATCTGAGGGATAGATTCTGGTGTTAAGTAGAGCATAACGTCATCTGCTTATGCAGGGAGCTTAATTTCACCATCTTTGTATTTGAAACCATAAATGTCTGATTGAGCTCTGATGGCCACCAATAACGGTTCCAATGCTAGATTAAAAAGTAGCAGGGACAAAGGGCATCCTTGACGAGTGCCTCTGAAAGGTTTAAAGATGTTGGAGAGATGGCCATTAATGGATAGTCTTGTACTTGGGTCAGAATATAATACTGTTATCATTTTGATAAATTGGATGGGTAGATTAAATTTGCGTAGAGTAACATAGATAAAGGCCATTCCATTCTATCAAATGCCTTTTCAGTGTCAAGACCTATGAGTGCAAGTTTATGCGCTGAAGATTGACATGTGGCAATTATGTTCAATAATGTACAGAAGCCTGCCACTAATAAACCCAGTTTGATCTGTTGATATCAGATGGGGGATGATACGTTGAATCCTTCTTGCAAGTATCTTGGCATAAATCTTGGCGTCCACATTGATCATGGACAGTGGTCTATAGTTAGTGACTTGCAAAGGGTTTTTTCCTGGTTTGGGGATGACAATAAGAGTTGCTTCTGTAAATGTTCCGAAAGCAGATCCTTGCAATATCAGCTGCTCGAAAAATTGCTGCATATATGGGACAAGGACATTTTGGAAAGACTGATAAAATTTGACTAAATCCATCTGGACCTGGTGATTTATTCTTGGCCATTTCAGAAATTGTGTCCATGATCTCCTTTTGCATAATGGGTAGTGAAAGCTGGTCTTGATCACTTATGGATAGAGTCAGAAGATCAATTCCATCTAGGAAGATATTTGTCTTATCAACCAACTCAGAAGAGTATAATTTTCCATAGTATTTTTTAAATTCATTTAAGATCTCAAGAGTTGTGGTAATGGTGTCACCAGAAGCAGCAATTACTTTGTCAATTGATTTATTTTCATTCCTCTTTTGCAAGTATGTTGCAAGCAGATGACCAGTTTTGTTGTTCCCCGAGTAATAATTAGCTTCTACGATAAGGACTGAATGAACTGCATTTTCCCGTAGAATAGAGTTATACTGGAAACAAAGTTTTTGAAGATCCAGAAGAATATTAAGGTACTTAGGGCTCCTTTTTCGAAGGTGTGCTAGGGGCTTAAAGTGCGGAATAGCGTGCGCTAAATTTCCACGTGCGCTAGCCACTACCGCCTCCTTTTGAGCAGATGATAGATTTTTGGCTAGCGCGCTCTAATCAGATGCGTGTGATAAAACCCCTAGCGCACCTTCATAAAAGGAGCCCTTAGTGTCGAGTTGGTGCTCAATCTCCTTGTTTTTAATTTCACATTCTAGTGCGTTGATTTCCACAACTTTTAATTTCCTATATTTGGAGTTGAGTGAGATGCTCTCCCCACAGATGTATGTCTTGAAGGCATCCCAAGTTGTTATCCAGTTGGTATCCTCTGGTTTATTAAATTGAAAGAATTCTTTAATGGCATTGGTGAAGTGTTCCTTGAAGTCTGTTTCGTGAAGAAGGCTGGAATTAAATCTCCACTATCTGGGGGCCAGGATTCTTGCAATATTTTCTAGGGTTAAGGTTATGGTGGCATGGTCTGAGATCGAAATTTCTTTAATTGAGGCATCCCTTAAAAATTGACGGAGAGCATGGTTGATAAGATACAAGTCTATCCACGAATACGAGCAGTGAGGTGGTGAATAAAAAGTGAATTCTTTACTTTACAGGTGAAGAGTTTGCCAGGTGTCATGTAGGTCTAGGTGTGACATAATGTCTGTAAGGGTAGACCTAACTTTACGTGTTCTGTAGGTTGCATTCGATATTTGATTTATTCAGGGGTCCATGACCATATTGAAATCACTGGTTACAATCTGATGTGAAACATTAGTTGCCACCAATGTGTCTACTATTTGGTCCTTAGTGGAATGCAAGGCATAGTATAGGAGTTAACTGTGTTGGGTCCGCTGGGAAACAGTGATCATAACGTGATCGAATTTGAGCTGATACCGGGAGTAACGTCGCAAAAGAAATCTACTGTAGGAGCATTTAATTTCAAAAGAGCGACTATGATAAAATGAGGAAAATGGTTCAAAAAGAAGCTAAAAGGTTTGGTTGCAAAGTTTAGGACTGTAAACCAGGCATGGTTGTTATTTAAAAATACCGTCGTGGAAGCCCAGACCAGATGTATTCCACGTATCAGCAAAGGTGGAAAGAAGAGGAAACGAGAGCTGGCGTGGTTAAAAGGTGAAGTGAAAGAGGCTATTAGAGCCAAAAAATCATCCTTTAAAGAATGGAAAAAGGATCCGAATGAAGAAATTAAGAAGAAACATAAGCACTGGCAAGTTAGATGCAAAGCATTGATAAAGACAGCTAAGAAAGAATATGAAGAGAAACTTGCAAAAGAGGCAAAACTCATAGCAATTTTTTTAGGTACATCAGAAGCAGAAAATCTGTGTTGAGAGAGTGGGTCGCAAGCTTGCTGAGATGCCAGGGTCCACTGAGGAATTCTGAGGTGAAGTCTGGCAAAAGGAGTCACGTGAACTGTAGAGGCCATGTGACCGAAAAGAATCATCATGTGTCTTGCCGAGATTGACGTGAAGAAAGACATTCGTTGACAAAGGTGAATGAGAGCATCTTGACGTGGTTGAGGCAGGAATGCTCTGAGTTGAACAGTGTCCAGGATGGCTCCAATAAACTGTAGAGTTTGGGAGGGACGTAACTGGGACTTTGGAAAATTAGCATCCAGCGAACCACAATTTATTTCTAGATCACTCATTCCATATAAAACTCAACGCTCACTGCGATCATCAGATCAAAATCTACTTTCAGTACCATCTTTAAAAATCATAGGGACAAGAAGATTAGATATGTTCACAGTGACGGGACCACAATGGTGGAATGCCCTCCCCCAGTATATTAGAACCGAACACGACATTGTAACATTTAAAAAACTTTTAAAAACTTACTTATTCAAAGACGCTTTTAATTCTTGATACTTTTACCGGTTTTAGGGTCACTCTTTGCATTGTGCTTTGGTATTTTTGTACCCTCCCTTTTGTCTTTCCCTTTTTTAACCATACCCAACATTGTAACTTTTTAACTCCTTTCCTACCCCTTATGTACGTTTTTTATAGTAATTATATTGTTAATGTGTTAATTTCTTCGTTTTCTTTATTTAGACCATGTACATCGCATAGCAATTTTAATAGGTGATTTATCAAATGCTGAATAAACTTGAAACTTGAATTTCGAACCCAAGACTTTGGAGAAACACTATAGTCTGTTGGGTCGCTACAATAACCTCCTGTTGCGATGAAGCTTTGATGAGCCAGTCATCCAGATATGGAAAGACTTAAAGACCCTGCATCTGCAGGGCTGCAGCCACCACCACCAGGCATTTTGTGAAGACACTGGGAGATGATGCAAGGCCGAAAGGGAGGACTCTGTACTGAAGATGAAGATTCCCCACCTGAAATCTTAGGAATCTGTTAGAGGCTTGATGAATTGGAATATGAGTGTAAGCCTCTTTGAGATCTAGGGAGCATAACCAATCTCTTTGATCCACCAGGGGATACAGGGTTGGAAGAGAGAGCATCCAAAACTTCTCTTTGACAAGAAATTTGTTGAGAGCTCTGAGGTCCAGGATAGGTCACAAATTCCCTGTCTTCTTTGGGACCAGAAAAAAACGGGAATAAAACCCCTTGTCCCATTGGGCCAAGGGAACTTCCTTGATGGCACGAAGGCGAAGAAGAGCCTGAGCCTCCTGAAGAAGAAGGGGAAGTTGTGACATGTTGGAAGGAAACTCTTTTGGAGGAAGATGTCATGGAATTTGAAGAAATTGGAGTGAGTAACCTTCTCTGATGATGGTGAGAACCCAGAGGTCTGATGTAAACTGCTCCCACTTTTGGTAAAAGTGATGGAGACGACCTCCAATGGGGAGGACAGAAGACGGATGGATAAAGATGGACATTATGCTCAGATTTAGATTGTCAAAAAGACTGTAAAGGCCTAGCTAAAGCGGGAGGCTGGGGTTTTTATTGATGCTGCTGCTGTGGCTGTTTTTTGGGTGGAGGCCTGGAGAAAGCCGGAGCTGATTTCTGTAGATAACGATGTGGAGGTGGCCTATAAGGTTTAGAAGTTGGAGGCTTAGGTTTAGGTCAAATCAAAGAGGCAAAGGACTGCTTATGCTCTGAGAGATGCTTGGTGGCAGCCTCAATGGAGTCAATATTTCAAGGTTTCATTAAAATTTGATTTAATCGCTTATCTAATTTCTAAGCAAGTTTACAATATATATAAAAAAGAGCATGAACATTATAAAAATGCCATTAACAATACCATTAATACTTATTAAAAAAAACAAACAAACCAAACAAATTACATAGAAACATCAACTAATAATTGGCATATTAAAAAGGGATAAATGAGACAGACAGACGGGAGACAAAAGGAAATAGGGTTAGAAATACAATTTGGATAGGAACGAAAGACAAATAAAGAAAAAAACAAAAGGGCTCGTTGCTGCTTAATTCCTTAAGGGAGTTTAAAAGGATACTGTAAAATTTAAATCAAATGTTAAACGCTTCTTTAAATAAATGACTCTTGAGTAGGCTTTTGAAACGTTCAAGATTAGCTTCGAACAGCTCATTACCTTGACATGGTATATTCGCTAGACAATCTTGAAAATTAGGATCCATGTCCACAATGGGTAGCCAAGCCAGGTGTCGCATTGCCACAGAAAAAGCAGTAACTCGAGATGACATTTCAAATGCATCATAAGTCGCTTGAAGCATAAAAAGACGTATTTGTGATAGAGTATGGTGGAGCTGTTGAAACTCGGGTAACTGCTGCTTAGGTAAGTCGGAGAAGTAGGGCATGGACTTTATGCAGTACTTCAGATAAGATGTGAATATGAAGTTGTAATTCAAAATCCTGTTTGCCATCATGGAATTTTGGTACAGACGGCGTCCAAATTTATCCATTGTCCGTCCTTCTCTGCCTGGAGGAACTGCAGCATAGACTTTGGTGGGATTAGATTTTTTGAGAGATGACTCTACCACCAAAGATTGGTGAGACAATTGTGGCTTCTCAAACCCTTTACAAGGAACCATACGGTAACGAGATTCCATTTTTGAGGGTACACCCAGAGCTAAAAGGGGCGTTTTAGGAGGAGTGGTGAAGATGGGATCTGGGCCAGCCTAGAATTAATCGTACTGCAAGTATAACCGAAAGTGTAACAAGATTGCCTAGATGGAAATTGTGCGTTGTGACTTAGGCCATGTAAAACCAGGTCTAAGTGCCTAGAGGGTCTCCAAAGTGAGCAGATAACCACTGTAGACACAAGTACAGACCCCCACACACTCCCCCAGTAATCACTGACTCCCCCCCACCTCCATAAAAACAAAATAAAAAATTTACATATCTGCTTTCAGAATATCAGCAGCTGGCACAGGAAAGCCGAATAAAGCAGCACAGAAGTGGCTTCAGTAGTCTGGGGGGTGGGCTAGTGACCCATAGAGAGGAGGACCCAGGCCCATAAGCTACTCTAGCCACTGCATTCATAGTGAAAATTGTGCACCCCCCCAAAAAAACCAAACCCTGCTGTACTGCCATATAGATGCCACCTGCAGCCACAAGGGCTATTGGGGATGCAGACAAGTGGGTCTAGTAGGTTTTGGGGTATTTTGGGGGGCTCACCATAACATTTAAGGGTGAGATGTTTATATGGCACCGTTTTTGTGAAGTTCGCAGCAGTGCCCTGTAAGGTGCCCCACTACTGTGTTGACACCTCTGGGTGTCCAGTCCATCACTTTGCTGGCCCCTCCCATGTCCAAAAGGTCTTGTTCTAGGTGTTTTTGACTTGGATGATTTTTTAGACGAGAATGGGGTATAAAAACAGACGACTTAACAGTCTGGCCGATCAAACAGCTGAACATATAATTAGACGATTTTCGAAAAAAAATTGGATGTATTTTTTTGAGAATGGGCTTTAGACACTGCCGACTTTGGGCAACAAGCGACTTAGGCCCAAAACGGATTTAGTCGTATCTTTTGATTATGTCTCTCCACATGTGCAGCCCACTGTATACCTTTGAGCTGCAGGGCTCATAACGCACATTAATTTGTTAGTTAGTTAGTTAGTGTACCTTAGTGAAAGGACCCCATAATTTGACCAGGAATGCCTCAAATCTTCTCTGTAGCTTCTTCAAACTAGTTCATACAGAGACCTCTGGCCAGCCATTACCTCGATTTACATAGGCTCATGTTTATTTTTGTTTGCGGTTTAATTTGATTCCTTGTCAATTAGGGGTGTATTAACCGAAACATGGACCATGTCGGGTCCCTTGGTTTGTAAAAAGGTGGTAACATTAGCCTGCATCTTGTACGCTTGTCTGCAGTTTCCTTTGTTTTTGCTTGTGCTGTAAAATCTTCTCTGTAGCATCTTCAAATTAGTTCAAGGAGTAGGAATTGAAACCTAGGTCTTCCCAAACAAAAATAATTTGAAGACATTTCAGCAGAAGTTAGGGAGGCTCGGGTGTTAATGGTCTAAGTTTTCCAAGGAATTCTACTAAAAATATTATTTTCCTTGTGATCTTCAGTTTATATGCAGTTACAAGCCATGGGAGATAGCTTGCTGTCTCCTGAGGTTTGTGTGGCAAAACTAAAAATTCAATGCCAGCACCAAATCCAGCATTTCCAATTTAGATGTCTAGGCTGGTTGGCTAAGTCTTAGTGGCCAAAGATGGACTTGCTTTATAAGTGGGTCTATCTGGCCGCTGAAGTTAGCTGGTGAGCTGCTTAATATTGGTGGTGATTGGCATAGCCAGGCTAGCCACCAAACAGGATATTCAAGTGGGCGATATCCACCAGGAGAACATTTGGATGTTCTATTTAGCCGTCCGGGAGCCATTCCTGGCCAGCTAAATAGCGCTGAATATCAGGCCCTAGATAAATTGTTAATTCAGTAATTACATGTATTTACCCCTTTTAAAATCTAGCAGGAACCAGCGGTAACAAAAGTAGAAGTGTGTGTAGTCTCCATTCTGCTGCATCAGTTCAAACAGCTCAGAATCTAGGATCTAGAAATAAAAAGACAGATGTGAAACACACTGAATAATCAGAAATAAAGAAGTGGTTCCCAGAAGAAATGGCCATAAACTTTAGCATGAAAAAGTGAGCAAGAATGAGCATGAGAATAAGCAAGAGAATGAGCATTACACAGGTTTACTTGTTGAAATCTCAGCAAGGTAGACTAGATAAGGAAAAATTAGGTTCTTTACCTGCTAATTTTCTTTCTTTTAGTCCCTCCAAACCAGCACAGAAACACGGCCAGCAGGTAGAAACTGAGACACAAACCTTTGACTGTAGTATAAGTGGGCTATGCAATCTCCCAAGTACAATCAGTCTGACGAATAAACTAAACTAAACTAAACCTTAAGTTTGTACACTGCATCATCTCCATAAAGATAGAGCTCGGCACAGTTTACAGGTAAATTCAATGAGGGAAGGACATAATAAGAAATTAGAGGTTATGAAGAGGATAGCTAGCTTTACATTTTAAATACTGTAGATAGCTTTACGTTTTGGAGAAAAGCCAGGTTTTCAGATGCTTTCGGAATAATTGGAATGAGCCTAGGCTCAGCAGCAGGGAAGGGAGGTTGTTCCAAAGCTCAGTGAATTTGAAGAAAAGGGATTTCCCTAATTTACCTGCATACATGACGCCTTTTAACGAGGGGAAAGATAGTCTGAGTTTGTGGGTGGATCTGGTGGTGTCAGGTCGCGAAGAATTCCAGGATAGTGGAATTAGAGGAGGAAGAATGCCATGTAGGATCTTGAATATTAGGCAGGTATATTTAAAATGAATCCTAGAAATCACCGGAAGCCAGTGAAGTTTTGACAGAAGTGGGGAAACATGGTCGAATTTGCTTTTTGAAAAGATCAACCTAGCCGCAGTGTTCTGGATCTGCTGAAGTCTTTGAAGATTTTTATTGGTTAGACTTAGATAGATGGAATTACAATAGTCCAGTCTGGAAAGAATGATTGATTGTACAAGGACAGCAAAATGTTGTTGGCGGAAGCAGGATCTCACTTTCCTCAACATGTGAAGACATGAACTGGGACCACCTCGATTACCCTGACTGGCATCAGTTCCTAAACTTATTC
This sequence comes from Geotrypetes seraphini, assembly GCF_902459505.1. Classification (NCBI taxonomy): domain Eukaryota; kingdom Metazoa; phylum Chordata; class Amphibia; order Gymnophiona; family Dermophiidae; genus Geotrypetes; species Geotrypetes seraphini. Next base: position 70,540,476 of record NC_047098.1, on the reverse strand, counting down.
AATAAGTACACCAAATCTAACTGCCTACTTGACGCATGTCCCCCAAAATTCATGACAGTTGCCCCTCCAGAATTTAAAAAGGAACTATTCGCATGGCTAACATCCGCCCTTACAAGCAGAACATTAAACAAAAAAATGGGTCACATACTAATCACTCCAATCCCCAAAGATCGGAAAACCTCTTCAGCTCTGACATCCAATTTCAGACCCATAGCAAGCATTCCCCTCTTCACAAAGATACAGGAAGGATTGGTCAACCTTCAACTAGTAAACTACCTGGATAAATTTAACATCCTTAGTGAACACCAATCAGGATTCAGGAAAGGATACAACACAGAAACTGTCTTAGCCTCCTTACTGAATCACCTTTATGATCTCTTTAGCAAGGGCAAAAGCGCACTGATCCTACAATTAGACCTCAGCAGCGCGTTCGACTTGGTAGACCATGAAATCATGCTGCTATGCCTTGAAGTAATGGGAATCCCTGGAAAGGCAAAGAAATGGTTCCAAGAATTCCTAATAAACAGATCCTACCAAGTAATCAGCAACAAAAACTACTCCAAACCATGGAAAAACCCTTCAGGCGTACCTCAAGGTTCCCCCCTATCGCCCACCCTTTTCAATATCTACATTGCCTCCTTAGGTTTCCTCCTACAAAAACTCAACTTAATACACTACATTTACGCCGACGACATATCCAATCTAATCCCCATAAATGACATCAGAAAAGAAATTGTAGACAACCTCTCAAACATAATGACCGAAATTGACAAATGGACCACTAATTTCAAACTAAAACTAAACGCAGAGAAAACAAAAGTCTTTCTGGCTAGTCCTAATGACAAAATCACGAGAACATCGATAAAAATAAACAATCACGAATACCCAATTTCCAAAAACATAAAAATACTCGGTATCACCCTAGACACTCATCTAACTATGACTGACCACACAAACTCACTAGTGAAAAAATGTTTTTACACGCTATGGAAACTAAGGACCATAAAAAAATACTTTGACCCGACGTCATTCAGGTTGCTGGTACAGGCACTGATCCTATCCATTCTTGACTACTGCAACATCATCTACCTGGGCATCCCACAAAAAAACAATAAAAAAACTGAGATTAATACAAAACACCGCCGTTCGCCTAATTTTCGGACTAAGAAAAAACGATCACATCAGCCCCTACTATAAAAAACTGCATTGGCTTCCAATAGATGCGCGAATACTATTCAAATTTGCATGCACCTGTTTCAGGCAAGCCTGGGGACTAGCACCTTCATACCTGCAAACTCACTTCATTCTGCACAACCTCGCACGAGCAACCAGAAACAATAACTTCTTTGCATACCCAAAGATTACAGGCTGCAGATACAAATCATTCCTGGACAGAACCTTTAAGTTAAAAGCAAGCAGACAGCAAGTTTGGCTGAAAAACTACATAAACGAACCCAATCTGTCTTACAGTGCCTTCCGTAAATTGATCAAAACTGCCCTATTCGCTAAATTCGTTGACTAAAACTGTCCCCTTCCTCACTAGGACCCTCCCTCACTAGGACTCCCCTCCCCGTAAACGCCTTTTTCTTCCTCTCAAGAAGCTCCTCATCTATCCAGATTTCCTCTACTCATATGTAAGCTCTAAAGTATTCAGGTATTCATTACCCATAGAACTCCAATTAGCACGTTAGTTTCCCATTAGACTATTATATTGTATTAGACACACTACATGGTATTGTATCTAGTCTTATTGTATTGTATTTAGACTCACTGTATTGTACTGTACTATTTTGTATTGTATTGTATGTAGACTTATTGTTTTGTATTAAGACCTTTTGTTATTCGCTGAATGTCCAGCCTTCTTACAATGTAAACTGCCTAGAAGTCGCCTGACTATGGCGGTATAGAAAAATAAAGTTATTATTATTATTATTAAAAATGACCAAGCAGAATTAAGAAACTAAGGGCTAGATTCACTAAGCCCACTGATCAACTTCCAACCACTTAGCGACCTCTTTACGACCCGATTTCCCTCCGACACGATTCACTAACCTCTGTCCCTTGACATCTTTGAAAAAAACCCCAAAACTTGTAAATAATAATTAACATTTTCTCTGTGTACAATGTGCTTTGTGGGGTTTTTTAAAATTTTATGGTTACCATTATGATATTGTGTGTACATGAAAAATGAATGGAAGAAATTGGGGGTGAGGCAGGGGTGGGATTGGGGGCAGGGCTGAAAATTAATAGATGTCCCGTTTTGATGACAAAAATAAATGGTCACATTAAGCATGACTCAAGGAATTCTTTCCAACCCCCTATGTTTAAACTTTATATTAGTTTCCTTCTTTGATTGCACTCTTACCTCCTCTGTACTTTAAAAATACTGAATTGTAGTTCTGTTCCCTCTTACCTTTTGTATTAGTCAGTCTGTAAGTCTATTTGTCTAACCCATTATTCTAAATTTTAAATTGTATGTCTAAATATATGATTATATTTTTATCAATTTTGTACCTCGCTTAGTAAAACTAAATAAGCAATTCATCAAACCCAAAATAAATTTGAAACTTGTGTAAGTGGATGTGGGTGTTGTCATAGGGTAGGCCCTGCGACTGAGCTGGGTAGTGAAAGGACGCCTATGCCTAGGGCTAGGCAGGGGAAAATATTCTCCCAAAAAGATAAAACACTACCCACTCCAACACCTCAGCCCAGAACTACAGCCAGGCAAGGAAGGTTCAATCAAGAGCAAGGAAGTACCTATTTGTTTTCACCAGAATTAAAGAAGAGAGAACAATGGGTAAGGGGAACTAAAAGTACTCAGGATATTGTTCCTATGGGGAGGATGTACCACACATCTCCTAACATTCAGGGGGACACAATTCCAGGCAACACCAGGAACATTCCAGTCCTCAATTTAGGCATGAACAAGGCACACCTGTTGCTCATTATCCTGATGCTTATAGGGACCAGCAGCAGTGCTCAGAAAGGAGGCAGCCACTGAACCAACCCACTGGAGAGGAGATAGAAGGGAGACAGTAGTCCAGTTCCAACAGCACGCAGCAGTATACCTCAGCCAGGTCAGAGCTAACTTTATAGAAGCAGAAATGTTAGATGAATGCATGAGGGAAGCTTCTGATAATGAAGACTTTTTAGATCAGGAAGAATCCATGGACTTTAAAGAGGGAGATATTGATGCTGGCTATGGAAACCAATGGAGTTTAAAGGAAGTTAGGCTAGGACTGGTTGTGCTAGTTAAAGGGCTGGTTGTCTCTGTAACCTCAAGGCAAAAGAAAGGTTACTGAAAGCCTTAGTGGCTTGTGAGGGGTCCTTGCATTCCTTTGGGCAAGAACCACAAAGTTTCTAGGCTGGAGCAATTAACACTGCACAGCCTTGGCAGTAGTTAGAGACCTTTTTCCTTTTGGGGTTTGTTTTCATAGACTGGATTGTGGGTCCTCGTTGGGAGGGACCACAGCCAATGGTCATTGTAGGAGGAGGTCCCTTCTGCCCTGAGCTTTGCATCCAAAGTGTTCAGAGGCGGATCCAGTCTAAAGCTGCCAAAAGTGATTGCCAGCAAGAGACTTTATCCAACTGCGTGAAAGTATTTTGGAATTAGTTTAGAATCTATGGACTATTGCATTGATGTGAAGAAGAGTCATTTTTGGACTAAATTGGGAAATACAAGTTTATTTTTTCTTTTGAACTGTGAATGCAATTGTGGATTTTGAAAGCTGAGGTTCCTATTGGAATAAAAAAATTTTGTGTTGGAAGCAAAACTGGGTGTTTTTACTTGATCCACCAACTCCAATTAGTACTGATAAATCCGCTTGGTCAGCACCGTGTGCTCTGGGCTTTTTCGGCCACTTCCGCTTGGGCGCGGCCTGGCCTGGTGATGCACGGTGACAGTGTGCATGCATGTGTACGGCGGCTCTGCTGTCTTCTATTTGCTCAGTTTGGATCCATAAAAAATGCTATACATGTCTTAGAAGTCTTGTGTAGCACATCTTTCTAAGAAATACAACCCTCCATGATAACTTACCTGGATTAATGATCGCATGTTGCAAAAGTGTGTATCCATCGTACCCCCACTGGGAAAGTTCTGGCTCATTCTCTTCATTAGCTGTGTGAAACAGCTGTATGCTAACTGATCTATAGAAAAAGACTATGTGTTAGAGTAGTAATTTCATGTTCTGCTTCATGAATGTATATAATGTTGGTTGGAATCTTTGATGAATGGAATGAACATAAGGAGAAATTAGGTTCTTACCTGCTAATTTACTTTCTTTTAGCTTCTCCAGACCAGTAGAGGTTAATCTTTACGAATGGGTATATATCCAATCATGACCAGCAGGTGGAGACTGAAAACAAAACTGTGGGACAGTATATAATATACTCCCTTCTCTATTTACATCAGTCTGCCGAATAGCCAAGCAGAACTAAGAACTGGAAACAGAAATAAACAATACTCCGAACAGGAGTAACAAATAACATACCCAAGTGCTGTTGGAAAATGCAGAGGAGAAATACCAGAAGGAAAATGTCCCCACAGCTCGCCAGCTAAGCCAGCCAAGCCACAGCCGCTGTTCTTTAATTCTTCCCGGCCCTAGAAAAATACTAGAACCCGCAGCAAAAAACAAAAACTGCCCGCGAAACAGCCCCAACAACAACAGACAGGGTGGGGACCTCTACTGGTCTGGAGAAGCTAAAAGAAAGTAAATTAGCAGGTAAGAACCTAATTTCTCCTTCTTTAGCACTCTCCAGACCAGTAGAGGTTAATCTTTACGAATGGGAAGTACCAAAGAGTCCCTCACACAGGCGGGACCCCCGAAGGGCTGACACAGAACACACACACCGAACACCGCGTCCTGACGCGCCAGTACATCTACCCGAAAGAGTCTGACAAAGGAATACAAGGAAGACCAAACCGCAGCCTTACAAATGTCCACTGGAGGCACGAGCGACGACTCAGCCCAAGAAGCCGCCTGACCCCGAGTAGAATGAGCTTTGAGAAACTCCGGAACGGGCTGCTGCCCCAGAAGACAAGTGGAAGCAATAGTCTCCTTGATCTAGCATGAAATAGTAGCCCTAGAAGCGCCAGCCCCCCTAAGAGGACCAGTCAGAAGGACAAAGAGATGATTTTATTTCCTGATCTCCTGGGTCCGTTGCACATAAGAGCGAAGGACCCGACCAACATCCAACTTGCTCAGCTGTCTTTGCTCAGAAGAGCCCTCCCAACTACCCAAGACCGGGAGGACCACAGATTGATTGACATGAAAAGGAAAAACTACTTTCGGCAGAAAAGGAAGGAACAGGCCTCAAGACAACCTGCTCCCTAGAAAACTCCAAGAAGGGAGCCCTACAAGAGAAAACCTGTAGCTCAGAAACACGCCTAGCGGAAGAAATGTCCACCAAAAAGACCGTCTTCAGAGTAAGGTCCTTCAAAGAGCAGCCACCCAACGGTTCGAAGGGCAGGTGCATCAGAATAGAGAGAAAACCAGACTGAGATTCCAATAGGGAACAGAGGGCCCCACGTGAGGCCTGAGCACCTTGGCCACCCGCAAAAAGCGAATCACATCAGGAATGGCTGTCAAATGCTGATCTGTCACAAACCCCCGAAAGGCTGACAAAGCCACAAGCTGAACCTGGAGAAAAGCGGAAGCCAGGCCTCTATCCAGGCCATCTTGCAAGAACTCTAGGATGTTAGGCAGAGAAGCGCAAAGAGAGACCACTCCCCGCCCCTGGCACTACCCCTCAAAAAAGTGCCAAACCCACACAGAAGCCTGAGAGGTAGAAAGCCTCCAGGACCCCAAAAGTGTAGAGATCACCCTATCTGAATACCCCTTCTTACCAAGGCGACCCCTTTCAAAAGCCAAGCCGTAAGACAGAAGGGAGACGGGTCGAACATGAGAATGGGAACCTGCGTCAGAAGGTCGTCCAAGGGAGGCAGAGGAAGAGGATCCGCCACCAGAGTGTCACCAGATCCACGTATAATGGATGTCGAGGCCAATCCGGAGCCACCAGAACCACCAGACCCAGATGGCGAACAATGCGGAGAAGAACTCTGCACACTAATGGTCACGGAGGGACCATGCACAACAGCCCCTCTGTTGGCCATGGTTGAACCAGAGCATCCAGACCCTCGGCCAGTCCATCCCTGCGACGACTGAAGAAGCAGAACACCTCGGCATTGCCAATCATGGCCATCAGGGACTGACCCCAAGCCTGCACTAGCAACTGAAAAGCCACGGGGCTGAGACACCACTCTCTGGGATCTAAGATGTGACTGAGGAAGTTCGCCTGAACATTCTCCACCCCGGCTATGTGAGAGGCCGAGAGGTACAGAAGGTGTGACTCCGCCAAAGCATGAGCCAAGCCGCCTCCTCCGCCACCTGAGCGCTCTTTGTGCCCCAACGATTGACAGAAGCCACCGCTGTGGCATTGTCAGACAGGACTCTGATCGACTTGCCCATCAAGAGGGAGCAAAAGGCTAACAGCGCCAGACGGACGGCTCTGGTCTCCAACACGTTGATCAACCAGGACGCCTCCTCCATGGACCAGGTGCCCTGAACTGAGTGACCTAGACACTGAGCCCCCCCAACCGAGGAGACTGGCATCCGTGAGAAGCACCGTCGACTGCGATAGATCCAGACTCACCCTCTGGACCAGATGAGAGGTCTGGAGCCACCAATGAAGACTGCAGCGCGCCAAGCCTCGCAGAGGGACAGGGGCCTCCAAACAGTGCCTCTGGGGTGACCATCCACGGAGCAGAGCATACTGAAGAGGCACATGTGGGCCCATGCCCACCTCACAACATCCAGGAATGCTGCCATCGACCCCAAGACTTGGAGGAAATCCTGCGCCCGAGGACACTGGGACGCCAAAAGAAGGCGAATCTGAGATTGCAATTTACCCGGGCCTCTGGAAGGAAGACCTTCCCCAAGGAGATGTCGAACAGAACCCCAAGGTACTCCAGATGCTGAGCTGGGACCAACCAACTCTTGGAAAGGTTGACTACCCAGCCCAGTGACCGGAGAAACTCAACCACCCGAGCCGTAACTCGGGCGCTCTCCTGCAACGACTTCGCCCGAATCAACCAGTCATCCCAGTAGGGGTGCACCAGAATGCCCTCTGACTGCAATGCCACCTTGACGACCACCATCAACTTGGTGAACGTCCGGGGGGTCGTGGCCAGGCCCAAGGGAAGCACACAGAACTGATAGTGCAGACCCAACATTGCAAAGCAAAGAAACAGCTGATGAGAGGCCCGAATGGAAACAGGCAGAGCGAGAGAAGTCAGGAACTCCCCCGGCTGAACCGCCAGAAGGACAGACTGCAGAGTGTCCATGTGAATAAAAGGGAATTCTGAGAGCCCTGTTGACCTCGGTTTAAACCAAGGATGGGCCGAAAGGTCCCCTCCTTTTAGGGCCCCACAAAGGAAATGGCGTACCAGCCGGTGCCGCACTCCTGAGGGGACACTGGACAACTGCTTTGAGATCTAGCAAGCGCTGAAGGGTATGGCGAAAGGCTAGCGTCTCCCATGCCACCTGACATGGAGAGGCTAGATAGGATAAGGCAGAGAGCGGGCAAAATTCAAGAACATAACCGTCCCGCACCACCACCAGGACACACCGATCGGACATGATCTCGGCCCACTTGGAAAACAAGTTGCGAAGCCGGGCACCCACGGGAACCAAAGGGGGCACCGGCAAAGAGCCATCGCGCAGGATGGGCAGCAGGAGAACCGGGGGGGAACTCCCAGCCCCCCGACTGGACCCCTGAAAGGACTGCATGCGCTAAGCCAACCGATCTCGGGGAAAAACCGGAAGCCTGGAAAGAAGCAGTCTCATGCCCCAGGCGAAACTTGTGAAATTCCCGCAGACGCCCTCGGGCAATGCCAACCCGAGATGCCGGGCGGGCACGGTCCTCAGGCAGACGGGGCACCTTAGAGTCCGTCAGAGTCTGAACCACCGTATCTAAGTCCTCTCCAAACAAAAACAACCCCCGAAAGGGAAATTTTTGGAAAGTTCAGTTCTGGACGCGGCAACCGCCGACCAAGCGCGAAGCCACAAGGTACAGCGTGCGGCCACCAAAAGTCCCAGACTTAGCCGCACCAAGTCACAAAGAACAACCGAGAGGAACGAGGCAGTCATCTCAATCTTCACCACCTCCTGATCCACTAAGGACCAGTCATAAGACTCATGATCCAGGACATGCTCCACCGAAACACGGTGCGAGCCACCAGCCCCACACAAATAGCCGCCTGGACCCCCAAGGCAGAGACATTAAAATTATACTTAAGAAGTGTCTCTAACGTACGCTCCTCAGAGACCCTAAGAGCAGAACCGTCCATAACAGGCACGGTATGCTGCTTAGTAAGTGCCGAGACCACCGCGTCCCCCATTGGCGAAATTAAGGTAGCCCTATCCCCCTCCGGGATGGGATACCCATGAGCCAAGGTGTACACCAACCGAAATGGTGCCCGTAGTCCACTGCGCCAGGATGAAAATCCTGACGCACAGAAAAAGAGCGGGAAACAGGACAGACCACTTGAAGCAGAGGGGCCCCCATACGCGGGGTCTCCGGTGGCGCAACTTCAAAAATGCAGCATCGAGGAGACCTGCTACATCAGGTCTAAAAGCTCATCCCTCTGAATAAAAAGCGCACCACGGACGCTTCTGCTCTGGAAGACGGGAAACCCGCCGCCCCGCTGCCAGCGGGCGTCTCCTCTAGAGGATCCTGGAAGCCCGCCAAAGTGGCCAGGTCCTCAAACATGCCAATATGCTCCTCCGACTACCAATTTGCAATCCAAGCCCCCCGCGGGCGCTTGGATGAGGGAGGAGGAAGAGGGGACGCCAAACAAAAAGAGGGAGGCAAAGCCACAGGGGGCTTGGAGGGAAACCACCCCCGAAACCCCCCAGGTGCACGTGGGACCCCCAATTGTCTGCACAAAGAAAGAAATTAAATTGGGGGAAAAAAACCCCTGGGGGTCCTCAGAGACTCCCTGCCCCAGCAGGGGTCCCTGCTGAAACCTGCCCCTGTGTTTGCAATACAGGGGGAAGGTCACCTGAGGTTGCAGACAAAATGGAGGGGCCAGACAGAGAAAATGGTGAAGTTCCCGCCAAAAATGCTCCCTCCATGGCCTGTAGCGGCTGAGAAGACTGAACAGTCCCAGCCACTAAACAGGCAAGTCAGCATCAGCTGTCAAAAAATCAGCTGAGAGGGAATCCTTCGGGGAATCCCTCCGTGGGCAGTTGGGGAAGACCGGGCTTCCCCACTGCTCCCAGCCGACTCGCGAGGCACCATCGGCGGGGAGCTCTGGGCGCCTGCAGCCGCTGCTGACAGAGCTCCACCACCTCACCGACCCAAACTGCCGAGTTCAGGCCGGCCGCAAGTGCCTCGCGGATGGACCACATTGTGTCCCACTCCCCCGGAGAAGGGCACAATTGCTCCATACGCGACCTAGCTAGAAACAAAGTGCCGGTTAGATGAAAAAATACAGTAAAAAACAGTAAACTGACAGGGAAGCAACCCTGCAGACCGGCACTATCTCAGGATTTTTTTTTTTTTTTTTTTTTTTTACAGAACAGACTCCACAGGCTCTCGAAGCAATATGCCTTGCTTGATTTAGGGGGCAAGGCTTACTGCTGAGGATCCTCTAAAAAAATGTGGGGAAGTGGGGGGAGGGACCCCGCTCGAGACCCGCCGGGTTTGACACCCCCGAGGTCAGACGGACCCCCAAACAGGGCTTGCCCAAGCTCTGTCCGGCCAAAAACAGGGACTAGAAACCCCCTAAACAAATTCCAACAGCCCTACCAAGGGAGATGGGTACAGATCACTCAACACCTGCTGGAGACTGAAAGAAGACTGATGTAAATAGAGAAGGGAGTATATTATATACTGTCCCACAGTTTTGTTTTCAGTCTCCACCTGCTGGTCATGATTGGATATATACCCATTTGTAAAGATTAACCTCTACTGGTCTGGAGAGTGCTAAAGAAGAACATAAGCAGTGCCTCTGCTGGGTCAGACCAGAGGTCCATCATGCCCAGCAGTCTGCTCACGTGGTGGCCCAACAGGTCCAAGACCTGTGCAGTAATCCTCTATCTATACCCCTCTAACCCTTTTTCCAACAGAAAATTGTCCAATCCCTTCTTGAACCCCAATACTGTACTCTGTCCTATCACGCCATCTGGAAGCGCATTCCAGGTATCCACCACACATTGGGTGAAGAAAAACTTCCTAGCATTTATTTTGAAGCTGTCCCCTTTCAACTTTTCTGAATGCCCTCTCGTCCTTGAGTTTTTTTCGAAAGTTTGAAGAATCTGTCCCTCTCCACTTTCTCTATGCCCTTCATGATCTTGTAGGTCTCTATCATATCCCCTCTAAGTCTCCTCTTTTCCAGGTCTTTTTTATAAATATTTATTTGGAGTAATACAAACAAGAATGTCAAGTGATTAATTAATGTATTTCTGAATGATTATTGTACACTTGTTGAAATTTCTGAAAATGAATAAAGATTAAAAAAAAAAAAAAAAAGAAGCAATAATTAAGTCCACTCCAATTTTTCCAATTAAATGTGATTTGTTGTATGGCGACTCCTGTCATGATCAATAAAAGCTTATTATTGTTAGATGAAATTTGACTCTGTGTCCTCATTGATGTTCCGAATAGAATTGTATCTTAAGACAATGCAACATGGTTTTCCAATAAGCAATTTATTTGACCCCAAATAGATTTCCAAAAGGCTAAAATAAAGGGACAAAAAAATAATAAATGATCTAGAGCAGTGTTCTTCAACCTTTTTACACCCGTGGACCAGCAGAAAAAAAAGAATTATTTTGTGAACCGGCAAACTACTAGGACTAAAATTTAAAAAACCCGTTTCCGCCCCATCTCCGCGAGCTCGGTCCCCACAAATCATCTGATCCCATCCACACAAGCCTCAGTTATGATTTCATATTGAATGTATTTTATTAAAGTATAAAAAGAAACAATATCATTTTATAAATACAATTGTCATTTTACAAATACAAATAATTCAGAGCAAGGATCAACAAAAGCCCTGTCTCCTCTCCCCTTCACATATATCCCCTCTACTATCAAGAAAACTGAACAAGCCAAATTATTACAGAATGCTACACAGAAATATCATGCTAACAGAATACTGCAGTCACACATGACAGGAATAGTTTTAGGGGAGTGCAACTAGGGCAACTGCCCCCTAGTCAGAGAGCGCCCTAAGCCAGCTGGAAGCTAAAGAAGAACTTCCTGGGTTTTTCAGTCCCCAGTTATGTCTAACACCAGCTCTAGCAGGATATATATTTCAAATCTGATATATTCTAATCACAAAATAGAAATAAAATTATTTTTTTCTACCTTTTGTCGTCTCTGGTTTCTGCTTTCAATCTTCTTTTCACTCTCTTCCTTCCAGCGTCTGCCCTCTCTGTCTCTTCAATCCAGCATCTGCCCCTTCCATCCACTGTCTGTCCTCTCCTCCTTCCATATGGTATCTGTCTTCTTTCTATGCCCCTCTCCCCTTTCCATCCAGCTTGTACCCCTCTCTCCTTTTTATATGATTCATTCCAGCTTCATTGCTCTCTTTATTTTTATCTCTCCTACACCAGATCCATCATCGTTGTCCCTCTATGCTTATTTTTCTGCTGACCCCTTCCTATCATCAATCTCTCTACTTTCTCATGCCTGTGTCTCCCCTTCCCCTCCTCTGATCTCTCTGCCAGCTGTTTCCTTCCTTTTTTCATTCTCCCTTCCCTCCTCCTCCTGTCCAGCAGTAACTCTCTTCCCTTCCTCCCCTCCCAGCAGCATCTCTCCTTCTCCCTCTCCAGTAGCAGCTGTCCCTTTTTTCCCTTGCCCAGCAGCTTCCCAGACTCCTTTCCCTCCTCCCCTCCCAGCAGCATCTCTCCTTCTCCTTCCCTCCAGGTCCAGTAGCAGCTGTCCCTTTTTTTCCCTTGCCCAGCAGCTTCCCAGATTCCTTTTCCTCCTCCCCTCCCAAAAGCATCTCTCTTTCTCCCTCTCCAGTAGCAGCTGTCCCTTTTTATCCCTTGCCCAGCAGCTTCCCAGATTCCTTTCCCTCCTCCCCTCCCAGCAACATCTCTCCTTCTCCCTCTCCAGTAGCAGCTGTCCCTTTTTTCCCCTGCCCAGCAGCTTCCCAGACTCTGATAGTGGTTTTCTCCCCTCCCAGCAGCTCTTCTTACTTCCCAGCGCAGCGATTAATGAAGGCAGCCTCGGGTCCTTTGTTGGGTCGCGCCGCCTCTGAGGAAAGAGGAAGTTGCATCATCAGAGGCAGCCGCGACTCAGCAAAAGCCCCGAGGCTGCCTTCGTTAGTCGCTGCGCATGGAAGTAAAGGAGAGCTGCAGAGAGGGGAGAAAGCCACTGTCGGAGGCTCCCCAAGATCTCTCCGGCCCAGCGCACGCTTCAGATGTTGATCTTGCCGGCCCTGCGCGGACCTGCAGGAAGTTGAAGTGAGTTCATCTTGCCGGCCCTGCGCGGACCGGCAAAAATTTCCTGCGGACCAGCACCGGTCCACGGACCAGCAGTTGAAGAACTGTGATCTAGAGTCCCTACTTCGAGATTACAATGCCAGCATCTATTAGACTTAGCGCTATTCAACTTTTGCAACCTTACTGGGGTCCAAAAAGCTCTATGTAAAAGAAAAAACCATGCTTGTCTCATAGATGCGGAGACTGTAGATCTCATTCTCCAAGACCAAATCCATGGCCATTGAGATGCATTAATCTGATGCTTAATCTCAATGCTCCAAATATCTCTAAGACCATTTTTAGGCTTTTTTTTAACTAATCCACTTATCAATTTATACCACTGTGCAGCCTGGTGTCCCAGAAAGTCCACCTGAATGCATAAGAACTCCAAACTATATTGATTGTTAAGGGTATTCCATTCAGGGAACCCCACCTGAATGGCCTGCTTCAATTGCAACTATCTAAAACTTTGTGATTTAAGACCATATTTATATTGCAACTGTGAAAATTCAAGCAGTTTACCATTTGAAATAACATCTTCCAAAATACGTATCCCTGCTATCATCCAATGCTTCCAGATGACCTTAAGTCCGCCAATTTGAATCCTGGAGTTTGGTCATATAGTTTGATTTGTTGACTTTTGTATTGGAACAGAGGTTAAATTATTAATATATCGTAGTGTTTTCCATGTATCCATTAATATTCTATTGTCTTTATACAATCTAGGCATTTTAATACTAAGAACATGATATAAGCGTAGAGGAAACATGAGTCGCCATTCCAACCATTATCTATGAGTTCTGGGAGGACCCAATACATACCCTGGTGCAGAATATAGGCTTGATGATATCTATAAAAGTATGGAAAATTTACCCCACCCTCTTTAATTGATTTTTGTAAAGATACTAGGGCGATTCTAGGAGTTTTACCTAGCCAAACAAATTTGGTAAGAATGCTATTTAAAAGGGGGCGTGGCTTGGAGACGAAGGAGAATGGTCGGTGACTGAACTGCTCTGTGAAAAAAGCTCAAATAAATAAAATATAGCTACAGAAAAATAGTTGAAATTAATTAAAAAGATGAGGATCAGCAGCATAATGGCATCGGGTAAGCTGACAAAAGCTAACTCAGCAGGAGGAAGTAATAAAAGATCAAACATGGAGCCTATAGCCCCCTCTAAAGTTCCGTTGCCAACGGATGATGCAGAAGACATTGACATCGTTAAGGAACTTCGGCAGATAAAGGAAATAATCTTACAAAGTGTAAAGAATATCCAGGAAGTCAAAGAGGAGCTGGCAGGGCTTAAATTAAGTTTGAAGGTGGTAGATGTTAAAGTGGAGCAATTAGACAAAAGAGTGGAGAAAACGGAAACGGAAATAGCTCAGTGCAAGAGAGACTGTAAAGAAATAGAAATATTAAAGAGGAATCTTGAGGATTGTTCTAATCGCGAAAAAGAAATAATTTAAGGCTGATTGGGGTCTCGGAAGGGGTAGAAAAAAATAATCCTATTGCCTTTCTTGTGCAGTTTCTACCGAAAATTCTACCTCTGACAGTTAAATTTCCTCTAGAAATAGAAAGGGCGCACAGGGTCCTGACTAAAAGATTTGATAATCAAAAGGGTCCGCGTCCTTTCATTTGTAAGCTGCTCCGTTATCAGCAGGTGGAGGAAATTATAAGACTGGCAAAAGAAAATAAGACCTTGAAGTGCCAGGATTCAAAAATATATATAGTGTCAGATTTTGCAAAAGCAACGGCTCAAAAAAGGAAAAAATTGCTTGAATTGAGACCGCAGCTTAGAGCTATTGGAGCAAGGTACGGTCTAATGTACCCAGCTATTATGAGGGTCACTTTTGCAAATAAAACTTCAAACTTTGATGATCCTTTGAAATTAAAAGAATTCTTAGAGCAATGTGAACAGCCTATGAATACATAAACCGAGACTATAATTTAACAGAAGGATTGGAGTAAGAAATACTTTGATTCCGAGATGTTGTTTTTTTTTTCCTCTCGTCATTTGATTTTTTATTTGTTTTGGTTGGTTTCTTTTTTTTTTTTTTTCCATTATTTTTTATTTTCAAATTTTTCATAAAGTGTCCAAAATATTAAATACAATTGATAAGTACATAGTATCACTTTTATATCTAATACATTATATATCTAAATTTGATTTTCCCCCTCACCCTCCCCCCATCCTTTTATTACTTTAATATAATATTTTTAATTTTCAAATTTTACAGAAAGTGTACAACATGTTAGAATACAATTATTAAATATACAATATCACTTTTATATCTAATACATTATGTTCTAAATAAATTTTATCCCCTCTCCCTCCCCCCACCCTTCTATTACTTTTCATTCATATATTATATATTGTATAATATATTATAACATATTTTGTAGAGATTATTTTCATTACCCCCCCTCTATGTGTGTCATAAAAAAAAGATACTTAAGAGAAGAAAAGAAGAAGAAAAATCCTACTATTTATTCATTACAGTATTTTGTCAATGGCCCCCATATTTTTATAAATTTAGTATATGTCCCTCTTTGTATTGCTATTGTTCTTTCCATTTTAAATATATGACATATTGTATTCCACCAAAATGTATAATTTAGGTTGTTATAATTCTTCCAGTTATTGGTTATATGCTGAATGGCAACCCCTGTCATAATTAATAAAAGCTTGTTATTTTCTGGTGAAATTTGACTTTTTTTTCTCATCATCATTCCAAATAATATTGTATCATATGATATTGCAATATGATTTTCCATCAATTTATTAATTTGTGGCCAAATTGAATTCCAAAAAGTTTTAATATAGGGACAGTGATACAATAAATGATCTAATGTCCCTGGTTCTAGATTACAGTGCCAGCATTTATTGGACTTAGAACTGTCTAATTTTTGCAAACGTGTAGGGGTCCAAAAAGCTCTATGTAATAAAAAGAACCAAGTTTGTCTCATAGATGCTGACACTGTACATCTCATTCTCCAAGACCAAATTAGTGGCCATTGAGATGTATTAATCTGATGTCCAATCTCAATGCTCCAAATATCTCTTAGATATTGGTTTCTGATATAGAATATTTTGTGGAGAATTGGACTTTGGGAGTTACAGTTAAAAATGGAACAGATTTGAATTGCTGATGGAACTGAATGGAAGGATGTGGATGCAAGGATTCTATGATTACATCATTCCACATGCTATGAATCTCAGGGATATTAATGTGAATGAACATTCTAACTAAACTAAACTAAACTAAACCTTGGGTTTATATACCGCACCATCTCCACGAAAGCGGAGCTCGGCACGGTTTACAGGAAGAAGGATGAGAGAGGAACTACAGTGGAGAGATTAAAGAGTTAGGTGTAAAGGGGGAAGGTGAGAGGCCTAAGAGGGGGGAAGTGTTACAGTTTTGAGAATAGCCAGGTTTTTAGGTGTTTGCGGAAGAGTTGGAGGGAGCTTGAGGTTCGGAGAGGGGAGGTGAGGTTATTCCAGATCTCAGTGATTCTAAAGGGGAGGAATGACCCAAATTTGCCTACATGGGAAATACCTTTTATGGAAGGGAAGGATAGTTTAAAAATTTGGGAGGATCTGGAGGAAGTAGGGGTTGGGGAGTTCCAGGATAGAGGGATAACGGCAGGAAGGATGCCATGTAGGATCTTGTAGGCCAGACACGCACATTTGAAGTGGATCCTGGGGATTACTGGGAGCCAATGGAGCTTAGACAGGAGTGGTGAGACGTGATCAAATTTGCTTTTCGCGAAAACAAGCTTAGCTGCGGCGTTCTGAATCCGCTGAAGTCTGTGGAGGCTTTTCTTGGTTAGGCTGAGGTAGATAGAATTGCAATAATCCAATCTGGAGAGGATGATGGATTGTACTAGGACTGCGAAGTGTTTTTGGTGAAAATAGGGTCTGACTTTCCTTAGCATGTGAAGGCTGAAGAAGCATTTCTTCACCAGGGATTGGAGATGTTCGTTGAAGGATAGAGAAGAGTCTAAGGTGACACCCAGAACTTTGCTTGAGAACTCGAGCTGTAATGGGGGACAATGGGACGGAGGAAGGTAGATGGTCTAATTTTGGGCCGAGCCAAAGGAGTTTTGTTTTGGACTCGTTTAGTTTCATATGCATTGTGAATGCCCAGGATTGGAGGTTCTTTATGCATGAGGATATGTTCGTGGAGAGGTTAGTGAGGTTCGAGTCGGTCTCAAGGAGCACGAGGATGTCATCAGCGTAAGTGTAAAGAGTTTCAAGGGGGGATAGTTGGAGTAGTTTCAGGGAGGACATGTAAATGTTAAAGAGGATTGGGGAGAGGGGTGAGCCTTGTGGGACACCACAAGTCGGGGTCCAGGGGGAGGATGAGGTGCCACTCATGTTAACCATGTAAGAGCGGGAGCGCAAGAATTTGGAGAACCAATCAAGAACTATGGAGCTAATGCCTATCTCGGAGAGTTGGAAAATTAGAATGTCGTGGTGGACAACGTCAAAAGCTGCGGAGTGGTCGAATTGTAGAAGGACAGCAAACTTGTTACGAGAATGCAGTTGCTGAACCTTAGAGATTAGAGAGGCCAATAGGGATTCTGATGTCTCTGATTGAGGTGGATATAAAAGTTAAATATAAACTAAGAGTGACTGGCTCTAATTGTTGAAATTAGGCTCCCTACAGAAGTTAGGGCAGTTTTAAGTAACATTTCCAGCCCTTTATCTGATATTGATGTTCCAGGCAATAAGCAGCAATTTATAGGATCCTGCTACAGACTCTTTTTGAAGTGCTGGAATATACTGATGTCAGCTTTATAACATTCTTGACACTTTAGAATTGAATGTAGTCTAGCTGAGGTCAAAGAGCACTTTATGTTAAATGGAAACACTAATGGTTTCAAAGATTAAGGAAAGGGCGATAGATGATGGAGATTTCCTTAAGTGCATAGGACACTTTACAGGAAAAGAGGTGGTTTAAACAGAAAAAGAATTGTATTGGATGATTACTTGGACTGCGCTAAAAAAAGAAAATAATTTGGAAATTTGAAGGGGACAGAAGCCTGATTGCAGATAAATCAAAATTCTAAAGAGAATATAAACTTATTCTAAAAGAATGCAAGTTGTTTGGAAGAAGAAGTGACTTGGAAGAAGTGAAAGAAAGATCAAGGAAAGTATGAGATGTTAAGGATAAAGCAGTATCTGAACAGGATTTAAGAATAATTTCACTATGAATTGATTGTAAAGCAAAGAATATCAGACTTCTTTTGGATTGAATCTTCTGTGTATGAATGACTCTGTAGAAGCATAGATGACAATTTAAATATAATGGAACTGGAAAGTGTGGTTGGATTTATTCAGACTTTTATAAGACTATAATATATTAAAAGGACTGAAACTGTTTAGTGATTTTATGAAAAAAGGGAATGAACGTTAAAAATGGATGCATAATGGTGATGAATTAGTTAAAACAAGCAGCTGATATAAGGACATGAAGAATTGAAGAGATGGGGAGAAGCTGAATATGCTTGGAGAGTTTTTCTACACAAAGCGGAAGATTGATGAAATTGTTCATTTATGATATATAATGATATATTTTAATATCACTTTAATGTTTAAGGTTAAGAAGGTGATTTTAGATTAATTAAAGGGGGTATGCAATTAGAAAATTGAATAATAATTTATTAACATGTAATTGTTTTCACAGGAATACAATATAATATTGATTTATTTATTTGTAGTAAATTCAATTTAATATTAAAAGATATTGGTATAAGAAAATGTATTTGTTGGGCATGTGAGGGAAAGATTCTGAATTTATAGGTGTTTTATAATTTAAGGATAGGTAGGAGAGGGAGAAAGGGAAAGGGAAAGGAAGAGAAAATAGAGGGGAAAAGGAGGGAGGGGAGTGAGGGTGGAAGAAAAGGGAATGGAGGAAAAAAGGGGGAATAAGGGGGGGGGAAAAGGGAAGGAGAAAAAAAAAAAAAAAGGAAATTTGAACTTAATAGATTATTTGAATGATATTATATTATATAATGTAGCTTATTAGGAGTGATAAATGATGTATATGGCAGAGCCTGAAGGGAGCTTTTTGTCATATATATGAGCGTTTTCAAGTTTGCATTATTAATTGGGGGGAGGGGAGGGAGTAGGGAGGGGAATGGGAGGAAGAGATGTTGGTATAGTATTTATTAAAGATTTTGTGAATTGGGGGAAATATGTTGATAGAGAGATAGGGAGGTGTTGGGAGGAGGGGGACCGAGATAATTTAAAGTATGGATATAAGGAAAAGGAGTATAATATGATATTGAAGTGGAGATTCTTAGATATTAAATTTTTATTTGTGTAATGACTTTCAAAATATTCTCTTTAAATGTTAATGGCCTGAATCACCCGGTAAAAAGGAAAAAGGTACTGTCATATATCAAACAACAGAATATAGATATATGTTTTCTGCAGGAGACACATTTGTCTGGGATAGAGTCTATGAAGCTGTCAGATAATTGGATAAAACAATGTTTATTTGCACCAGCGATAAAAAAAGGCAGGAGTAGCAATATTGATAAACAAAAAAATGTCCAGCAACTTTTAATATGGTTAAGGCAGATCATCTAGGAAGGTGGGTACTTGTTGACATGAGCATGGGCAATAATACAATGGCGTTGTTAAATGTATATGCCCCTAATTCGAATCAAAGTGAATTCTTTAAATCTCTACAACAATTAATTTTACCACTGGCTACTACTAATTTAGTGGTGGCTGGGGACTTCAATGCTGTTATAGATCCAATAATGGATAAAAAAACCAAGTAGAATTATGAAATCAATGGGGTTAGATAATTTGATACAATCATGTATTTTAAAAGATATATGACGCATTCTTCATTTTAATGATCGGGAATTTACATTTTGTTCACATGTTCATCAATCATTTTCAAGAATTGATTATATTTTTGTTTCAGATCAGATAGTACAGAAAGTTGTAAAAGCTGACATAGAACCAATAATAATATCTGATCATGGTGGTGTGTGGATAGAAGTTAATTTAGTAGATCAAGATAATTCTAAACCGGTATGGAGGTTTGATAATGCATTGCTTGCTGATTCTAAATTTTGCACAGAATTTCAGACTAAAATTAATGAATATTTTTTACTTAATGATTTAGAGGAAATGTTGGTTGAAATTTTATGGGATGCTTTCAAGGCAACGATGAGAGGACAAATTATATCATATTCTGCATATAAAAAGAAACAGCTAAGAAAACAATTTGTAAGTCTGTAAAAAGAAATAAAAAATTTAGAATTAAAATTGGTTAACAAATGGGAACAGGATACATTTCAAATATTGTTAAAAAAAATGTGAATATAATGAAATTTCCTCTGGATTAATAAGGAAAGATATTTTTGCTCAGCAAACGTTGTATTATGGTAGTGCAAATAAGGCTGGAAGACTACTGGCAAATTATTTAAAAGCAAAGAAAAGGAAGGAGAAAATAGGCATAATTAAGGATGAGTTAGGAAATTCTCATTCTCAAATTGGAAATATATTAAAACAATTTTTAAAATATTATAAGTCCCTGTATTCTTCTGAGTCTTATTTAAATAAAGAGAAAGATGGGTTGGATTTTTTGAGTTCAGTTGAAGGTCCTAAGGTTCCTGATCATATAAAAGGAAGTTTAGATAAACCTATATCATTAAAAGAGTTACAAACGGCATTGAAATCCCTTAGAGTTGGGACCGCTCCAGGTGGAGATGGATTTACAGTAGAGTTTTATAAAGAACTAGTTGTTTAGCCCGTTACATTAACGGGTGCTAGCAGCCCTTCTCCCTTACTTTTACCTCCTCCCTGTCCAGCAGCACCCCCACCCATTCCCTGCTCCCCCTATATAGCAGTAGCCCTTTTCCTTTTATCTCCCCCTGTTCAGCATCACCCCATTTCCAGCTCCCCATATCCAGCAGTAGCTATTCTCCTTTGCAGGAGCCCTTCTCCCTTCCTTTTATCCCCCCCCCCTCCCGGTCTAGCAGTACCTCTTCCCTGCTTCCCCTATCCAGCAGTAGGCCTCCCTTCCTGTTACCTCCCCCCCCTGTCCAGAATCACCTCTTCCCCGCTCCTCCTGTACTGCAGCACCCCCTTACCTGCTCCCCCTGTCCAGTCCGGTGATCTCCAGGCAACAGGATGGCTCCTGCAGGGAGTCTAGTTCCTGTCCGGTCCGCGCCAGGCGTGCGAGCCTGCTCCACCCCCTCCCGACCTGCTGGGAGTATTTGAATTAGACCCGATGGTTCCTGTTGAGGGAAGCACTCCTCACCGGACTCAGCGGTGAACTCCAGCCATCGGGCCGACATCCGCCTTGGTTTTTTGTTTTTTTTTAGTTGAAAGATGCGGCGGTGGCTCCTCTCATGATCCCCGCCTGCGTCGGAAGTCCAACGCAGGCGGGGATCGTGAGATTAGCCACCGCCGCGTCTTTCAAAGAATCGTAAGCCGCGCATGCACACTTCCTATGTGTCAAATGCAGGGCTCACGTGACAGTGGATCGCAGGCGCTCCTCTTGCTCTCTGGCTGGTGTTAACGTCTGGGGCATTTTTTATTGTTATGTGTAATCAAGGCAGAGATGAGAAGTGGCTCGAGCCGACGCGCTTCTGCTGGGGACTCGTACAGTCCAGTCCTTCTGGAGAGTGTAGGGCAGTGGGGCCGTAGTAAGAGCGGGGCATGCTGCAGTCTTGGCGGCCACGGACATACGGATCATGGAAGCACGCCGATAAGACTGCGCATGCGCCGCCTACGGTTTTATTATATAGATTTCAAATTTCCCTTTTACCTTATTTATTAAAATTATATCAGGATCAACTGAATAAAGGTTGTATATCAGGCACTATGGCAGAATCTTTAACTATTGTTTTGCCAAAGCCAAATAAAGATCCAACATTGGTTTCAAACTACAGGCCTATATCTTTAATAAATGTAGATGGTAAATTATTAGCTAAGATTTTAGCATTAAGATTAGCTAAAGCTCTTCCACATATAATAGGTATGAATCAAACTGGATTTGTTGCTCAAAGACACTCTTCTAATAATACTAGACTGGCATTTCAGATGTATTATTTAACAAAACAAATTAACGATCCGGCTTTTTCGGTATCACTAGATGCTGAGAAGGCTTTTGATCATGTAGAATGGAATTTCATGTATCAAGCTATGGAATGGTTTGGTATTGGATCCGGATTTATACAAATGATTCAAGCACTGTATAGCTCCCCAACTGCTCGTTTATATATAAATAATAATTTTTCGGATGCTTTTAAATTGCAGAGGGGAGTTAGACAGGGTTGTCCATTATCTCCTTTGCTTTTTGATATAGTTCTTGAACCCTTGTTGTTAGCTATTCGACAGGCAAAGGACATACAGGGTATTCCATGTGCTGGAGTGGAATATAAAGTATCCGCTTATGCAGATGATATTTTGCTTCATTTGAGGAATCCGGAAACAACAATTCCATGTCTACTTGAAGTAATAGATACATTTGGAAAATTCTCAGGATACAAAATAAATTGGACTAAATCAGAGATTTTACCTTTAAATGTGCATTGTACAAAAGGTATACTTGATTCTTTTCCTTTTATTTGGAAAGAGGATGGAATAAAGTACTTAGGTATTTGGTTGAATAAGACACTCGAAGAGACAATGAGAATAAATGAAAATTTTTTATTACAAAAAGTAACAGAGTTGTGTGAGCAATGGAATCCTTTGCATTTGTCATGGTGGGGAAGAGTTCAAACTGTTAAAATGATGATTTTGCCTGTGATTTGCTATCAATTGGGAATGATACCAATGTTTTTTCAGGGGTCTTTCTATAAAAAGTTAAATAGTATTCTGGTTAAATTTATTTGGCTGGGTAAAATTGCAAGAGTGGCTCTAGTGTCTCTACAAAGACCAGTTGAGGAGGGTGGGGTAAATTTCCCCAATTTTTATAGGTATCATCAGGCCTATATCATGCGCCAAGGTATGTATTGGGTCCTCCCAGAGCTTTTGGAACAATTACCAGAATGGTTATGGGTGGAGAGATCACTTATATTTCCACTCAGGCTTGATCTTCTGCTTAGTATAAAAATGCCTAGAATACGTAAAGACAATAGAGTATTAATGGATACTTGGAAAACATTAAGACTTGTAGACAAATTAACTCCTGATTCTATTTTAAAATCGACACATCAATCTATTTGGGTAAACTCCAAGATACAAATAGGCGGGTTTAAGGTTGTCTGGAAGGATTGGATTAAAGCAGGTATAAGATCCTTAAAGGAAGTAATTGATAATGGTAAGCTGCTTGATTTTTCACAATTGCAACATAAATATGGTCTGAATAAAAAACAAAGTTATAAGTGGTTGCAATTGAAGCAGGCTATTCAGGTGGGGTTCCCTGAATGGAAATCTTTAAATGATCATTACAGCTTAGAATTTTTATGTTTCCAGGCAGATTTTCTGGGACACCAGGCCGCAAAGTGGTATAAAATTATATCTAATTATTTGACTAAGAAACCTAAAAATGGATTAAGAGATATTTGGAGCATTGAGATTAAGCATCAGATTAATGCATCTCAATGGCCACGTATTTGGTCTTGGAGAATTAAAGGTACGATGTCGGCATCTATTAGGCAAACATGGTTCTTCTTGTTGCATAGAGCATTCTGGACCCCTACTAGATTACAAAAATTAGATTGCTCTAAGTCTAATAGGTACTGGCATTGTAAAATTGAAGTTGGAACTTTAGACCATCTTTTATTCTATTGTCCATGTATTCAGGCATTTTGGTTGTCAATCTGGGATCAAGTTAACCTAATGATGGAAAGTCATGTGGCATTGTCCTATGACACGGTGGTTTTTGGAATGTGTATGAGGGCTAAATGCCAAATATCTGCAGCAAATAATAAGTTACTGATGATTCTTACTGGTGTGGGAATTCAGCAAATAACGACTAATTGGAAAGACTGTTCTAGACTGAATTGTAGTTTCTGGTGGAACTCAGTATGTCATATGTACAAGATGGAAAGACTACTTGCAGTACAGAAGGGTCATTTTAAAAGATTTCAGGAGATGTAGAGGCCATTAATTGAATATTATTATGATTAAGGTTTATTCTTTTTCCTTATGGGATAATTTGGAGAAATGGGGGGGGGGGATAGGATATTCTAATTAAATAGCGGTATATTTTAACTGATTAATGCATATAAGAAATATGGTATGTATGTATGAACAGAAAAGGAAAAGGGGTAAATTTATTGGAAATATATTGTTATGGAATTTTAGGGGATATATGTAATATGAGTTATATTTATTGTGCATTTAATTTATATAATACAATGAACAAAGAGTTTGAGGAAGAAAGGGTGGGGGGAGGGATAGCTTAATGTAAGATTAATTGTAATATAGAAGAGAGATGTCTAGGTATGTATATGTTTGGCTAGATTATTTTGTGGATATGGGGAGGGATGGGAGGTGGGTGGGGAGAATTAAAATATGTATAATAACGTTGTTTAAGAATGTCAAGTGAGTTATGTGAATCATTTGTAATAATATTGTACACTTGTTGAAAGAAATAAAATGAATAAAGATTAAAAAAAAAAACAAAAAAAACAATGCTATTTAATTTTTTATAAAAGGACCCTCTAAAAAAAACTGGTAACATACTCATTTGGTAACAAATCACAGGCAATATCATCATTTTAACCGTTTGAACTCTTCCCCACCAAGAAAGATATAAAGGGTTCCATTGCTCGCACATTTGTTACCTTCTGCAGCAAAGATTTTTGTTTTCTTTCATTGTGTCTTCCAGAGTATTTTTAATCCAAATTCCTAAATATTTTAATCCATCTTCCTTCCATATAAAGGAAAATGAATTAAATAAGCCTTTTGTACAATGTACATTTAGTGAAAGAATTTTTGATTTACTCCAATTTATCTTATAACCTGAGAATTTTCCAAATTTCTCAATCAATTCAAGTAAGCATGGAATGGTCTTTTCAGGATTTCTCAAATGAAGCAATATATCATCTGTGTATGCAGAGACCTTATATTCCCGATCTGAATAAGGAATACCCTGTATTTCCTTTACTTGTTGGATAGCTAATATCAAATGTTCTAATACAATATCAAACAACAACGGAGACAGGGGACAGCCTTGTCTAACTCCCCTCTGCAAACTAAAACGTTCAGAAAAATTATTATTTATATATAATCTAGCAGCAGGGGAGCTATACAATGTTTGAATCATTCTTATAAATCCTGACCCTATTCCAAACCATTCCATAGATTGATATATAAAGGTCCATTCCACCCGATCAAAGGCTTTCTCTGTGTCCAAGGATACAGAAAAAGCCGGATCATTCATGGTTTTTGTTAAATTCAACATGTGAAGAGCCAATCTGGTGTTATTTGATGAATGATTCCTAGCAACAAACCCAGTTTGATGCATACCAATAATAAAAGGGAGAACCTTAGCTAAGCATAAAGACAATATTTTAGCTAAAAGTTTCCCATCTACATTAATTAATGAAATCGGCCTGTAGTTTGAAACCAATATGGGATATTCTGTTATACTTTTTCCTTTAGGATTCCTCTTTGGTAAAATGGCTCACTGTGGTCCTTTGGGTAAGAGCGGACGTCTAGTTTTGTATAAAGCCAGCATAGTCGGGGAAACATGTCTATTCTGGATTATATGGGTAGTATATGTGCAGAATCTTTCACCAAGGGCTTTCTTAATGAGCTTCAATTGTGAGCTAAGTATTTGGGTAGACATTTCACCTACTTTTCCTTCAATTTTGTATCTTATGAATATGGGAAAAAGGGGAGGCTGTTAAAATGGATGAAAAAGGGGAGGCTGTTAAAATGGGATAGATATTGGATTTGCAGTGGGAGATCAGAAGAGCACAGGCCTCCAGCACAATTATATTTGAAATTTTGTTAGTTTGGTAGGTTTATTTGGGGGTTCTTGATATTTGTATCTGAAGTAACTTGCCTTTTGTATTTGTAATGGTTCTTTGCTATAATAAACAGATTATAAACTTTAAAAAAAGCATTATTTGAAGCAACAGTTTCTTAAGCTTTGCATAAATAAAACAGTAAAATAGGATAGCATTCCATTGTGCTTGCTTGCTCCCTGACTTCTCCATCTCAGCACATCTCTGGCTATCAAGAGGAGGTTTCTAAGGCACACAAAAAATACAATGTTCCCCCATGACCCATATGAAGATGCTATGTCCATGCTATACTATAGCTATGCTCAGAACTATTCATAAGATGAAAAATTATCATCTGACGCTCCCTTGAAAGATCCAGCAAGGAGGGAACTCCCCCCCCCTCTTTCCCAATTAAAGCAACCTACCATTGTCAAGGACAACCATCAGTGGTGCCAGAAGGTCACACATTCCTTGGACATAACCAATGTCCAAATGCTCCCAAACATAGCTGCACAATAGAAAGAAAACAAAGAGAAACATTCAGTATTTCATGCTGCACCTTCAGCATGACCATTGACATATCCTCAGAATAAAGAAAATTCTTTGGGTAAAAGTTATACCCATATACTATCATGGTATTTACAGCAACACAGGTCAGCAATATGGGGACATTAAAATGCTCTTCTTTCTCTGTGTTCTGATTATACTGTAAATGTATCATGATAGAGGCAGAAAGCTCAGAACGGTTTATATGAATTTATAAGCATTTTTCCTGTCTGTCTCAGTGGGCTCACAATCTATCTAATGTACCTGGGGCAATGGGGGGGATTAAGTGACTTGCCCAGGGTCACAAGGAACAGCTGAGGCTGGAGCTTTAACCACTGCACCGTGGAGAACCAGCTCTTGGATTTATACTGCACCAGGAGATGCTCTTGAGGTTGATGAAGGTTACGAAACGGGGCTCTGTAGGGCAATCAGCTGGCACCCCGTATGAATAATAGCGGTCTACAGAATGAGATAAGTTCCTGGCTTTTTAGTAGCTTTATTAATGGTTTATAAACTGATAAGGTTGAACACTACAGGAGCTTCTCAAACAATCAATGTGCAATTCAGAAGCGAATTTTGAATTATCTACTTTAAATTCTTTAAATATATCATACAGACACCAGGGTTTTTGGGCTAACTAGCTAGGTTTTGTAATAAACACAGTTTAAAAGAAAAAAACAAAACTTTTGTACTATTAATTATAGACCTTTAGATTGGCCCACAGGGTGTTTAAAGTGATGTGAGTGGGTATCGTCTGATGGGTACGTTCATGCTATTGGCAGTATTGAACCCTGGTGAACTCGAAATAAATCCTTTATCCGAGTTCCTACCTACTGATTTAACACCCTGTATGGAATATTCCAGCGTGATTTCATACAATAAGTCTAGTTAGCCCATAGCCCAGTAGGTGCCTGAAGAAGAAGAGAGTAGGTCTCAACTTGCAGCTTTAACTACTGCGCCATACTCCTCTTTCTGTAGAACTTACAAAAGCCAATTGAACCCAGTATCTTTTCTGAAATGGCAAGTCCAGTTCACAGGTTCAGAGCAAATACCTAAAGACTATTTGCATTGTCTCCAGGAACCTGAACTCTGCTATGTTACATTCTCTTGCAAAAGATTCCACAACTAAATTATGTGCTACATGAAAATATTCCTCTCTACAATTTTTTTAGTCTATTGGTTGTTAAGTTTCATGTTTTAGTAGTGTTTGAAAGGACCCACAACTAGGACATGACATCAGAAGGGAGCAAAGGTTGGTGCGAGCAGCAAGTGGAAGATGTTGTTCATGTCAGCGAACATTTTAAAAGGTATGCAGAGGGTGGAGAAGAGGAGAGGCGACAGAGCCCGGGATGGTAGTTTGATTCCTACTATTTAAAACAGGGGTGCCCAAAAGGTCAATTGCGATCGACCAGTAGATCGCGAAGAAAATGTGAGTTGATCGCAGAGCCCATCCTGGGCTCTGTGATAGACTCGCGTTGCCTTCCCGATCTACCAGGCCGATCAGCCTTCCTCTCCCCAATGTCAATTCTGACATTGGAGAGGAAGTTCCGGGCCAGCCAATTACTGCTTGGCTGGCTCAGAACTTCCTCTCCGACGTCAAAATTGGAGGGGGTATATTTATCTATTTTTGTATAGTTGTTACTGAGGTGACATCGCATAGAGTCATCTGCCTTGACCTCTTTGAAAAAAAACCCGGAATATAATTGATAATGAGATGTACAGTGTCCGCATCTATGAGACAAACTTGGTACTTTTTGTTGCATAGAGTATTTTGGACCCGAGTTAGATTATAAAAGTTAGATAGCTCTAAGTCTAATAGATGCTGGCACTGTAATCTTGAAGCAGGGACTCTAGATCATTTATTATTTTATTGTCCCTTTATTATGGCCTTTTGGAAATCAATTTGGCCCCAAATTAATTGTTTTTTGGAGAATCATGTGGCATTATCCTAAGATACGATTTTATTCGGTATGTCAATGAGAACAAAGCCAAATTTCATCAAAGAATAATAAACTTTTAATGATTATGACAGGATATACAACAGATCACAAGTAATTGGAAAAACTGGAATAGACTCAATTATAACTTCTTTATGATTTTCCATAAAGAGGTTAACTTGATCCCATATTAATAACCAAAATGCCTGAATATATGGACAATAAAATAAAAGATGATCCAGGGTTCCAACTTCAATTTTACAATGCCAGCACCTATTAGACTTAGAGCAATCTAATTTTTGTAATCTAGTAGGGGTCCAGAATGCTCTATGCAACAAAAAGAACCATGTTTGTCTAATAGATGCCGACATCGTACCTTTAATTCTCCAAGACCAAATACGTGGCCATTGAGATGCATTAATCTGATGCTTAATCTCAATGCTCCAAATATCCCTTAATCCATTTTTAAGTTTCTTATTCAAATAATTAGATAAAATTTTATACCACTTGGCGGCCTGGTGTCCCAGAAAATCTGCCTGAAAACATAGGAATTCTAATGTATTGGTTTATAAGATGAAAAATGAATAAAGATTTATAAAAAAAAAAAAAAAGAGATAATTTTCTCTGTGCTTTGTGTTTTTTAAAAAATTTTATTGTTGGTAGATCATTTTGACTTGGCCATTTTAAAAGTAGCCCAAAAAGTGTGGGCACCCCTGATCTACATAGAAAAAGCTGGATGTCCAATCTCATCCCCTTATTTAACCTCACTTACAATTTTATGAACTTCTATCATACCTGATTTCCAAACTAAAGAATCTGGAGAGGGAGAGGGAATGGAGGGAAGCTCTTCAATTGTCTCTTAGCTGCAGGGACCTTACCCTTTTTCCTGACTATCCCAAACACCTCCCCCATCCATGATTATTTACTCACATACACACCTGCACATGATGTTTCGAAGTTTTTCCAGGTTGGCTGCAGTAAAATACCAATAATTCCGATCACATCTCTGGACATCTTTATCAATCCTATGTAAATTTAAGGCAACAGAATCCAGTAATTCAATCTAGAAAAGAAAAGATCATTCAGATATATATTTTAAAAGAGTTCAGGGTAAAGGCAAAAGGGATAATCTTATAAAGGGGACAAGGCATCAAAAGTCTGCACTGGCAAATGAACACCCAGTTCTGCTACAATGTCTGCATGCTAGCAAGAGGAAAAGGGCAGATATAACTACAGCTTATATCAGAGATCCTCTGAATTATCAGAGAAACCACATAGCATCTGACCGAAGGATAACTCAAAGAAATGAGTATTCAGTAGGCCCTTAAGTTTAGAGAAAAAGGAGTTGGAGCGGTCCAGTGGGGAGATTGTTCCAAAGCTAAATTGCAAGGAAAAAGAAAGTTTGCAGATTCCCAGCATGCAAGATGGGGAGGAGGAAGTACCAAATGCTGTGAATCCGGGGATATCAAAGTAAAGGAGTTTCTTTAGCACTCTCCAGACCAGTAGAGGTTAACTTTACGAATGGGTATATATCTAATCATGACCAGCAGGTGGAGACTGAAAACAAAACTTTGGGACAGTATATCCTAGCCCCTCCTCTCTATTTCCCTCAGTCTTCTTTCAGTCTCCAGCAGGTGTTGAGTGATCTGTACCCATCTCCCTTGGTAGGGCTGTTGGAATTTGTTTAAGGGGTTTTTTGTCCCTGTTTTTAGCCGGACGGAGCTTGGACGGACTCTGTTTGGGGGTTCGTCCGACCTCGGGGGTGTCAAACCCGGCGGGTCACGAGCGGGGTCCCTCCCCCCACTTCCTCCACCTCCCTATATTTTTTTAGAGGAGCCTCAGCAATAAGCCTTGCCCCCTAAATCAAGCAAGACTATTGTTTGAGAGCCTGTGGAGTCTGTTCTGTAAAAAAAAAAAAAAAAAAAAAAAATCCTGAGGTAGTGCTGGTCTGGAGGGTTGTATCCCTTTAAGAAAACTGTATTTTACTGTATTTTTTCAACTAACCGGCACTCTTTTACAGCTAGGTCGCGTATGGAGCAATGAGCACTTCTAAAGGGAAAAAGTGCTCATTGTGCTCCAGACGCGAGGCACTCGCGGCCGGCCTGTGCAAGCGGTGTTCAGGCCGGTGCGGTGGAGGAGCTCCGTCGGCAGCGGCTGCAGGCGCCCAGAGCTCCCCGCCGATGGTGCCTCGCGAGTCGGCAGGGAACGGTGGAGAAGCCCGGTCTTCTCCGTCCGCCCACGGAGGGAATCCCCAAACCGCCGACGGTCGGGTTTTAGAGGATTCCCTCTCAGCTGATTTTTTGACAGCTGATGCCGGCTTGCCTGCTTTAGCGGCTGAGACTATTCAGGTTTCTCAGCCGCTTCAGGCTATGGAGGGAGCTTTTTTGGCGGGAAAACCGCCATCTTCTCTGTCTGGCCCCTCCATTTTGTCTTCCACCTCAGGTGACCTTCCCCCTGTTTTGACTATGCAGGGGCAAGGTTCTGCTGGGTCCCCTGCTGTGGCAGGGAGTCCCTTGGGACCCTCGGGGGGGTTTTCTCCTGAATTTTTCTTTTCTTTATGCAGAGCCTATTTTCAGGCGGCTGGGGGTCCCGGTTGCGCCCAGGGGGTCTCGGGGGGTGGTTTTTCCTCCGCGCTTCCTGCGGCTTTGCCTCTTTCGTCTGGCGTGACGTCCCCTCCGCCGCCTCCCTTGTCCAAGCGTCCGCAGGTGTCGTGGGACGAGAATTTGTGGTCGGAGGAACGGGTCGGTCTGGAGGAGGACCTGGACCCTTCTGAGGAATTCCAGGACTCTCTGGAGGGGACGGAAGCTGGCGGCGGGTTGTCGGATTTCCCGTTCTCCAGTGACGAGGCGTCTGTGGTGCGTCTTTTTCAGAAAGATGAGCTGCCTGACCTTATTCAGCAGGTTTCTTCGGTCTTGCGTTTTGAGGACGCGCCGCCGGAGACTCCGCGTGTGGGGGACCCCCTGTTGCGGGGGATCCGTTCCGTTTCCCGCTCTTTTCCTATGCATCAGGATATTCGGGATATTATCCTGGAGCAGTGGAAAACGCCGGAGACGCCGTTTCGGCTGGCGCGCAGCATGGCTCGCCTGTATCCCATTCCTGAAGGGGATCGGGCTACGTTAGCTTCGCCGGTCGTGGATGCGGTGGTCTCGGCAATTTCCAAGCGGCATACCGTGCCTGTTGAGGGCGGTTCTGCCTTGCGAGACCCTGAGGAGCGCAAATTGGAGGGCCTACTTAAGCAAAATTTTCAGGTCTCTGCCCTTGGGGTCCAGGCGGCTATTTGTGGGGGACTGGTTGCTCGCGCCGTGTTTCGGTGGGCGGAGCGGGTCTTGGATCGAGAGTCTGACGACTGGTCTCTGGTGGATCAGGAGGTTGCGAAGATTGAGATGGCGGCCTCATTCCTCTCAGATGCTCTCTATGACTTGGTGCGGATCTCGGCTAAGTCTATGGCTTTTGGCGTGGCCGCAAGGCGTGTGTTGTGGCT
The DNA here is from genome assembly GCF_902459505.1 of Geotrypetes seraphini. Classification (NCBI taxonomy): domain Eukaryota; kingdom Metazoa; phylum Chordata; class Amphibia; order Gymnophiona; family Dermophiidae; genus Geotrypetes; species Geotrypetes seraphini. Next base: position 70,509,087 of record NC_047098.1, on the reverse strand, counting down.
GCGCGCTTGGGCGGCGGATGCTGCGTCCAAAGCTAAGCTTACTAAATTTCCCTTTCGGGGGTCGTTTTTGTTTGGAGAGGACTTGGATAAGTTGATTCAGACTCTGTCGGACTCGAAAGTTCCCCGTCTGCCGGAGGACCGTGCCCGCCCGGCGTCTAGGGGGGGTGCGGCCCGGGGGCGTTTGCGGGATTTTCGCAAGTATCGCCCTGGGCGTGGGGCTGCTTCTTTCCAGTCTCCGGGATTTTCCCGGGGTCGGTTCTTCCAGCGCATGCAGCCCTTTCGGGGGGCCCGTCGGGGGGCAGGGAATCCCTCCGCCGGTTCCCCCGCTTCCCGTCCTGCACAATGACGCCTTGCCGGCGCCCCCTTTGGTTCCGGTGGGGGCCCGGCTGCGAGATTTTTTCCCCAAATGGGCCGAGATCACGTCCGATCAGTGGGTCCTGGAGGTGGTGCGGGACGGTTATGCCCTGGAGTTCGCCCGCTCTCTGCCGGATTTTTTCCTCGCTTCTCCATGTCAGACTCCGGGGAAGACGCAGGCTTTTCGCCAGACCCTTCAGCGCTTGCTAGATCTCAGGGCAGTTGTTCCGGTGCCCCCTCCAGAGTGGGGCACGGGCAGGTACTCCATTTACTTTGTGGTGCCCAAGAAGGAGGGGACTTTTCGGCCCATCCTCGATTTGAAAGGGGTCAACAGGGCTCTCAAGATTCCCTCTTTCCGTATGGAAACTCTGCGGTCGGTCATTCTGGCGGTTCAGCCGGGGGAGTTTCTCACTTCCCTCGATCTGACGGAGGCCTACTTGCATGTTCCCATTCGGGCCTCTCATCAGCGTTTCCTGCGCTTTGCGATCTTGGGTCGGCACTTTCAGTTCTGTGCGCTTCCCTTTGGGCTGGCCACGGCTCCGCGGACGTTCACCAAGGTGATGGTGGTCGTCGCGGCAGCCTTGCGGTCGGAGGGCATCCTGGTACACCCCTACCTGGACGACTGGTTAATTCGGGCAAAGTCGTTGCAGGAAAGCTCCCGGGTTACTGCTCGGGTGGTGGAGTTTCTCCGGTCGCTGGGCTGGGTGGTCAACCTTGCCAAGAGTCGGTTGGTCCCGGCTCAGCGTCTGGAGTACCTCGGGGTGCTGTTCGACACCTCCTTGGGGAAGGTCTTCCTCCCAGAGGGCCGGGTGAGCAAATTGCAATCTCAGATTCGCCTGCTTTTGGCGTCCCGGTGTCCTCGGGCGCGAGATTTCCTCCAGGTCTTGGGGTCGATGGCGGCGTCCCTGGACGTGGTGAGGTGGGCGCGGGCCCACATGCGTCCTCTCCAGTATGCTCTGCTCCGGAGGTGGTCTCCCCAGAGGCACGGGATGGATGTTCCGGTTCCCCTGCGAGGCTTGGCGCGCTGCAGTCTGCGTTGGTGGCTCCAGACCCCTCACCTAGTTCAGGGGGTGGGTCTGGATCTCCCGCAGTGGACGGTGCTCCTGACGGATGCGAGTCTCCTGGGTTGGGGGGCTCAGTGTTTGGGTCACTCAGCTCAGGGCACCTGGTCCGCGGAGGAGGCCGCCTGGTCGATCAACGTGTTGGAGACCAGAGCGGTCCGTCTGGCGCTGTTGGCTTTCCACTCCCTGTTGCGGGGCAAGTCAGTCAGAGTGCTGTCGGACAATGCCACGGCGGTGGCTTATGTCAATCGTCAGGGGGGCACCAAGAGCACTCGGGTGGCGCAGGAGGCGGCTCTGCTCATGGTTTGGGCGGAATCCCATCTGCTGGACCTCTCGGCCTCTCATATAGCCGGAGTAGACAACGTTCAGGCAGACTTCCTCAGTCGTCACTTCCTAGATCCAGGAGAGTGGTGTCTCGGCGCCGAGGCGTTTCAGTTGATAGTGCAGGCTTGGGGGCAGCCCCTGATGGACCTGATGGCCACGGGTGGCAACGCCAAGGTGCCCCGCTTCTTCAGTCGTCGCAGGGACGGTCTGGCCGAGGGTCTGGATGCTCTGGTCCAGCCGTGGCCAACGGAGGGGCTGTTGTATGTGTTCCCTCCTTGGCCGCTGGTGGGCAGAGTGCTTCTTCGCATTGTTTACCATCCGGGTTTGGTGGTGTTGGTGGCGCCGGATTGGCCTCGCCGTCCATGGTATGCGGATCTGGTGAGGCACCTGGTAGCGGATCCTCTTCCTCTGCCTCTCTCGGACGACCTTCTGATGCAGGGTCCCATTCCCATGTTCGACCCGTCTCCCTTCTGTCTTACGGCGTGGCTCTTGAAAGGGGTCGCCTTAGCAAGAAGGGATATTCGGACAAGGTGATCTCTACACTGTTGGGGTCCCGGAGGCTTTCTACCTCGCGGGCTTATGTGCGGGTTTGGCGTCTCTTTGAGGAATGGTGTCGGGCGCGGGGAGTGACCTCTTTTCGCGCTTCTCTGCCTTACATTCTGGAGTTCTTGCAGGATGGCCTGGATAGAGGCCTGGCTTGGTCTTCTCTCCGGGTCCATCTTGCGGCCCTGTCGGCTTTTCGAGGGTTGGTGTCAGGTCAGCGTTTATCGGCGCTTCCTGATGTGATTCGGTTTTTGCGGGCGGCCAAGTTGCTTAGGCCGCCCCTACGGCCCTCGGTTCCCTCTTGGGATCTTAATCTGGTTCTCTCTGTTTTGGTGCGTCCGCCTTTCGAGCCCTTGGACGACTGTTCTTTGAAGGACCTTACTTTGAAGGCGGTCTTTTTGGTGGCCATTACTTCTGCTAGGCGTGTTTCTGAGCTGCAGGCTTTCTCTTGTAGGACTCCCTTCTTGGAGTTTTCTAGGGAACGGGTCGTCTTGCGGCCTGTTCCTTCCTTTCTGCCTAAGGTTGTTTCTCCTTTTCATGTCAATCAATCGGTGGTTCTCCCGGTCTTGGGTAGTCGGGAGGGCTCTTCTGAGCAACGGCAGCTGCGCAAGTTGGATGTCGGTCGGGTCCTTCGCTCTTATGTGCAGCGGACCCAGGAATTCCGGAAGTCCGATCATCTCTTTGTCCTCCTGGCGGGTTCTCGTCGGGGAGCTGGCGCTTCTAAGGCTACTATTGCGCGCTGGATCAAGGAGACGATTGCTTCCGCTTATCTTCTGAAACAGCAGCCGGTTCCGGAGTTTCTAAAGGCTCATTCCACTCGGGGTCAGGCGGCTTCTTGGGCTGAGTCGTCGCTCGTGCCTCCTGTGGATATTTGTAAGGCTGCGGTTTGGTCCTCCTTGCATTCCTTTGTCCGTCATTATCGGGTTGATGTGCAGGCGCGTCGGGACGCGGTGTTCGGTGAGCGTGTACTGGTATCGGCCCTTCGGGGGTCCCGCCCGTGAGAGGGACTGCTTTGGTACGTCCCATTCGTAAAGTTAACCTCTACTGGTCTGGAGAGTGCTAAAGAAGGAGAAATTAGGTTCTTACCTGCTAATTTACTTTCTTTTAGCTTCTCCAGACCAGTAGAGGTCCCCACCCTGTCTGTTGTTGTTGTTGTTGGGGCTGTTGCGCGGGCAGTTTTTGGTTTTTGCTGCGGGTTCTAGTATTTTTCTAGGGCCGGGGAGAATTGAAGAACAGCGGCTGTGGCTCGGCTGGCTTAGCTGGCGAGCTGTGGGGACATTCTTCCTTCGGGAATTTCTCCTCTGCATTTTCCAACAGCATTTTGGGTTTGTTATTTGTTACTCCTTTCGGAGTATTGTTTTTTCTCTCTGTTGTTTTCCAGTTCTTGGTTCTGCTTGGCTATTCGGCAGACTGAGGGAAATAGAGAGGAGGGGCTAGGATATACTGTCCCAAAGTTTTGTTTTCAGTCTCCACCTGCTGGTCATGATTAGATATATACCCATTCGTAAAGTTAACCTCTACTGGTCTGGAGAAGCTAAAAGAAAGTAAATTAGCAGGTAAGAACCTAATTTCTCCATAGAGGACAAGTAAGGTAGACAAATATAGAGGGGGAATTGTGTAATATAGCATTTATGAATGAAGATCTTAAACTTAATCTGGAAAGATATTGGATTTTCAGGAAGTTTTTGACAAAGTTCCTCCTGAGAAAATTAAAATTACAGGATAGGAGGCAATGTTTAGACAGAAAGAGAAGGAAGGGGTAAATGGTCACTTTTCTCAGTGTACTGCCGGTGCTATATCTCATAGCATGATGAGCACTGTATGGCAAAAACATGGCATGGCAAACATAGAATGACAAACATTGTATAACAAGCATGGTTAACAATGCATGGCAAACCTAGTACAAGCGTAGTATGGCATACATGGCAAACCTTGTATTATATATACAAAACATGGCACGGCAAACAGCATGGAAGTTATGTAGAACCTAGCACGGTAGACAAGGGATGGCAAATATTGTGTTGTGGGCATAGTATGAGAATGTAGCACAGTAGACATAGTACGGCAATTATAGTATGAAAGGTACAATGTACAGTAGAGCAGCGGTCTCAAACACGCGGCCCACAGGCCGCATGCGGCTCCCCAGGGACTATTTTGCGGCCCGCAATCTGTCCTCAACTAAAGCAGTGGTCTCCAAGCCACCCAATCGGGGAACAGGTCAGCGCTCGAGGTCTTACTTCTCCCTGCCCTCCCCCAAGCCACTACCATCAGGGAACAGGCCGCCGCCACCGGTGCAATCGGGGAACAGGCCGCGCCTAGGTCTTAACTCTCCCTGTTTATCTTCTCCAGCTCGGTGCCAACCAATTCTTGCCACTCGACGTCAATTTTAACGTCAGGGAGGAAGTTCCAGGCCAGCCAATTGCTGCCTGACTGGCCCGGAAATTTCTCCCCGACATTAGAATTGATGTCGGGTGGCAAGAATTGGTCGGCCCCGCGCTGGGGAAGATAAGCTGGGAAAGTTAAGACCTCGGCGCGGCCTGTTTCCCGATGGTAGTGGCTTGGGGGAGGGCAGGGAGAAGTAAAGAAAGAAGGGAGACGGGACACAGGCAGAAAGGGGCATGGAGAGAGAAAGACAGAAAGAAAGGGGGCATGGGGAGAGAGAGAGATAAAGAAAGAAGGGGGCAGGATGAAAGAAATAAAAAGTTGGGGGAGGGAAGGAGACAAATGCCAGACCAGGGGGAAGGAAGGAAGGAGGGGAGAGAAAGGAAAGAAAGAGATGTCAGACCATGGAAATAGGGACAGAAGAAGAAAGAGACAGAAGGGAAGGTAAAATATGGAAACGTAGATTTTGAAAAGAAAGTAGTTAATGCCAAAGATGGATGCAAGGCAGAAAGTGAAGATGGAGAGAAAAACAGTCAAAGGACAAGAAGACCCTGGAAACATAGTTAAATGCACAGAAAAATAAAGTCACCAGACAACAAAGGTAGGGAAAATGATTTTATTTTCAATATAGTGACTGAAATGTGTCAGTTTTGAGAAAGGAAAGATATTAAACTTTAAATGTGAGGGCTGCAGAAAAAATAGGGTACTTGGAGGGCCGCAGAGAAAAATAGTTAATGACAATTTTGCATAAAGTAAAACTCTTTATAGTTTATAAATCTTTCCTTTAACTGTTAAAGGAAAGATTTATAAACTATAAAGAGTTTTACTTCATGCAAAGTTGTCATTTTATTAATAAGACATTAACTATGTTTTTCTGCGGCCCTCCAAGTACTACAAATCCAAAATGTGGCCCCACTATGGGTTCAAGTTTGAGACCACTGCAGTAGAGTGAGAGAGAAAAGTGGCAGTATGACAAAATGTGGCAAAGCACTGTCTGACAGAATGGTGTCATATATAGTACATAGTAGATAAACGGTGGAGGCTGCACAGTGGAGTATTATACCACAGGAGGTGACTTGGTAGCATTATATTAGGGGTAATATAAAGTGAGATAGTTCACGGTGTGGTAGGTGAAGCGCTCCTCTTTGTAAGGTTTGGGAATTTGGGTAGGTGCACTCTCAGGGAAGAGGTGGATTTTTATTGCCTTCCTGAAGTTCAGTACACCTTCTAATGATTTTATGTAGGTAGGTAAATGGACAATACTCGGACTGGAAGAGCGTCACCAGTGGGGTGCCGCAGGGCTCAGTGCTTGGACCTGTGCTCTTCAACATCTTTATAAACGATCTGGACATTGGTACAATGAGTGAGATGATTAAATTTATGGACGATATGAAGTTATTCAGAGTAGTGGAGACAGAGGGATTGCGAAGATCTGCAACGTGACATAATCAAGCTCGAGAAATGGGCATCGACATGGCAGATGAGGTTCAACGTGGATAAGTGTAAAGTGATGTATGTTGGTAAAAAAAATCTCATGCACGAATACAGGATGGCCGGGGCGGTACTTGGAGAGACCTCCCAGGAAAGGGACTTGGGAATTCTGATCGACAAGTCGATGAAGCCATCCACGCAATGTGCGGCGGTGGCAAAAAGGGCAAACAGAATGCTAGGAATGATAAAGAAGGGGATTACGAACAGATCGGAGAAGGTTATCATGCCGCTGTACCAGGTCATGGTGCACCCTCACCTGGAGTACTGCGTCCAGCACTGGTTGCCATACATGAAGAAGGACATGGTACTACTCGAAAGGGTCCAGAGAAGAGCGACTAAAATGGTTAAGGGGCTGTGGGAGTTGCTGTACAGCGAGAGATTAGAGAAACTGGGCCTCTTCTCCCTTGAACAGAGGAGACTGAAAGGGGACATGATCGAAACATTCAAGATACTGAAGGGAATAGACTTAGTAGATAAAGACAGGTTGTTCACCCTCTCCAAGGAAGGGAAAACGAGAGGGCACTCTCTAAAGTTGAAAGGGGATAGATTCCGTACGAACGTAAGGAAATTCTTCTTCACCCAGAGTGGTAGAAAACTGGAACACTCTTTCTGAGTCTGTCGTAGGGGAAAACACCCTCCAGGGATTCAAGACAAAGTTGGACAAGTTCCTGCTCAATTGGAAAGTACACAGGTGAGGCTGGGCTCATTTAGAGCACTGGTCTTTGACCTAGGGGCCGCCGTGTGAGTGGACTGCTGGGCACGATCGACCACTGGTCTAACCCAGCAGCGGCAATTCTTATGTTCTTATGTACCAAATTGCTGCAAGATGGAATGTTGGAATGCAAGGTTTGAAATTGATATGCTATTATCATTGATGAAAAAACCGAAGCTTGGTAGACTGTATGTCCGGTAGGATCTAAAGGATACCAGCCCTTTCTGGAGGCGCATAAGGAGGAGTCTTTGATGCCTTGGATATTTTGATGGCAGACTCGGAGACAATAGAATGGTGGGGAAATTGCAAAAAGGATATGGTCAGGCACTGCTTGAACAGTGTATTGTAGCTCAAGAGTCTCAGAAATTGTGGAGACGGAACAGGGCTTCAGGCAAATATGTAGGTTAAGGTCATTAGGGACTTACAGGATTGAAGGAAAGATAAAGATTCTTACTACCTGTGGGTGTTGCAGCTTAACTGACACCTAAAAGAGAAGAGATTTTCTTGTAAAAAAGTTATTATTATTATTATTTTTTTTTTTGGATCAGGTTGCCCATCCGTTAATGCTGGCTGTAGCGTAGACAGCATAGGTTGTTCCAGGACTACAGCTTGAAGGAAAATAGTCTGCAATTTGATGAGGGGAGAGGACCGCGAGGCCGAATGAGCTTGTATAAATATATAATATATATGTATTTTATTTATTTTTTAAAATTATGTCCTAAAGACAAGAAAGCAAAGGGTTTCTATTCTAAAAGTATTATAACTATTATTTAGAATATAGAATTTCTCTGAAGAGAAAGGGAGAGCCGTGATTACGTAGGAGCGGGTCAGAAACAACTGAAAGGAGGAAGGAAGGGGGCTTAAGGAATAGGGCAATCCTGCACATGCTCAGTAAGCTTAAAAGCTTACTATAGCTAGGGAGAGCACCCACACATTAGGCTCAGTCAGAGACTTCACTATCAAGTGGGGCTGCATATCCCCTGCCTGTTTCTGGAGAAATGTCCTCTCCTCTCAGAAAGTAAGCTCCTTAACATAACAAAAGGATGTGGCTGGTGTGATATCAAGGTCAAAAAGTTGCAAAGATCATGTAGGGCAGACATGTCAAACTCTGGTCCGGGATACTAAAATTTGGCCCATCAAACAATTCCTGCCATCGCTGAGATATGGCCTGCTGTTCCTTCCCTCCCTCCATCAGGTGCAGTGCAGCTCCGCCAATGTTAAAAGGAGCCACATCAAAATAGGAGCCCTGCCGTAGCACGTTCCCTCTGCTGCGGTTTCATATGTCAGAGGAGGGGCGGGACCAAGGCAGAGGGAACGTGCTACGGCAGGGCTCCGATTTCGACATAAGAACATAAGAATTGCCATCTCCGGATCAGACCCTGGGACCATCAAGTCCGGTGATCCGCACACGTGGAGACCCCGCCAGGTGTACCCTGGCATAGTTTTAGTCTCCATATCACTGTATGCTTCTCAAGGGAGATGTGCATCTAATTTACCCTTACCCGTATCACTCTATGCCACTCTTAAGGAGATGTGCATCTAGTTTACCCTTAAATCATAGAATGGTGGATTCTTTTAACATTGGCGGAGTTGCGCTGCACCTGATGGAGGGAGGGAATGGTGGTTGTGCGCTGTTGGACCCCTCTTTGACCTCAGGCCCCCTCCTGCCTCAGTAACTGCACGTTGTGGATGCTCCCTCCTGTCTCAGAGGGCAGGGGGGAGGTGCCTGTCTTCAGCTGCCAGGATAGAGGGAGGGAAGATGAAAGAAGGGGCCTTGGCAAGTGAGTTATCAGAAGACAATCATAGCCTGGGACCCCAACATGATCTGAATAATATCAGACAACAAAAGGTAGAAAAAATTATTGCATTTTCTGTTGTGATTACAATATGTCAAATATGAAATGTGTATCCTGCCAGAGCTGGTATTAGACAGCAGGCGTGAACTAGGACCTAAAAGAGAGAGGAAAAGTCTCTTTTTTTATTTATTTTATTTACATCACAGAGCCGGTCTACTAAGACTAAGGGGTCCTTTTATTAAGGTGAGCTAAATCGGTTAGCGTACCTTAATAAAAGGACTGCTAAGTATCTTAATTAAAAATTTGGCCTTCGACTTGCCTATGTTTTAGATTTCAGCCTCTTATGTGATTGAATTTGACACCCCTGATGTAGGGGAAGGAAGGCCTCTAGTGATCCAACAAGCCACAGATTTTTCTTTATTTGAGACCAGAAGCCAAAAGACAATAAGGCCCAAAATGTAATGGATAAATGCCAATCCAAAATAATTTGGAATAGGTACAAACCTTGGTGAAACCAGGGATTTTTTTTCCAGAGCGGGGGGAGGGGGGGAGAGGGAGAGATTAGAGTGGAGTGGAAAGGGAGAAAATTTCATCACACATAGTGTAATTATTATTATTTTTTTCCAATTCTTTATTCATTTTAAAATCAAATAAATATATCATAAATTGATTCCAATATAGCACTTTAAAATCTAACACATAAAATCTAATAGACCATTAATGATATAAACCCTACCCACCCACCCACATAGTGTAATTAAACTTTGGAATTTGTTGCCGGAGAATGTGAGTTTAAAGATTTGAATAATTTCGTAAAAGAGAAGTCCCTAAGCCATTATTGAGATGGCTTGGGGAAATCCACTGCTTATTCCTAGGATAAGCAGCATACAATCTGTTTTATTCCTTGGGATCTTGCTAGGTAATTGAGACCTAGATTGGCCACTGTTAGAAACAAGTTACTGGGTTTGATGTATCTGGGGCAGTAGAGGATTAAGTGACTTGCCCAGAGTCAGAGAGAGCAGTGTGGGGTTTGAAGCCACAACCTCAGGGCTCTAACCACTATAGCACACTGTCCTCTTCCAAAGGAGGAGATGAGTAGCTCAAGAAACAGGGTGGAGAGTAAATCCATTCAACTGGAGTGGTGAAGAACTGGAGCCAATAACTAAGTCCAGGTATGCCCCACAGGATATAAATTATTCTAAACCTAGATCTGCTAAAAAAGAATAGTAGGAACAGCAAGGGACTGACAGAGTGAATCCCAAAGTTCGGAGAGGAGAGGACATTATTTTGCTCTGTGCTTTGATTTAAACTATTATGTAGTTTCCTTTTCCCCATAGTGCTTAAACTTGAACTTTCTGCTAGAGATAGAAGAAACTGTCACAGCCTACATCGTTAACAGATAGTCTCTGGGTGGGCAGTAAATAATGAGAAGTCAGTCTTAAGGAAAAGGGCTTCTAGAGGTCAGGAGAGAACTCTATAACTGGGAAGATAAGAGCTGTCCCATCACCATGATGGGAGGTACAAGAGGAAAAAGAAACATTTTCTACACATAAATTACAAAAATGCATGTTCCTCCAAGTTAGGTCAGGGGTGTCAAACTCAAATACATAGTGTGCCAAAATTATAAACTTGGACAAAGTCATTGGCCAACCTTGATATTTATTGAAAAAATGTCTACAATTGAGGAAGTTTTTCCTTCTCATCAGATATAACAATGAACCTTTTCATATGGAAACAAAGTTAAGTTTTGCTTAAACATTGAATTTGGAACAAGCAAAGCTTAATACTATAAACACATGTGAAATCAAATGTCAAATAAAAGCCACATCTGTGGCATTCATTTCTTAAATAAAATTTTTTAAAAAAAATATTATGCCTCTTTCTCTATTAGTAGCCTTCTGAATTAAATTTCAATGATAACCCCCAAACAGGACCCGTCCAAGCTCTATCCGGCACAAAAGGGGAACTCAGGAATCCAAAACAAAATTCCAAAAGTACTAAGAAGGGAGCCGAATTAGTCTTACCACCTGAGGAAGACTGGATTGCTGGGGGGGGGGTGTCTATCCTGATATACAAGTTTGTTCTCAGTTTCCACCTGCTGGTAGCAGTGAGGTATATAACCCATTCGTAAGGACTATACCAGTCTACCAGGCGCTACAGAATTTCTTGTTTGATGACAACTGAGGGCATTAGAGAAGGGAAGGCCAGAATCTGGGGAGTCAAATTCCACCGACTGCTGCTGTTCCACAGCCATCACTTCTGCAGCTTTCCCAGTTTGTCATAAAAGAGGTTAATAGTAAATAAATATACACCAGAGACCAATATATTTGGTACATGGTTTCCTGATGCCAAAATTTGCCCCCCAGCACTGTAAGCAAATAATATGCAAATAAGTTGAGGGAAATAATATGCAAATAAATTGAGGGAAAAACAAGGTCACTAACATGATGTTAGCACACATAGGTCTGTGCTAGTGGCAACCATGTCTTGTGCACAAAAGTCAAAACTGCATGCTCCTGCATCTATGCACATTATGGAACCCTAAATACCATTATTTAGGCACAGAAAAGCATTCCACATATGCTCTGCTGTATGCAATCTGATGAGTGCTAATATCCATTTGTCAACAGTCCAGCACTTTACTCTTTCTTTGACATACTTTTTGCTGTCTTAACTGAATATTGCCAATTAACCATAGAGTTAGGCAGAATATTCATGATTCTAGCAAGTTTCCGGGTCTTGCCATGTCTGTATAGAAAGAACTAACATTTCAGCCATCATGCTGTGGCTTTCTTCATACCCTGAATGGTTAAATGTTCTTTTTACACAGACATGGCAAGACCCGGAAACCTGCTACAATCATGACGCCAGCCGCAGAAGCCTAAGACAGGGGTAGGCAATCCCAGTCCTTGAGAGCCGGAGCCAGGTCAGGTTTTCAGGATATCCACAATAAATGGATTTGCATCTCAAGGAGGCAGTGCATGCAAATCTATCTCATACATATTCATTGTGGATATCCTGAAAATCTGACCTGGCTCCGGCTCTTGAGGACCGGAATTGCCTACCCATGGCCTAAGAGAACAGAATATTCATACGCCACACCTGCACATATCCAGCTAGAGCCAGCACAAGCTCTAAGAATATTTATGGATAGTCCTGGTGCTTCTGTGTTTAAACTAAGCAACTTGCCTGGATCTTGGACTAGGAAAAATAAACAAATTTAAAATCCAAATCAAACCTACTGTATAAGAGGTGGGGCACATGGAAGAGATGTCTTCCTCAGTTCTTACAGAGTCTGTCTGGGAGCACAGCTGCTCCTTTGTAAATGTACTCTGAGTTTTACAAAAGGGGCCCACTGAGAGCTCTGTCCTTTCTGATTCTGTACTGGACCCTTCCTCCACCCCATCATCAAAGTAGACACTTTGCCCGTCATCAATGCTGGACAGCATGCCCGAGGTCACAGAATAATTCCTGGAGGAGGGAAGGCCAGAATCTGGGGAGTCAAATTCCACCGACTGCTGCTGTTCCACAGCCATCACTGCTACTGGTGTTCCAGTGCCGAGGACAGTCAACACTGGGTCACCTTGACCTTTCATATCTCGATCGCTGGAGTCCATTTCATCTGAAGACATAAAAACCTGCATGAAATAAATGTACAGCTATTGACAAAGAATAAAAGAGTTAGTACAGCAAACAAGGATTCAACAAAAATATTACACAGAAAAAAGTGCAGTTATAGTGCTCTGTCCTGGATCGATAGCATGGAATGCTTGGGACCTGGATTGGCCACCATGGGTACGGGATGCTGGGCTGGAAGGACCATTGCCCTTATTTTGGAACTTCTAAATAACTTCAAAAGGTCAGTGCACTCTGCACCTGTCTTCAGTTTGTTTGTTTTTATGGCTACTAAGGCAGGCTGTGATTATGGTAAAATTTTATAGCTCTTGGTGATGTGAAGGGTGTATAATGTACAATCCTGATAGCTTCAAGAGCAGTTCTAAAAATAGTTCCTGCACAGCCTTTGTCCAAATCATGAGGTCAAGATTACTGTAAGCAATCAAGGTCTAAGTGGATAGTGCCACTGAATATTTCCTTTGAAAGCCAACTGAGGAGAAAACAGCTGGCTATATTCCCTTCTTCTCTGCTTGTGAGATATTTTCTCAAGCTGTAAGAGTGAATCAATTTATCACCCTTTCCAAAAGTACAAAAATCAATGAAATTATAAGAGAATATGTTTTAAACAAATAGGAGGAGCAGTTAGTGTTTTTTGAAACACTGGGGATCCAAGATGGCGACCGTATAGTTGGAAGCGAGTTTGCTCCTGACAACCTCCTCGATTCAGCGACTTTTTTTTTCTGCAATTCAACAATTACCTACCGAGGATGCCCAAACGGAGAGGGAGAAGCGTCGCTGGTGCCTCGCGACGCTCCAGGACTCCCGTGGCCGGCGGCATAGAGGAGCTTATCCGGCGCATGCAGGGCATGTCAGCAGAAACAGGGCTATCCCCGCTGGAGACGCTGCAGGGGAACGGCGTGCAGCAGTCCTCCTTGGGTCTTGAGACAACTTTCAGCCCTGAAACACGAGCACCGCCCCCGCATCCTCAAACGGCCAGTACCCCGAGGGAGGGGGAGCTTCCGGGAGTCGGAGTGCTTCCTCCCCCAGAGGCAGCAGAGATCGATCCGGGGAATGGTGATTCAGGCTCTCAGCTTCTCTGGGGAGCCTGAACATGGAGTTTGAGGCTTCAACGTCTGTGGGAGCTGGTTTACTTCAGCCTGAACAGCAGCAGGAAGACTTGCCAGTGGGTGAGCATAAAACTTTACATTTAAAATTTCCTCAACTTATTAAACCCCAGGAAGTAACATTGGACGCCCTGTGGGACTTGGTAGCTACCATACCTAAAACTATAACCTCTCAATTTAATCAAGTGGAAGAAAGGCTTAAAGAGCACGATAAAGAAATTTCAGGATTACAATTTGAAATTCAACAGCAAGATATTAAATCCTCTAAAGTAATACAGGAGGCCCTAATTAAAGATAACACTAATTTGAGAAGAAAGCTTGAATCACTTGAAAACTTCTCAAGAAATAATAATCTTAGACTAATTAATTTTCCCAAGATCTCTACAATAACTCCTAGAGATATGCTCAAACGTTATCTAGTGGAAAAACTTGAAATTCCTGACTCTTCTATTCCACCATTTACACAGGCTTACTATTTGCCTGTTAAAGATATCAGTGATCAAAAGAATCCTCAAGAAGTGAACCAAGAAGTGATTCAACAACCTTTGGATATAACCGCCTTATTAGAGTCCTCAGACAGGGAAGTAGCCATTCCGGCTACTTTGCTTCTTTCAGTTGCTCTTACCTTGGATAAAACATGGCTATTGAAGTTATACTTTAAAAATAAACACAAAGACTTTTTGGGATTAAAAGTTCAAATGTTTCCTGATTTGGCCAGGGACACACAGAGGCATAGAAAAGAATTTTTATTGTTAAGACCAGCAATTACTGCCCTGGGAGCTACTTTTTTTTTCTCCGTTACCCTTGTAAATGTATTGTTCATTATAAATTGCATAAATTTGTTTTCTTTGAACCTTCACAACTGACAACATTCCTGTCTCTGTCAAGGCTGTAGAAAGCTCATGACGAAAAGATGACTGCCTTACCATAGTTTCAACCTATAATTGTTTTTCCTTTTTAATTGATTACCTTAAATTCCATTTAATTTAATCTTGGATCCTATATGAGGACTTGAGCGAGATCTAAGATAGAATTTAATTTTTCTTATTGGAATGTATGTATTATGTTGGATGTCTTCCGGTGCAGGTGATCAAGGCCACCAGCATGCTCGATTTTAAGAATAAATGGGACATCCACGTGGGATCCCTACGAGGGTCAAGTTAAGGAACTAGGTCACTAGCACTCAGACTCAATGGGGTGGGTCAATAGAGTGGGCAGACTTGATGGGCTGTGGCACTTTTCTGCCGTCATCTTTCTATGTTTCTATGTCTTTTTTTTTCTTTATTTCTTGGACCTTGCTTTCTGTACAAGTTTTATTTGATTGATTATATTTGAAAGTTTATAAATAAATAATTAAAAAAAAAAAATAGGAGGAAATATTTTATTACACAAAGAATAGTTAAGCTCTGGAATTCATTGCCAGAGGAGGTGGTTACAGCATGGCTAGGTTTAAGAAAGCTTTGGACAGGTTCTTGGAGGAAAAGTCCATAGTTTGCTATGGGGGAAGTCACTTCTTGCCCTTGCATGGAATGTAGCTACTATTTGAGTTTCTGCCAGGTACTGGAAACAGAAGACTGGGCTAGATGGAGCCAGTATGGCTGTTCTTATGTTCTTAATTTTCTATGATCTTGGAAAAGACATATAAGAAATTATAAAAAGTCAAATGCACTGAGGGTTCTTACATCATTGCTAATTGTGGAGTCCCGATGGATCAGGTGCTGGACGTGGCTGTCGATGCTGCTGCCTGAGGAGAACTTCGCAAAGACTGCGGAGTGTGATGCCTTCTCTCTCTGCT
Source organism: Geotrypetes seraphini (assembly GCF_902459505.1). NCBI lineage: Eukaryota > Metazoa > Chordata > Amphibia > Gymnophiona > Dermophiidae > Geotrypetes > Geotrypetes seraphini. Next base: position 70,493,890 of record NC_047098.1, on the reverse strand, counting down.
TCACAATGACCTCACAGGCCTTCCATTCTACCATCACCCTTTGGTACCTGGATGCAATGACTTCATCCACCTACAGGCAAGGAAAACAAAAGCTTATTTTTTATTCCCCATCATATTCCACTAGAATTCAATATGGGAAGGGCAATTTTATGAAGCCATTTACTTGGATATGTTTTTAGCTATGATGTTTCATGGTTATTTGAATATGTATACACTGTTCTCCCCAGAAATATTTTCCAGCCGGGTGGCATGAAATAGTAGCTGGGTGGGATGGGGCAGGACGGGAAATTTGGTAGTGGGGAAAATTAAATGCGCACTATTTTTATTAGTTAACTATTATTATTTTCCAATGTTCAATATGACTTCCTTTTTTAAGGTTTGACATTTGTGCAACATCCTGCCTCTCCCCTCACCAATTGTGATTCAGCTTCGAAAATATTTGCCCACCTGTCCCTTGCCATCTCTGCAGATCATTAGATCTGCCTGTGCCTGTAGATCTGTGGTGGAGAATGACATGGAGAAAAAATTTGTCCCCGTTCCCGCAAACTCAGTCCCTGTCTCTGCCATGAGCTTGGTCCCTGCCCCCAGAAACCATCTGATTCCATCCACAGAAGCCTCAAAATTTTATTCTGAACACAGCTACAATACTACTTTATTCTAAAGCAATACTTTAAAAAAAAAAAAAATCTTTATTCATTTTCAAATCTTGCACCAAGTGTACAATATTCAAACATAAAATTCATACAAATCACTTGACATTCTTAACAATTATTGTCTAAAAGCATATAAGAGTATCCCCTCCCCCACCCATTCCATTCATCAAGAATAAACCCATTAAAACACTTAACAAACCTCCCCATCCCTATACTAACAATCTTTACTCCATGTAAAACTTTTAACAAGTGTACAAATATACCCATAGATAATATTGAAATCATCACTTGTAAATCTAACAAGAAAAACATAAATTGTATATGTAAACCCATATCCCTCCCCACTTCCCCAAAATTATATAATTGAACAATATAATAAAAACCCTACCCCTCTCTAGTATTTTAAGGTGTATATTTCAATAAAAAATAAGAAAAATGATATTTAATTATCACAAAAAGATGTCAATGGTTCCCAGATTTTAAAAAAAGTCTTTGATCTTTCCATTTTAAACATATGACATAATGAGTTCCATCAAAAATTGAAGTTAAGTTTACTGCAATCCTTCCAATTGTTAGTGATTTGTTGAATGGTGACTCCAGTCAGATCAAGAAGAACTCAAAACCTATTCACCTTCCCACCTAATAATGGAACCCGTCTTAAGAAACTATACGACAGCCTTCTAGCGACACAGGCAGCAAAAATTGACCCCACAATCACCAAACTAATAATCAATACAACAGACATCAAAGTGTTTCGAAAAGAAATCAAAACATTTCTATTCAGAAAACACGTCATTACCAACTAATATCCTCCCCTAATGCACAAGCTCTCCCTCTATAGAATAACACATTAATCAAATCTTAGAACCTTTCCTATCATACATACTCTGATTCCTATATAAACATTTTCCACACTATCCAATAAACTTCTTATGTCATTATTAGGTAACTTCCAATCTGTAAACCGTATATACTGATATTCTCCACTATATTCTCTTATCACTTGATTCCCTGATATGTAATTTTCATAATTGAATCCTCTACCACACCATGTAATGTACATGAATCACTGTTATGTAATTTATCTAGATAATCTTTATTACGCAATTCTTTTGGTAATGTCCAAATCTCCTATAATTTGTATTCCGCCTTGAACAATATATAATGTATAATGTATTCAAAATTAATTTTCCTATGAACTGTTTTCCTACCTTCTTCTACTCTATGTTTATAACCTAACTAATTTATTTTTCTCAAGTACTTTAGCAAGAATGTGAGCCTTTGGGACAGTCAGGGAACTCTCTCTTCATCTTAATTAATCTTACTTATTTCATTTCTTCTGTCTCTACTGTAAACCGCTTAGAACTTCACGGAACAGCGGTATATAAGAAATAAAATTATTATTATTATTATTATTATTAATAAAAGCTTATTATTAGATGAAGAAATCTGACTCTTTTTTCTCATAGAGGTTCCAAATAATACCGTACCATAAGATAGTGCTACATGATTCTCCAGTAAACAATTTACTTGATCCCAGATGGAATTCCAAAAGGCTAAGATATAGGGACAATAAAGCAAAAGATGATCCAAAGTCCCTATATCAAGATTACAATGCCAGCATCTATTAGACTTTGAACTATTCAACTTCTGTAATCTAACTGGGGTCCAAAATGCTCTATGCAAAAGAAAAAACCATGTTTGTCTCATAGATGCAGACATTGTACATCTCATCCTCCAAGACCAAATTTGTGGCCATTGAGAAGCTGAAATCTGATGCTTAATCTCAATGCTCCAAATATCCCTAAGACCATTTTTAGGTTTCTTTTTAACCAAATCATTAATAGTTTTATACCACTGCGCGGCCTGATGTCCCAGAAAGTCTACCTGAAAGCATGAAAATTCCAAACTATATTGAGTATTAAGATTTTTCCATTCAGGGAACCCTGCCTGAATGGCCTGCTTCAATTGCAACCACCGAAAACTTTAAAACGGTTAAAATGATGATGTTGCCTGTGGTTTGTTATCAAATGGCAATGATTCCAGTGTTTTTTCATGGATCTTTTTATAAAAAATTGAATTTGTTACTTATTAAATTTATTTGGCAAGGTAAAACTCCCCGAATTGCTGTAGTATCTCTACAAAAGCCAATTAAGGAGGGTGGGGTAAATTTTCCAAACTTTTATAGGTACCATCAGGCCTATATTTTACGTCAAGATATCCTAAAGCAATACTAATTTATCCAAAAGTAAAACAAAAAAAAAAGAAAAAGAAATATAAATATAAATATAAAAAATTTTCTAACTTTGTCTAGTTTCTGCTTTCCTCATCATCTTGTCATTCTCTTCCTTCCATCCACTGTTTGCCTTCTCTCTGCCTCTTCCTTATGGCATCTGCTCTATTTCTATGCTTCTCTCTCCCCCCCCCTTTGGTCTGGCACCCATCTTCTTCCCTCTTCTCCTCCCATGGTCTTGCATCTCTGTCTTCTTCCCATCCATCTCTCACTTCCTCCCCCAGGTAGTTTTTAGCATCTCTCTCCTCCTTTCTGTCTCCTCCCCCTCCCCCAATGCTCTGGTATCTCTCTCTCCTCTCCCTTAACCTTCCTTTTCCTTTCTTAGAACGATGTCTGTTTTTAAGAGCCCCAAGCAAATTAAGGTGGCAAACGGAAACATGAGTCACAACAATGGAAGCTAATCCTGGAGATGATGAGCTTCAACACTAGTCATAATAACATAGTAAATGATGGCAGATAAAGACCTGAATGGTCCATCCAGTCTACCCAACCATACATGCTCTATAAATTAGTTATTTAGTTTAAATGGTCCTTTTTCTTGGATATTTCTGGGCCAGAAACCCAGAGCCCTGCTCAGTAGTGAACTTAGTTCCATCTACTGGAGTCTCCATCAAAGCTCACTCCAACCCATCCTAACCATCCCAGCCTTCGAAGCCCTCCCCAGCCTGTCCTCAACTGAATGTCCATATACGGGACACAGGCTGTACAAGTCTGCCCAGTACTGGCCTTAGTTCCTTCAATGTATACCCATTATTTTCTGATTAGAGATCTTCTGTGTTCATCCCACGCTTGTTTGAACTCTATCACCGTTTTCTTCTCTACCATCTAACATTACTCTTGAATCTGCCATCCCTCAACCTCAAATTACACCCTCTGGTTTTACCATTTTCCTTTCTCTGGAATAGATTTTGTTCTACGTTAATACTTTTCAAGTATTTGAACGTCTGAATTATATTTCCCCTGTCCCTCCATAGTGGAAAGTAATTAAGAATTAGTCTCTGACCTACAGTATTTTCTCTCTCTAGAGTTCATAGAGAGGTACCAAGAATATGAAAACATGTAGGGATCATAAGGACTTACCCGATCCATCTCTTTCTTGGTAGCTCCAAACTTGTAGTGTCCCAGTAAGCACGGCCACACTTCTTTTCGAATGTCAGGGTTCACACCACCATAATAAACTAGTCTTAGTAACTCCAATTCTTTGTAGTTCTAAAAGAAGGCAGAAGAATGGAAACATATGAAGTTTGTTTAATAAGCTTGCTGCTACATTCAATATCACCAAGTGCTGGAAGTTTGAGGGAGTATTTTATTCCCCCCTATTTTATTTTTTTATTATAATTACTACTACTATTTATTATTTCTAAAGTGCTACCAGATGCACGCAGCACTGTACAACAAACATGCAAGAGACAGTTCCTGGTCAAACAGCTTACAATCTAAATATGACATTAACTTATGATACTGTGATATTTGGCATATCTATGAGGAAAAAGAGTCAGATATCGGCAAGTAATAACAAACTTTTATTGATTATGACAGGAGTTGCCATGCAACATATTACTACAAATTGGAAAGATCACACAAGACTTAATTTTAATTTCTGGTGGAATTCACTATGTCACATATATAGAATGGAACGTTCAATAGCAATACAAAATGGAAATTATAAAAGGTTTAATGAAATATGGGGGCCATTGACATTGTTTTGTAATGAATAAACACCATTTTCTTAACATTATTTATGATTGGAAGGGAAAGGGGAGGGTTTATATAAATGAAAAAAATAAAAATAAAAATGTAAAAAAGAAATATGACAAAGATTGATTCAATTAAATAATTGTATGGAAAGGGAGGGGGAAAGAAGGGTTTAGATATATATACCTTTGTTATGATCTTGATAGATTTATCAAGTGATGTTAGTAAATCTATGTATTACTTATATTGTGCACTTGCTGAAAGTTTAAAAATGAATAAAGAATTATAAAAAAATAAATAAATAAATAAATATGACATACAGGACATAAGTGATTTATATGTGATTAACTCAAAAAGTGAAGGTAAAATATATTTAACGGCTTTAATAGAAGTAACTGTGAGTGATGGCAATAATTGTATTAAGCAGGATATAAGGGGAGGGGGCATAACACAATATGTATGAGACACCCCTTGCCTGGGAACCTGAAAAGACACTAATATATATATATATATATATATAAATAAAAAGATAAAGTTGAAGGATAGAAATGCTTCAGAGTTACAGGAAAAATAATATTGCTTGGTTAGCATTACTTGCATATGCTAAAGTTTTAAAATTGATGTATGTAATAGCTACTTCTTTAGCACTCTCCAGACCAGTAGAGGTTAACTTTACGATTGGGTATATATCTAATCATGACCAGCAGGTGGAGACTGAAAACAAAACTTTGGGACAGTATATCCTAGCCCCTCCTCTCTATTTCCCTCAGTCTTCTTTCAGTCTCCAGCAGGTGTTGAGTGATCTGTACCCATCTCCCTTGGTAGGGCTGTTGGAATTTGTTTAGGGGTTTATTGTCCCTGTTTTTAGCCGGACGGAGCTTGGACGGACTCTGTTTGGGGGTTCGTCCGACCTCGGGGGTGTCAAACCCGGCGGGTCACGAGCGGGGTCCCTCCCCCCACTTCCTCCACCTCCCCATATTTTTTTAGAGGAGCCTCAGCAGTAAGCCTTGCCCCCTAAATCAAGCAAGGCATATTGCTTCGAGAGCCTGTGGAGTCTGTTCTGTAAAAAAAAAAAAAAAAAAAAAAATCCTGAGGTAGTGCTGGTCTGGAGGGTTGTATCCCTTTAAGAAAACTGTATTTTACTGTATTTTTTCAACTAACCGGCACTTTTTTACAGCTAGGTCGCGTATGGAGCAATGAGCACTTCTAAAGGGAAAAAGTGCTCATTGTGCTCCAGACGCGAGGCACTCGCGGCCGGCCTGTGCAAGCGGTGTTCAGGCCGGTGCGGTGGAGGAGCTCCGTCGGCAGCGGCTGCAGGCGCCCAGAGCTCCCCGCCGATGGTGCCTCGCGAGTCGGCAGGGAACGGTGGAGAAGCCCGGTCTTCTCCGTCCGCCCACGGAGGGATTCCCCGAGCCGCCGACGGTCGGGTTTTAGAGGATTCCCTCTCAGCTGATATTTTGACAGCTGATGCCGGCTTGCCTGTTTTAGCGGCTGAGACTATTCAGGTCTCTCAGCCGCTGCAGGCTGTGGAGGGAGCTGTTTTGGCGGGAAAGACGCCATCTTCTCTGTCTGGCCCCTCCATTTTGTCTTCCACCTCAGGTGACCTTCCCCCTGTTTTGGCTAAGCAGGGGCAGGTTTCTGCTGGGTCCCCTGCTGTGGCAGGGAGTCCCTTGGGACCCTCGGGGGGTTTTTCCCCTGATTTTTTCTTTTCATTATGCAAAGCCTATTTTCAGGCGGCTGGGGGTCCCGGTTGCGCCCAGGGGGTCTCGGGGGGTGGGGTTTCCTCCGCGCTCCCTGCGGCTTTGCCTCTCTCGTCTGACGTGACGTCCCCTCCGCCGCCTCTCTTGTCCAAGCGTCCGCGGGTGTCGTGGGACGAGGATTTGTGGTCGGAGGAACGTGTCGGTCTGGAGGAGGACCTGGACCCTTCTGAGGAATTCCAGGACCCTCTGGAGGGGACGGAAGCTGGCGGCGGGTTGTCGGGTTTCCCGTTCTCCAGTGACGAGGCGTCCGTGGTGCGCCTTTTTCAGAGAGATGAGCTGCCTGACCTTATTCAACAGGTTTCTTCGGCTTTGCGTTTTGAGGACGCGCCGCCGGAGACTCCGCGTGTGGGGGACCCTCTGTTACGAGGGATCCGTTCCGTTTCCCGCTCTTTTCCTATGCATCAGGATATTCGGGATATTATTCTTGAGCAGTGGAAAACGCCGGAGACGCCGTTTCGGCTGGCGCGCAGCATGGCTCGCCTGTATCCCATTCCTGAAGGGGATCGGGCTACGTTAGCTTCGCCAGTCGTGGATGCGGTGGTCTCGGCTATTTCCAAGCGGCATACCGTGCCTGTTGAGGGCGGTTCTGCCTTGCGGGACTCTGAGGAGCGCAAGTTGGAGACCATCCTTAAGCAAAATTTTCAAGTCTCTGCCTTTGGGGTCCAGGCGGCTATTTGTGGGGGACTGGTCGCTCGCGCCGTGTTTCGGTGGGCGGAGCGGGTCTTGGATCGAGAGTCTGACGACTGGTCTCTGGTGGATCAGGAGGTAGCGAAGATTGAGATGGCTGCCTCATTCCTCTCGGATGCTCTGTATGACTTGGTGCGGATCTCGGCTAAGTCCATGGCTTTTGGCGTGGCCGCAAGGCGTGTGTTGTGGCTGCGCGCTTGGGCGGCGGATGCTGCGTCCAAAGCTAAGCTTACTAAATTTCCCTTTCGGGGGTCGTTTTTATTTGGAGAGGACTTGGATAAGTTGATTCAGACTCTGTCGGACTCGAAAGTTCCCCGTTTGCCGGAGGACCGTGCCCGCCCGGCGTCTCGGGGTGGTGCGGCCCGGGGGCGTTTGCGGGAATTTCGCAAGTATCGCCCTGGGCGTGGGGCTGCTTCTTTCCAGTCTCCGGGGTTTTCCCGGGGTCGGTTCTTCCAGCGCATGCAGCCCTTTCGGGGGGCCCGTCGGGGGGCAGGGAATCCCTCCGCCGGTTCCCCCGCTTCCCGTCCTGCACAATGACGCCTTGCCGGCGCCCCCCTTGGTTCCGGTGGGGGCCCGGCTGCGCGACTTTTTTCCCAAATGGGCCGAGATCACGTCCGATCAGTGGGTCCTGGAGGTGGTGCGGGACGGTTATGCCCTGGAGTTCGCCCGCTCTCTGCCGGATTTTTTCCTCGCTTCTCCATGTCAGACTCCTGGGAAGACGCTGGCGTTTCGCCAGACCCTTCAGCGCTTGCTAGATCTCAGGGCAGTAGTTCCGGTGCCCCCCCCGGAGTGGGGCACGGGCAGGTACTCCATTTACTTTGTGGTGCCCAAGAAGGAGGGGACTTTTCGGCCCATCCTCGATTTGAAAGGGGTCAACAGGGCTCTCAAGGTTCCCTCTTTCCGTATGGAAACGCTGCGGTCGGTCATTTTGGCGGTTCAGCCGGGGGAGTTTCTCACTTCTCTCGATCTGACGGAGGCCTACTTGCATGTTCCTATTCGGGCCTCTCATCAGCGTTTCCTGCGCTTTGCGATCTTGGGTCGGCACTATCAGTTCTGTGCGCTTCCCTTTGGGCTGGCCACGGCTCCCCGGACGTTCACCAAGGTGATGGTGGTCGTCGCGGCAGCCTTGCGGTCGGAGGGCATCCTGGTACACCCCTACCTGGACGACTGGTTAATTCGGGCCAAGTCGTTGCAGGAAAGCTCCCGGGTTACGGCTCGGGTGGTGGAGTTTCTCCGGTCGCTGGGCTGGGTGGTCAACCTTTCCAAGAGTCGGTTGGTTCCGGCTCAGCGTCTGGAGTACCTCGGGGTGCTGTTCGACACCTCCTTGGGGAAGGTCTTCCTCCCAGAGGCCCGGGTGAGCAAATTGCAGTCTCAGATTCGCCTGCTTTTGGCGTCCCGGTGTCCTCGGGCGCGAGATTTCCTCCAGGTCCTGGGGTCGATGGCGGCGTCCCTGGACGTGGTGAGGTGGGCGCGGGCCCACATGCGTCCTCTCCAGTATGCTCTGCTCCGGAGGTGGTCTCCCCAGAGGCACGGGATGGATGTTCCGGTTCCCCTGCGAGGCTTGGCGCGCTGCAGTCTGCGTTGGTGGCTCCGGACCCCTCACCTAGTTCAGGGGGTGGGTCTGGATCTTCCGCAGTGGACGGTGCTCCTTACGGATGCGAGTCTCCTGGGTTGGGGGGCCCAGTGCCTGGGTCACTCAGCTCAGGGAACCTGGTCCACGGAGGAGGCCTCCTGGTCGATCAACGTGTTGGAGACCAGGGCGGTCCGGCTGGCGCTGTTGGCTTTCCACTCCCTTTTGTTGGGCAAGTCGGTCAGAGTCCTGTCGGACAATGCCACGGCGGTGGCTTATGTCAATCGTCAGGGGGGCACCAAGAGCACTCTGGTGGCGCAGGAGGCGGCTCGGCTCATGGTTTGGGCGGAGTCGCATCTTCTGGACCTCTCGGCCTCTCACATTGCCGGGGTAGAAAACGTTCAGGCGGACTTCCTCAGTCGTCACTTCTTGGATCCGGGAGAGTGGTGTCTCGGCGCCGAGGCGTTTCAGTTGCTAGTGCGTGCTTGGGGGCAGCCCCTGATGGATCTGATGGCTACAAGTGGCAACGCCAAAGTACCCCGCTTCTTCAGTCGTCGCAGGGACGGTCTGGCCGAGGGTCTGGATGCTCTGGTCCAACCGTGGCCAACGGAGGGGCTGTTGTATGTGTTCCCTCCTTGGCCATTAGTGGGCAGAGTACTGCTTCGCGTTGTTCGCCATCCGGGGCTGGTGGTTTTGGTGGCTCCGGATTGGCCTCGTCGTCCGTGGTATGCGGATCTGGTGAGGCATCTGGTGGCGGATCCTCTTCCTCTGCCTCTCGGGTGCGATCTTCTGACGCAGGGTCCCATTCCCATGTTCGACCCGTCTCCCTTTTGTCTTACGGCTTGGCTCTTGAAAGGGGCCGCCTGAGTAAGAAGGGATATTCCGACAAGGTGATCTCTACACTTTTGGGGTCCCGGAGGCTTTTCTACCTCTCGGGCTTATGTACGGGTTTGGCGTCTTTTTGAGGAATGGTGCCGAGCGCGGGGAGTGGTCTCCTTTCGCGCTTCTCTGCCTAACATTCTAGAGTTTTTGCAGGATGGCCTGGATAGGGGCCTGGCCTGGTCTTCTCTTCGGGTTCATCTGGCGGCCCTGTCGGCTTTTCGGGGGCTGGTGACAGGTCAGCGTTTGTCAGCCATTCCTGATGTGATTCGCTTTCTTAGGGCGGCCAAGTTGCTCAGGCCTCCCATAAGGCCCTCGGTTCCCTCTTGGGATCTCAATCTGGTTCTCTCTGTTCTAGTGCGCCCTCCTTTCGAGCCGTTGGATGGCTGTTCGTTGAAGGACCTTACGCTGAAGTCGGTCTTTTTGGTGGCCATTACTTCCGCTAGACGGGTGTCGGAGCTACAGGCTTTTTCTTGTAGGGCTCCCTTCCTGGAGTTTTCGAAGGAGCGGGTTGTTTTGCGGCCTGTTCCTTCCTTTCTGCCGAAGGTAGTTTCTCCTTTTCATGTCAATCAATCGGTGGTCCTCCCGGTCTTGGGTAGTCGGGAGGGTTCTTCTGAGCAACGACAGCTGCGCAAGTTGGATGTCGGTCGGGTCCTCCATGCTTATGTGCAGCGGACCCGGGAGTTTCGGAGCTCCGATCATCTCTTTGTGCTTCTGGCGGGTCCTCGGCGGGGGGCTGGCGCTTCTAAGGCTACTATTGCGCGCTGGATCAAGGAGATGATTGCTTCCGCTTATCTTCTGAGTCAGAAGCCGGTTCCGGAGTTTCTCAAGGCTCATTCCACTAGGGGTCAGGCGGCTTCTTGGGCTGAGTCGTCGCTTGTGCCTCCGGTGGATATTTGTAAGGCTGCGGTTTGGTCCTCCTTGCATTCTTTTGTTCGGCATTATCGGGTAGATGTTCAGGCGCGTCGGGACGCGGTGTTCGGTGAACGTGTACTGGTATCGGCCCTTCGGGGGTCCCGCCCGTGAGGGGACTGCTTTGGTACGTCCCAATCGTAAAGTTAACCTCTACTGGTCTGGAGAGTGCTAAAGAAGGAGAAATTAGGTTCTTACCTGCTAATTTACTTTCTTTTAGCTTCTCCAGACCAGTAGAGGTCCCCACCCTGTCTGTTGTTGTTGTTGTTGGGGCTGTTGCGCGGGCAGTTTTTGGTTTTTGCTGCGGGTTCTAGTATTTTTCTAGGGCCGGGGAGTATTGAAGAACAGCGGCTGTGGCTCGGCTGGCTTAGCTGGCGAGCTGTGGGGACCTTCTTCCTTCGGGAATTTCTCCTCTGCATTTTCCAACAGCATTTTTGGGTATGTTATTTGTTACTCCTTTCGGAGTATTGTTTTTTCTCTCTGTTGTTTTCCAGTTCTTGGTTCTGCTTGGCTATTCGGCAGACTGAGGGAAATAGAGAGGAGGGGCTAGGATATACTGTCCCAAAGTTTTGTTTTCAGTCTCCACCTGCTGGTCATGATTAGATATATACCCAATCGTAAAGTTAACCTCTACTGGTCTGGAGAAGCTAAAAGAAAGTAAATTAGCAGGTAAGAACCTAATTTCTCCTTCCTGTCAGATTCCTGTAAGATTGAGAAATAGATAAATTCTAGTAGGTCATTGTGTCCTAAGTGAACAAATTGTTACCCCCTCTATTGCTAACAAGGGTGAAACCAATAGCATGTGATAACTAAGTCATTATTGTTGCTAGGAAAAATTACTAATGAAATATGATTAACGAGAAACCATGTGACTTGAAACTAACCAATAGAACATTGCTGGAGTATGCACTTCATCACTGGATCTTAATGAAGCAATTATAATTTAATTGGAAGATGTACCAATTACGTATGTTTAATAATGAATTAATTGATGATGTCATAATCCAAATAAAGTGGCCTGTCACTTGTAATTCAGGGAGATTTAGTAGAACGGGAAGAACTCTCAATTGTTTAAACTACACTTTTGTGTTTGGTAATTTTTTCCTTGGCCTCCTCCAGAGATAATAATAATAATAAATTTATTCTTCTATACCGCCATAGTCAGATGACTTCTAGGCGGTTCACACCTAAGAGAGCTGGACAATCAGCGAAATACAGATGGAAGAAATTGCTGAGGTGTGTAACTTGTTCATGCAGCCATTCAGAGCAAACATGAGCAATTCAACATATCACTTTTCCACATAGTCCCCATGCAAGCTGACATGTTTGTTGTATCGTGCAACTAGTTTCTGCATTTTTACAGAGAAGTTTTTCAGTTGCTCCTGAAGCCAGCTGAGCACTGCTTCCTTTACTTCATCATCAGAGGTAAAATTGCGACGTCACAGCATCTCCTTCAGTGGACCGAAGATGATCCATGCTTTAAGGAGGATGTGGAAGATGTCCGTACCCAATCTGTTGCACTGCCTCTTCTTTTGCTGCTGCTGTATGAGGACGTGCATTGTCATGGTACAGAAAGACTGTTTTGGACAACATTCCTCCTCTTTTGCTATAAATTGCAGGTTAAGGAGAGGAGGAGATAGTGGATGTTATGGATAGTCAAACTGGATGGGCCATTTGGCCTTTATCTGTCATCATATTTCTATGTTTCTAAGTTTATATCACAGCAATGCACAGTAATTTTCACTGTTCACTATTTGCCTGTGCATTTGGAAATGTGCTAGAATAGGCCCCTTCATGTCCCAAAAGAAGGTTAACATGATTTTTTTGGAGGACGGCTAATGTTTGAATTTCTTCTTTGCCGGAGAAGATGGATGTCTCAGCTCTCTGCTTAGTCTTTTGCTCTCTGGGTCATAGTAATGCACCCATGTCACTCCAGAATACACGGATCTTCTTCATACTATCCAAAGAACTGGGTCGCAACCTCCATATGCTATTGCTTATGCAGATAAGTAAGCTGTTTGGGAACCCATCATGCGCAGACTTTCCTGTATCCCACGTCATCATGCAAATCCATAGCTGATATTCAAATTTGCAGCCAATTGAGACACTGTTATCCATTGTTCTTCTCTAATCAAGGCATTCACCTGTCAATGTGTGTGCAATGTTGATGGGCGACCAGAAAGCACAGTTACTTACTGTAACAGGTGTTATCCAAGGACAGCAGGCAGCTATTCTCACATATGGGTGACATTATCCACGTAGCCCGGATGCAGACAGCCTCGCAAGCAGACTTGCTTGTAGAAAACTCAAAAGTTTCAAGTTTGCCGAACCGCGCGTGCACGAGTGCCTTCCCACCCAGCACAAGGCACATCTCCTCATTTCTGATAGCTAGCAGAGAAGCCAACCAGGGAAGGTGGGTGGGTTGTGAGAATAGCTGCCTGCTGTCCCTGGATAACACCTGTTACGGTAAGTAAGTGTGTTTTATCCCAGGACATGCAGGCAGCCTATTCTCACATGTGGGTGACCTCCAAGCTAACAAGGATGGGATGGTGGGAGTGTTGGCAACTTAGGAGAATAAATTTTGTAATACTCTCTGGCCAAAATGGCCATCCTGCCTGGAGAAAACATCCAGACAATAATGAGAGGTGAAAGTATGAACCGAGGACTAGGTGGCAGCTTTGCAAATTTCAATAGGAATGGATCTGAGGAAAGCTACTGAAGCCGCCAAGGCTCTGACTTTGTGGGCTGTGACTCGACTCTGTCAATCAGTGGTCTCAAACTCACGGCCTGGGGGCCACATGTGGCCCGCCAAGTACTATTTTGAGGCCCTCGGTATGTTTATCATAATCACAAAAGTAAAATAAAGCAGTTTCTTGATAATATGTCTCTTTAGCTATAAATTACAATATTATTATTAAGACTTAGCCAAAAGGAAAAATAAATTATAAACTATAAAGAGTTTTACCTTGTGCAAAATTGGCATTTTTTTAATAAGACATTAATAATTTTTTTCTGAAATGTGGCCCTGCAAAGGGTTTGAGTTTGAGACTACTTCTGAAGATGCAGTCCATTCTGAGCATAACAGAAAGAGATACAAGCAGCCATCCAGTTGGAGATGGTTCTTTTAGAAATGAGATGTCCCAACTTGTTTGGTTCAAAGGAGACAAAAAGTTGAGGAGCAGATCTGTGTGGTTTGGTGCGTTCCAACTAGAAGGCCAAAGCACATTTACAGTCCAGAGTATGAAGAGTTGATTCCCCAGGATGAGAATGAGGTCTTGGAAAACACTGGAAGTACAATAGATTGATTGAAATGAAATTCTGAAACCACTTTAGGTAAGAATTTAGGATGAGTACGGAGGACCACCTTGTCATGATGGAAAACTGTGAAAGGTGGATCAGCAACTAAAGCTTGCAGCTCACTTACTCTTTGAGCAGATGTGAGGGCAATGAGAAACGCCACTTTCCAATTGAGATATTCCAGATGAGCCAAAGCCATTGGTTCAAAAGGAGGCTTCATCAATTGAGCAAGAACATTGAGATCCCAAACCACTGGAGGCAGTTTGAGAGGAGATTTGACATTGAAAAGTCCTTTCATAAATTTGGAAATCACCAGATGAGCAGAGAGGGGTTTCCCTTCGATAGGCTGATGGAAAGCAGCAATTGCACCGAGATGGAATCGAATGGATGTAGACTTGAGGCCAGAGGTAGATAAGTGCAAAAGATAATCCAAGATGGAAGCCAAGGAGGTATCTCGAGGCTCCTTGTTATGAGAGATGCACCACATAGAAAATCTAGTCCATTTTTGGTGGTAGCATTGCCTAGTGGCAGGCTTTCTGGAAGCCTCTAAAATGTCTCAAACAGGTTGAGAAAACTGAAGAAGAGTTATGTTGAGAGGTACCAAGCTGTCAAGTGTAGAGACTGTAGGTTGGGATGAAGTAGAGATCCTTGACTCTGTAAGCAGAAATGGAAAAATTGGTATGGCTCCCTGCTGCTGAGTTGAAGTAGGAGTATCAAGGTTGCCTGGGCCACCGAGGAGCTATCAAAATCATGGTGGCATGATCAGTCTTGAGCTTGAGAATGAGAGGGAATGGAGAGAATGCATACAGGAAGATATTCATCCATTCCAGCAGAAAAGCATCTGCCTCGAGGCGATGAGGTGAGTATATCCTGGAGCAGAACTGAGGCAGTTTGTGATTGTGGGGAGATGCAAAGAGATCTATCTGAGGAGTTCACCACTGAGAAAAAAATGTGATGAAGAGGTGAGGAATTGAGTGTCCATTCGTAAGGTTGCAGAAGACGACTCAATTTGTCCGCCAGACAGTTTTTCTCTCCTTGAATATTGACCTTGTCCTATGCCTTAAGTAGTTCTGAGGAGGGCCAGCTTAGTTTACCTGGACAGGTACGAGTGAGCAAACATGAAATAAAAAAATTCAGCTATTACACTTTCTCACATTGCACCAGGATTTACTAGTTAGAAAAACCTGTTGATAGATAGGGCCTAATCCAAGAGCAAGTGAGAATGTGGATTAGTAGCTATAAATGAATAAATGAAAATTGGATAAGCTGGAATAAAATGATCAGAAATACAAAAAGTTAAAAACAGGAATTCTAAGTTACATATGGATTTAATACATGTCATGTGCTTGACGGATATAGGGAGGCAGGCTAAGACATTTTTGTGATTGATAACCACCATACCAACAGATGGGAAAGCTTAAGTTTATAGGGCTTCTTTGTGCTAAAGAGTGACCAGCCTGAACTAGGCCAATCCTCAGGGAAATGTAGGCAGACAGGAGTTGGCTTTTGACTTGGTATCCACATACCAGGGGGCCCTAGGTTTGCCATGACTTGAGTTTGCTGTGGGAAGGACAAATCTAAACCACATGTATATCATGGTATGAACTGATCCAAAATTAAGTTTCAGTAAGTTAGGAAAAAATTACACAATAGAAATATTACTTAGGTAGCTATAGGTAATAAGTTAACAAATATAAGTTAACAATAAGTATAGATTAGGAATATATTTTATTTTGATCTTCATATATCTGAAATCCTGAAGAGATCCTGATAAGGCAACAGATGGTGTTTGACCTCTGACCTTGAGCAACTTTTTTCTACTTCGTAGAATCTTGATGGGAGGGGTACCTGCTCTTTCCATCTTTTCATTGTTCAGTCTTAGTGAGACAGAGATCTCAGAAAAGGACATTGATATTTACAGGAAAGGATAAAAGCTGTATAGCCTTTGTAAGTATATTACAATATTTGTCTATGTATTTCTTCTTTTTATAAAATATGTAAGCATAATGTGATAATGTAACTTTTTAGATATAAGAATGTAATTTGTGACACGCCTATATGAAGCTAGCCTTATATGGGAACAAATAATGTGGACCAATTAGACTGCAGATGGATTGTAACGAAGGAATGTCGTCATTTAGGATATATATGGACGTGTAACTGGTAAAACGTTGGAATTTTTTATGAGCAAGGCCAGCTTTTGGCTTCTGTAATAATTCTCATGATGCAAATGATACTCAATTGATTTGCTAATCAAAGGAATTGAGTACTCTTATGATCTAATATCGATAACTAATAAAAAATAAGATTTTGGATTTTATTAAAATATTTTGCATCATTATTTTTTGTCATTTCATTTTACAACCCTAGAATAGCTATAAGTACGCTTGTGTTCAATTATCCTGATCACTATATACAGCTTTCAGGAAGTTGTTGTGAAGGATTTCCCAATCCCAAACCTTCAAAGCTTCCTGGCAAAGAGGGAGAGATCCTGTTCCTCCCTGTTTGTTGACATAGTATATGGCGACTTGGTTGTCGATCCGAATGAAGAAGTTTTTGAAAAGCTTGAAGATCGCTCTGAGTTCCAACAGATTGATATGATGTGGGCGATCCGTGCTGGACCCATGGCCTTGAGTACGGAGACCGTCGAGGTGAGCCCCCCAAGCGCAGGTCGAGGAATCTTTCGTAAGGACCATCTAATTAGGGGGCGTCTGAAACAGTAAACCTCTGGAGAGATTGGAAGAGAGCATCCACCAGCGGAGAGCCTATCTCAACAAAAAAGTGACTGTAATGTGTCGAGAGAGTGGTTCGCAAGCCTGCGTCCACTGAGATGCCAGGGTCCACTGAAGAATTTTGAGGTGAAGTCTGGCAAAAAGTGTCACGTGAACGGTCGAGGCCATGTGACCGAGTAGTACCATCATGTGTCTCACTGAGACTAAAGAAAGGGAAGACACTTTGTGACACAGCTGAAGAAAAG
Organism: Geotrypetes seraphini; assembly: GCF_902459505.1. NCBI lineage: Eukaryota > Metazoa > Chordata > Amphibia > Gymnophiona > Dermophiidae > Geotrypetes > Geotrypetes seraphini. The sequence continues at coordinate 70,477,167 of NC_047098.1, read as the reverse complement.
CATCCAGACACTGCTGAGGAAGGAATGCTCTGAGCTGGATAGTGTCCAAGATAGCTCCGATGAACTGTAGGTGGGATTTGGGAAAGTTGATTTTGAATCCCAAGCTTTGTAGGAACCACATAGTCCGTTGGGTCACTACAATAACCCCCTGAGATGTAGAATCTTTGATGAGCCAGTCATCCAGGTAGGGAAACACCTGAAGACCATGGTTCCTTACAGCTGCTGCTACCATCACTAGGCACTTAGTGAACACTCTGGAAGATGATGCCAGGCCGAAGGGTAGAACTCTGTATTGAAAATGCAGATTCCCCACCTGAAATCTGAGGTACTGACGGGAAGCTGGATGAATGGGAATGTGAGTGTAAGCCTCCTTGAGATCTAGAGAACATAACCAATTATTCTGATCTAGAAGGGGATAAAGGGATGCCAGGGACAACATGTTAAATTTTTTCTTTTTTTTTTTTTTTAATATTTTCTTAATATTTGTTACATCAATAACAAAAATCAAGAAAAGCAAAAAAGAAACAATTCAAAAAAACAACTTAAAATTCAAATTAAGACTTATGCCAAGTCCACATTAACAAGGGCCGCTCAGTACAGAAAGTAAAAATTTTATAGGAAACAATATGCAATCATCCTTAACATGCAAAATGGCCAAATCCGTTATGTCCTTAAACTTCTTCAACAATTACATTAGTATCTGAAACTTTCAGTGAAACCTTATCAATCAAGAAATTGTCCAATTGTGACGGATCTACAAAAACAAATTTATCAGCTTTATAGTTTACATAACACTTGCAAGGGAATTTAAAAAATAAAGTAGCTCCCACAGCTATAACTTTAGGTTTAAGCTGTAGAAACTGTTTTCTCCTATGTTGTGTCTGTCTGGACACATCAGGAAAAATCATTAGTTGTCCGCAAAACAAGACTTGTTTGTTCACAAAATACAATTTAAGTATAAGTTGTTTTTCTTTTTTTTTTAAACTTCTTTATTCATTTTTCCATCAATCAACAAGTTTACAATTTTATACAAGTTGTTTTTCAATTTCTGTTTTAAATGTCACCAACAAGGTTGCTCGTTTAGTAATCACATCCTTAGATGATTCTAGAAACTGGGAAATATTTAAACTATCCGTAGACACAATCTTATCCAATTCTCCTTCTTCACCAGTTTCTTTAGTACTCCTGGGGATGTAAAGCACAGTTACTTACCGTAATAGATGTTATCCAGGGACAGCAGGCAGATATTCTCGACATGTGGGGTGACGTCATCTACGGAGCCCCGACGCGGACAGCTTTTCAAGCAAACTTGATTGAAGATTCAAGTTTGCCGTGCTGCACCACGCATGTGTGTGCTTTCCTGCTCCACTAGAGGGCGCATCCTCTCCTCGTGGTCTTTAGTTCAGATAGCCAGCAAAGAAGCCAACCCCGGGGAGGTGGGAGGGTTGCGAGAATATCTGCCTGCTGTCCCTGGATAACACCTGTTACGGTAAGTAACTGTGCTTTATCCCAGGACAAGCAGGCAGCATATTCTCGACATGTGGGTGACCTCCAAGCTAACCAAAAGGGAGGGAAGTTGGCAATTTAGGAAAACAGATTACGCAAAACTGACTGACCAAACCGGCTGTCGCTTCTGGACAAAGAGTCCAGACAATAGTGAGAGGTGAAGGTATGAACCGAAGACCAAGTGGCAGCCTTGCAGTTCTCCTCAATAGGTGTGGACCTGAGGAAAGCGACAGAAGCCGCCATCGCTCGGACCTTAAGTTCTGTGACCCGACCACGCAGCGCGAGACCAGCCTGAGCGTAGCAGAAGGAAATACAAGGTGCGCTTGGACAAGGTGCGCTTGGAAACAGGATGTCCCAAACGATTGGGATTAAAGGACAAAAACAATTGAGAACCTTCCGATGATACTGAGTGCGTTGAAGATAAAAAGCCAACGCCCTCTTACAATCAAGAGTGTGAAGCGCCACTTCCCCAGGATGAGAATGGGGCTTGGGAAAAAAGACCGGAAGAACAATGGACTGATTGAGATGGAAATCAGACACCACCTTAGGCAAAAACTTGGGATGAGTGCGGAGAACCACCTTGTCATGATGGAACACAGTAAAAGGCGGATCCACCACCAAAGCCTGCAGCTCATTAACTCTACGAGCAGAGGTGAGCGCAAGCAGGAAGACAACCTTCCAAGTAAGGAACTTCAGATGAGATTTATCCATAGGCTCAAACGGAGGTTTACTAAGTTGAGCAAGAACCACATTGAGATCCCAAATCACAGGAGGAGGCTTGAGAGGTGGATGAACATTCAAGAGCCCCCGCATGAAACGAGAAACCAAAGGTGGACAGAAAGGGACTTCCCATCAAACTGCTGATGGAAGGCAGCAATCGCACTAAGATGCACTCGAATAGAATTTGTCTTAAGACCAGATTGAGACAAATAAAGCAAATACTCCAGAACCGAGGACACAGAAGCAGAAAAGGGCCGTGTGGAAGCGGCAAAGAGGGAGAGAGGAGGCGGAGGGAGAGCAGAGGAACCGGAGGAGGACCCAGAGACAACTTCCAGCGGCGGCAAGGAGCGGGTAGCGTCGAAAGAAGGCTCCGCCCACCCTTCCACGTCAGCACCGCGTCAGCGCCTGGACTCCCCCCCTTTAAGGAAGGGAGCCGCGGCGCGAGGACTTCTGCGGGCCATGTGGAAGCGGCGAAGAGGGAGAGAGGAGGTGGAGGGAGAGCAGAGGAACCGGAGGACCCAGAGACAACTTCCAGTGGCGGCAAGGAGCGGGTAGCGTCGAGAGAAGGTTCCGCCCACCCCTCCACGTCAGCACCGCGTCAGCGCCCGGACTCCCCCCTTTAAGGAAGGGAGCCAACGGCGCGCGGCGAAGACGAGCCAGGAGACCAGGCCGCCCATCAAGCGAACCTAGAGCATAAGCCACAAGTACTTCTTTCTTCTCTTATTCCTTCTTTCTTTTTCTTCTCTTTCAGCTAGCTGCACAGCAGTTACCACCTTCACACACCACACACCAAGAGATTAAAGAGGAGATGGAAGCAGCAGGAACCCAGAGGAGCTTCCCGGTGTACTGCACAGAGTGTCATATGTACGACTACCTCCCCTCGGGAAGGCAGGCATACATATGCGGTCGGTGTCAGGAACTGGAAAGCCTGAAGAAGGAGGTCGATAGACTACAGGACAGGGTCTAGGAGCTGGAGGAACTCTGCATCTCAGAAGAACCTTGCTGGGCAACCAGAGACCCCACAACAGAGAGCCACATTGAGGAGCAAGTAAGGGAGCTTGAGAGATTCATCGAGGAGGCCTACAGGAGGGTGGAGGACCAGGATCACCAGCAGTGCAGACAGGAACCGACAGATGGAGGACAGGAGCCACCAGACACCAGGGGAGAAGGACCTTATGAAAACGTCGAGCAAACAGAGAAGGCAAAGATCCATCAGAATCCTGAGGAAGAAGTATCGCACCACACCGAAGATACAGACTTGAGGCCAAAGAGGAAGCTGAGGAAAGGGAAATCCGCAATCGTAGTGGGAGACTCAATCCTGAGAGAAGTGGACAGTCACGTAGCAGGAGGGAGAGAAGATCGGCTGGTGACATGTCTCCCAGGGGCAAGAACGAAGGACATCACCGACAGAATCGAGAGGATCCTGGAAGGAGCTGAGACGGAAGAGACAGCAGTGATCATCCACATAGGAACAAATGATGTCAACAGAAGAAATTACAGCAGGACTACACTAACCGAGCAGTTCAAGATCCTGGGAAAGAAACTGAAGCTGAGGACACAGAAGATAGCATTCTCAGAGATCCTGCCAGTACCGAGGGCTGATGCGAAGAGGCAGATCGAGCTACAAGCAATAAATGCATGGCTGAGGAGATGGTGTGAAGAGGAAGGCTTCCACTTTGTGAAGAACTGGATGACTTTTGGGGGGAAGAACAAGCTCTACAGGAGGGACGGACTGCACCTGAGCGCAGCAGGAACAAGACTGCTGGCGAACAACGTCAAGAGAGAAATAGAGAAGGCTTTAAACTGAGAAGAAGGGGAAAGCCAACAGTCGACCTGACATCGTCGCTTCGGACAAGAGTATCCACTGAAGATACTGAGAGGGAAAAATGCTGGGAAAAAACAAATGATAAACTACAGGGGTCCAAGAGTCAAGTGGAACTAGAGACCAATAAGGGGAGCAAACCGCAGGAGATAGAGAAACAGGTGGAAACGAGGAAACAGGCTGAGGACAAAGAAGACGCACCGCAGAATGAGGAAGAACAAAACGAAATTCAGGGGCTGACAGCCCATGAGGACGGCAAGAAGAACAATTCACAAGGAAGAACAGCAGGGAAGAGAAAAAATCAGAACTTAAACTGCTTATACGCAAGCGCAAGGAGCCTAAGGACCAAAATGGGAGAACTGGAAGTCATGGCCAAAAACGAGGACCTAGACATTATTGGAATCACTGAAACATGGTGGACTGAGGACAACAAATGGGACGTAGTACTGCCAGGGTACAAACTCTACAGGAGAGACAGGACTTACAAGAAGTGTGGAGGAATAGCACTGTACATAAAGGACACCATTCAGTCGACCAGAATGGATACGGCAGCAAGGGCGGAAGGACTGGAATCATTATGGGTTAAATTACCAAGAGGAAATGGAGCTGACATAAAATTGGGACTGTACTATTGCCCTCCTGGACAAACGGAAGCGAACGACAAAGAGCTGGAAGCAGAATTGAGGCGGGAATGCAAAAGTGGAAGGGTGATAGTGATGGGGGATTTCAACTACCCCGGGATAGACTGGAGCCTTGGAAACTCAAACTGCGCGAGGGAAACAGAATTCCTGGAGGCTGTGAGAGACTGCTTCATGGAACAGCTTGTCAAGGAATCAACGCGAGGGGATGCCACTCTCGACCTAATCCTCAACGGGCTAGGGGGACCTGCAAAGGAAGTGGTGGTAAGAGGACCACTAGGAAACAGCGACCACGACATGATCCGGTACAAATTAGAGGTAGGAACATCCAAAGTGAAGAGAACCACAGCAACGGCGTTCAATTTCAAGAAAGGGAACTACGATGCTATGAGAGCAATGGTGAGAAAGAAACTAAAAAACAGCTCAATACGGATGGAGACCATAGAGAAAGCTTGGTCCCTATTCAAAGACACGGTGCAAGAAGCACAGAACCTATACATCCCCAGGTTTAGGAAAGGATGCAAAAAAAAAAAAAAAAATCGAACAAAGGACCCGGTATGGATAACAAATGAAGTGAAGAAGGCGATAGGTGACAAGAAGAAATCTTTCCGAAAATGGAAAAAGGACCAAACCGAGGAAAACCGGAAGGAACATAAAACACACCAGAAAAACTGTCACCGAGTGGTTAGGAAAGCAAAAAGAGAATACGAAGAGAGGCTGGCTGGGGAAGCAAAAAACTTCAAAACATTCTTCAGATACGTTAAAGGGAGGCAACCGGCGAGGGAGGAAGTAGGACCATTGGATGATGGAGACAGAAAGGGAGTGATAAAGGAGGAAAAAGAGGTAGCTGACAGGTTGAACAAATTCTTTTCGTCAGTCTTCACAAGCGAGGACACATCCTATGTACCAGAACCCGAAGACATCATAAGTGGAGATTGAGAAGAAAAACTGGCGCATATAGAGATAAGCCATGAGGATGTCCTCCAGCAGATAGATAGACTGAAAAGCGACAAATCGCCGGGCCCGGACGGAATCCACCCAAGGGTTCTAAAAGAGCTAAGAAACGAAATAGCGGAAACATTCCGACAAATTTGTGACCTATCCTTGAAAACTGGGCAGATCCCGGAGGACTGGAAAATAGCTAACGTCACACCTATTTTTAAAAAGGGATCAAGGGGTGACCCCGGGAACTACAGGCCGGTAAGCTTGACTTCAGTTCTGGGCAAGATGATGGAAGCACTGATAAAGGACAGCATCTGTGAGCACATAGAAACAAACGGACAACTGAAAGAGAGCCAACATGGCTTCTGCAAGGGAAGGTCGTGCCAAACAAACTTACTGCACTTTTTTGAAGGAATAAACAGCAAGATGGACAAAGGGGAACCCATAGACATCATTTACCTCGACTTCCAAAAAGCCTTTGACAAGGTACCCCATGAGCGATTACTTAGGAAACTGCAAAACCATGGGGTGGAAGGGGATATATACAGATGGTTGGCAGGCAGAAAACAAAGGGTTGGGGTGAAGGGACAATACTCGGACTGGCGGAGGGTCACGAGCGGTGTTCCACAGGGGTCGGTGCTTGGACCGCTGCTGTTCAATGTATTTATAAACGACCTGGAAACGGGGACGAAGTGTGAAGTTATAAAACTTGCAGATGACACCAAACTCTGCAGCAGGGTTAGAACTGCGGAGGAATGCGAAGACCTACAAAGGGACCTAAACAAACTGGAAGAGTGGGAAAACAAATGGCAAATGCGATTTAATATAGAGAAATGCAAGGTCATGCATATAGGGAAAAAGATCCCGATGTTCAGCTACAAAATGGGGGGATCAGTGCTAGGGGAAAGCAACCTTGAAAAGGACTTGGGTGTGCTAGTGGATACAACAATGAAATCAACGGCACAATGTGCAGCAGCCTCAAAGAAAGCAAATAGAATGTTGGGTATTATTAAGAAGGGTATCACAACCAGGACGAAGGAAGTCATCATGCCGCTGTATCGAGCGATGGTGCGCCCGCACCTGGAGTACTGTGTCCAGTATTGGTCGCCGTACCTCAAGAAGGACATGGCAATGCTTGAGAGGGTCCAGAGAAGAGCGACGAAAATGATAAAAGGCATGGAAAACCTTTCATACGCAGACAGGTTAGAAAGGCTGGGGCTCTTCTCCCTGGAAAAGCGGAGACTCAGAGGAGACATGATAGTGACTTTCAAGATCATGAAGGTAGACAGAGATAGATTCTTCAGACTAATGGGGATCACAAGTACAAGGGGGCACTCGGAGAAGCTGAAAGGGGACAGGTTTAGAACCAATGCTAGGGTCCACTCACTCAGAGGGTGGTGGACACATGGAACGCATTGCCGGAGGTTGTGATAGGACAGAGTACACTACAGGGTTTTAAAGAAGGATTGGATAAATTCCTGAAAGATAGGGGGATTGAGGGATACAGATAGAGGTAGAGATGGGATATAGAGAGTATAGATAGAGACCAAGGGGATTTAAGGGTTCAGACAATGATCACCGTACAGGTCATGGGCCTGATGGGCCGCCGCGGGTGCGGACTGCTGGGCGCGATGGACCTCTGGTCTGACACAGCAGAGGCAACTTCTTATGTTCTTAAGGGTTCCAGACGATTTGAAGTTCACCAGGAAGCGAATCTAGTTCACTTCCGGGAATAACAGAGCCTAGTCGAAACTTTTCGAAAGGCTTCCAAAACCTCCCTGACCGACTGGGAGAACTGAACAGAAGATGTCAGGTGGAAAGGAACCAAGCCGTCATGTAGAGACTGCAGATTGGGATGCAACAGCGAACCCCGACTCTGAGACAGCAGAGAGGGAAAAACAGGCAGAAGAAGAGGCTCTCTGACACTGAGTTGAAGAAGCAGGGAGAACCACGGCTGCCGAGGCCACCGAGGAGCAATTAGGATCAGAGTGGCATGTGTCGATTTGAGATGCACCAGCGTCCGCAAGATCAGAGGAAAAGGCGAAAACGCATAAAGGAACTTCCCCTCCCAAGCGAGGAGGAAGGCATCCGCCTCGAGACGATCCGAGGAGTACATCCTGGAATAGAAGAGAGGCAGTTTGTGATTGAGGGGGGAAGCAAACAGATCTATCTGAGGAGTCTCCCATCGCTCGAACACCTGACGCAAGGCCCGGGAATGAAGAGACCACTCTTGCGGCTGCAGAAGGCGACTCAGCTTGTCCGCCAGACAGTTTCGCTCTCCCTGGATGTAAACCTCATGAAGAAAAATGTTGTGGCGAATCGCCCAATCCCAAAAGCGAAGGGCCTCCCGGCAAAGAGACAGGGACCCTGTGCCCCTTTGTTTGTTGACGTAATACATCGCCACCTGATTGTCCGTGCGCACCAGGACCTCTCGGTCCTGAAGCAGATGGCAAAAGGCCACAGCGGCCAAGTAAATGGCCCGAAGCTCCAACAGGTTGATGTGACAGCGACGGTCCTCCACCGACCACAGACCCTGGGTCCACAGACCGTCAAGATGAGCTCCCCAAGCATACTCCGAAGAGTCCGTGGTCAGGACTTTGTGATGCGGAGGAGCGAGAAAGAGCAAACCCCTGGAAAGATTGGAAGAGTTGGTCCACCAACGGAGCGAGAGCCGCAAAGAAGGAGTCACCGCAATGAGACGGGAAGCGGGGTCCCGATCCTGACGCCACTGAGAGGCCAAGGTCCACTGAGGGATCCGAAGGTGCAACCGGGCAAACGGCGTGATATGGACGGTGGAGGCCATGTGTCCCAAGAGAATCATCATCCGCTTTGCCGAGACCGAGGACAGCAGAGAAATCTGCTCGCTCATGCAGACAAGAGCAGCTTGCCAAGGCGGAGGAAGGAACGAACGAAGGCGAACCGTGTCCAGCACGGCCCCGATGAACTGTAGGGATTGCGAGGGGCATAACTGGGACTTTGGGAAGTTTACCTCGAACCCCAGACTCTGAAGGAATGTAATAGTCTGTCGGGTCGCTGAGATAACCCCCTCCCTCGATGGGGCTTTGATTAGCCAGTCGTCAAGATAGGGGAAGACCTGAAGGCCCCGGGACCACAGGGCCGCCGCCACCACCACGAAACACTTCATGAAGACTCGCAGGGACGAAGCCAGCCCAAACGGGAGGACCCTGTACTGGAGGTGCAGGTCCCCCACCTGAAACCAGAGGAACCGGCGACAAGTTGGATGCACCGGAACGTGGGTATAGGCCTCCTTCAGATCGAGGGAGCACAGCAAGTCCCTCTTCGTCTAGCAAGGGATAAAGAACCGGAAGGGAGAGCATCCTGAACTTCTCCCGAACCAGGAACTTGATGAGGTGCCGGAGGTCCAAGATCGGACGCAGGTCCCCGGTCTTCTTGGGGACCAGGAAGTACTAGGAGTAAAACTGGGAATTTCCTCCACTGCCCGAAGGCAAAGAAGAACCTGAGCCTCGAGAAGAAGCAGGGGCAACTGCACCCGATTGGAAGGACACGTGCTTGGTGGACAGTTGGGAGGAAACTCCCGGAAATTCAGGGAATAACCGTTCGCAATCATGTTGAGGACCCAAGCATCCGATGTTATGCGTTCCCAACTCGGGTAAAAGGCCCTGAGGCATCCCCCGATGGGAAGGGGGCCTGAAGCCAACACGGAGGGGGCCCGCCCCCATCCGCTCAGACCGTCAAAAAGACGGGGCAGGCTTAGACGCTACAGGCGGCTGAGACTTGGGCAAGGCCCGCGGATGCGCCTGCTGACATCTTAGAGGCGGATGCGAAAAAGCCAGAGTCGACTTCTGGGGGTATCTCCGGTTCGGAACATGATAGGCCTTTGAAGGAATGGGCTTCGCCTTGGATCGCACCAGGGAAGCAAAGGACCGCTCATGCTCCGAAAGGCGCTTAGTTGCCGCTTCGATCGAGTCGTCGAACAACTCGTTCCTGACACAGGGAAGGTTGGCCAGGCGATCCTGGAGATTAGGATCCATGTCAACCAGGCGGAGCCACACCAGCCGGCGCATGGCCACAGCAAAGGCGGACACCCGGGACGAGAGCCCAAAGGCATCATAGGCCGCATGAAAAAGGTGGAGGCGAAGCTGGGAAAGAGAATCAACCAGCTACCCAAACGCAACCCGTCGGGAGACAGGCAAGTCATCCTGGAAGGCGGGCAAAGACCGGACCAGGAACTTGAAATACGAAGTAAAAGTAAACGTATAGTTCAGGACTCGGTTTGCTATCATAGAATTTTGGTAAAGTTTCCTCCCAAATTTGTCCATGGTTCTTCCCTCCCGGCCTGGCGGGACTGCCGCCGAAACGCGGGAAGGGTGAGACTTTTTGAGCGAGGACTCAACCAGCAGAGACTGGTGAGACAACTGCACTCGCTCAAACCCCGGACAGGGAACCGTTCTATATTTAGATTCCATCTTGGACGGAACAGCGGTGACCGCGTAAGGGGGTCTCCAAGTTTCGAATAAAGGCCTGACGGAGCACCGGGTTCAAGGGGAGCCGAAGAGACTCCCGGGGCGGAGATGGCATGTCCAGCTCCTCCAAAAACTCCTTTGTGTACTTGGAGTCCGCCTGGTGGTCCAGATGGAGAGCCCGCCCCATGTGCTGCACGAACCTCATGAAGGAGGATGGACGAGCATTACCTCTGTCCTCAGGCGGGGTGGCCGAACGGGACCGCTGGACAGTAGAAAAGGAGGGAGAAGCCTCCCGAGAATAGCGGGGTTCTCTCTGTTTCCCCGCGCCCCAAGTCCCAAGAAGCCGCACTAAGAGAGCGAGCCGGGGTCGAGGACCGGCGGTGCCTCGAGGAACCCCGCGGGGAAGACCCCGGGGTGCGAGGCACTGAAGACCTCCGACGGCTTTGGGACAGGTCCCCGAACACCACCGGAGAGCCTTTGGAAGGCCAAGCTCCCCAGGCCGGAGCCCCAGACGGAGGAGGTGACAGAAGCAACCGGGGATTGGAGAGAGAGATAACTCCGAAACCCGGAGAGGCCCCGCAGCGCGTGCCGCTGGGGAACGACCCCGTCTCGGGGGAGAATCCCGGGTGCGCTTAGCCAGCTGCCTGGTCGGGGTCGACGCAGGCTTCAACCGGCGCTTTGACCCCGGGTGTCCTGAGGGTGAGGAACGTCTCAAAGCCCGGGGCGAGGAATCAGAGGAAGAGAGACCCCGGGAACGGCGCACCTTGCCCCGAGGGGTCTCGACGCGATGCTCAGGCTGGTCCGGCACCCGCGAGGTCAAGGCCGGTTGCAGGTGGGCCAACGCCGAGGAGAGCTCCAAGAATATCATGGCTCGGAGCATGTCCTGAAACACCGGTACCGATAGCATCGTAGGCATATCGGGCGCCGCTGTGCACTCCACCGAGGGTGACCTCGAAATCGAGTATTCCCGTGTGGTGGGCGCACGACCAGAAGACTTGGAGGGCTTAGACGGGGTCAGGGGCGGAGCACCCCCCCTTTGAACGGCCGGGGCCCAAGAGGATGACTTCTTCGCCGGCGTAGAACCTGAAGAAGGAAGAGGGGACTTACCCGGAGCCGAAATCTTTGAGGCAGAGGACATCCGAGGCGGGGCCGAGGTCGTCGAGGCCGAGGTCAAGGCCGGGGCTGAAGCCGAGGCCGAGACCGAAGCCTGCTCCACGACAAAAAGGTCCGCCATACGGGCCCAACGGCGGCGTAGAGCACGAGATTGGAAAGTAGCGCACCGGGGGCAGGAGTAAGTAGGATGGTCAGCCCCCAGGCACAGGATGCACTACCGATGAGGGTCAGTGATCGACAGCAGCCGATCACACCGGGTGCACTTCTTAAACCAAGTTTATTCCAAGTTTATTAGAAAAATTTGATTAATCGCCTATCACATTTCCTAGGCGATGTACAATCTCATTAGAAATCAGTTGGGGTGACAAATATAACAAACAATATTCAAAGTGAGTTAAAAATAATAATTACAGACATTGCTATACATAATTTCTACATATCATTTCAAAGCAAAGGAAAGTTTATTAAAGGGTTACAATCAATATTAATTTAATTTAATTACATTTAAGGAAAAAACAATAGGAGGGGTAACAAATAAAATTTATATTTAATATATAGAATAAAAAGTGAAAAATAAAAAAGTTTTTAGGATATAAAATTTATACATTAAAAGCATCATTAAAAAGGAAGCTCTTAAGTTTGGATTTAAATTTATCTAGGTTCCTTTCCTCTCGAAGAAATAGTGGGAGATCATTCCAAGATTGAGGAGCTGTTATTGAGAAAATAGTGTGACGCCTTGTATTGATAACTTTCAGTGAGGGTACTGCCAATAAGTGTTGATCCTGCGATCTTAACTGTCTCGAAGTACGATAAGGAATTAAAACTCTAAAAATAAAAGCGGGGGTTTTAAATAATAATGATTTAAATGTAAGCAGACATATTTTAAATAAGATTCGGTGTGTAACTGGGAGCCAATGTGCTTTTTTGAGAAGTGGAGAGACATGATCGAATTTTTTGGCTTTATAAATTATTTTAACAGAGGCGTTCTGAATAATTTGCAGACGTCTGATTTCTTTCTGCGATATACCTTTAAATAATGCACTACAATAATCAATTTTGGAAATTACTAATGAATGAATTAAAATATTCAGAGATTTTGCACATAAAAATTTTGCCACTGAACAAATTTGTCAGAGTCGATAGAAAGTAGATTTGACCACATGACTTATGTGATCATGATACGTTAATTTATTATCAAATATCACTCCGAGAATCCTAATATTGTGAGCCATGTGCAAAGGGATGCCCTTGATGGAGATGGGAGAAAGTAGTCTAGGGCAATCCTTCCATGGAAAAAGCATAGTGTTCGTTTTATTAATATTCAAGGCTAGTCTGTTGGAATCTAGCCAATGATGAATTAGATCAAGTTTTCCATTAATTGCTGTTATTTCTTGTAAGTTGTTAGGATCAATTGGATGTATCAACTGAATGTCATCTGCGTATGCGAATATAGAAAATCCACTAGATTGACATAGAGTCATGAGTGGAGCAAGAAAAATGTTAAATAGTAAAGGTGAAAGTATTGATCCTTGAGGTATGCCATAGGGAAGTGAAAAATAATCTGAGGATGAATTATTGAAAAAAACATTTGATGAACGGTTTTCAAAGTAAGACTTAAACCATAGCAGTACTTGGTCTGTTATGCCAATAGATTATAACCTGTTTATTAAAAGGGTATGGTCAATTGTGTCAAATGCTGATGATAGGTCGAGTGAAATTAACAATACAGAGGTATGATGATCTAAATGATACAGAATGGATGAAGTCATTCCGATTAAAGAATGTTCTGTAGAGTGATTAAGCCTAAATCCTGTCTGACAAAGGCCGGGACATAGGCAAAACAAAAGGCCACGGACTATCGAGGCCACACGGCCACGGCAAACCGGGAGCCCCCGGATGCCGAACAACCGCGAACTACGCGAAAACAAAAAAGCAGAAGAAGAAAAACAGTGCACAGCGACTCCGTCAAAACAACAAAGCCGCGGTGCTAGAAGGCACGTTTGAACGAAGTGAAAAAGAACAGGACTTTCTGGCTCCGCATAAAACTTAGAACTGAAGACCACGAGGAGGGGATGTGCCCTCTAGTGGAGCAAGAAGGCACACACATGTGTGGTGCAGCACAGCAAACTTGAATCTTCAATCAAGTTTGCTTGAAAAGCTGTCCGCGTCGGGGCTCCGTAGATGACGTCACCCCACATGTTGAGAATATGCTGCATGCTTGTCCTGGGATAATATAAATTATCAGGTGTAAATAATTCCACCTGATTATATTATAAGACATCCCTCATATACATCTTCAGGAGTTCCAAAGGTGCCAAATAATGTGATATAGGGAAATTCAGATTTTTTGCTCTCCATCTTTTCCATTTGATTATGTAAGGATAAGTTATCTTTGATATTAGAGAGAGCAGTTTTTTGCAAAACCTCCACAGAATTATCTACTTTATCTAATCTAACAGTAAGTAAAGATAACTGATTTTGTTGTTCATTTACTTTAACTGTTATATCAGATGAAAATTGACAGAGATTGGTAACCGTGCTCTGTAATGAGGACTCTATCCTATTTACAACCAACCAGAAATCATTAAGAGAAATTACTTTGGGGGGCGTGGCTTAACGCGAACACGAATGGACGTGTAATCGCTGAGCTCCTCTCCATTTAGGCAACTGAAGATAAAAAATAATATTCCCTTCTTGAAGATTACATCAAAAATAATTATTATTGATGATGATACTACCTTTTAAGATTAAAGTTGAAGATTGAGTGAATAACAGCTAAAGAATCAGAGTGCCGACATCAAGACGCTGACATCGAAGAAAAGCTGAGAGAAGGTAATTTCACCGGCTTTTGTCTGTGCTGAGTCGGCAAGCAGAGAGTGAAAGTGATAGAAACTTAAACTGACCAACGAATGTAAAATTTGTTGGTGTTGGGAAGGAGAGAATTACAAAGAGAAAAGCTGAAAAGGGAATGAGTTGTGGCGGTTTGAAACAGACCTCTCCCGCCCGCGCTGAACAGAGACTCTGGGGGCAAAAAATCGGAAGATTTTCTCTTTGCTAAGACAGTGGAAGATTGGGGAGAGGGTCCGTTGAGGCGATGAAAGCTGATTAAAAGTTAAAAAGAAGAGAATTGATCTGGTTGTGAGGCTGCTATCAGTTGATCTGTATGGCGGTTTGATTTCTCCTGCCGGCGCTGACTCAGAGGAGGAAAACTGAAAGAAAGATTGCCGGTTTTTCTCTCAGCGCTGGTTTGACGCGGCAGATAACTGACAGAAAAAAAATCTATTAACAGAAACAATCGGATAAAAACGCTGTTATTAAAGAGTGAAAAAAGAAGTACTGCTGAGAGTTGGGTGAAGTCTGGGTGAGAAAATTAAGAGAAAAGGTCTGTTTCTCTTTTGCCGGTTTTTTTTTTTTTTTTAATGACAGATGACAGTTGCTGTAGCGACGAGGTATTTTTAAAAAAAAAAGCTCACAGCGTGAATGACACCAGCCTGCCTTGCCAGATCTAGGTAAGGCACTGGGAAAAGAAAATTTAGAAATATCAAGAGCGTTGTTATTTCTATGTGCTGAATGTTTAAACTGACTAACATTGAAGGGAAAAAAATAGAGAGAGACTGATCTCGTTAGTAAGGCTGCTGACAGTTGATTTATGGAACTGAGACGGTTTGTTATAGCCTTCTCTAGCCGGAGCTGAGTCGGAGCCTGGAGATAAGGAGATCGATTAATTACTGGCTTCTTTTTGTGATATAAAAAAAAAAAAAAGAAGTAAAAGTCTGAAGGCAGAAAAGAAAATATAGAATTGAAAATTATCCTCCTTTGACATTGATGGAAGGGAGACTGAGTAACTGAGGAAGAAGAATATCGGCACTTTCTCTCAGTAATTAAATACCGAAGTGATGTAAACAAATAAATATCAGCTTGCTAGAATAAAGAAGTACTGAATTGAATGTCCCTTTCCTCTGACAAAGCTGCGATTGGGCTTATGAGAGAAGAGACAGAGAAAAGGATTAATGGAACTTTTTAAGACTGAAGCAACAAGACATTGAGGAAATTGAGAGACGCTGTGAATAAATAGAATACAGTTGCTTCAAAATTGCCAAAATAAGAAAATAATTGGAAAAGGTGTTGCTTTCCTCAGTCGGGGCTGCGATTGGGCTCGTGAGAGGAGAGCTAGAAGAAAGGACCACCAAAAATATTTTATTTGATCAGCGCTGAAGCGGAGTGTCATTAAGGGAGAGTGACTTCAGGATATAATGAATTAAATCTATGAAAGACCTAACTAGTCTGAGAGAGATCTAAGAGAAGGAAAAATTATCAGACTGAGTGTTTCCCTTCTCATTGAGATAGTGAAGGGGCTTAAGGGAGAAGAAATATAAAAAAAAAAAAAAAAAAAAAAAAAAAAAAATCTACTTCAAAAGACAGAACCAAATCCTAGAAGAAAAGGAATTAAAAACTTAAGAACACCCAACCTAAACCTAAGAGATTAAATTTAAGAAAGAAGAATAACCAAGAAAAAGAAAACAACAACATGACAAGTACCAGACAAAACAAAAATGAGGCTGGTACATCTGCAAAAAGACAGAAACAAGAACAAATAACACCAAGCAAAATACCACTTCCTATCGAAGAATCAGACACATTAAGCAAAGCTGAAGTCATGGAAGAATTAAAACAAATCAAACAAATGCTTAAAGAAACTATAACTAATATGTCTGAAATGAAAGAAGAAATTTTAAATATACATAGACAAATGGAAGTTAACAACAAAAGAACAACTGAACTAGAATCAAAAATGGAAACTATAGAATGTGAATCAAAAAGATGTAAAAACGACAACCTGGAATTAAATAAATTAAAAGATCAACTGGAGGATTACGAGAATAGAGGAAGAAGAAAGAACATCAAACTCTTTGGAATACAAGAAAATCTAGAGGGAAAAAATACTATCCTTTTCCTTGAAAATTTAATTCCAAAAATTCTACAATTAGACTTGAAACAACCAATTGAAATTGAAAGGGCGCATAGAATCCCAACAAAAAATCTAGAAAATAAAAACAGACCAAGACCAATCATTTTCAAAATGTTGAGATACCAACAAGCACTAGAGATACTAAATGCGGCAAAAAAAGATAAAAACTTGAATTATAAAGGATCAAGATTATGGTTTTTACCAGACTTCGCCAAAAACACAGCAACTAAAAGGAAAAAACTACTAGACATGAGACCTCTACTCAAAGAAAAAGGATTTAAATATGGTCTATACTACCCGGCGAAAATGAGAGTGTCATCTGGAGACAAGTCCTTATATTTTGAGGATCCTGAAAAACTAAAAGAGTTTCTCTCTAAACCAGAACCTATGATATATTAATATAATATATTAAGATGGTTTTGAAGACTCTATGAAAAATTAGAAAATATAACATATCAAAATATTTGAAGAAATGGAGGAAAACAATACAAAGAAAAGACAATAATAATTATATGAAAGAAAGAACAGAATATAGGAAAATTATTAAATAATACAATGCATATATGTTTAAAATAATTATATGTTGAAATCATAATACTAAGGAAATACAAATTAACATATTGTTAAATGGAAAATGATACATTAATAAAATGTTATGGAAAATGATTAAATAAATATAAAAGATCAATATAGATAGATAGAAGGGAAATTTGTTTAAACAATTGAATATTGATTGCCTGGAATGGGGAGAATGTTAGGATTACAGTTCAAATGTGTATCCTTAAGCAGCCAATGTATTGGGTGGGAAAGGGAGGGATAAGGAGAATATTTATTAGAATAATTAAGGGAGATACATTAGGGTTAAATATGTGTGTCATGAAGAAAATTTTTTGGATATTAAATATGAAAGAGGAGAGGAAGAATAAGATAATGAAAAGTATTAAAATATATAATGTCTTTTAAAATATATTCTATTAATGTCAATGGCCTAAATCACGTAATTAAAAGGAAAAAAATATTAACATTTTTAAAAAAACAAAATGCAGATATTTACTGTCTGCAAGAGACCCATCTTAATATGAAGGAATCACAGAAATTATCAGGTGGATGGATAAAAGAATGTTTTTTTGCTCCAGCAGTGGGTAAAAAAGCAGGGGTTGCAATCCTTATAAATAAAAAATGTATGGCCAATATAAAGGTAAAAAATTCAGATCCACATGGAAGATGGATACAAATCGATATAGGTATGGGAAATGATACCCTGACGTTATTTAATATATATGCCCCTAATTCGAATCAATCAGAATTTTTCAAAAAGCTACAAAATATGTTATTACCACTGGCTACCTCTAATTTAGTGGTGGCTGGAGATTTTAATGCTGTAATGGATCCATTATTGGATAAAAAACCAGGTAAAAATATTAAATCTTTAGGTCTAGATAATTTAGTTCGATCATGTGATTTGAAAGATATATGGCGTATTCTTCATTTTAATGATCAGGAGTTTTCATTTTGTTCACAGGTTCATAAATCATTTTCAAGAATAGATTATATTTTTGTTTCAACAAATAAAGTGCAACAAGTGATTAAAGCCTCCATTGATCCTATTATCATTTCGGATCATGCGGGAATATGGATAGAATTACAAATAGATCAATTAGAAAATAATAGACCTCTTTGGAGATTTGATAATGCATTGCTTGTGGATGACAAATTTTTGGAAAATTTTAAAACACAAATTAATGAATTTTTTCAAATAAATTTAGTGGAAGATACATCTATAGAGAATGTATGGGATGCATTTAAAGCAACTATGAGGGGTAATATCATATCATATTCAGCTTTTATTAGGAAACAAATTAAAAAACAATATATAGAATTAGAAAAAGAAATAAAAATATTAGAAGCTAAATTGATAAGTAAATGGGAATATGAAGTTTTGCAAGCTCTTTTGAAAGTAAAAGGTAAATATAATGAATTAACTTCAAAAATGATAAGAAAAGATTTGTTTTCCAAACAAACGGTGTATTATGGAAATTCTAATAAGGCGGGAAAATTATTAGCAAATTATCTTAAGGCAAAAAAAAGGAGAACTAATATTAATGGAATAAAAGATGATAATGGTATAATAACAAATCAAACAAATATAATATTAAAACAATTTTTAAATTTTTATAAAGATCTATATTCTTCCGAACCTTATTTGGAGAAACAAAAAGATGGAAAAAAATTTTTAGATTTAATAAATGGACCTAAGATTCCTGATCATATAAAACGAAGTTTAGAAGAACCTATATCATTAAAAGAATTAGAAACAGCATTGAGATCTCTTAGAGTTGGATCCGCTCCAGGTGGTGATGGTTACACAGTAGAATTTTATAAAACATTTCAAAATATCCTCTCCCCACATTTATTAAAATTATATCAGACACAACTTATAAAAGGTAATATAAAAGGTACTATGGCTGAATCAATAATAATTGTTTTGCCTAAGCCAAATAAAGATCCAACTTTGGTTTCAAACTACAGGCCTATATCTTTGATAAACATTGATAATAAACTTTTGGCGAAAATTTTGGCTTTGAGATTAGCCAAAGCTCTCCCACATATTATAGATATGCATCAAACGGGTTTCGTTGCTAAAAGACATTCCTCCAATAACTCTAGACTATTATTTCACATGCTAAACTTGTCAAAAAAAATGGATGAACCGGCATTTACAGTTTCATTAGATGCCGAGAAAGCATTTGATAGGGTAGAATGGAATTTTATGTATCAGGCTTTAGAATGGTTTGGTATAGGTTCTGGATTTATACAAATGGTAAAAACATTGTATAGCTTCCCGATTGCAAGATTAAATATTAATAATAAGATATCTGATGGTTTTCAATTGCAGAGGGGAGTTAGACAAGGTTGTCCTTTATCTCCTTTGTTATTTGATGTTGTATTAGAACCCTTATTGTTAGCAATACAGCAAACGAGGGAGATACAAGGAATTCCATATTCAGATATGGAATATAAAATTTCGGCTTATGCTGATGATATTTTGCTTTATTTGAGAAATCCAGAGTCTACCTTATCTTCTTTATTAGAATTAATTGATAAGTTTGGCAAATTTTCAGGTTATAAAATTAATTGGAATAAATCTGAAATTATACCCTTGAATGTTTACTGTGTAAAAGGATTATTTGATATTTTTCCATTCATATGGAAAGAAGAAGGATTTAAATATCTAGGCATTCAAGTTAAAAAAACAATTGAAGATACTGTAAAAGAAAATGAAAAATATGTATTAAAAAAAGTAACGGAGTTATGTGAACAATGGAACCCATTACATATATCTTGGTGGGGCAGAGTTCAAACTATTAAAATGATGATGTTGCCTGTGGTTTGCTACCAAATGAGTATGATACCTATTTATTTTCAGGGGTCCTTTTATAAGAAGCTTAATAGAATTTTAACAAAATTTCTTTGGCTTGGTAAAACACCTAGAATAGCTTTAGTAACCTTACAAAAATCAATTAAGGAGGGAGGGGTAAATTTTCCAAATTTCTATAGGTACCATCAAGCCTATATTCTACGTCAGGGTATGTATTGGATCCTCCCAGAACTTATAGATAATGCACCAGATTGGTTATATTTGGAATGGCGCCTTATGTTTCCCCTAAATTTAGTTCATTTACCAAGTATTAATATACCTAAAAGATACAGAGAAAATAAAATAATAATGGATACTTGGAAAACATTGAGATTTATTGATAAATTAACACCCATCCCAATATATAAATCAACTAATCAATCCATATGGATAAACTCCAAGATCAAAGTAGGCGGAGCTCAAATCCTTTGGAAGAACTGGATTATTGCAGGAATTAGATCTCTAGAGGATATTATTTCAGAAGGTAAACTGCTGGATTTTTCACAATTGCAACATAGATTTGGTCTTAATAAAACACAAAGTTTTAAATGGTTGCAATTGAAGCAGGCCATTCAGGTTGGGTTCCCTGAATGGAAATCATTAAACAATCAATATAGTTTAAAGTTCTTATGCTTTAAAGCAGACTTCCTAGGACATCAAGCCGCATTGTGGTATAAATTAATATCTGGATATTTGAATAAAAAACCAAAAAATGGTCTAAGAGACATTTGGAGCATTGAGATTGGACATCAAATTAATGCATCTCAATGGCCACTAATTTGGTCTTGGAGAATGGGATGTACAGTGTCAGCGTCTATGAGACAAACATGGTTCTTTTTATTACATAGAGCTTTTTGGACCCCTACTCGTTTACAAAAACTAGACAGTTCTAAGTCTAATAGATGCTGGCACTGTAATCTAGAACCAGGGACATTAGATCATTTATTATATCATTGTCCTTATATTAAAATATTTTGGAATTCAATTTGGCCACAAATTAATAAATTAATGGAAAATCATATTGCAATATCATATGATACAATTTTATTTGGAACAATGATGAGAAAAAAAAGTCAAATTTCACCAGAAAATAATAAACTTTTATTAATTATGACAGGGGTTGCCATTCAACATATAACTAACAATTGGAAAAATTACAACAACCTAAACTACACATTTTGGTGGAATACAATATGCCATGTTTTTAAAATGGAAAGAACAATAGCAATACAAAAGGGGACATATAATAAATTTATAAAAATATGGGGGCCATTGACAAAATACTGTAATGATTAAATAATAGAATACTTTTTCTTCTTTTCTTCTTTTAGAGATTTTTTTTTTTTTTTTATGACACACATATAGGGGGGGTAAGGAAAACAATTTATATATAATATATTATAATATATGATACAGAATGTAACAAATGATTAAAAAATAATAGAAGGGTGGGGGGAGGGAAAATGAATAAAATTTATCCAGAATATATTGTATTAGATAAATATGTTATTGAATAATTATCAATTGTATTCTAATATGTTGTATACTTTTATAAAATTTGAAAATATTATATTAAAGCAATAAAAGGGTGGGGGGAGGGTGAAGGGGAAAATCAAATTCAGACATACATTGTGTTAGACATAAAAGTGATACCATGCATTTATTAAATGTATTTTATTATTATGTACACTTTTTGTAAAATTTGAAAATAAAAATATAATGGAAAAAAAAAAAAAAAAAAAAGAGAAATTACTTTGTCTTTAGGTATAGAGTCTTGACTTGACTCTATCACCATACGGACAGGAGTCAAAGTTTTCATTCCCTGAGAAGATATATTTGTTTGTTGTATGTCTGTACTCACATTTGTTTCCCTTCCCTCCCTCCATATATCTCTCCCTCCTACTCCATGGTCTGGCATCTCTTTTCCTTCTTTCCTTTTCCTCCCTTCCCCATTCTTTGGCATCTCTCTCTTCTTCTTGCCTTCCTTCCCAGCCCACGGTCTCACATCTCTGTCTTCTTCCCTTCCCTCTTGCCATGGCATCTCCCTCATCCTCTTCCATCTTTCCCTTCCCCTCTATGCTCTGGCATCTCCTCTCCTTTCTTTCTCTCCCTCCTTTCCTCCCTGGTCTGGCATCTTTCTCCTTCCCTTCTCTCTCCCCCATACATCTCTCCCTCCTACTCCATGGTCTGGCATCTCTTTTCCTTCTCCTCCCTTCCCCATGGTCTCGAATCTCTCTCTCCTCTCCTTTCTTTCTCCCTCCCCCCCAATCGTGTGCAACATTTATTTCCTCCCCCCCCTCCCTATGTCACACTCCTCTTTGTTTGCAGCGCTGCCTTCACAACTCGCTGCTCTAGCTGGCGTCGGGATGTCCTCTCTGTCGGCTCCACTTGTTTCCACAAAGGCAGAACCCAGCAGAGAGGAAGGCCCGACGCTGCAGAGCAACGACTTGTGAAGGCTGCTGCTGCCTCTGCCAGAAGGGAAAGAAGTTCTCGACCATGAGGCTGGCCCTTGGAGCACCCCTTTATGGGCTACACCTGAGGTAAACCACCCCACTTTGGGAAAATTCTCTGCTTATTTCCAAGATAAGCAGCACAAAATCTATTTTACTCTTTTGGGATCTTGCCAGGTATTTGTGACCTGGATTGTCCACTGTTGGAAACAAAACCTTTGGTCTTCCCCAGTATAGTAACTCTTATATTTTTATGTACAATGGTATATAAGACTCACAATCACAATGGAGCACCTCCAAGACAGAAATGCTTTGACTACAAGCTCCATGCTTCTGAGAAAGAGTGCCTAGTATTCCCACTGTATGATTTACTTAGAAAGATTTGCTATTATACTTAATCAGATAATAGATAAGTGGCAACAAAAGTAATTGAAAGCTCTGAACATCTCTGCGCCAGCACAAACTCATTTCTCTGGAGCTTGGTAGTACCTTCATATCCTTTTGATATTTACTCCAAACCTCTTTTGTCAGCCCTCCAGATGCATCTGAGGGTTTGTCCAGAGGGATAATGGAATGATTCACAAGAGCTGATAGGTGAGTTCGTACTGTGGATAAGTGGCGGCAGTAGGCGAGCCCTGGATATAACAACAAAGAGGAACTTGTCAACTTTCAGCACCACCATCTCAGAGGAAATGGACATATAACAATCAGGACCAGTTGAAGTCCTCACTGAAGTGGGGAAAGCAGTGCTCATCAGATTCTGGGAATAATGAAAGGCTCATGAGAAGGGGAACAGGAGAAGTGGCAACCATTCACATCTTATGGATGATCTCACAAAAATGTTATGCTTGCCTAAAGAAATTTCAAACAAGCTGTGTTGTTCACATATGCATCAATCCAGCATCTAGAAATATCAAAACATGATGGCAGATAAAGGCCAAATGGCTCATCCAGTCTGCCCTTCTTTACCATCAACTATCTAATCTTCTCCCCAAGAGATCCCCCATGCCTGCCCCATGCTTTCTGAACAGCCACAAAAGACGCTAAACTTTTGTACCACCCAAGACTGTCTCATTATCTAAGTAGGGCTGGTTTTATTTTTATTTATTTTTTGGTGGGTAGGGGTGGGGGGGTGAGATAGATAACAAGCCTCCTTTATGAATCCTGAGTGATATCACCTAGGCAGGACACTGGCTGACTCACTTAGATAATTCAACTCAAGGCATAAACAACCATTAACACGGTGCTGAAACAGCTGTCCTTAAGAGACTAATATCTTTATTGGAAGCTTCTATACCGCTACTAATGACTGGGGAGTCAGTTCAGAGCAGTTTTCAAAGACATCTGTAATAGATTTTAAATATACAGTAGATTTAGATGAATTCCACTGTGATTGCTGTCAGCCTCCTAGCTGCTTGGCTAGGGTATCATGTTTGCATTTGCATTATTACACTATTATATATGTATGCTATGTTTACACAGGATTACAATTAACCATTCTAACCATGCTATGTTTACACCCTCCTAAATAGGTTAATGCCTGGAACACGTTTGGAACAAGTCGAAAGGAGAAGACACAAAAATGAAATGGCATGAGAAATCACGAGAATATAAATTCCAGCTGAAAGAGAAATGCAAAAACTCCTCCTCCTCCTCCTCCCAAATAAACCAGCATAGACTCAATTCAAAGGAGTTATTCAGACTAGTCAACAACCTGATCAACATCACACCTCTAACATGACCTCCATCCCTCTGCCAAAACCCTTGCTCACTATTTTAGATCAAAAATTCAAATCACAAAAGCCTCCCTCAACACAAACCATTCCACCGATCTCATGAAACTGCGTACTCCGAACCAACATGATCTAGAGCTCCTTCTCCAACCCACCTTGGTCTCAATTTCACTTTCTATTTAAAAAATACCTGCAAACATACTCTCCGTTCAACTCCTGCCCACCTGCTCTAATGTCTAAAGCCTCAGATGAGTTCCAGGCAGATCTTTATTCCTGGCTAACAGATACACTAAATAGAGGAGAATTCCCAGTAGAGGACACATCACTATCAGATCCATAATTAAAAAGTTGCTGAATTCTTTACTGGTTAGGGAGTATTTGGTGGTGATCACTTTCTGTTTTTTGCCCTAACAATCCATATACTATCTGGTATAGGGTTTTTGTGGAGTTTCCGGCTTCAAGGATATTTTTTTTAGAGGTATTCTTTCTTTTCTTAGCTTCTTAAAATAGGTTCTGCTGATTTTGAGCCAAACCTTAGTCTCCTCATCTTTGTCTGATTTTCTCCATTTTCTTTTGAGTTTTCTATTCTCTCTTTTTAGTTTCATGATTTTATCTGAGGGGTGAATCCATCTTTTCTTTTGTTAGGTTTTTGTAATTTTAATGGGGCTACTTCCTCTAGACTGCAGTCAAGTGCTTCTTCCCAGAGTCTTACCCATTCTGTGAGGTCTGCGTTTTCGGTTTTGATTTCTCTGAGATGTGTCCAGCTTGTTTTTGAATTTGGCACCATCTATGAAACCTCTTTCCATTTTTGGTCTCATTTCAGAGGCTACTGCTTGTTTTTTTTCCGTTTTTGGTTGTCTTATGCTGAAATAGTGGTTTGTCCATAGCAATTTCACTGTGGAGGGGTTGCAGTTATCTATATCAAGTTCAAGTTCAATTTATTTGATATACCGCAAATATAAGACCAGGGTTAAAATCTAAGTGGTTTACAATATCATAATAAAAAGGAAGAGGGGAACAAACACAGACCGTAATTCATACGAACTCTACAGTCATCAACTGGAACACATCCTCCTCTATGCCGAGTGGGTTTTTTCCCTCATACTTGGGCTCTTTGACTTGTTGGGTCAACTGCATACAGATTAAAGTCACCGCAGACCAAGAATGTGGAGAATTTTAGGTTGATTTCTGCGATAAGTTTCAGAATGTTTTCCCATCATTCTGTGTCTAGGTCAGGAGAAATATATAGCACCATTATGCCCATTGTGTTTGTGCTCTCTGCTCTCAGAAGTAAGCATTCTGCTCCTGCTGGCTGGGTAGTTTTCATTTGCTGGAATCCCAGTTTGGAATTGTGTATCACTGCTATTTCCCCTTACCCAATTCTATTTTGGAGCATGATGTGGTAGTCTGGTAGTTATGCCTCACTGATAATGATCCCGCTGTTATCTGTGAGCCAGGATTTTGTTATCACCAGGAAATCCAGTATGTGTTCCCCTATAGGTCTACTAATTAATTTAAAATGGTAGAAGTGGGTAAATAAATAACTATAAATATAGATGCTCCACTTTTTAAACTAAGAGCACTATCTCTACGGAAAAAAAAGGTTCAGGTTTCTTTTGGCAGAGCATAAATGCTCAAACTTCCTCCACACACATCATCGGCAAAAAGCTTCCGGGAAGAGTGTGCTACAGCCACTATGCTAATCTTAATGCGGGACTGAGATATAAAGCTGTAACATTGGTTACTGTGCTATGAAATATGAGTGGTGTCTTAGTTAGTAGCCAGCCAACATTTCACGGTAAACAACCGTTTCTTCAAGGCTCACAGGCTTTCACTTTATCACACAGTTCTGTGGAAACAAGTATATATAAAAAACTTTATGTATCTAATTCAAATGAATCAAACTGCAGTACTCACTAGAATGCTTGCTTACTCCAGTGTCCTGCCTCAATAGTGGCTTCTCATCCTTTATAAAGGAGAGATTCACCTATCACTCCATCCCACATCATTGTTGTGGGGAGTGTTGGCTTCTCTTCATTCATCGGCCAGCTCAACCATGGCCCTATTGGATTGGTTCTTCAGAATCATGGCAAATTTTATTCTCTGAAGTGAAATACTGAAACATTAAATCTTTAATAGAAGTTGTACCAATCAATATTCATATTTAAACCTTTAGGAGTTACAGATTCAAGTTCGTAGATCCAACGTTGTTCTCTTTGCTGGACACATAACTGCCTGTTACCCCCACTAAAATCTTGTTTAACATGATCAAGTACATAACATCTCAGTTGGAAAAACTCATGATTCTGATCAAGACAATGCTGTACCATCGGTGCTTGTATATTTTTCCAGCCTAGTGCACTTCTGTGCTCATTTAGATGAATCCCCTATTAGGTCTGCAATCTGTATTCCCTTCTTGTTTATGAATCTTGTGTTTAGTAGCCCTCCTGTCCATGATGTTGTTTGTTGTTGTGCATTTTGGTTGGTGTATGTTTGGTATCTGGTCTTTCTTTTTGTATCTTCCTGTGTTGCCCTGTAAGTGTTGATCCTACTCTCACCAAAGCACATTATTAGCTTTCTAGGATTGTCCTGTTGTGTCCTTCGTATACTGCTAGGTGGTACAGTTGGTATTTAAGCATGTGATAAAGGCTGGTAGGCAAGCAGTGGCTAAGGTTAGTACATTCATAGAGACAAGACCCATATGCTGACAGTGAATGGCTAGCATAGAAGCAAATAGACAAAGACTGTATGTGGACAGTGAATGGCTAGTAAAGAAGCATAATACCACATTAGCAAAAGCCCTTATGTGACAAAATGAGCACCGTCTAGTGATCAGAGATAGAATCCACAGTGATGAGAATTAAGCAGGATTTAAGGGGGCCATACCCTAATATATGAGAGACAGATACCTTTTGCCTGGGATACCTGAAGAAAAGGAGAAAGACACCAATATAGATAAATAGAAGATGAAGCTGAAAGACAAAGAAATGCTCTAAGAGAATAATTTACTTGGCTCATGGGAGCCAACTTTTCAAAATGATTGGGGGTGCTCAAAAACCCCACCCCAGACCATGCCCAACCTCTGCTTTTGACCCCACCCCCATAAAGCACAGTTACTTGTAGTTAACAGGTGCTATCCAGGGACAGCAAGCAGATATTCTCACATGTGGGTGACGTCATCCACAGAGCCTGGTACGGGCAGTGGTAAAAGTGGATTGCCACTTTAAGTTTTTATAAACTTCAAAACTGCCCGCATCGCGCATGTGTAATGTCTTCCTGCCCAATGTTGGCTCGTGGTACCTCAGCTAAGAAGACAACTAAGGGTGGTGGGAGGGATGTGAGAATATCTGCCTGCTGTTTCCGAATAATACAGTAAGTAACTGTGCTTTATCCTTGGTCAAGCAGGCATCATATTCTCATGTGTGGGACTTCCTAGCTTACTGAAATAGGATGGAGGGAAAATAAATTCTGTATACGGCTTGCCAAGTTTCCAAGTTTATTTAATCTTTGATATACCATTTATCAAAACATACCTAAACAGTTTACAATTATCAAATATTAATAAAAGTTAAAAATAAAAATATAGGGGGTGACAAAACATGTAGACTTACTAGTACCAAAAGGAATAAGTGGGAAAGGTGAGAGATTAAATACAATGAGAAAATAAAATCTTAAAAGGGAGGGAAGAGAGGGAAGGGCTTAACACACTAGGGTAGGGTAAGGGTTGCTTCAAAAGAAGCGTTTCAATTCAGTAATGCCAGCTGCATAGAAGCTGTTTGTGCTCTTATTGAATGAAAAAAGTCAGAATATGTTGGTGTCTTTAAAGAGGAATGTTTTTAGTTTAGATTTGAACTTTTCGAGAGATATTTCTAATCTAAGGTCCAACAGAAGGGCGTTCCATAGAGTGGGAGCAGTGACCGAGAAGATAGTTTTGCAGGTTGTGTCAAAAAATAATTCACGTATGGCTGAAATGATCATCTCATCTGGAATAGGACTCTAGACAGTGAATGTGTGAACCAAGGACCAAATAGCGGCTTTACAAATATCATCAATGGGAGTGGATCATAAGAAAGCTACTGATGCAGCCATAGCTCGGACCTTGTGTGTTGCAATGTGTCCCTGAAGCTGCATGCAGCCCAGTCTGAGCATAGCAGAAGGAAATACAGGCTGTTAACCATGTGGAAATAGTTCTCTTGGTTATAGGCAGGCCCAATATGTTAGGGTCAAAAGAGATGAACAGTTGAGGTGAAGTCCTGTGTGGCTTAGTCCTTTGTATGTAGCAAGCCAAGGCATGCTTACAGTCCAAAGTGTAGAGCTGTTTCTTCAGGATGAGAATGAGGCTTTGGGGAAAAAAAATCCTGGAAGCACAAAGGATTGATTCAAGTGAAAATCTGTGACTAAGAACATAAGCAGTGCCTCTGCTGGGTCAGACCAGAGGCCCGTAATGCCTAGCAGTCCACTCACGCGGCGGCCCATTAGGTCCAGGACCTGTATAATAATCCTCTATCTATACCCTTCTATCCCCTTTTCCTTCAGGAAATTATCTAATCCCTTCTTGAACACCAATACCGTACTTTGTCCTATCACACCCTCTGGGAGCACATTCCAGGTGTCCACCACCCTTTGGGTGAAGAAGAACTTCCTAGCATTGGTTCTGAATCTGTCACCTCTTAATTTTTACGAATGCCCTCTCGTTCCTGTAGTTTTTGAAAGTTCGAAGAATCTGTCCCTCTCTACTTTCTCTATGCCCTTCATGATTTTGTAAGTCTCAATCATGTCCCCTCTAAATCTCCGCTTTTCCAGGGAAAAGAGTCCCAGTTTCTCCAATCTTTCAGCATATGAAAGGTTTTCCATACCTTTTATTAATCGTGTCGCTCTTTTCTGAACTCTCTCGAGTATTGCCATATCCTTCTTAAAGTATGGCGACCAACACTGGACGCAGTACTCCAGATGCGGGCGCACCATCGCCCGATACAACGGCGGGATAACTTCTTTCATTCTGGCTGTAATACCATTCTTGATAATACCTAGCATTCTATTTGCCTTCTTAGAGGCCGCTGTGCACTGTGCCGACAGCTTCATTGTTTTGCCCACTATTATCCCCAAATCCTTTTCTAGGGTATTTTCACACATTACCAGCCCTCCCATCGTATAGCTGTACTTCGGGTTACTGTTTCCTACATGTAAGACTTTACATTTCTCCACATTAAACTTCATCTGCCATCTTGTCGCCCACTCTCCTAGTTTGTCCAGGTCCCTTTGTAAATCTTCACAGTTCTCTTTGGTCCTAACTCCACTAAATAGTTTGGTGTCGTCTGCGAATTTTATTACTTCGCACTTCATCTCTGTTTCTAGATCATTTATAAATACATTGAACAGCAGCGGTCTGAGTACCAACCCCTGCGGCACACCACTCGTGACCCTCCTCCAGTCAAAGTAGTGGCCCTTCACTCCTTTGCTTCCTACCCGCTAACCAATTTTTGATCTATCTATGTACGTCTCCTTCTACCCCATGGTTCTTCAGTTTCCGTAGCAGGCGTTCATGAGGTACTTTGTCAAAAGCTTTTTGGAAATCTAAGTATACGATGTCTATGGGGTCCCCTTTGTCCATCCGTTTGTTTATTCCTTCGAAGAAGTGCAATAAGTTCGTTAGGCACAATCTTCCCTTGCAGCAGCCATGTTGGCTTGTTTTCATCAGTTTATTCCTTTCTAGATGCTCATCGATGCTGTCTTTTAACAGCGCTTCCGCCATCTTCCCCGGAACCGAAGTCAAGCTTACCAGTCTGTAGTTCCCCAGGTCACCTCTAGATCCTTTTTTAAAGATGGGTGTAACATTAGCTATCTTCCAATCCTCTGGGATCAAGCTTGTTTTCAGGGATAGATTACAAACCTGCTGTAGTAGTTCCGCTATTTCCTCCTTTAGTTCTTTCAATATCCTAGGGTGGATTCCGTCTGGGCCCGAAGATTGTCAGTTTTTAATCTATCTATCTGCTTGTGTACATCTTCAAGGCTTAAATCCATGGATGTTAATTTTTCTGCTTGATCTCCTTTGAAGATTTTTTCAGGTTCTGGCACGTTGGATGTGACCTCTTTTGTAAATACTGATGAAAAGAACATGTTTAGTCTATTCGCCACTTCTTTTTCCTCCTTCACCACTCCTTTCCTGTCTCCGTCATCCGGCGGTCCCACCTCCTCCCTAGCCGGCTGCTTCCCTTTAACATATCTGAAGAATGGTTTGAAATCTCGTGCTTCCCTGGCTAGCCTCTTCTTCATATTCTCTTTTTGCTCTTCTAACCACGAGGTGACATTCTTTTTGATGCTTCCTGTGCTCTTTCCAGTTCTCCTCGGTTTTATCCTTTTTCCATTTCCTGAATGAATTCTTCTTATCTCCTACTTTTGGGAGGCATTTAGGATGGTCCCTTAGAACTACCTTGTCATGATGAAATACTGTGAACAGTGGGTCAGAAACTAATGCTTGAAGTTTGTTTTTTTATTTATTTATTTTTAATTCTTTAATTATATTTTACATAAGAATTGCCATCTCCGGATCAGACCTTTGGTCCATCAAGTCCAGTAATCCGCGCATGGCGTAATTTTTGTCAGAGAAATACAGCATAAACATTTGTTATATATTCAAAGAAAAAAACCCACAAAACAGTAGCATATTTGGTTATCCTTCCTTAGACAACCACCGAAGGGGAGTTAAACTGAAATTTATAAGAGGCGAATTTAAATAAGAACAAAGATAATTATAAGGAAAGGCTATAACGCAACTTAACTTGCCATTCTAATTACACTGGATCAAAACTTCAAGCCATCTTTTTCAGCTCCAGGATGGATTTTAGCTGGTCAGGAAGAAAAAATACATATTTAACTTGTGCATACTTTACAACACACTTGTAGGGGTATGTCAACAGGAAAGAGGCTCCCAAAGCAATTGTTTCCTGCCTTAAAGATAAGAACTGTTTCCATCTTTCCTGTGTGGTCTTTAAAACATCCAAATATGTCCATAATGTTTTGCCATAAAACAGATTTTGAAAACCTAAAATATTGCTTCATAAATGAGTCCAAATCTTGTTGAAAAATGAAGGAAATCAGTAATGTAGCTCTCTCCACCACCTCAGAAATAAATTCTTCCAAGAAAACAGATATATTTTCCATATCAATTTGCGAAGCCTGTTTATTTTCCCCCTCTCCTTCCTTGAGCTTCTGGGAAATTTTTGTGGAAGATAATAAATTTTGTTCAATGAGAATATACGCTCAGAGGAATATTTCAAAATTTTCACCACATTTTTTTTGAACATTTGATATGAGGAAATCCCAGGAGTTTTCGGGAAGTTTAGAATTCTTACATTTAACCGGCGATTAAAGTTCTCTCTATTTTCTATTTTTCAGTGTAACAAAGCTTGTAAAGATTGGACTTCATTTTGTAATTTAGTTATGGAGTTTTTTGTTTCAATGTTCGTCTGTTCAAAAACCTTTGTAAAGTTATCCAACTTCATCCCCAAAACCTTTATCCCTTCTGAGGTCTTCCTGGATGTTATGTTGACTCTGTGGAGCATTTTCAGGAAGGCTCCTACAATGTCCTCTCTGTCAGGAAACAAGTTCCCAGAGCTGGCCAACACCGGCAGGGGCTCCTCTGCCATGGATCCAACCTCTGCGGAAGCATTGGGTGCATCTCCAGCCACCCTGCTCCATCCTTAGCTGGACAGGAAGGCGGGACATCTGGTGCGGGCAAGAGTGAGATCTCATGCCCCAGCAGGATTGAACACCTCTGACTCTCTCCCGCTGCAGGGCTTAACTCGCCCGTTCTCAAGGCAAGTGTTGCTAGGCACTGCTCAATCGTGCATTGGTTTAAGGGAGCCGAAGGCGTTGAGGAGGAAGGCAACCTTAATATGGGGCATGTTTTAGTTAGTAGAAAAAGCTCCACCAATGAGAGTGTTAATGTGCCCAGATTAGTGCTGCCATCTTGGCCACTCCTGTTTTATTTTATTTATAGCCTAACAAATATAAACATACATAATAATAAAAACATACATAATAATAAAAAATACATATAAAACAATCACACACATAAGCGACCAGCACTTACACTTAAACAACATTCTTAATGCCCATACTTCATATGACAAAATAAATGCCTTTTCAATAGCTTCTTAAAGTTTCAAGTTTTATTGAGTTTAATATACCGACCATCAACATGTATCTGGCCGGTTTACAATGCTAAAAAAAATAAAAAAAAAAAAAAGATAAAAAGTAAAATAATAATTATATATATATGGGGAGGAGTGAACATTAAAAGACAAAAGACAAGGACTTACATGAATTTGAGGGCATTAGGGTGAAGGAAAGGTCAATAAATACATTATTAAAATGAAAGTTAAAAGAAGGGAAGAGAGGGGAAGGATATGACATCAGGGATAGGGTCGCTTCGTAAAAGCGGTTGAGATGATTTTACTGGATTATGCTGCTTTCTAATGTACAAAGGTAGGAAATTCCATTCCTGTGGCCTCTACAAGAGAACATCGTCACACGTGAGGAGTTCAATCTCAGGTCTCTTATAGACGGCACAGCCAAATCGCCATGATGAACAGAACGCAGTTTTGACAAGGGGACTTAAGCATGAATAGTACCCACCAAACTTGCAGGAGCTAACCCATTCAAACACAAATATACCATAACAAGCAACCTGAAATGTATACAACCTTCTAATTTCAGCCAATATAGTTTCATATAGTGTTTAGTAACATGTGCAGTCTTTTAAAAACAAAAAAGGGTTCTAACCAAGTGAATTCTGTGCAACCTGTAATGCACCCAACAGTGTTCTTGGCAAACCTAAGAGCACAAGATTACAACAGTCCAAACAAGACAGGACCATAGACTGCAAAATGACCCTGAACATACAAGGAGACAAGTATGGCCGAATTCTATTGAAAAGGTGCAATCTGAAGAAAATCTTCTTTATCAAATCCTGGACATGATTTTTTAAAAGTCAAATTCGAATCCACTCACTTGTAGAGTGGCAGTGACAGATATCAAGAAGACTATTCTCCAAGTGAGAAACTTAAGATGAGCAGATGCCAGTGTTTCAAATGGCGGCTTCATCAGATTGGCTAGGACTACATTAAGATCCCAGACAACTGGAGGTGGCTTGAGCGGAGGTTTGGAGTTGAAAAGGACTTTCATATATTGGGAAACAAGCGGATGGGTGGCCAGAGGTTTATTGTTGACAGGAGCACGGAAAGCACTAATAGAACTGAGGTGAACTCTGATTGAAGTAGTCTTACGTCCAGAATTGGACAAATAAAGAAGATAGTCCAAAACTGAGAAGAGAAAAAAGCATCCTGGTCATGAAGATTACACCATAAATTGAAGCATGTCCACTTATGCAACATTGGTGAGCAGAAGGTTTTCTGGAAGCAGCTATAATTGCTTGTACTGAGTCAGAAAGATTAAAATCTGCTGAAGTCAGATCGAGAGGTACCAAGCAGTTAGGTGCACAGATTGCAATTTGGGATGTAAAAGATATCCTTGACTGAGAGAGCATTGATGGAAAGATCTATAAAGGAATTGGATCCTTGGAACTCAGCTGAAGTAGAAGGGAAAACCAAATGTTGTCTGGGCCACTGAGGAGCTATCAGGATCATGGTGGCTGCTTTATGCTTGAGCTTGATTAAGATCTTGAGAATGAGAAGGATTGAAGGAAATACTTAGAGGAACTTGTTCATCCAGTCCAGAAGAAATGCACTCAATATAAAAAAAACTAATGTGATGCTTTTCCCCTGGAAAGACAATTCTTCCCTTATTGCTCCCATTTCTATAAAAAATGTTCCCCTACAAATAGTTAGTAATACCAAAATTTTAGGGGTGATCTTTGATCACAAACTGAATTTTCATGATCACATTAGTAACATTATTAAAACAACCTTTTACAGACTAAGACAAATTCGATCAATCTCAAAATTTTTATGTTCTAAATCACTTAATGTTTTAATTCACTCTTTGGTGATCTCCAGGATTGACTATTGTAATGCTCTTTTTAAAGGAATCTCTTTAAGTGAAATAAAACGCTTACAGATCATTCAAAACGCTTCCATTAAACTTATAACCAAAACTAAGAAATTTGATCACGTAACACCTCTTTTAAAAGATGCGCACTGGCTTCCAGTCTCCCATCGGATAACATACAAGCTATGCCTACTCACCTTCAAAACCCTTCTTAATAAAACCCCAGCATTTATTTATAAATTATTGATTCCATATTCTCCAATCAGAACCCTGAGATCCAATGAACAGAATTTACTAACTATTCCATCCCTTAAGGTCATCAATACAAGACGACAATTCATTTTTTCCGTTACTGCACCTCAGCTATGGAACGCCCTTCCAATTTATTTAAGGGAAGAGCAGAATCTTGAGAAATTCAAAAGTAACTTAAAAACATTTCTCTTTAAAGACGCTTTTGATAATTAACGAAACTCACCGCAGCTCAGATTATTTTATTGTACTATATTATACTGTTTTTTTTTGTTACTCATTTTGTATCTTTCCTTTTTTGTTTTACTTTTCTATAATGATTTTGTATTTCATCTCCCCCCCTTCCTTGTGTTTATAAGTTTGTAATGGTAATTTTTTTTAATTTTGTATGTTAATATTTATTGTTCTGTCATGTATTGTTTCCCAGAAATTGTAATTTTAATTTGTTCATCGCTTTGAAATACGATTAAGCGATTAATCAAAACAATTATTAAACTTGAAACTTGATAAGGAGAGTATTGTCTGGAGCAGAATTGAGGCAATTTGTTGTTGCGGGGAGATGCAAACAGGTATATCTGAGGAGACCCCCTTAGTGAGAAGACGTGGTGCAAGACTTTGCAGTTGAGAGTCCACTTGTGTGGCTGAAGAAATCTGCTGAGCTTCTTGACTAGAGCATTTTGTTTCCCATATACACATTTCCAAATGTGCTCAGCTTCTTGATACAGAGGAAGAGAGCCCATTCCTACCAGCTTGTTGATGTAGTACATCACTACTGGATTATATGTTTGAACATGGAGGACTTAGTTGGAAAAACACTGCTGAAAGGTTTTTAGAGCATTTTGAATTGCCTGCAGTTCTAACAGGTTGAAGTGGAATGTCCAGGTGGGTTCCCCAAGCATACATGGATGAGCACTCTCTCATGTGGGGGTGAGATTTTTTTTTTAAAATAATTTATCCTACAATTATTAATTTATCCTACAATTATCTTATTAAATTATCCCACAATTAATAATTTATCCTAACAATATCCTACAATTCTATGTGGATTACAAATTATTCAGGTACTCAAGCATTATTCCCTAACTGTCCCAGCGGGCTCCCACTCTATCTAATGTATCTGGGGCAATGGGGATTAAGTGACTTGCCCAGGGTCACAAGGAGTGGTGCAGGATTTGAACCCACAACCTCAGGGTGCCAAGGCTGTAGTTCTAACCACTGCACCACTGAAGATATTGGCAAAGAGGTGAGGTGAATGAGATCCGTTGGGATAAGGGATCAAGGGTTTGTGACCATTGAAATGCTAGGGTCCACTAATCTGATCTGAGATGAAGTCGTGCAAAGGGAGTAACATGAATTGTGGATGCCATGTGACCTATGAGTCACATATGTCTTGCTGAGATGGTTTGTAGAGTGGAGACATGATTGCAACGATGAAGTAAGGTGTAGAAGAGTGGTGTCAAGGAGGGCTCCTATGAATTGCAGCACTTGAGAGGGTTGAAGTTGTGACTTGGTGAAGTTGACTTTGAACCCTAGAAGCTGGAGAAAAGTTATCGGCATCTATGTTGTCAAGTGCACTGCTTGAGGAGATGGAGCTTTTATCAGCCAATCGTCCAGATATGGAAATACTTGAAACCCGTTGGTAAGTAGGGTTGTTGCTACTAACCACTAGGTACCTGTACTGGGTTGATGAGCTATCCGAAAACACAGAAACATTCTGTGATCAGGATGTATAGGCCTCTTTGAGAGCACAGCCAATCATTTTGTTCTATAAGTGGATAAGGGTCCCTAGAGATAGCATGAAAAACTTTTCTTTGACTAGATATTTGTTTAAAGCTCAGAGGTTGAGAATTGGAAGAAGACTTCCCGTTTTCTTTGGAATTAAGAAATACCTGGAGCAGAACCCTTGATTTTTCTGAGAAGGGGGAACTACATCTATGGCATTTAGGTGAAGTAGAGTTTTGATTTCCTGAAAAAGAAGGGATATCTGTTGTAATGTGAAAGAGGACTCTCTTGGAGGGTGGTCTGGAGGAATGGTGATAATTTGGAGAGATAAACTTCTTGATGACCTTGTGGAGCTAGGTGTCTATAGTGATTAAAGTCCAGTGCTTATGATACAAGAGAAGTTGACCTCCAGTGGGTTGGGGAAGAGGCTGAGAAGGAGGAATTTTGGCTATGCTCTCTAAAACCATGTCAAAAAGACTAGACTGGTTTCTGAGGAACTGAAGACTGGGACTTCTGAGATCTCTGTTGTTTCTGCTTCTTCTGTGGCGGAGACTTAGAAGAGGATGTTGCTGGATATCATCTCTTATAGGAATAAAAAGATATTTAAGGAGGCTTAGATGGTTGAGCCTTAGTCTTAGATCCTGTTAAAGTATTCCAACTCTGCTCATGCTGAGTAAGTCCTTGAGTAGTATCCTGGAGGAGGTTGACTTCTCTTGTATTATTAGCACTGGACAAACTTTCAAAAAATAAAAGAACAAGAGGGCATTCGGAAAATTTGAAAGGGGACAGATTCAAAACAAATGCTAGGAAGTTCTTCTTTACCCAACGTGTGGTGGACACCTGGAATGCACTTCAAGAGGACGTAATAGGCAGAGTACGGTACTGGGGTTTAAGAAAGGATTGGACAGTTTTCTCCTGGAAAAGGGGATAGAAGGGTATAAATAGAGGATTACTGCACAGGTCCTGGACCTGTTGGGCCGCCGCGTGAGCGGACTGCTGGGCACAATGGACCTCGGGTCTGACCCAGCGGAGGCATTGCTTATGTTCTTATGACTCTAAAACGTAAAGCTATCTATTTAAAATGTAAAGCTAGCTATCCTCTTCATAACCTCTAATTTCTTATTATGTCCTTCCCTCATTTATTGAATTACCTGTAAACCGTGTCGAGCTCTATCTTTATGGAGATTATGCGGTATACAAACTTAAGGTTTAGTTTAGTTTAGTTTAGTTTGGCTTGGAGAGAGACACTTGGGTGGATAATGCCTAATTGCGAAGGCCTTTATGTTTTAAACTTTAATTTGTGTCCAGCTGAGCAGGTAATCTGTCCATGCAGGTATTCAGAGTAGAGAATGACACGGTGGTTGTTACCTGCGGTAACTCGCCTAAACGGTGCTCAAAAAAAAAAGATAACCACAAGATCGGGGACAAGGCCATTCACCGCCCCATGGAGCGGTGAATGGTTAGCACGCGCGGTGAACGAGCTTTTGATTCGGCAGCTCCCTCTCTCCCGCAGGCCATGCATCTCCCTCCCGCCGGCCATGCATCTCCCTCCCTTCCTCCTTTTCCCTTACCTTTTCTTGTTGAAACTGGCGATTTCTTAAGGCTATGAGCTGTATTACAGCCAGAGCCTTGAACCTGAAGTCATAATGCCACTGTACAGAACCATGGTGAGACCTCATCTGGAGTACTGTGTGCAATTCTGGAGGCCACATTACCGTAAAGATGTACTTCAAGCTGAGTCAGTCCAGCGAATGGCCACTAGGATGGTCTCCGGACTCAAGGGTCTCTCATACGAGGAAAGACTGGGCAAGTTGCAGCTCTACTCTCTAGAGGAGCGCAGGGAGAGAAGTGACATGATTGAGACATTTAAGTACGTCACAGGTCGTGTCGAGGTGGAAAACGACATATTCTTTCCTAAGGGACCTTCAGTCACAAGGGAGCACCCGCTCAAACTCAGAGGAGGGAGATTTGGTGGTGACACCAGGAAGTATTTCTTTACAGAAAGGGTGGTGGATCACTGGAACAAACTACCGGTGCAGGTGATCAAGGCCACTAGCGTACTCGACTTCAAGAATAAATGGGACATCCACGTGGGATCTCTACGTGGGTTGAGCAGCACTCTGACTTAATGGGGTGGGACAGTAGAGTGGGCAGACTTGATGGACTATAGCCCTTTTCTGCCGTCATCTTTCTATGTTTCTAAGTTGCGTCGCGTTGCCTGCTGGAAAAATCTCCTCTGACGCAACCTCCTGTTTCCGGTTGCATCGGAGGAGACTTCTCTAGCAGGCAACCCGACGCGACTTCAAGGCTTCGGATGTAATACAGCGCATAGCATTATACAAATTGCCAGTTTCGCCACAAGAGAAGGTAAGAGGGAGGGAGGGAGAGAAATGCATGGCTGGCTGGCGGGAGGGAGCTGCTGGACCGCGTGAAGTGTGCTGGGGGTGGGGGGATAGAGAGGAGAAGACGCTGAAGACAGGGACGGGGCGGTGAAGAGGACGGCAGGGACGGGGCGGTGAAGGGGATGGTGGTCTGGGAACGGGGCAGTGACGGGGACAGAATTTTTCCCCGTGTCATTCTCTAATTCAGAGCAAACAAGGATATATCTGGTTCTAGCAAGGATTCTTCTTACATCAGAATTACTTCATGGCCAAGACTTGTAACAGTACCTAATATCACCATCAGTGGGGTAAATAATTTAGTTTTATCATAAAAAAAATAAACATGATAAGAAAACAATAACTTACATCCATAAAATGCTCTTGAAACAATCTGTCTCTTCATGTTTTCACACAGCATTTTCAGTGGTGCTCTGCAAAACAATGGATTATATTTTATGATGAATCCCCTAAAGCTTTATTAAAAGAAGCTTAATTATACTTTTTGGTGGAACTCAGAATGTCATATTTATAAAATGGAAAGGGTGTTTGCCATGCAATAGGGGAATTATAATAAGTTTAAAAAGATTTGGGGGCCATTGATTATTTATTCTAATGATCAGACATCTTAAACACCTAGATATTAGATAAGAAATAGGGGGGGTGGGAGTGGAAAGATAATAATTGACAAATATGTTATTATTAATAAATGGGGGGTGGGGGGTTTCTTTTATAGATATATGTTTTAAAGAATATAAATAAGATTGTCAAGTGATTTGTTAAAAATTTTCTGTTTGATCGATTAGTATGCACTTGTTGATGGATTTGAAAATGAATAAAGAATTAAAAAAAAAAAAAAGAACACTGGTAAGAATAGTGGTTTAAACAAACATTAACAAAGAAGGCTGCAATTCCTTTTAACATCATGAGTTTCTTTTCTATAATTACTGTGGTGTTTTGAAAATAAGAATAGCCATACTGGGTCAGACCAATGGTCCATTAAGCCCAGTTTCCTGTTTCCAACAGTGGGCAATGCAGGTCACAAGTACCCAAATAATAGCAATATTCTATGCTACTGATCCCATGGCAAGCAGTGGCTTCTTCCACTCAATAGCAGATTATGGACTTTTCCTTCAGAAACTTGTCTAAACCTTTTTTTAAACCCAGCTATGCTAACCGCAAATAGTAGGCTAATGCTCTTTTGCAGTCCAGAGCATGAAGAGCCATTTCTCCAAGATGAGAATAAGGGTTGGGAAAAAATATTGGAAGAACAATGGATTGATTGAGATTAAACTCAGTGACAACTTTCGGTAAGAACTTTGGATGAGTGTGAAGCACCACCTTGTCATGATGGAGTATTGTAAATGGTGGATCTGCCACGAATGCTTGAAGTTCACTGACTGCGAGCTGAATTTAGAAAACATAAGAAGTGCCATCCCCGGAACAGACCCTAGGTCCATCAAGTCCGGCGATCCACACACGCGGAGGCCCCGCCAGGTGTACCCTGGCATAGTTTTAGTCTCCATATCACTCTGAGCTTCTCATAAAGAGAAGTGCATCTAATTTATCCTTAAATCCTAGAACGGTGGATTCCACAATTACCTCTTCAGGGAGAGCATTCCAGGTGTCCACCACTCGTTGCGTGAAGCAGAACTTCCTAATATTTGTTCTGAACTTGTCCATGAAGCTTCAGTCCATGTCCTCTTGTCCGTGTTACATTGGACATTGTAAATAATGTTTTTTCCTGCTCTATTTTGTCGATTCCTTTCAGTATTTTGAAAATCTCGATCATATCCCCTCGCAGTCTCTTCTTCTCAAGGGAGAACAATCCCAGTCTCTTAAGTCGTTCCTCGTATTCCAAGTTCTCCATGCCCTTTATTAGCTTTGTTGCTCGTCTCTGCACCCTCTCGAGCATTTTTATATCCTTCTTTAGGTATGGAGACCAATGTTGGACGCAGTATTCTAAGTGTGGTCTGACCATCGCCCTATAAAGAGAAATGAAGAAACCACTTTCCAAGTAAGGTATTTCAGATGAGCCGAAGACATTGGTTCAAATGGAGGCTTCATCAGACTAGCAAGCACCACATTAAGATCCCAAACTACTGGAGGTGGTTTGACATTGAAAAGACCTTTTATAAATCTGGAAACCACAGGATGAGCAGCAAGAGGTTTTCCATCCACTGATATATGAAAAGAAGCAATTGAACTGAGATGGACTCTAATGGAAGTGGACTTGAGGCCAGAGTGCCACAAATGCAGAAGGTAATCCAAAACTAAAGCAGAGAGGTGGATTTTGGTTCCTGATGATGAAGAATACACCGGGCAGAAAACCAAGTCCATTTTTGAGTATAACACTGCTGTGTGGCTGGTTTTTTGGAAGCATCTCTCTGACAGACTAAGAGAATTGTAGATCAGATGAAGTCAGCCCGAGAGGTACCAAGCTGTAAGGTGTAAAAAACTGCAGGTTGGTGTATAGAAGAGAACCGTGACTCTGCGTAGGAAGAGATGGAAATATTGACAGAGGTATTGGCTCCTTGATGCTGAGTTGAAGTAGAAGGGAGAACCATGGTTGTCTGGGCCACCAAGGAGCTATCAGAATCATGGTGGCTGTTTGAGCTTTACAAGTGTTTTGAGAACAAAAGGAAAGGGTGGAAATGCATAAAGGAACTTGTGCGTCCAATCCAGAAGAAAGCATCTGCTTCTAGACTATGAGGTGAATAGAGTTTGGAGCAAAAGCAGGGTAGCTTGTGGTTGTGGGGGAGACACAAACAGGTCTACTTGAGGCATTCCCCTTTGAAAGAAGAAGGGATGGAGAGTTGCTGAGTTCAGTCTCCATTCGTGAGGTTGAAGAATGCGGCTTAGTTTGTCCGATAAAGCATTCTGTTCTCCCTGAAAGTAAACAGCTTTCAGAAAGTTGTTGTGATGAATTGCCCAATTCCAAATCTTTTAAGTTTCTTGACAAAGAAGGAGAGACCCTGTTCCTCCTTGCTTGTTTACATAGTACATTGCTACTTGATTGTCCTTATGGACAAGGAGAACTTGATCTTGTATAAGATGCTGAAAAGCCTTGAGGGCATTGAAAATCACTCTGAGTTCCAACAGATTTATATGATGGCAATGATCTCTGGTGGAACAAAGGCCTTGAGTGCGTAGGACATCAAGATGAGCTTCCCAAGCATAGGTTCACAAATCCGTTGTGAGAACCTTCTGATGAGGGGGCATGTGG
Source organism: Geotrypetes seraphini (assembly GCF_902459505.1). Taxonomy (NCBI): domain Eukaryota; kingdom Metazoa; phylum Chordata; class Amphibia; order Gymnophiona; family Dermophiidae; genus Geotrypetes; species Geotrypetes seraphini. The sequence continues at coordinate 70,435,828 of NC_047098.1, read as the reverse complement.
AACAGCAATCCTCCGGAAAGAGTGTCCACCACTAAAGAGATTGCTGTAGAGAAGATGTAACTGTAATGTGCTGGGAGAGTAGGTTGAGAGCCTACGACCACTGAGAAGCCAGAAATCACTGAGGGATCCGGAGCATAGATTCTGTGCTTCTATGATGGTGTTTTTCAGTAGAGACCATGCTTGTTCAACTGTTTGGATGTCTGCTATGCCCTTCTTTAGCCGTTTTCTAACCAAAGTTCTCATGCTGTCGTAATTTCCTTTTTTGTAGTTGAAGGACGTGGTTTTAGTCTTGATTGGTTTCTCTTTTCCGATGCCAATGGTAAAATTGATCATATTGTGATCACTTGTCCCTAGAGGGGCCGTAACTTCTACATCTGCTGCCCCTCCAGCAATGCCATTTATGACCAAGTCCAGGATTTCATTTCCTCTTGTCGGATCTCTTACCATTTGTTCAAGGAAGCAATCACCTAACATTTCAAGGAATTTTAACTCCCTGCCGCAGTTTGACGTTGCCAATTTCCAGTTGATCCCCGGAAAGTTGAAGTCCCCCATGATCGTTGTATTTCCCGATTTACTTCTCTGAGTAATTTCCTCCATCATTTCAATGTCTTTTTCCTCGGTCTGTCCCGGGGGTCGATAATAAAGACCAATTCGTGTGTCTGCTTCCTTTCGTCCAGGAATCTTTATCCAGAGTGACTCTAGTTTACCATTTACTTCTGTATCTCCTTCACTAACCGACTCTATGTCTTCTTGGACATACAGGGCAATACCCCCCCCTTTTTGTCCAAACCTATCTCTTCTATATAGTCTATATCCTTTCAATGCCGTGTCCCATTCATTCTCTTCATTCCACCATGTTTCTGTTATTCCTATGATATCGAGTTGTTCTCTTCTTGCTAATTCTTCCAGCTCGCCCATTTTGCTTCCTAAGCTTCTGGCATTCGTGTACATACATTTAAAATGCACTAATTTACTGGATTTACAGGCTCTCACATCCTTTTTTGTATCCATTTGATCTTCTTCTTCGGCTCTTGAAGTATCTTCTGGTTCTTGCCCTATATCAGTGTGATTGCTTGGAGTTACCTCAACAGGATATCCTGGTGTCCGTGCCATCGACCGGTTGTCAACTGTCGGCTCTCCCCGGAACTTTAGTTTAAAGCCTTCTCAATGGACTTCTTTATATTCTCAGCCAGGACCCTCGCTCCCTGCTTTGCGAGGTGTAGTCCGTCCTTTCTATAGAACCTGCTTTTTCCCCAGAAAGTTGTCCAATTTCGCACGAAGTCGAAACCCTCTTCCTCGCACCAACGCCTCATCCAAGCGTTCACCGCTCTCAGTTCATCCTGTCTCCTTTCATCCGCTCTCGGTACCGGAAGAATTTCCGAGAAAGCCACCTTCACCTCCCTGACCTTCAACTTCCTTCCCAGTGAGCGAAGCTGGTCTTTCATATCTTCCCTGTCATACTTCCATCCGCATACATCGTTGGTTCCTACGTGGATAAGCACAGCCGTATCCTTTCCTCCTGCTCCATCTAAAATCCTGGTGATCCTGCTGGCCACATCCTTCACTCTTGCTCCAGGCAGGCAGGTAACCATTCTATCTTCTCTTCCTCCTGCAATGTGGCTGTCCACATTTCTTATTATAGAATCTCCAACTATAATCCCAATCTTCTTTAGTTGGAGGTTCCTCGGGGGTCTTAAGTCCGTATCCTCGGCGTAAGTCTCATTCTCCAAGACCAAATTTGTGGCCATTGAGATGCTGAAATATCATGCTTAATCTCAATGCTCCAAATATCCCTAAGAGTATTTTTAGGCTTTTTTTTTAACCAATTCACTAATAGTTTTATACCAGTGTGCGGCCTGATGTCCCAGAAAGTCCGTCTGAAAACATAAAAATTCTATGCTAGGTTGAATATTCAAATTTTTCCATTCAGGGAACCCTGCCTGAATGGCCTGCTTCAATTGCAACCATCGAAAATATTGTGATTTGTGAAGCCCAAATTTATGTTGCAATTGTGTAAAATCCAGCAGCTTACCATTAGTAATTACATCACTTAAAGTTCTGATGCCTGCAATTATCCAATGTTTCCAGACGATCTAGAAACCGCCAATTTGAATCTTAGAGTTTAGCCATATGGATTGATTTGTTGAGTTATTAATAGTAATTGCTGTTAAATTACTGACAAATCGTAATGTTTTCCAAGTATCCATTAGAATTCTATTTTCTTTGTATAATCTGGGCATCTTGATACTGAGCACATGAGAAAGATGTAAAGGAAACATGAGTCGCCATTCCAAATATAACCAATCAGGAGTATATTCAATGAGATCCGGGAGGACCCAATACATACCTTGACGTAAAATATAGGCTTGATGGTACCTATAAAAGTTTGGAAAATTTACCCCACCCTCCCTAATTGGTCTTTGCAAAGATGCTATAGCAATTCTAGGAGTTTTACCAAGCCAAATAAATTTTATAATAATCGAGTTCAACTTTTTATAAAAAGACCCATGAAAAAATACTGGTATCATACCCATTTTATAGCAAACTACAGGTAAAATCATCATTTTAACCGTTTGGACTCTCCCCCACCAAGATAAATGTAATGGATTCCAATGCTCACATAATTCCGTAACCTTTTTTAACAGCCTTTTTTCATTTTCTTTTACAGTCTCATCTACTGTATTTTTAATCCATATTCCTAAATATTTTAAAACATCTTCCTTCCAAACAAAAGAAAAGGACTCAAACATACTTTTTAAACAATGCACATTGAGTGGAAGAAGTTCAGACTTATTCCAATTTATTTTATATCCTGAAAATTTACCGAATGTGTCTATCAAATCTAACAAACAAGGAATGGAGGAAACAGGATTTCTCAAATATAATAAAATATTGTCTGCATAAGCAGAAAACTTATATTCCCAATCATTACGAGGAATACCCTGTATCCCCTTTGCTTGATTAATAGCTAACAATAGGGGTTCTAATACTATATCAAAAAGCAAAGGAGATAGTGGACAACCCTGTCTAACTCCCCTATGTAAATGAAAAAGATCTGACATTTTATTATTGATATATAATCTTGCCATAGGGGAGCTATACAAAGTCTGAACCATTTGAATAAATCCTGAACCTATACCAAACCATTCCAAAGCTTGATACATGAAATCCCATTCCACTCTGTCAAATGCTTTTTCTGCATCTAAAGATATGGCAAAAGCCGGTTCATTCATATTTTTAGTTAAATTTAAAGTGTGGAATGTCAATCTTGTGTTACTGGAAGAATGTCTATTCGCAATGAATCCAGTTTGATGTACATCAATTATATAAGGGAGAGCCTTAGCCAATCTCATAGCCAAAGTTTTAGCCAGTAACTTTCCATCTACATTAATTAAAGATATCGGCCTATAGTTTGATACCGAAGTAGGATCTCTATTTGGCTTAGGTAAAACAATAGTTAAAGACTCTGCCATAGTACCTGTAATACAACCTTTATTTAGTTGAAATTGATATAAGCACATAAGCACATAAGCAATGCCTCTGCCGGGTCAGACCTGAGGTCCATCGTGCCCAGCAGTCCGCTCACGCGGCGGCCCAACAGGTCCAGAACCTGCGTAATAATCCTCTATCTATACCCCTCTATCCCCTTTTCCAACAGGAAATTGTCCAATCCTTTCTTAAACTCCAGTACCGTACTCTGCCCTATTACATCCTCTGGAAGCGCATTCCAGGTGTCTACCACCCGCTGAGTAAAGAAAAACTTCCTAGCATTTGTTTTGAATCTATCCCCTTCTAATTTTTCCGAATGCCCTCTTGTTCTTTTATGTTTTGAAAGTTTGAAGAATCTGTCTCTCTCCACTTTCTCTATGCCCTTCATGATCTTGTAGGTCTCTATCATGTCTCCTCTGAGTCTCCGCTTTTCCAGGGAGAAGAGCTCCAGCTTCTCCAATCTTTCAGTGTATGAAAGGTTTTCCATGCCCTTAATCATTCGTGTCGCTCTCCTCTGGACCCTCTCAAGTATTGCCATATCCTTCTTAAGATGCGGTGACCAATACTGAACACAGTACTCCAGGTGCGGGCGCACCATTGCCCGATACAACAGCAGGATGACTTCTTTCGTTCTGGTCGTAATACCATTTTTAATAATACCCAACATTCTGTTCGCCTTCTTCGCGGCTGCTGCGCATTGCGCCGTTGACTTCATTGTTGTATCCACCAGTACACCCAAATCTCTTTCAAGGTTACTTCCCTCTAATACTAATCCCCCCATTTGGTAGCTGAACATCGGGTTCTTTCTCCCTATATGCATGACCTTGCATTTCCCTACATTGAATTTCATCTGCCATTTATTTGCCCACTCCTCCAGTTTGCTTAGGTCTCTTTGTAGGGCCTCACACTCTTCCGTAGTTCTGACCCTTCTACAGAGTTTAGTGTCATCCGCAAATTTTATAACTTCACATTTCGTCCCCGTTTCCAGGTCATTAATAAATACATTGAACAGCAGCGGTCCAAGTACAGACCCCTGCGGAACTCCACTCGTGACTTTTCTCCAGCCCGAGTAGTGACCCTTCACTCCAACCCTCTGTCTCCTGCCTGCCAACCAGTGTTTGACCCATCTGTGTACGTCCCCTTCCACCCCGTGGTTCCACAGCTTCCTAAGTAACCGCTCATGGGGTACCTTGTCAAAGGCCTTTTGGAAGTCAAGGTAGATGATGTCTACAGGTTCCCCTTTGTCCAAATGGCTGTTTACCCCCTCGAAGAAGTGCAGTAAGTTTGTTTGGCACGATCTTCCCTTGCAGAAGCCATGTTGGCTCGCTTTCATCAGCCCATTTTTTTCGATGTGCTCACAGATGCTGTCCTTTATCAGTGCTTCTACCATCTTGCCTGGAACCGATGTCAAACTTACCGGCCTATAGTTTCCCGGGTCTCCTCTTGACCCCTTTTTAAAGATAGGTGTAACATTTGCTATCTTCCAGTCCTCCGGTATCTCTCCAGTTTTCAAGGATAGGTTGCAAACTCGTTGGAGTATTTCCGCTATCTCATTTCTTAGTTCTTTTAGTACCCTAGGGTGGATTCCGTCTGGGCCTGGTGATTTGTCGCTTTTCAATCTATCTATCTGTTGGAGGACATCCTCATGGCTCACCTCTATTGCCGACAGTTTTTCTTCTTGATCACCATGGAAGATCACGTTGGGTTCCGGTACATTGGATGTGTCCTCGCTTGTGAAGACTGACGAGAAGAATTTGTTTAACCTGTCAGCTACCTCTTTTTGCTCCTTTATCACTCCCTTTTTATCTCCATCATCCAACGGTCCTACTTCCTCCCTCGCCGGTTTCTTCCCCTTAACATATCTGAAGAATGATTTGAAGTTTTTTGCCTCCCTGGCCAGTCTCTCTTCGTATTCTCTTTTCGCTCTCCTAACCACTTGGTGACATTCTCTTTGGCCTTTCCTGTGTTCATCCCAGTTTTCCCCAGTCTGGTCCTTTTTTCATTTCCGGAATGATTATTTTTTGTCTCCTATCGCTTTCTTCACCTCATTGTTTATCCATGCGGGGTCTTTTGTTCGGTTTTTTTTGCACCCTTTTCTAAATATGGGGATGTACATATGTTGTGCTTCTTGCACTGTGCCCTTGAATAGAGACCAGGCTTGCTCTACAGTTTCTGTTTTCCTTGAGCTGTTTCTAAGTTTTTTTCTTACCATTGCTCTCATAGCATCATAGTTCCCTTTCTTGAAGTTGAGCGTTGTCACTGTGGTTCTTTTCCCTTTTGTTGTACTTACTCCTAATTTGTACTGGATCATGTTGTGATCACTGTTTCCTAGTGGCCCTACTACTTCCACTTCTTTTGCAGGTCCCCCTAATCCGTTGAGGATTAGGTCAAGAGTGGCATCTCCTCTTGTTGGTTCCTTGACAAGCTGATCCATAAAGCAGTCCCTCACAGCCTCTAAGAATTCTGTTTCCCTCGCACAGTTTGAGTTTCCAATACTCCAGTTTATCCCGGGGTAGTTGAAATCTCCCATTACTGTCACATTCCTGTTGTTGCCTTCCCGCCTCAATTCTGCCGCCAGATCTTTGTCGTTTGCTTCCGTTTGTCCAGGTGGACGATAGTATAGACCCAATCTTATGTCAAGGCCACCTTTTCCTGGTAATTTGACCCATATTGACTCCAGTCCTTCCGCCTTTGGTTCTATATCCACTCCGGACGAGGGAATGGTGTCTTTTATGTATAGTGCTATTCCTCCACCCTTCTTGTTGGTCCTGTCTCTTCTATAGAGTTTGTACCCTGGCAGCACTACGTCCCATTGGTTATCCTCGTTCCACCATGTTTCCGTGATTCCAATGATGTCTAGGTTTTCTTTTATGGCTATGGCTTCTAATTCTCCTATTTTGGACTTTAGGCTCCTTGCATTAGCGTACAAGCAATTTAAGTCCTGGTCTTTTCTTTTCTCTGCTGGTTTTACATGTGTTTTGCTCCCCATACCATCCCCTATTTGGGCTGTCGGTCCCTCATTTCTGTTCCCTTCTTCCTTATTTTTTGGTGTATCTTTTCTGTTCCTTTGTTCCTTATTTTTTGGTGTATCTTTTTCGTCTGCATCCTGATTTCCTGATCTCTCCTGTTCCTCTAATTTTATCTGATTGTCCTTTTTGTTGGTCAACAGCTTCTGTTGTTCGTCTCTTGCCTGTTCCCAGCATTTTTCCCTCTCAGTATCTTCTTTGGATACTCTTGTCCGAACCGTCGACGTCAGGTCAACTATCGGCTTTCCCCTTTTTCTCAGTTTAAAGCCTGCTCAATTCCTCTCTTGACGTTGTTTGCTAGCAGTCTCATTCCTGCCTTGCTCAGGTGTAGTCCGTCCCTCCTGAAGAGCTTGTTCTTCCCCCAAAAAGTTGTCCAGTTCCTTATAAAAAGGAATCCTTCTTCTTCGCACCATCTCCTCAACCATGCGTTTATTGCTTGTAGCTCGGACTGCCTCTTCACGTCTGCCCTCGGTACTGGCAAAATCTCTGAGAATGCTATCTTCTGTGTCCTCAGCTTCAGTTTCCTTCCCAGGATCTTGAACTGTTCAATTAGCGTAGTCCTGCTGTAATTTCTCCTGTTGACATCATTTGTTCCCACGTGGATTATCACTGCTGTCTCTTCTGTTTCTGCTCCGTCTAGGATCCTCTCAACTCTGTCGGTGATGTCCTTCGTTCTTGCTCCTGGGAGACAGGTCACTAGCCGATCCTCTCTCCCTCCTGCTACGTGACTGTCCACTTCTCTCATGATTGAGTCTCCCACGACGACTGCAGATTTCCCCTTCTTCAGCTTCCTCACAGGTCTCAAGTCTGTATCCTCGGTGTGGTTTAGCTCTTCTCTTTCGGGGCACCCGCCAGTCTTCGTCGTCTCTGCTTGCACGACTCTTCCATGCGATCCTTCATCCTCGGCGTCTGTTGGCCCCTGTCTTCCATCTGTTGGCCCATGTCCTCCATCTTGTGTAGCTGTAGCTTCCTCGCTCCAGTGCTGCTGATGATCCTGCTCTTTTGCCTGCCTGTAGGCCTCCTCGATGAATCTTTCGAGCTCCCTTACTTGCTCCTCGATGTGGCTTTCTCCTGCGGGGTCCTCAGTTGTCTTGAAAGGTGCTTCTGAGATGTGGAGTCCCTCCAGCTCTTGAACCCTGCACTGCAGTCTACCAACTTCCTTCTTCAGGCTTTCCAGTTCCTGACACCGACTGCATATGTATGCCTGCCTTCCCGAGGGAAGGTAGTCATACATATGACACTCTGTGCAGTACACTGGGAAGCTCCTCCGGGTTCCTGCTGCTTCCATTTCTCTTTCTTCGGAGTCCACTAGATGTCCTCTCCCTTGTCTTATGTTCTTATGTGTGCGGGCTCTGTGCTCTCTCCTGTGTTTGGCTCTTTCCTGTCTACTTCTTCTGCCGCTTTTTGTATTGGTGGGTCTGTTAGCCTCCCTTGGGCCTCTTTCTTGTCCCCGAAGCCTGCTTCTTTATCCTTTGCTGTCTTGTGTGTATATATATATAAATTTAATAAATGAGGGAGTAACAAATTTTGAAATGTTTTATAAAATTCTACTGTAAAACCATCCCCACCTGGAGCGGATCCAACTCTAAGAGACTTCAATGCAGTTTCTACTTCTTTTAATGATATAGGCTCATCTAATCTTCTTTTTATATGATCAGGAAGTTTTGGACCCACTAATAAATTTAAAAATTCCACACCACTTTGAAGTTTATCAGCATAAGACTCGGAAGAATATAAATCTTTATAAAAATTAAGAAATTGATTTAAAATATCATTAATCTGAGTATGCAAATTTCCACTACTATCTTTAATTGCTATTATTTTTACTCTTCTTTTTTTTTGCTTTAAGATAATTTGCAAGTAATCTTCCCGCCTTATTGGAACTTCCATAATACAAAGTTTGCTGGGAAAACAAATCTTTCCTCGCCAATCTTGAAGATATCTCATTATATTTCCCTTTTACTTTTAATAGTTCTTGTAAAGTATCTTTCTGCCAATTATTAATTAATTTAGATTCTAGAAATTTAATTTCATTTTCCAGATCAGTGAATTGTTTAACCAATAATTTCCTAGTATGTACCGAATAAGAAATAATATGACCTCTCATAGTAGTTTTAAAAGCATCCCACAATATTTCAGCGTTAATATCCACTGTATTATTAATTTGTAAAAATTCAGATATCTTTTCCTTAAATTCTTCAAGAAAAACTGAATCTGCAATCAATGTATTATCAAATCTCCAAACTGATCTATTTATTTCTTGTTTATCTAAACTACATTTAATCCATACCCCTCCATGATCTGACAAAATAATTGGATCAATGGAAGCTTGTAACACCTGTTTTACCATTTAATTTGAAACCATAACATAATCAATTCTTGAAAAAGATTTATGAACTTGTGAAAAAAAAGAAAATTTTAAGAAAGGTTTGGACAAATTCCTGGAGGAAAAGTTCATAGTCTGTTATTAAGACATAGGAGAAGCCTCTGCTTGTCCTAGATCGGTAGCATGGAATGTTGCTACTCCTTGGGTTTTGGCCAGGTACTAGTGACCTGGATTGGCCACCTTGAGAATGGGCTACTGGGCTTGCTGGACCATTGGTCTGACCCAGTAAGGCTATTCTTATGGTCTTATGGGTATGGGATCAGAAGCAGTTTTTTATAAAAAAAATTAAGTGATCCCAGCCCGATATTCAAACAGGGCCCAGCTGAATATCAGGCAGGCTTGAATAAGCTCCGACAGGCCAGCTCACCCAGATCTATGGACATGGTGTAGCACTGAATATCAGTGCCTAATTTAGCCAGTGACAATCGGGCATAATTCAGCCAACAAATCAATGTTAAAAAAAAAAAAATGCTGACTGTTGCCGGCTGAATATCAGGGGGGGGGAGGATGACTATCTTCCTCATCCCTGAACCAGGAGTGGATTGTGACTCTGGGCAAGTCACTTAATTCTCCACTGCCTCATGTACAAAAATAATAAATACCTGTATATAATATGCATATAATATGTAAACTGCTTTGATTGTAACTAGAGAGTTGCGCGGGGACAGAAATCCCACCCGTCCCCACCCGTCCCCGCCAAAATCCCACCCATCCCCACCCGTCCCCGTGAGGAATCCCTCCGTCCCCACCCGTCCCCGTGAGGAATCCCTCCGTCCCCACCCGTCCCCGCGAGGAATCCCCTCCGTCCCCACCCGTCCCCGTGAGGAATCCCCTCCGTCACCATCCTTCCCTATAAACTTCAGAAATAGTTATTTTATTTAATTATGCTACTGAATTAAAGGCTCTGGTAGAGACCCATTTACAAATAAGCAAAGAGACTATTAATTTGGAAATATTAATTGGGAAGAATACATACTTTGTAAATGGGTTTCTACCAGAACCTCTAATGTAAATATAAAATATAAATACTCAGCTGATGAGAACCCACAAACTGTCAGCTGAGGACTTCCTTTGCAGTTGGCCTGGGGTCCCTTTTGCCAAGCTTGGCAGGCAGCAGTAGCGTCCCTGAGTCACAGATGCTGGCACCTCAGTGGCTCATGGATGCTGCCAGCGACTGCTGCGCTTGGTGGAGGGGAGTTCTGACCATCTCTAGAGGAGGTCCTCTGCTGGTGGTGCTTGGGGATCCCCACCAGTCACAGCAAGGGCCAACAAGTACTTCAACACTGTAGAAATAAAACCAGAAATGCATTTCCTTTTCTTTTGAACACAAAACAAAGATATCTGCCATATACATTTCCCAAGGCAGATGACTCTATGCAATGTCACCTCGGTAACAAAATACAAAAATAGACAAATACACCCCCTCCCTTTTTACTAAACCACAATAGTAGGTTTTAGCACAGGGAGTTACGCTGAATGCCTCGCGCTGCTCTCAATGCTCATAGGCTCCCTGCGCTAAAAAACAATATTGCGGTTTAGTAAAAGGGAGCCATAGTGCAAAATATAGACAGCAGATATAAATTCTCAAAACAGACACATTTTGATCACTAAATTGAAAATAAAATCATTTTTCCTACCTTTGCTGTTTGGTGATTTCATGAGTCTCTGGTTGCACTTTCTTCTTCTGACTGTGCATCCAATCTTTCTTCCTTTCTTTCAGCCTCCTGTATGTTTCCTCTCCTCCAGACCTCATTCTCTCCCCCAACTTTTTCTTTCTGTCTCCCTGTTCCCCCTTCTTTCTGTCTCTCTGTCTGCCCCCTTTCTTTCTTTCTCCGTGCCCTCCCCCAAGCCACTCGGTTTGCTGCCACCGCCATCGGGGAATAGTCCCCAAGCCACCGCTGTCCCAAGCTTTCCCTGCAGAAGCGTCGCGCTGACCAGCATTCCGCTCCCTGACGTCAATTCTGACGTAGGAGAGGAAGTTCCGGGCCAACAAGGCATTTCTCCTCATTCCATCCAGCCTGAGCCCCATCTCTCCTTGATCCAGCATTTCCCTTCTGTGTCTGTCAGAATTACCATTCCACCTATTTTCCAGCATCACCCTTCTTTGTGTCCATCTCACCTATATCCCTATCTCACCACTTTTTCAGAATCTTCATTTGTCTCTGTCCTTGTCTTTACCCCATATTCACCATTTGCCCTTTCAATGTCTTTATCTCCCCCCCCCCACACACACTTTTTCAGCATTACTTCTATGTCTCTATTTCACCTCCTCTTCATGTCCCCTCTGTATCTCTATCCTTATTCAGAAGGTCCTGCTTACCCTTTCTCTTCTTTGTGTCACTATCTCCATTTTCAGCTTTCCCCCTTTTTCCTTTGTTAATGCACCCTGTAGCCAGAATCTTTCCACCCTCTCTCCACTCCGGCCCAGCCCAGTATGAAATATTTCCTTTTGTTTCTCTCCCCTCTCTCTTCTCCTCCCTCACCCACGAGTCCTGCATCTGGCCCTCTCCCTTCTACCTGCACCTGGCAACACCCCCCTGCTCCGCGGCTCTCTTAAGCAACTCGTCAGCAGCGGTGATCAAGACAAGCTGCCGACATCGAGGCCTTCCCTCTACGAGTCCCACCTTTGTGGAAAAAGGAAGTTGAAACAAGCGGGACTCGCAGAGGGTAGGCCCCGACATCAAAAGCTTGTGTCGATCGTTGCTGCTAAGTTGCCGAAGAGAGCCGCAGGTAGAAGGGAGAGGGAGATAGGAAGGCTGTAGAAGCTCCGGAGCATGACACCGAACCCGGCCAGGATGATTTCTTTTTCAGGCTGCTGCTGCCGCTGCCATCCCCCACCCGAAATGACAAAAAAACAGCCTAATGCCCGCGTCGGGAAATAGCCATGCTGAGCAGTGAGCTCAGCACGTACACAGATGAAAGCCTTGCTTGCTGATTGGTCCGGCGGCACGGTGGGGCGGGGCCGCCGGACCAATCAGCAAGCAAGGCTTTCATCTGTGTACGTGCTGAGCTCACTGCTCAACATGGCTATTTCCCGACGCGACGCCAGACTTGCATCGCCAGAATTTAGGTAGGTTGTTTTCATCCCCGTGGGAGTCCCGTGGGCAAGGGGGCGTCCCCGTGGGAGTCCCGTGGGTCAGGGGGGCATCCCCGTGGGAGTCCCGTGGGCCAGGGGGCGTCCCCGTGGGAGTCCCGTGGGCCAGGGGGGGAACCCGCGGGATCCCCGCGGGACCCGCGGGATCCCCGCGATCCCCGTTCCCGTGCAGACCTCTAATTGTAACCACAGAAAGGCGGTCTATCAAGTTCCATTCCCTTTCCCCCTTCTTTGCAATTCAGGAAGTTTTCCCATAATGTCTTAGCCCCCCAATTTGCTTGTTCCAACATTACCTGTCATGTATACAGCTGCAGCAGGTGGGTATATCATATGGGGAACTGCCGGATGAACAGGAGAGGCATGAGGAACCCTGGCTACAGTATTCAGCCAGCTGCCATGGCAAGAGACTAGTGCCGAGGCCACATGTTTCTATTCTGTCACCTGTATCTTCCAAAAAGAAAAGAAAAGATGCTTGTGATTACTTGACACACTCTATGTAATGTAAGATTTATTCTTGATCAAGGAAAGACAGACATATGTTAGGTTTGTCATTGGGGTAGAGGGACCTTTGTATGGAGAGGTAAGAATGATTTAAAAAAAAAAACCAGTTTGAGTTGTAACAGTATAAACTGATTCTTAGAGACAGCTAAAACAATAAGCAGTAGATATTAATCACCTTTCATATTTAGAACTATTTTTGTGCATTGAATACCCACATAAAGGGGTAATTTCATAAAACATGTTCTAAAAATTGCACATATGTCCAGACAGAAACATGCATTCTTTAATACAGTCCACATGTAGGCATTCCTAGGGGTAGTATGTAGGCAAAGCTGTTCATACACACATATTTTATTAAATACATACATACCCACATAGAGAGTATAAGGGGGCACCCAGGATAAAAAGGTGAGCAGATACTGTGTGCGGATTGCCAGACTTGATGGACCGAAGGTCTAATCCGGAGATGGCAGTTCTTATGTTCTTACCAATTTCAAGCCTATCCTATTAAGAAAAGTAACACCTATATAGAATACCAGTGCAAGTGGCAGAAAATGTAAAGAAAGATTAGGTTCTTACCTCAATAATCTTCTTTCTTGTAGATGTGTCTCGTGGTCCTAAGCCATAGGGTTTTGCATCTGAACCCGCAAATTGCTTGCAGAATACTGTCAATCATCTTTTCAACTCCACCTCCTTCCCAGGGAGCTGCTCCTACTCCCTCAGTTTGTAGAAAAGCAATCAAGTAGCACTATAATAAAAGACATAAGAACATAAGAATTGCCGCTGCTAGGTCAGACCGGTGGTCCATTGTGCCCAGCAGTCCGCTCATGCAGCGGCCCTCAGTGCCCTAACTGAGACTAGCCCTACCTGTGTACGTTCTGATTCAGCATAAACTTGTCTAACTTTGTCTTCAATCCCTGGAGGGTGTTTTCCCCTATGAGATTCCGGAAGAGCGTACCAGTTTTCTACCATTCTCTGGGTGAAAAAGAACTTCCTTACGTTTGTACAGAATCTATCCCTTTTCAATTTTAGAATGCCCTCTTGTTCTCCCTACCTTGGGAGAAAAGGCCAGGTTTCTCTAATCTTCCACTGTAGGCCAACTCCTTCAGTCCCGTAACCATCTTAGTCGCTCTTCTCTGGACACTTTCAAGTAGTACCGAGTCCTTCTTCATGTACGGCAACCAGTGCTGGACGCAGTACTCCAGGTAAGGGCGCACCATAGCCCGGTATAATGGCATGATAACCTTCTCCGATCTGTTCGTGATCCCCTTCTTTATCATTCCTAGCATTCTGTTCGCCCTTTTCGCCGCTGCCGCACATTGCGAGGATGGCTTCATCGACTTGTCAATCAGAACTCCCAAGTCTCTTTCCTGGGAGGTTTCTCCAAGTACTGCCCTGGACATCCTGTATTTGTGCATGAGATTTTTGTTACCGACATGCATCACTTTACATTTACAAAAAACAGGGAGGAATGGAGGGAAGTATAGTACAAAGATTCAAAAATATCACTCCAAAACAAAAGCACCACACAAGTCAAGAAAGTTAGCTTATTACTTAAGCAAAAGAAAAGCCTCAGATAAACGGAGAGGTGTACCCACACTCTTCCACCAAAGCATCATAGGCAAAAAACTTTTGCACAAGTTTAAAGTTAGTAGGTGGGAGCAAAAAATAGCCGAGAATGATTAATAGTAAAAACCACAGAACTTTACACTTATCCACGTTGAACCTCATCTGCCGTGTTGATGCCCATTCCTCGAGCCTGATTATGTCACTTTGCAGATCTTCTCAATCCCCCTGCGTCTTCACTACTCTGAATAACTTAGTATTGTCCACAAATTTAATCACCACACTTGTCATACCTATGTCCAGATCGATTATAAAGATGTTGAAGAGCACGGGTCCAAGCACCGAGCCCTGCGGCACCCCACTGGTGATGCTCTTCCAGTCCGAGTATTGTCCATTTACCCCCACTCTCTGTTTCCTATGCTCCAGCCAGTTTTTAATCCACGTGAGTATTTCACCCTCGATTTGATGGCTCGCAATTTTCCAAAGTAGTCGTTCATGTGGAACCTTGTCAAACGCCTCCTGAAAATCCAGATATACAATGTCGACAGGGTCACCCTTGTCTATCTGCTTGTTTACTCCCTCGAAGAAGTGCAGCAAGTTCATCAAACAAGATCTGCCTTTGCTGAAACCGTGTTGGCTGGTCCTCATCAGACCATGTCCGTCAAGGTGATCAAAAATGCGGTCCTTTATCAGCGCCTTTACCATCTTTCCCGGTACCGATTTCAGACTCACTGGTCTGTAGTTTCACGGGTCTCCCCTTGAACCTTTTTTGAAGATTGGCATAACATTCGTCTCCTTCCAGTCCTCTGGAATCTTTCCCGATTTGATCAACAGATTGGCTATTAGCTGAAGTAGTTCAGCTATAGTCCCTTTCAGTTCCTTGATGACCCTCAGATGGATGCCATTCGGTCCCAGGGATTTATCGCTCTTAAGCCTATCAATCTGTCTGCATACCTCTTCTAGACTGACCGTTAACCCTGTAAGTTTCCTACTATGTTTATCCATTTATCCCTGTCAGTTTCCCACTGTTTCCCATTATGTTTATCCCATGCACCCATCTCTCACCTCTTCAATCCATTCAAAATGCTGCTGCATGACTCATATTCTGTGAGAGCTGCTATTCTCACATTACCCCTCTCCTTAAGTCACTTCATTGGCTCCCCATCCATTTCCGAATACAGTTTAAACTCCTCTTGCTGACTTACAAGTGCATTCACACAGGGTATGTATTGGATCCTCCCAGATCTCATGGAGAATGTACCGGATTGGTTATATTTAGAATGGCGGCTTCTGTTCCCATTACATTTAGAACATGTAGTTAGTATAAAATTGCCTAGGAAATACAAGGATAATAGAATTTTACTGGATACTTGGAAGACCTTAAGATATATTAGTAATCTATCACCAGATCCAATTGCTAAATCACTAAGTCAATCTATTTGGGTAAACTCCAGGATCAAGATTGGCGGATTTAAGATCGTCTGGAAACAATGGATAATTGCAGGTATACGGACATTGAATGATGTCATTTCAGAAGGATTACTGCTTAGTTTTTCTCAATTGCAACATAAATTTGGCTTAAATAAAACACAATATTTTAAATGGATGCAATTGAAGCAGGCTATTCAGGCAGGGTTCCCTGAATGGAAAGATCTTAATACTCAATATAGTTTGCAGGTTCTCTGTTTTCAGGCGGATTTTTTGGGACACCAAGCCGCAAAATGGTATAAATTGTTATATGGATTTTTAAATTAAAAAAAGATAACTGGACTTAGGGATATTTGGAGTATTGAGATTGGACAGACAATTTCTGCGTCTCAATGGCCACGATTTTGGTCCTGGAGATTAAGGTCTACAAGGTCAGCATCTATGAGTCAAACGTGGATGTTTTTGTTACATCGAGTTTTATGGACCCCTACGCGTTTACAAAAGATAGATAGCACTAGATCCAATAGATGCTGGCATTGTAGAACAGAAGTTGGGACGTTAGATCATTTAATTTTTTTTTTGTCCCTGTGTAAATGCTTTTTGGAAACTAATTTGGCCCCAAATTAATAAATTATTAGAAAACCATGTAGGACTCTCATATGACACTATATTATTTGGTACAGCAATGAGAACTCAGAGTCCGATTTCTGCGAATAATAACAAGTTATTATTAATATTAACAGGGGTCGCCATGCAACAAATTACTCAAAATTGGAAGGATTATACTAAATTAAATTATACATTTTGGTGGAACTCAGTTTGTCATATATATAAAATGGAAAAGGTGTTAGCGTTACAACAAGGGAATCTTCATAATTTTAAAAAAAATTTGGGAACCATTGACTAATTATTCTAATGGTCAAATATCTTAGCACATGGGTAGTAGATATATAGGGGTGGGATGGGGAATTGCCCCCAATTCTCATTATATTAATTGTTCCACTCCATTAATTAATCCAGTACCCTGGTCCGACCACTATTTTATTTCTACTATCATAGCCTTTTCTAATTTAAAATCTCATAAAAAGCAAACTGAACCTAAAATAATTTCATATCGTGATCTTACTAGCATAGATGATACTGACATAACACCTTTTTCGACATTTCATCTATTGAAGACATGCCAACCTTGATTGATGATCACCTTTTACATTGGAATTCCTCTCTTACCTCTTTTCTAGATATTAAAGCTCCAATAATCTCAAAATCTATATCAGCACGAAAATTATCCAACCCATGGTATACGCCTGAATTACATCTTTTAAAAAAACAACTTCGAGCACTAGAACGAAAATGGCGCCATTCTAAGACTCAGAAGAATCTTCTAAACTTTAAAGAACAAGCGGCCATATACAAATTAAAAATTAATCAGTCTAAGAAAAAATTTTATACAGACAAAATTCATAAAGCTAAAAATTCTGCTGTTCTATTCAACATTTTAAAATCTATTAATAATAGAAGTATGATCACGTAACTCCTTATTACCGGCAGTTGCACTGGCTACCGACAGAAGCACGCGTAAAGTTTAAGTTCGCCTGCATCTGCTTCAAAGCACTATATGGTCTAGTCCCTAAATACATAACAGACCTTTTCACCTTCTCCACCAACAAACACAAGAGAATCTCACACCTGAACTTCGTTTTCCTCCCAGTCAGAGGTTGCAAATTAAAAAAACACTACGAACACCTTCTCTCACATCAAGCAGCATTATGGGGCAAAGACCTAAAACAATTGCTCTCGCCCTCCAGTTATGAGGAATTCAAGAAGCGCCTAAAAACACACCTATTCCTGAAGTACCTAGACAACTGACCCACACTCCACTCTCAACAACTGTTTTCTTGACCTATTTCTTACTCTCTTCAGGTCACTCATTTTGTACCTCTTGTAATCGTTTGTAAACCGCATAGAACTTCACGGTATTGCGGTATATAAACTGTTATTATTATTATTATTAGAAAAGTCACTCAAGGGCAAATTCTATAAGCGCCCAAAAGTTAGGCACCGATATAGGCACTGTTCAGTGTGATTCAAGTAAAATTGGGTGCTGTTTAGTGAATCACGTTGAGCGGCACCTATTTTGGTGGTGTCCATTAAATAGGCCAGTACTAGGCACAACTAAAAGTTAGGCGCCCATGCGAGTGCTTAAGCACACTTAAGAGGAGTGATTCTGTAAGAAAGCGCCTAACACGTAGCCACGCCCAACATGCATAGCACCTATTTTTTTTGAAGGCCACCTAAATTTTTAGAGGCACCTTGTTACAGAATCACGCTTTCAGTGGTAACTAAAAAGCTTAATTGAGCTTGTTATTCAATGTAGATAGGCGCCTATCTAGTTGGGCGCCTCCGAAATAGGTGCCTAACTTTAGGTGCTGATTACAGAATTTGGGCCTCAGTGTTTATAATGCAATTCTACTACCATAACAGATTTCCAATAGTCAAATATCAGGGCCTATCTAGGAAAAGGCAGTAATGTGATGCCTTGGAATCCGAACTTACTCTGTTCCAGAAACCAGTTCGAGTTCCAAAATGTTCAAGTTCCAAGACAATTTTTCCCATTGAAAATAATGGAAACTGGATTAATCCGTTCCTGGGACCCACAAATTCAAATTTTAACAGTAAATACACTGGATTTTAGGGGCGGAAACACACACATACAATGTGCAGGGCGTTCGGATTCCAAAGCAGAGTTCAGATTCTGGGGCAAAAATTACTAGAAAAAAAGTTTGCATTCCAAAACGTTCGAGTTCTGGGGCGTTCAGATTTCGAGGTACCACTGTACCATAAATATGCAGTGGATGCTAAATCATGAATATACATCTTGGAAAACTAAACAAGCAAGATTAATACAGATTGATCCCACACAGGCATTCAGTGATAACAGAATACCTGGTCTCTTTCACACACACATACAGTACAATAAATTTATTATTTCTATAGCGCTACCAGGTGCATGCAGCACTGTATATTGTACATGCAAGAGATGGTCCTGCTCAGAAGAGCTTACAATGTAATTATCACAGATATAAAAGGAGCTACAAGGTGGTAGGGGGACTATTAAGGGAATAACAGACAGATATGTTAGTTGGGTCAGTGCTAAACGCAGCTTCAAATAAGTGGTTTTTTAGGCTGGTTTTGAATACCACCAGAGATGGAACCTGACGTAGCGAACAAGGCAGATTGTTCCAAGGAACGGAGATGGGAATTGACAGTAGAGGTGAAGGGTACAGAGAAGAGGGACTTGTCTGATGAGTGGAATTCCTGGAGGGGAGTATAAGGAGTAATAAGAGCAGATAGATACTGAGGAGCTTCAGAGTGAGTACACTTGAACGTCAGTAAGAGGAGTTTGAATCATATGTAGAGATGGACTGAGAGCCAGTGAAGCAATCTGAGGAGAGGAGTAACGTGGGTATAATGACCCTGGCGGAATATGAACAGATTGAAGTGGAACGATAATGGCATAGCGGTAGACCGGTGAGTAGCACACTGCAATACATAGATCAACCTTCATCAAATAACCACAACTTAAAACAGAAATATGTAGACACAAGTTCAACACTGCATGTCCCCTTGTACTGTGCAAAATATAAAGATAGTAGATGTTAATTTCTAACACTTTCTTTTCTTTTTCTTTATTTTAAAACGATCAATGTGGCAATCACATTACTTCATTCTAAATTAAAAATAAAATTATTTTTACTACCTCTGTTGTCTGGCCATTTAATTGCTGTGCTACTATTTTCCTGTCTTCTTTCAACTCTCCTAATAAGAATCTCCAGGCCATTTGTCATTTTTGCTCTTCTGTCTTCTTTATCTCCTCTACTAAATCCAGCTCCAACACTGATCTGTACCTTTCAGCTTTCTTCTGATTTTTTTTTCTGCCTATCCATTCAGATTTCATTTGTCCTTTTAACCATTATTAACTTTCCTCTTTATAATGTCTACCTACAGCTTTCTATCTCCCTCTCTCACATTGGCCTTTCCATTCTCCTTCCTCTTATTCCTCACTCTTTCCTCTGCCATCCACCATCTCTTTTCTCTCTCAGATAATGCCAACACTGTTGTATTTTATGGGAGGTGGTACCCAGAGGTAGTACAGGAAGGTGGGGAGGGTAAAAACCTTTCATCGGATTAGGAGCTGAGAGGTTCCGTGAGCAAATCATCTAACATTGTATGTATGTTTCTCATTTTTCTCTCTCTCCTCCTTACCATCAATAATCTCCTTTCTGTTCCTTTCTTCTGCCATTACCATCCAGCATTGCTCCCATCTCTACTCCTAGCATGCAGCATTACCCATGTCTGTCTGTCTCTTCTCCCTCCCCTCCCCCCCACACACTATTCAGCATTGCCCTTGTCTCTCTCTGCCCTTGCATGCAGCATTACCTGTGTTTATCTCTTCCCCCTCCACCATTCAGCATTCTCCCTGGTTCTTTCTCTTCCCCTAATCTAGCATTGGCCCATTTCTCTCTCTCCTTCGCCCCTCTCTATCATATGGAATCTTCTTTCCGTTTCTCTCTCTCACACCTCTCTACCATCCAGAATCTTATTTCTCCTATCATCTGGCATTGTATATGTATTTCTCACTTTCCTCTGTACCATTCAGAATCTTCTTTCTGTCTCTCTACCCCATCCAGCATAAATTAAGCCCTGCATAACACTCGGGGCTTAGGGCTCATTACAACAGAATGTGGCAGTGATTGAAATAATGCAAATAGATTATCTTGAGAGATTAGACTTCAGCAAGTTAGAGCTGAAGTCTGAGAATATGTAGAATGATTGGAAGGAGGAAAGACCTATCTCCCAAGCCAACCTTATTTGTTCCTACACACTATCCAGGTGTCTGATAAAGTCTTGCAGCCTTCTCATCATCATGTCATCAGGAATTCCCTTTTAATTAACCCCCTTTCTCCCAAACATTACCACAACACTGCCACCATGTTTAGCCTGTATTTCAACTTTGTCCCTGGAGAAAATGTCAAGACCAGGACTGGATGCTGTGGGCCTTCATTCACCTCATTCCTCCTTACTCACTTTGCTCTGTCATCCCAACAATAGAGGACACAATTTTATCAATGGGTGCTTGCATTTAGGTGCCCCGAGGTCGAGTGGTATGTGCCTATTCTGTACTGGAACCTAGTGTAATTTGGCTTAAGTGGGGGCCCCTAAATGCAGCAATCATGCATGTAACTCACAATATTCTGTAAGTTATGTGAAAAAAGCCACTAACTAAGTGGGTATCTGCAGAATAATGCTTAGATGACCTATCTAATTCTATACATTTACATGCATTAAGAATTGCTCTTTAGGTGCCACCATTATTCTTCTGTCCCCCAGGGACAAATAATACCTCAGCAGTAACCTCATCCAAATTTTTTACAGCTAGCAATCCAACTATTAAAAAACATGCTTGCTATAAAACTAAATCTCAGTTGCTAATTTTATTTTCCTTCATTGGGCCAAGGCAACTTTGCAAAGCTTTTCACAGAATAAGGAGGCAACCCAACAGATGAGATGGGGTGGGGGTCGGGGGTAGAGCTATTAAGGTCAGATTGAGATGGTACCTAGAGGTAGTAAAGGAAGGAGGGGGGAGGGATAAAAACCTTTCATCGGATTAGGAGCTGTGAGGTTCCGTGAGCAAATCATTGAGAGCATTGCGTGCAGCCTGTCCTCCTCTTCCTCATCATCGTCAACGGAGATGGAACGACTGGCCGCTAAGTGGTGGTAGTTAATAGTTACTGCTCAAAGAGAATAATGAGAGGAGCAAAAGGGGGAAAAAAAACAAGAGAGGAGACTTTTGTGAGGGTATTTCTCTTGGGATACAATTAAGTACGCATGCGTCATAACACTTTGCAACTTTACTTTCCATGCTTTTCTCTACTTGTACTTAAGTCCTGCACTGCATAAAGGGCTCACCTGACTATGCCTGGAAGCCAGTACGAGATCCCTCAACATCCACCTGGATCCATCATAGCCCAACCAGACAGTCACGTTACAATCAGTTCATCAAAAATCTCTTTTGACCTCTAGAAGGTATGTAGCAGGAAAACCCTAAACAACTTTCATAACAGCGGATATTCAAATTTAGAATTTGTAGAGCAAGAAGTCACTGCAGACATTTCACGTACATTTTTCACACTCACCACAATGACCCAATTTACTCCAGCCTTTTATTTACTTTTTGCCATCTTGTTTATTCACATTTTACCTTCATTAAAGATCACACTGGGAAGTTACCACAATGATGCATCTCCCATGGGAATGATTTTAAAACTTTAAACATCTTTATTTGAAGTTTGTGGAAAAAGTGGAATGGTAGTTGGTACAAAGCCTTTTTTAATTCCTTAGATAGCACCTCCAAAAATTAAGATCCTTCACCTATTTTAAACATTGACTATATTTTCAAGTGCAAAAGTTGCCACTTTTCTCACCTTTTAAAACTCACTTTTGCATTCCCATCTAGAATCACATTTGCAGCAGACACATCATTTCTCTTATTCTAATCTAAAGCTTCTTTTCCTTTCTTTTGCAACTTTCCTTAAACTACACTCATTCTACTCCTGATATTCAGCAGGACTTAGGGCTAGATTCACTAAGCAAACCGATCATGTACCAATTCGATTTCCTTCCGACCCGATTCACTAACCTGTGTACCGATCATCCTCCGGTCCGTGCATGCAAATGAGGGGAAACAGCATGCAAAGCAGGAAGGACGCGATTCACTACACTACTTTCTGGCACAACGACTGGCTGGCCAATCAAAAAACAAGCGACTGGTGAGGACCAGTCGATTGTGCTAAAACCCTAACCTCTGCCCCGATTCCCCTGCTCTGGCCGCCCTGTTCTCTGCTCCGATCTCCTTCTCTGGCCGCCCTGCTCTCTGCTCTGATCTCCTGCTCTCTGCCGCCCTTCCCTGCAGTGCAAACCTGTGGTTTTAACCCGCGGGTTAAAAGTGGGACTGCACTGCGGGGAAGGGCGTCAGAGAGTTGGGGTGGCAAATTTCCCAAGTGCCCGTGCAAGGCTTGTTAAGAGCTCCTTTCTCCTTTTCTGCCATTTAATGGCTTCTGAAGCACTTTTATGGGCCTTGAATGAGTGCTAGCAACCCCTTTGCCGAGGCTCAACGATAACCAGGCTAAACACTGTCCCAGCTTTCGGATAATCGGCCACCAAGTTAGTGAATCGGGTCAGAAGAAAATCAGGTTTGCTTAGTGAATCTAGTCCTAAGTCCCTTTGGCTGGCTATCCACCAATATTTAGCAGGAGATAGCTGGCTGCTTTCCGAAGAATATTGGGCTTGCCGGGTAGCCCAATGACTGTTGTGAGACGTAGCCAATCACTGCTGATTTTCATTGGCTGGCTGGCTAAGTCTCATGGCTACATATCCTGTCTAAAATGTAAGTCTATCTTTAGCTGTTTTGCTTTAGCCAGACAGCTGATTCAAATTGGCTTGGCCAGCTAAGTGTGAGCTGCCAAACTTTGCTGGGACCGGACGTTGCCCTAGCATATTCAGGATTGCTGTGGCCCTGAGAAGTAGCCGGGCACCCATTCTAGCACAGATATTCTCAATTGAGTTCCCGGGACACACCCAGTCATCAAGTCTTCAAGATATGCACAATGAATGTGCATGAGACAAATCTACATGCACTGCTTCCATTAGTCAAATCTATTTTATCCCTATTTTTATTATGGAAACCCTGAAAACTCGACTAGCTGGGTGTATATTAACGATTGGATTAAGAACCCATGTTCTGCCAACATATACACTTTTTACATGCATCAAAATTCTTTTATTAAGAACATTTTGCCCAAGTTATAGCATCTAATGGGGAAGTTCCACCCATTTGTTCATCCATACACACAGGTCCAAAAATACAGTGGCATAC
Source organism: Geotrypetes seraphini (assembly GCF_902459505.1). Classification (NCBI taxonomy): domain Eukaryota; kingdom Metazoa; phylum Chordata; class Amphibia; order Gymnophiona; family Dermophiidae; genus Geotrypetes; species Geotrypetes seraphini. The sequence goes on along the minus strand of NC_047098.1, from coordinate 70,412,402 downwards.
CAAGGGCGAGGCGGGGTGTGTGGACCACCCCGGGTGCTAGCCCTAGGGGGGGTGAACGGACGGCCAGGTCCGGAACCTCCTGCGCTGCTCTAAACAGCACCTTCACCTCAGTGCGGCTCCTGTACTTATTCTGAAGCAGAGTCGGCAGCTGCACTGAAGTGCAGGAAGGTCCCACGATGACTGCTTTTGCTGCCTCTGCTCCGGAAAACGTAAGTGACGTCAGACCAGCAACCGCAGTCATTGTGGGACCTTGTTGTAACTCCCTGTTTCTGCCAGCCCACCCCCCTCTGACATCACATACATTTTCTGGAGCAGAGGCAGTAGAAGCAGTCATCGCGGGACCTTGCTGGTTTGGAGGGAAAGAGGAGCATAGAAGTGGTGGTAGAGGGAGAGAAAGGGGGTCAGGGTGGTATGGAAGGGTGGTGGAGGAAGAGAAAGGGAGGCAGGGTGATATGGAAGGTTGGTGGAGGGAGAGAAAGGAGCAGATGCTGATGGAATTGGTGTGCAAGGAAAGTGGGAAGACATAAGGGGGAAGGATACTGGATGGAATTGGGTTGGTGGGAAAGAAAGGGGGGCAGATGTTGATGGAAGTGGGGGGAAGGGAAAGGAGAGAGTGAAATGCCAGACCATGGGGGTGTGTGAGAGGGAAGGGAGAGGAGAGAGTGAAATGCCAGACCATGGGGGTGTAGGAGAGGGAAGGGAAGAAGAAGAGAGAGATGCCAGACCATTGAAGGAGGGAAGGGAAGAAGATGGATGACAAGACCAATGGGAGTGAAGGGAGAGATGGAAGGAGGAGGCACATGGTTTCTGGAAGGGGAATAGAAGGAAAGAAGATGCCATATAGAAGGGGCAGAGAGAAGGTAGACAGTGGATGAAAGGAAGAGAGTGAGGAAAGCAGAAACCAGAGAAGACAAGGTTGGAAAAATATTCCATTAATTTATTTTTTTGCTTTAGGGGAGATGCATCGCTGTTTCTGTGGTGTTGCATTGTATGCAGAGTCCAGCTTCTTGGTAGTTCAATTTAACCTTTGTCTATGTATTTCTATTTTATCCCCCCTGTTACAAAACCATAGAGCATTATTTAGCGCCGGCCGTGGTGGTAACAGCTCTGATGCTCAGAATTCTATGAGCATCAGGGTTGTTACCACTGTGGCTAAAATCCACACTACAGTTTTGTAAAAGAGTGAGGGGTTAGTTTGTGATGACATATTCCATACTAGGCGAAGGTGTTTTCTGTGTTCTGTGTGTTCGAAAGACATGGTTTTCTGTTAGGATTGACTGTGCAGGATTGATTTGTACAAGTTTGGCTTGTTTAGTTTTACAATAGGTGTATTGATGTTGTACTGCTCACTGCAGTATGTAAGATGCTGCCTTTTCCTAGGTTCTCATGTGTGACGTGTGGCTTGTTACTAAAAATCATGTTTTTCATACAGATGGGGGGGTGTCAAAAAATGATGGGCCCCGGGTGTCACATATGCTAGGTACAAAAAATGCGTGAGGCGGTCTTTTGGCGTACCATTTGAAAGAAGTCTGACCAGTCGGGATACACCCTGAGGCAGAAAAATCGTGAAACGCTGGCCACCGTTGGTGTACTGATCAGCTGAAGATAAGTTGAAAAGTTTTTCTTCTATTTTTTGTTTTTCATTAGCGAAGCACAGCATATCGCTTTTATTTCTTTGAAGGTTTTTTGCCAATGCGGTGGCCGCTCAACCACCTTAAAAACCACTTCGGTGGAGGTGGGAGGGCCCTTATCTGAGGCTTTTCCTTCATTTTCAGTTATTTAATAGTCCATGCTGTCCTTATATTATACCATAGGACATTACAGCATCAACTACCATTGAAAGTGTTTATTATTTTTACACATTGTGTTTTCATGCTATCTGAGTCATTTGTGGACATATGCTAAGTACACCACTGCAAAGATACATACACAGAAACAAAGTAAAAGACACAAATAGACATCAAGCACACACCCTTCCTTATAAAATCAATTCAATACACTTCTGTATCTACATCCACAACCTTTTCACACTCATAAGCACATACACATACTCATACACAGCCCTATATTGTAATTGCTTTTGTCAGTTTATGCAGTTAACCACTTTGAATGAAGTTTGAGAAAGCAGTATACAAACTTTTACAGATAATTGTGAAATTGTGTTTATTAGAAAAATGTGCTCAGAAAAATGCAGAATACTGGCCACTGCTCTCCCCTCCCACAGATTTTTATATCTTTATAGTTATACAACATGGTCTTGTAATACTCAATACCTAAGAGACTATAACTTACCACAATTTATAACTATTGTTTAATATTACACTTCTTTAGAAATATAATCACAGATTCTTGCTTTACTCACACTAATTTGTAATTCCAATTGTGCTAATTTTCAAAAAAGAAAAACATCTAAAAAGTGGCATAAAGGAGCGAATGGATATTTTTCTTGCCAAACCCTTCCAATTAGCGATTTTTGAAACTTATTTTCTAGACGGATTTCTATGCTATTCATCCGCAGTTCATCTAAATCTCAAGGGGCACGTTAGTGGCATGGTTTGGTCAGGGCTGTGGTGGGTTTATCAAGGTCCCAAAATTGCTTGTAATGAACTGTATTTTCAAATATCATCACAGAAATGGAACACACAAAATTGGCCAAAAAGAGGTAGTCTTCATCTCCCCAAAATATATGAATAAAATTTGTGCATGACAGTCCAACAACCCTTATTCACAACATTCCAGTATCCTGACATAACTATGTTTAGGCTACTGCACGTTTTACATTTTTGACAAGTTAGCCAGTGCAATTTGTGATGAAAGAATCTGGACAGGGCCTGCTCTATAATGAGGCCAACTGAGGCTGGAGCCTCAAGTGGCACTCTCATGGGTGTGGCATCTTGCTGCCAGCCAACTGTTTGGCTCTATCTGTCACGTCCCTTCACCTGCATCTATTCCAGAGGGGCATTTCCTTTAATTTCTCTCCACTCCCCCCGTATGTTGCAAAAATTGCCTGGTGGTAACAGCAATTCACAGCACTGCCAGCCTCAGTGCCTTCTCTATACTTTGGCCCGCCCTCTCCGACAACTTCCTGTTTCCACTGTTTCCAACGTTCTATGTTCTATGTTCTAACTTCCTGTTTCCACTGGGGTAGGTCACAGTAGAGAGAAGGCGCCAGGACCGGTGGCGGCAAGGCAGTGAATCGATACCGCCACCTGACAATTTTTACAACAAATTTAAGGTGAATGTGCAGGGGTGGATAAAAGGAGTAGATGCTGTGGAAGGATGCTGGCTGGTAACAAGATGCGGTTTCCACTGGCATGCACCTAGAAATAAGGCCTCTCTCGAGACATGTCAGATTTGGGGGCAAGGCAGAAAGGGAGCAATATTGAATTTTGGAGAGGGATTGGGGGAAGGAGAAAATGTTGGACTCAAATGAGGGAGAGATGTGAGATTTGGGAATGGGGTAAAGGAAGGAAGGGGATGTCAGAATTGTGAGGGAGAGATGAACTTGGGAAAGAGCAAAGAGGGTAGAAAGAACAGGGAGAGGTGGCAGAAGGGGGAAAAGGTGAGATGAATTTGGAGGAGGACAGAGGGAGCAAGAGAGAGAGAAGGCTGGGGAGGGCAGAGGGGGTCAGGGAGAGATGGTGGAACGGGGTGAAAAGGAGAGATGGATGTGGAGGGGCAAAATGGGAAGAGGGAGAGATGGATTTGGTAGAGAAGGCAAAATGGGGAAGGGAAAGAGATTGAGGGAAGGGGGCAGAACTGGAAGGGAGAGATGAATAACTCAGGGACAGCAGAAGAAGGAGAGGAGAGGGACTCAGGGCTGGTAGGGAGAGGGGTGGAAGTTCAGGAAGGAGAGATGATAAAGAAAGAAAGAAAGAAATAAGTTACAAGGGTGGAGTAAGCGACAAGGAAGGGAGATGCTGGAAATGGTGGATCAATGTGGGAGAATTGTCAAGGAGATGAGTGAGAGAACATAAGAACTTTTCTTTAGAATGCACACGGAATTAACTGTGCTCCAGCATTCAGTACAGAGCTTCCAAGTAAGTTTTTATTTGCTCTGGCCACGTCCGAGTTTTATTTGGGTTTTATATGGTTGCGCTGTATGGCCATTTTTATGTTTGCATTAATCAATTCGGTATAACATTTGCCAGCACTTTATTAGTATTTTAACTTCACTATAGAAAGAGTGCAGCAAAAGAGAAGACACCAAGGATCGAAGCACAGGGAAAGGTAGTGAAGACAACAAAATGCCAGGACCTAAATTGCATATATACTAATGCAAGGAGCCTAAGCAACAAAATGGGGGAACTAGAGGCTTTGGCCAATGCAGAGGACATAGACATCATTGGAATCTCTGAAACATGGTGGAATGAGGAAAGCAAATGGGATACAGCACTGCCAGGGTACAAGCTCTATCGCCAGGACAGGTCAGGACAGAAAGGAGGTGGAATAGCCCTATACATAAAAGAAAGCATACAATCGACAAGAATGGACACAGTGGAGATGACCAACAAGCTGGAATCGCTACGGGTTAAAATACCGGATAGGAAAGGATATGAAATAAAGATGGGCCTATACTATCGTCCACCCGGGCAAACCGGAGATATCGACAGAGAAATGGAAACCGAGATGAAGCGAGAATGCAAAAGTGGTTACACAGTTATTATGGGAGACTTCAACTACCCCGGGATAGACTGGAAACTTGGAAGCTCCAGATGCGCTAGAGAGACAGAATTTCTGGAGGCTACACAAGATTGCTTCATGGAGCAGCTTGTTAGAGAACCGACGAGAGGAAATGCCACTCTGGATCTAATCCTAAATGGGTTAATGGGCCCTGCAAAGGAAGTGGAAGTAGTGGGACCGTTGGGAAACAGCGATCATAATATGATCAAGTTCAAAGTTGAAGTAGGAATACCGAAAGGAAAGAGAACCATAGCAACAACTTTCAACTTCAGGAAAGGAAACTATGAAGCAATGAGGGAAATGGTAAGGAAGAAACTTAGGAAAACTTCCAAGAAATGGCAAACGGTAGAACATGCCTGGCTTTTTTTCAGGGACATGGTGAGCGAGGCGCAAAATTTGTACATACCCAGATTCAGAAAGGGGAGCAAAAAGAGTCGAACAAAAGACCCGGTATGGCTGACTAAAATAGTGAAGGAACGATAGGCAATAAGAAAAATTCATTCAGGAAATGGAAAAAGGACAAAACTGAGGGGAACTGGAAGGAGCACAGGAAGTATCAAAAAGAATGTCACCGAGTGGTTCGAAAAGCCAAAAGAGAGTATGAAGAGAGGCTAGCCAGGGAGGCACGAAATTTCAAACCATTCTTCAGATATGTTAAAGAGAAACAGCCAGCTAGGGAGGAGGTGGGACCGCTGGATGATGGAGACAGGAAGGGGGTAGTGAAGGAGGAGAAAGAAGTCGCAGAAAGACTTAACATGTTCTTTTCGTCTGTATTTACGAACGAAGACACAACCAACTTACCGGAACCTGAGCAATTCTTCAATGGAAATCAAGCAGAAAAATTAACATCCATGGAAGTGAGCCTTGAAGATGTGCGCAGGCAGATAGAAAAACTAAAAACTGACAAATCCCCGGGTCCAGACGGAATCCATCCAAGGGTTCTGAAGGAATTAAAGGAGGAGATAGTGGAACTACTGCAGCAAGTTTGCAACCTATCACTGAAAACAGGTGTGATACCAGAGGATTGGAAGATAGCCAACGTCACGCCCATCTTCAAAAAGGGATCAAGAGGTGACCCGGGAAACTACAGACCTGTGAGTCTGACCTCGGTTCCGGGGAAAATAGCAGAAGCGCTGATAAAAGAAAACATCGATGAACATTTGGAAAGAAACGAACTTCTGATACCAAGCCAACATGGTTTCTGCAGGGGGAGATCGTGCTTAACTAACTTATTGCACTTCTTCGAAGGAATCAACAAACGGACGGACAAAGGAGACCCCATAGACATCGTATACCTAGATTTCCAAAAAGCCTTTGACAAGGTGCCTCACGAGCGTCTACTCTGGAAACTGAAGAACCATGGGGTGGACGGAAATGTGCATAGATGGATCAGAAACTGGTTGGCGGGTAGGAAACAGAGGGTAGGGGTAAAGGGCCACTACTCGGACTGGAAGAGGGTCACAAGTGGTGTTCCGCAGGGCTCGGTGCTCGGGCCACTACTATTTAATATATTCATAAATGATCTAGAAATAGGGACGACGTGTGAGATAATAAAATTTGCAGATGACACCAAACTATTCAGTGGAGCTCGGACTAAAGAGGACTGCGATGAATTGCAAAGGGACCTGAATAAACTAGGGGAATGGGCGACGAGATGGCAGATGAAGTTCAACGTTGAGAAATGTAAAGTACTGCATGTGGGAAGCAGAAACCTGAGGTACAACTATACGATGGGAGGGATGTTATTGAATGAGAGTACCCAGGAAAGGGACTTAGGGGTAATGGTGGACATGACAATGAAGCCGACGGCACAGTGCGCAGCGGCCGCTAAGAAAGCAAATAGAATGCTAGGTATAATCAAGAAGGGTATCACAACCAGGACGAAATAAGTTATCCTGCCGTTGTATCGGGCGATGGTGCGCCCGCATTTGGAATACTGCGTCCAATATTGGTCGCCGTACCTTAAGAAGGATATGGCGATACTCGAGAGGGTTCAGAGGAGAGCGACACGTCTGATAAAAGGGATGGAAAACCTTCCATATGCTGAGAGATTGGAGAAACTGGGTCTCTTTTCCCTGGAGAAGAGGAGACTTAGAGGGGATATGATAGAGACTTATAAGATCATGAAGGGCATAGAGAGAGTAGAGAGGGACAGATTCTTCACACTTTCAAAAAATAAAAGAACAAGAGGGCATCTGGAAAAGTTGAAAGGAGACAGATTCAAAACAAATGCTAGGAAGTTCTTCTTTACCCAACGTGTGGTGGACACCTGGAATGCGCTTCCAAAGAATGTAATAGGGCAGAGTACGGTACTGATATTTAAGAAAGGATTGGACAGTTTCCTGCTGGAAAAGAGGATAGAAGGGTATAAATAGAGGATTTCTGCACAGGTCCTGGACCTGTTGGGCCGCCGCGTGAGCGGACTGCTGGGCATGATGGACCTCAGGTCTGACCCAGCAGAGGCATTGCTTATGTTCTTATGTTCTTATACTGTAATGTCTACCTGCGTTTTAGTTTCGTTTTTACATTTGCCGGGGATATGTTTATTTCTTTTTTGGGTTTATAGCCAGCCTAGGTGGGGAAGGTGCCTCAGTACTCATGCAAGTATGCTGACGTTTATTTATATGTAGGCCCGTTTTTTTGTGCGTTGATTAACATGTCTTTATTAATAATAATAATAATAATAATAACTTTATTCTTCTATACCGCCATAGTCGTGAGACTTCTAGGCACTGAAGAAAGCTGTACAGTCAGCAAGTTACAATATGTAGAAGTCCGGGATACAGTATATAGAAACTTACAAAAAAGCATATAGAGTCTTACAAAAGGTCTGGTATACAGCATATAGAATCTTACAAAGAGCATATAGAGTCTTACAAAAAAGGTAGAGAGATACAGCATATAGAATTTTACAAAAGGCAGTGAAATACAGCAAACAGAATCTTAAAAAGGCAGCAAAATTTAATGTTAGACATTCCAGACTTAAAAGCAGGAGTGGACATATGTAGTGTTAGGTGTAGATACTTTTTTAGGTGATGATTTTGTTGAATAAGGCAGTTTTTATGGCTTTTCTAAAGGCATCATATATCAGTCTTGCTCCATTTATGTAGCTGTCTAACCAGTGTTGTTGTTTGTTAGCTTGGTACATAAAAGTTCTATCCAGGAAAATTTTGTATCTGCAGCCGGTAATGCTTGGGTATGCAAATAGGTTGCTGTTTCTGGTTTGTCTCGTAGGGCTGTATAGAGTGAAGTGAGGTAGCAGGTATGTAGGAGCTAGTCCCTAAACCAACTTGAAACATATGTAAGAGAACTTGAAAATTATACATGCCTCCATTGGCAGCCAGTGAAGCAGTCTGTAGTAGGGGCTAACATGGTCACTCTTTTTTAATCCAAATATCAAGCGGACCGCTGTGTTTTGAACAATCCTAAGTTTTCTTACAGTTTTTTTGGGTATACCCATATAAACAATATTGCAGTAGTCCAGTGTTGAAAGTACTAGTGATTGCACTAGTAGTCTAAATCACAGTTCTTCAACCGCCGATCTGCGGACCGGTGTCGGTCCGCAGGAAATTTTTGCCGGTCCGCACAGGGCCGGCAAGATTGACTCACTTCAACTTCCTGCCGGTCCGCGCAGGGCTGGCAAGATCAACATGTGAAGCATGCGCTGGGCCGGAGAGATCTTGGGGAGCCTCCGACAGTGGCTTTCTCCCCTCTGCAGCTTTCCTTTACTTCCCAGCGCAGCGATTCACGAAGGCAGCCTCGGGGCTTTTGCTGAGTCGCGGCTGCCTCTGATGATGCAACTTCCTCTTTCCTCAGATGCGGCACGACCTAACAAAGGACCCGAGGCTGCCTTCGTGAATCGCTGCGCTGGGAAGTAAGAAGAGCTGCTAGAGGGGAGAAAACCACTATCAGAGTCTGGGAAGCTGCTTGGCAAGGAAAAAAAAGGGACAGCTGCTACTGGAGAGGGAGAAGGAGAGATGCTTCTGGGAGGGGAGGAGGGAAAGGAATCTGGGAAGCTGCTGGGCAGGGGAAAAAAGGTACAGCTGCTACTGGAGAGGGAGAAGGAGAGATGCTGCTGGGAGGGGAGGAGGGAAAGGAATCTGGGAAGCTGCTGGGCAAGGAAAAAAAGGGACAGCTGCTACTGGAGAGGGAGAAGGAGAGATGCTTCTGGGAGGGGAGGAGGGAAAGGAATCTGGGAAGCTGCTGGGCAAGGAAAAAAAGGGACAGCTGCTACTGGAGAGGGAGAAGGAGAGATGCTTCTGGGAGGGGAGGAGGGAAAGGAATCTGGGAAGCTGTTGGGCAAGGAAAAGAAGGGACAGCCGCTACTGGAGAGGGAGAAGGAGGAGAGATGCTCCTGGGAGGGGAGGAGGGAAAGGAATCAGGGAAGCTGCTGGGCAAGGAAAAAAAGGGACAGCTACTGGAGAAGGAGAAGGAGAGATGCTTCTGGGAGGGGAGGAGGGAAAGGAATCAGGGAAGCTGCTGGGCAAGGAAACAAAGGGACAGCTGCTACTGGAGAAGGAGAGATGCTTCTGGGAGGGGAGGAGGGAAAGGAATCTGGGAAGCTGCTGGGCAAGGAAAAAAAGGAACAGCTGCTACTGGAGAGGGAGAAGGAGAGATGCTGCTGGGAGGGGAGGGAAGAGAATTACTGCTGGACAGGAGGAGGAGGGAAGGGATAATGAAAAAAGGAAGGAAACAGCTGGCAGAGAGATTAGAGGAGGGGAAGGGGAGACACAAGCATGAGAAAGTAGAGAGATTGATGATAGGAAGGGGTCAGCAGAAAAATAAGCAGAGAGGGACAACGATGATAGATCTGGTGTAGGAGAGATAAAAATGAAGAGAGCAGTGAAGCTGGAATGAATCATGTAAAAAGGAGAGAGGGGACACAAGCTGGATGGAAAGGGGAGAGGGGCATAGAAAGAAGACAGATACCACATGGAAGGGGGAGAGGACAGACAGTGGATGGAAGGGGCAGATGCTAGATTGAAGACAGAGAGGGCAGAAGCTGGAAGGAAGAGAGTGAAAAGAAGATTGAAACAGAAACCAGAGACGACAAAAGGTAGAAAAAATTAATTTTATTTCTATTTTGTGATTAGAATATATCAGATTTGAAATATATATCCTGCTAGAGCTGGTGTTAGACATAACTGGGGACTGCAAAGCCCAGGCAGTGCTTCTTTAGCTTCCAGCTGGCTTAGGGCGCTCTCTGACCAGGGGGCAGTTGCCCTAGTTGCACTCCCCTAAAACTATTCCTGTCATGTGTGACTGCAGTATTCTGTTAGCATGATATTTCTGTGTAGCATTCTGTAATAATTTGGCTTGTTCAGTTTTCTTGATAGTAGAGGGGATATATGTGAAGGGGAGGGGAGACAGGGGTTTTGTTGATCCTGCTCTGAATTATTTGTATTTATAAAATGACAATTGTACAGAATATTGTTTCTTTTTATACTTTAATAAAATACATTCAATATAAAATCATAACTGAGGCTTGTATGGATGGGATCAGATGATTTGTGGGGACCGACTTGCGGAGATGGGGCGGAAAAGGGGTTTTTAAATTTTAGTCCTAGTAGTTTGCCGGTCCACAAAATAATTCTTTTTTTTCTGCCGGTCCACGGGTGTAAAAAGGTTGAAGAACACTGGTCTAAATGATAGAGGGTCGAAATATTTTTTGATGGACCTTAATTTCCACAGTGTCAGGAAACATTTTTTTACTACTATGTTCATGTGTTTCACCACTGTCAAGTGTGTGTCTAGTGTGACTCCCAATATTTTTATTGTTTTAGTAATCGGGTATGCATGATCTTTTATATGTAACATTGTATTGGTAATTTTGTCTGTTGGGCTTGCGAAGAAGACTTTTGTTTTTTCTGTGTTTAGTTTCAGCTTGAAGTTTATTGTCCAGTGTTCTATTTCGGTCATAATATGAGAAATGTATTCTGAGGTCTCGTTCGTTATGCTGTTTACTGGGATTAATATGGAAATGTCATCTGCATATATGTAGTGGATTAGGTTTAGCTTTTTTAGGAAGTGTCCTAGGGATGATATGTAGAAGTTGAATAGAATAGGAGTCAGCGGTGAACCTTGTGGTACTCCCGAGGGGTTTTTCCAGGTGTTTGAGTACATCCCTCCACTAATCACCCGGTAAGATCTCTTTGTTAGAAAACCCTGTAACCAGTTTCTTATTCTTCTCGTGATTCCTATTCCGTCTGTCATTAAGTCTCAATCCTCAAACTGTATTCTCTATTGTCATGTACCATCCTGGAAATGTCCAGTTCTCTTCTTATGTAATCCGCTTTGAACCGCAAGGTACAAGCGGAATAAAAATCACTAATGTAATGTAATGTAATTCAGAGTCGTACCATTTATTTGGTTCCCTTTCTTTCTTTTTGTATGTTTGTAACGGTGCTATTTGATCTAATATTTCTTTGCTAGACTTTGCCCATCTGTTTGGGAAGTTTTGCGTTTCCTCCATTTTGGGTTGTAATTCGTAGTGGGTCCAGAATTCTATTGGGTTTATAATTCCTCTTCTGATGATTGTGGCAGGGTTTGGGTTTTTTCTTTTATACTTTGGTTGGTGTGATTTTTTTTTGCCAATAAAGATCAAAATTACAAATGTAGTGATCTGACCAGATGCATTCTTTCCAGGCCTCTATGCTATGTTGGATCTTTGGGTCAGGGACTTCTTTTTGTGAAAAGGTAATTAGGTCTAGTTGGTGGCCTTTTTCGTGTATTTTCTCTTGTTTTGGTACTGAGAAGCCGAGGGTTGTTAGGAAAGTGACAATTTCTATCAAGTTTGGCTTATCCACTTGTTCTAGGTGAATGTTCATGTCGCCCAGTAGTAGGTTATATGTTCCTTTTAGGGTGTTGGTGATGAGGTATTCGAAGAACTCTTCTCTGGTATTAGACCACTTTTTTGGGGGGATGTGAAATAGTGTCACGGTTAGTGCCTCTTCTAGTTGGGTGTTGGTGATCTTACAGGTTAATATTTCTAGGTCGTTTGTGGTTTTTGCGTCTATTTTGCTATATTCAAAGGATTCTTTTAAAATTATCGCTATACTGCCCCCTTTTTTCCAGTTTCTAGATAGTGGTATTATTTTGTAACCTTGGGGTAGCATTTCTTTCATAATCGTATCTGTGTCTGTATTTGTAGTGAGAAGTTTTCCTCTCCACTGAATTTTATGGGCAATAATTTTATTACATATTTACCACTGGCTTGTTGTTGGTAGTCAGCAGGTTTGAAAAGGCTTGTCCCCAAATATTTTTCTTTAGATTAGAACTAGATGTTTACAGTTTTTTCGTCATTCATATTTGGCTGGTGCGGCACTAAACCTGATTTTTAATTTTGTTCCTTTATTTGTTTATCTATTTTTTTGAGTAGTTGTGTGTTTTAATTAGTCATCCATAGTTTTGTATGCACGAATTGAGTAGATGCCTTTATGTGGAGCAATCTTTTTCTATCAACCAAGTGATTTGCAAGGTATGTTTTGATTGTTTTATCTTGTATATTTATTATCCCCCTCTTTTACAAAGCCATGCTAGTGGCTACTGAGTGGCAACAGCCCCAAAGCCCTTTAAATCTCTATGGGCTTTGGGGCCGTTACCACAGCGGCCTGCGCTAAACGGCTTTGTAAAAGAGGCCCTATGTTTATTTGTTAGTTTGCTTGGTTCTTGATTCATGTAGTATATGATCTCTAAAACCAAAGAAAATTGACCCCAAGAAATCCACAGAGAAAAAGTCCAGGAGAAACCAAAAAAAGACTTCCCTGAAGCCATTTGTTGGTGAAACAAGTGCCTTGTTGGATCTGGACATTGGTTCCTTGTCTTCACTTCAATGCTGGAAATGTGACTGCGGTAAGATCGTTGCATCTTTGGATCACGATCCTGGCTTACATCAACAGCTGTGAAGATAAGTGTTACCTTCCTGAAGGTTCTTTTTCCTGTTCCCTGTACACAGTGGTGAAATATTTTCCTACTAGTGTTTTAGCCCGTTAAATGCCTAGAAACATATTGTCTAAATTTCTCTGCAAGGTTTCTTACAGTAACGGGTGCTAGAATAGCCCCACCTATACCCTGACCCTGACTCTGACCCCACCCATGCCCCGCCTCTATCATGCCCGGACCCTGCCTCCCACTTATCCCAGTCCCACCACCTCACCTTTCACCATTTCCTTTGTACCCTTTTGGCCCTCATAGATCCTCCATTGCATTTATCACCTGACAGGGTCTTTACTTACCCGAGGTGACAGCAGCAGTTCTGACGTACCAACCTTTCCTCCCTCAGTGCCCCAAAGCAGCAGTTATCCTACCATTTCCATCTCTCCCTTTCCCCCTTTCACACCCTCTACCATCTCTCTCTGACCCTGTTTCATCCCTTTTGCCATCTTTCCCTTTCCTGTCCCCCTCTATCCTTCCCCAAGACCATCTCTCTCTCCTGCCCCCTCCACACTCCCTGAAGTCTATCTCTCCCTATCCTCTACCATCTCTCCTGGTCCCCCTAGTAGCCTCTCTGTCCTTCTCTGTCTCTCTCTCCTTTCCTCACTTGAGTCCAACATCTCTCCCTTCTCCCAATCCCTCCCCTGAATCCATCACCTCCTGCCTCTGCAGAGCTCTCGCAGCTCCTCTTCCAGCCAGGCTTCAGCCATCTACACTGGCTCCGGGTTCGGCCGCCGCAGCCTGCAGCCGCCGACATCCGCCTCGGGGGAGAGAGAGAAAGAAAGATTCTCGTGTGCGCCGGGAAAGGGTGCACGGGGGGACGGGGCCACGACGGCGGCGAAGTTACAGTGAGGAGGGAGGGAGGGAGTAGAAGCGCGCATGCGCACTCTTGCCCGCGGGGCCCTACAGCTCACAGAAAACGGAACACGCAGGTGGGAGTGCGCATGCGCGCTTAGGGTTTTATTATCTTAGATTGTGAATCAATTTTACACATACCTACTTTTTCAGCTTAAAATTGGGTCTTCCTGGTTCCAGAGTTTGTGGTGCTCCTTTTTGCTTTGAATTAGGATACAAGAACTACTACTATCCGTTCAGTCGTGTACAATCCTTGGATACTCTGTAGGCCAGTCCTCACCATGGCTTCTTTCAATTGCTTCATGTTCATTCCCGTATCATTCTTGATGATATCTAGTCAATGAGCCTTTGGTCTCCCCTGCTTCCTTTTACCACTGACCATTCCAAGTAGCATCTCCTTTTTCTAGTGAATTCGACCTCATTACATGTCCAAACTATGTCAGTTTTTGTCTGGTAATCTTGCCTTCCAAGGACAACTCTGGGTTCATATGATCAAGAACATTTTTGTTGGTGATCCTAGCTGTCCATGGGATTCGTAGAAGTCTTCTCCAGCATCACACCTTGAAGGCATCAATTTTCCTTCTATCTGCTTTCATGAGTGTCCATGTCGTGATTGGGAACACAATGGCAGCGATCAGTCTTTGCACTTCCATATTTAGTCCATGGCTGCACATCCTAGCCGACGCTTGATCTCTGCTGTTGGACCACCACTGTGATCAATGAGGGACCCAAGAAAAAGAAGCTATCAATCCCTTCTATTTCTTCATTGTTGATCTTTATATGGGCTTTCTTGTTGGCGATATTTGTTCTTATGTTCAGATAAAGTCCCATCTTCTCACTTTCTTCTTTCAGCTTCAGGATCAACTTCTTGAGGTCCTTCTCACTGTCTGCCAGCAGGGTAGTATCTGCGCATCTCAGATTGCTGATGGTTCTTCCACCTATTTTCACCCCAACACTCGAATCCTCTAAGTCCAGCTTCCTCATGATTACTTCTGCATAGAGGTTGAAAAGAAAAGGAGAGAGGATGCATCCTTGTCTTGTACCTTTTTGATCTTGAACCATTCTGTATTTCCATACCTGGTTCACACTGCAGCTTCTTGATCATAGTAGAGCGATTTGATTAACCTGATCAGGTGCACTGGCATTCCTACCTCACTCAGTGCTTCCTAAAGCTTGTCCAGCTCAACACAGTCAAGTACATTAGATCTATTTATTTTATTATTGGGAGGGAGGGGGTTAGCTCACCCTTTTCATTGGTAGCTCAGCATGAATTACATTCAAGTACAGTTTGTATTTTCCTTGTTCTCTGACATCTTACAATCTTATTGAGGCAGTAACATTCCCTCCCCGACGCAACTACAGATAAGTTACTTTATAAGCTACATTGTATTAACTACATTTTGTTACAAAGAAACAAACTAGTATCTAAGCACTTTTTGTTATTTCATGAAAAATATATATAAAAAATATCAGACGTATATATAAAAATATCAGACTAGTGAAAAGACACGGTGAATTTTCATTCTAAACGACATGGTCCTATGAGTGTTACCTCTGAAGTTCTTATAAGTATCAAATTGATTTTTTTTTTCTGATAATAATAATGGGTTATTTCAATTACCAAAAGAGCAGGAGAGTAAGTTAAATTACTAAAAATTCAATATACATACTCTATAGTCACTAATTTCCACAAGCCCCCTTGCACTCACATTAAACCCTATTTACTAAATGCACAAAAGAGGAAGAGATAAAAAAGGGCCAATCACACAAAAAAGAAATGAAAAAGAAAAATGTGGAGAAAAAAACCTCAGATGAGCTTCATGGGTTAAGAAAAATCTCCACTTTCTTAAATGATATTCAAACAATCAGGCGTTTCTTCTTCAAATCAGATAGTGCAAAAAGCAATTTAACAAATTGCAGGGAAAGACTCAATATACCCCAAAGGCACAGTTCATAATCAACAGCGTGCAGTCACAGGCAAAAAAGCAAAAAAAAAAAAAAAAAAAGCCATAAAGCCACAAACACTTAGCTGCTGAAGAGCGCTGCCGTTGTTGCCAGTAACCCCAAAGTCCTGGATCAAGCTCATACTTCATGCTAGACTGATGCCGTTAGCACAAGACCCAACAGGGAACTTCTGTGTTTTGCTGGAGCTGCGTCAGGGATCTTATTTCAGCATTAGATAGCTGATAATACTACTCAAAGGCAGAAACTGCACATACACACACTGCACGCAAAATGGCGTGTGTGCGCAGTGTGTGTATTTGCAGTTTCTGCCTTTAAGTAGTGTTATCAGCTATCTAATGCTGTTGAGTCATTACCCTTAGCTCCTTGAATAAATCACAGTGACATGTCTTGCTTAATTTCTTTTAATATTAATACATTTGGTTAAGTTAGTGCCTCATAAAAGGAATAAATTAAATTTAAAATGGTACCGGAACTGAGATATGCTTCAGAAAACAATTTGGATCCTTTGGCTATAAAAAAAGTAAAAAAACAAACAAACCACCAGCTTCTAAAGAGCGCATAAGATTTAATTCTAATAATGACAAGAAGAAGAAAGAAACAGAACAGATAGAGCAAGTGAGGTCAGCAAGTGCTCAAAGGTTATTGATAGCTCAATAAAAGTGTAAACTTAGATCTTTCTTGTCAGACCTGAAAACAGCCAAATTCAATTTATCTTCAGCTAAAGAATGTACAAGCAAAAGATTAGCTGGCACTTTTGGAACTTGCCATGAAGCTCTTTAGAGACATCATTGAAGAAGCTTGTATGGATTGCATCCCAGTTAATTTCACTAAGAAGTGTATAAATTATTTTCATTGTTATGTTGTTACTAAACATTACATTGTTATGTTACTAAACATTACATTACATTGATGTCTTCTAAACTGGAATATAGTACAGAAGCAATTATCATAGTGAAATCAATAGGAATCTTTGTGTAGCCAATTCAACATTAGCTCTGATGAAATGCTATACTTGACATCATTTGGTCTTTAACCTTTTAACAGTACAAAAAAAAAAAAAAAAAAGGAAGAAATTAGGTTCTTGCCTGCTAATTTTCTTTCTGTTAGCCTGTAGATTAGTATAGTCCTTACAAATGGGTTATATACCTCACTGCTACCAGCAGGTGGAAACTGAGCACAAACTTGTATATTCCCCCTAGCAATCCAGTCTGCCGAATAGCCAAGAAGAACCTAGGAAAGACTTCAACTGAAAACAGTATAACACACTCCGAACTTGAGTGTACAAAACAACAAACAACTGTAAGGGACTGTTGGAACTTGTGTAGAACTTAATTCTGGAATAGAAAACATCCCCACAGCTCATCAGCTAAGCCAGCTGAGCCATAGCTGCTGTTCTTAATTCTCCCCGGCCCTAGAAAAATTCTGGAACCCGCAGAAAAAACACAAAATCTGCACATGAGCAAAATCAAAACCTGCAATCACCGTACCAAGACAGATATGGTGGGGGACTATACAAGTCCACAAGCTAACAGAAAGAAAATTAGTAGGTAATAACCTAATTTCTCCTTCTGTATCGCTTGGTAGACTGGTATAGTCCTTACGAATGGGACGTACCAAAGCAGTTCCCATTAAAGGGTGGGACCCCTGAAGTGCCGACACCAGAACCCGTTCACCGAATATCACGTCCTGAAGCGCTTTAACATCCACACGGTAGTGTCTGACAAAGGAATGCAGAAAAGACCAAACTGCAGCCTTGCAAATATCCACTGGAGGCACTAGAGAAGACTCAGCCCAAGAAGATGCCTGACCCCTAGTGGAATGAGCTTTGAGAAATTCTGGAACAGGCTTCTTCTTCAGAAGATAAGCGGAAGCAATCGTCTCCTTGATCCAATGCGCAACAGTAGCCTTAGAAGCGCCATCCCCCTGATGAGGACCCGCTAGAAGGACAAAGAGATGATCTGATTTTCTGATCTCCGGGTCCTCTGCACATAAGAGCGAAGGACCCGACCGACATGCAACTTGCGCAGCTGTTTCTGCTCGGAAGAGCTCTCCCAGCTACCCAACACCAGAAGGACCACGGCCTGATTAACATGAATCCGACCCCCCAAGAGGATCCTGGAAATCACTCCAAGGGGCCAGGTCCTCCTCAAGTACATCTTTATCCTCTAGGCAAAAAACCTCATCCCAAGAGATCCTCGGGCATTTGAATGAGAGAGAAGTAGAGGGGGCAAAACCGCCGCTGTTTGGGAAGACGTCGAGGGCAACCCCCCCCCCCGAGACCTCCGGGGTGGACATGGAACCTCCAGCCGCCAGAACATAAGCTTTACAAAATGCTATTATAAATTCATGGGGAAAGACACCCGGCGGCCCCATGGGACTACCTGCCATACCATTCCAGAACTGGGGGAAGGTCACCTGAAGAACTGAGATGAAGGAGGAGGTTCCCACAGAAATTGGACCTGAAACTGCCAAAATTGGAGTTCCTGCAGCCTACCACATCTGAAAAGCCTGAAACTTTCCTGACGCTGAGGCCGAGGAACCAACCGACGCAAAAAGCGAATCCCCAGCTGCTCCAGCGGTAAGGAATCCTTTTCTCCTTGACCATCGGTGGCTGGGGGAACCCTCCATGTGGGCATCAGGGGAAGCCCAGGCTTCCCCGTGATCTGAAGCTGACTTGCGAGCCGACTTGTCCTGGCCGCCGGCATCTGCTGCCAACGAGGCTGCCCCAGTGCTCCAGCCTGCACACCGCTTGCATAGGTTGGCTGCGAGTACCTCGTGTCTGGAGCACAATGAGCACTTTTTCCCTTTAAAAGTGCTCATTGTACTGAAAACAGCCCTAGTTGAAAGAAAAAGTGCCGGTTAGTTGAGAAAACACAGTAAAAAGGCAGTTTTAAAGGGAATGAGCCCTTTAGACCAGCACACCTCAGGATTTTTTTTTTTTTTTTACAGAACAGATTCCATGGCTCTCAAAGCTGGAGGGATGACCAACCAGAGGGTCAGGCCGCCGGCTGAGGCATCTTTTCAAAAATATGGGGAAGTGGAAGAAGGGACCCAGCATGAGACCCGCCAGGTTTAACACCCCCGAGGTTGGATGGACCCCCAAACAAGACCCGTCCAAGCTCTATCCGGCACAAAAAGGGGAACCCAGGAGTCCAAAAACAAAGTTCCAACAAAACTAAGAGGGGAGCCAATCTAGTCTTACAACCTGCTATGGAGACTGAGACTGACTGGATTAGTAGGGGGATTCTAGCCTGATATACAAGTTTGTACTCAGTCTCCACTTGTTGGTAGCAGTGAGGCATATAACCCATTCGTAAAGACTATACTAGTCTACCAAGCGATACAGAATTGGGTATTTTTCTGGGACTTATCACAGATTGTGAGAAAAAGTGCCAGCATCAAAGATTTAAAAAAAAAGAATA
This sequence comes from Geotrypetes seraphini, assembly GCF_902459505.1. NCBI lineage: Eukaryota > Metazoa > Chordata > Amphibia > Gymnophiona > Dermophiidae > Geotrypetes > Geotrypetes seraphini. Next base: position 70,393,545 of record NC_047098.1, on the reverse strand, counting down.
CCTTAGATAGAAAGTCATACTTTTTACACAATAGACTTTTGGGGTTGGAAAAATAGAAATAAAAAGTTCTATTAATGAATAAAAAATAATAAAATAAAATAAATAGAATAGGTCAGAGAAGGAATTAGTCAAAAATATGTAAGATATATAGCCAGATAGTTTGGAATATGATATTGATAATAGTAATAGTAAATGAAACTACACTTAATTAATAGACATACTAAAAAAGATAGTGAATGGAAAATATTAATTCTTTTAGCAGATTATTTCTTGATTGTAGCAAGAAGGTATTTGTAAAAACAGAATGGCTCAAACTACAGATTTTATTGTAAGCTTATTATTTTTTTGAAAATGTCTAATGAACATAATGTGGCTTTTAGTGGTTGGAAATGAAGAAATGTGCACTTGTATTATAGCTGAATGAAAGGGAATAGACTATATATGTAGCTTCTTTTATTGTTCACATATTTCTAATAATATTTGATGAATGCAATATGTTTTTTAACAGTGTTGAGACATAAGAGATTGTGCACTTAACTGATACAAGATGAGTGAATGGATATAAAATATAAATACAGCTCACATATATTTGATAATACTTGATGTGCAGCTTCTTTTACTTTTCAAATATCTTTGTAACTGATTTACTTGTCTGGATAGGACCTGGGACCAGAGCACATTTTTGTGACTCTAGCTCGCTGATTCCTACTTTGGGGGGATCAGAGAAATTGTATAAGATAAGGGGTCTGGGGGGATTTGGGACGGAGGGTAGTTGGAGAATTGTGGGATTGAATTTGAGGAGGATTCCCAGGACTGCTTTGGCCTATATTATTTATTTTTTAAAATTATTTCCTTTCTTTTGTGGCAAATTCTTCCTATTACACCTGTTTTTGCTTTATCATGGTTGCTTTAGGAACAACATATAAGGCTCTAATATGACTAATGTAATTCTTTACATTCAGGAGGAGGGCTGGACTCCTGAATGTTATTATTTAGTTTTCCTGTTACTTGACTTTTTTCCTATTTGGAATGACTGGGAATAAATTAATTTCTTCATTGCGATTGCATCTTAGAATGTTTCAGTGGTGAATTCACCTATTAAATGAACTAAATTGCTCTCTTATTTATGCTGACATGAGATAGATGTAGCATGCTTACAGGAAACTAAACTATCTGATGTAGATCATATGAAGCTCAAATCTGGGTGGATGGGAGAGATTTATTATTCATCAACAAATTGTAAGAAAGGTAGAGTAGCAGTGCTTATTAGCAAAAGATTGCAATGCCAAACTAAACTACCGTATTTTCGCGGATATAACGCGCACCATTGTAAAACGCGCACAGGGGTATAGCGCGCAGAAATCACGATGATATGTATAAAAACTTTTCTATACCGCGCTCAGGCATATAACGCGCATGCTGCCCGACTCTCCTTTCGCCCGCCCTGACTTTCCGTGCGCTGTCCCGACTCTCCGTTCACCCCCCCTGACTTCCGTGCACTGCCCTGACTTTCCGTGCACTGTCCTCCCTTGAAGTCCTGTCCCCCCTTGAAGGTCTGTCCCCATCCTGAAAGCCTGATGCCCCCCCCGACGTCCGATACATCCCCCCCCCCCGGCAGGACCACTCGCACCCTCACCCCGAAGGACCGCCGACTCCCCAACAATATCGGGCCAGGAGGGAGCCCAAACCCTCCTGGCCACGGCGACCCCCTAACCCCACCCCGCACTACATTACGGGCAGGAGGGATCCCAGGCCCTCCTGCCCTCGACGCAAACCCCCTCCCCCCAACGACCGCCCCCCCCCAAGAACCTCCGCCCGTCCCCCAGCCGACCCGCGACCCCCCTGGCCGACCCCCACGACACCCCCACCCGCCTTCCCCGTACCTTTGTGTAGTTGGGCCAGAAGGGAGCCCAAACCCTCCTGGCCACGGCGACCCCCTAACCCCACCCCGCACTACATTACGGGCAGGAGGGATCCCAGGCCCTCCTGCCCTCGACGCAAACCCCCCTCCCCCCCAGCCGACCCGCGACCCCCCTGGCCGACCCCCACGACCCCCCCACCCCCCTTCCCCGTACCTTTGGAAGTTGGCCGGACAGACGGGAGCCAAACCCGCCTGTCCGGCAGGCAGCCAACGAAGGAATGAGGCCGGATTGGCCCATCCGTCCTAAAGCTCCGCCTACTGGTGGGGCCTAAGGCGCGTGGGCCAATCAGAATAGGCCCTGGAGCCTTAGGTCCCACCTGGGGGCGCGGCCTGAGACACATGGTCGGGTTTGGCCCATGTGCCTCAGGCCGCGCCCCCAGGTGGGACCTAAGGCTCCAGGGCCTATTCTGATTGGCCCACGCGCCTTAGGCCCCACCAGTAGGCGGAGCTTTAGGACGGATGGGCCAATCCGGCCTCATTCCTTCGTTGGCTGCCTGCCGGACAGGCGGGTTTGGCTCCCGTCTGTCCGGCCAACTTCCAAAGATACGGGGAAGGGGGGTGGGGGGGGCGTGGGGGTCGGCCAGGGGGGTCGCGGGTCGGCTGGGGGGGCGGTCGGAGGGTCGTGGGGGGGGGCGGTCGTTGGAGGGAGGGGGGTTTGCGTCGAGGGCAGGAGGGCCTGGGATCCCTCCTGCCCGTAATGTAGTGCGGGGTGGGGTTAGGGGGTCGCCGTGGCCAGGAGGGTTTGGGCTCCCTCCTGGCCCGATATTGTTGGGGAGTCGGCGGTCCTTCGGGGTGAGGGTGCGAGTGGTCCTGCCGGGGGGGGGGATGTATCGGACGTCGGGGAGTCGGCCGGGCAAGAGGGCTTGGGCTCCCTCTTGCTCCGATCGTGGATGCGGGTGCGGGTGGGAGTGCGTGCGAGCGGTCGTTCGGGGTGGGGGTGCGAGCGGTCCTGCTGGGGGGGGTGAATCGGGCGTCGGGCGGGGTGGGAACTATGTTAAAAAACTTTTGTATACCGCGCTCAGGCATATAACGCGCAAGGGGTATGCGCGGTACGTAAAATCACGTATAACGCGCGCGTTATATCCGCGAAAATACGGTACTTGCAAAGGATTCATATGGTCGTTTTGCAGTTTTAATCTTTTAATTGTTTATGCTCCCACAATTTATAAACATGCTTTCTTTCAGAACCTTGCCAAGATAGCCTCTTATTTTGGCTGGTGATTTGAATCAAGTTTTGGATAATTCTTTAGATAGATCCTCCCCAGGACAGCAGCCTTCTCTACCTCATAAAGGTGTTCCTTATTTATTCAACTTTAGATCAAAGAGACATCTTTCTCGTTCTCATTTAACTTGGTCTCGCATAGATTATATTCTAGTATCTCAATTATTGTTCCCTTGAGTTCTTTCTTCTGTCACTGGTCTGCAGGCAATTTCAGAACATTCTCTGATATTTATAGATATGGAAGTAGGAAATCGCAGTTGAAGGGGGGGGGGGGGGTTGGTGTTTTCCTGTTTATTTGTATGAGGATCCCCATTTTCAACAATATCTTGTGCAAAGGTGGGCAGATTATGCCCATTTTAATTCAGAACATACTACAGATCCGATCCTATACTGGGAAGCCTCTAAAGCAGTAATTAGGGGACATGTCATTGCATATGTAGCTGCAAGAAATTGAAGAATTGCTTCAAAAATTATCTTCTTTGAATGCCAATTTCAAAGTGCTAAGAAGAATTATCTACATCGCCCTACAATGGCACATAAGGAAGGAATGTTGGCAGCACAGGTAGCTTTGAACACTCTGCTACATGAAAGAATAAGCGTAGTACTATCTATAGAAAATTACGTTTTTTCCGTTTTGGAAATCGCCCTGGACGTTACTTTGCTTGTCTTACCAAGGCCTGGAATGGGCCCAGGTCGGTTCACACTATTCGTCTTTCGGATGGAACTATTACTAACGCCACTAATAAGATCTCTCAAGCTTTCTGTGATTATTTTTCCTGTTAGAGCTTGGGCAGGCAAGCGGCGAAAAGGGCGAACAGAATGCTAGGAATGATTAAGAAGGGGATCACAAGCAGATCGGAGAAGGTTATCATGCCGCTGTACCAGGCTATGGTACGCCCTCATCTTGAATATTGCGTCCAGCACTAGTCACCGTACATGAAGAAGGACACAGTGCTACTCAAGAGGATTCAGAGAAGAGCGACTAAAATGGTTAAGGGGCTGGAGGAGTTGCCGTACAGTGAAAGATTAGAGAAACTGGGCCTCTTTTCCCTAGAGAAGAGGAGACTGTGAGGGGACATGATCAAAACATTCAAAATACTGAAGGGAATACAATTAGTAGAGAAAGACAGACTGTTCACCCTCTCCAAGGTAGGGAGAACGAGAGGGCACTCTTGGGGATAGATTCCGCACAAACGTAAGGAAGTTCTTCTTCACCCAGAGAGTGGTAGAGAACTGGAACGCTCTTCCGGAGTCTGTTATAGGGGAAGACACCCTCCAGGGTTTCAAGACAAAGTTGGACAAGTTCATGCTAAACTGGTGAGACTGGACTCATTTGGAGCACTAGTCTTGACCTTGGGGCTGCTGCGTGAGTGGACTGCTGGGCAGGATGGACCGCTAGTCTGACCCAGCAGCGGCAATTCTTGTTCTTATGTTTCCTTCATACCTATATGAGAAAATTCCCACTCAGGCTACTTCATCTCTTACCAGACTCATAAATTCTGCCTTACTACCAGGTCTATTTACTGCAGAGATGGGCCACATTGCTCTGACTTCACTACTGAAAAAAACTGATCTAGAAGCATCCTCACCATCCAGTTATCGACCCATCTAATATAATAAAGAGCTAGCCGCGCATGCGCATTGCTATTTGCGTGTTCTGTGCGTGTAGGTCTGTGGCCGAAGGAGTGCGCATGCGCGCTAATACGTCGATCGCCTCCACAGGCCGCACCGCAGCCAGACGAAGGGAAAGGGGAGGGGGGGGGAGGAGGGTTTCGAGGGAGCAGGCTGGCCGCATAAATTATTTTCATTTCAAATCTGCCACTGCCGCCGCGGCTCCTCTCTCATCTTCCGACATAATATAAGTGCAGCTCATGAGAGGAGCCGCGGCGGTGGCTTTGATAACGGCTCCCTTAGTTTTTCGCTGGATTTTTTTTTAAAGTTTAAAACTGCCACCGTGGCTCCTCTCACGATCCTGTGTCAGAGAAGGCTTCCGACGCAGGCCGGATCGTGAGAGGAGCCGCGTAGGCATCTTTAAACTTAAAAAAAAAATCCAGCAAAGAACTAAGGGAGCCGTTTTATCTCCATGCTGCTACGAAGGAACAGGTGAAGGGGAGGGAAATGCTGATGCTGATGCACAGGGAGCAGGCAGGCATGGCAGGCAAGCAGGGGGAGAGGGAAAGGGGCTGCTTTGGGGGTAGGGGTGTGCTGGGGGTACACAGCAATCATGGGCAGGGGATCACAGAGCAGGCAGCCATGGTTCAACAAGGGGAGAGGGAAAGGGGGCTGCTTTGGGGTGAGGGGTTTGCTGGGCCAGAGAGCAATCATAGGGGGGAAACAGAAGGGGGCCATGGAGCAGGCAGGCATGGCACAAAAGGGGGCAGGGGCATTGGGAAATGGGGCTGCTTTGGGGGGAAGGGTGTGCTGGGGGCACACACCAATCATGCCGGGGAAGAGAAGGGGGCCACAGAGAGATAGGCAGGCATGGCGCAATGGAGAAATACAGGCAGGCAGGGCGCAAGACAGAGACACAGACAGAAAGAATGACAGACAGACAGACAGCATCCAAGCACAGAGAGAGAAAGGAAAAAAAAACCAGTCGTCTACTCTAGCACCCGTTGGACAGGGGGAGAACGAAAGAGATGCTGATGGACAGGGGGTTGAAGAAAAGGAACGGAGGACTAATGTTGGACAGGGGGAGAAGGAAAGAGATGCTGCTGGACAGGGGGGGAGGTAAAACAAAGGGACAAGGGCTGCTGCTGCATAAGGAGAGCAGTGAAGGGGTGGTGGTGGACACAGGGGAGGTAAAAGGAAGGGAAAATGGACAGGGGGAGCAGGCAAGGGGTGGTGATAGACAGCCAAGGAAAAAGAAAGGCAGAAAGAAAAAAAGTGGCTAAGGAGAGAGAGAGAAAGAAATAAAGACAGACAGACACACACACACACATATGTTCTAGCACCCGTTAATGTAACGGGCTTAAAGACTAGTAGTGAATATTCTTCTCCTGACCAAAATGTTAGAGTCTATCATATCTGCTCAGCTGTCTTCATACTTAGAGAGATTCTCCATTCTTCTACCTTGCCAATATGGTTTCAGACCCAACTTCAGTACCGAATCTCTATTGGTCTCACTAATTTCAAAGGTTCAAAATTACATTCATGGAACAACTTTGCAATCCTATTATAATTTGATCTATCTGCGGCCTTTGACGTCGTTCACCACGATATCTTGATCTACCAACTTTCCGAAATAGGCATTGATTCTACAGTGTTAGACTGGTTTTCAAAATTCCTACGATCTCGCTCATATACTATTAATATGAATGGCACCATGTCATCTTCTTGGAAGCCTCTATGCGAGTCCCACAGGGATCCTCTCTATCCCCTATCCTCTTCCCTCTTCAACATCTATAGGTCTACTTTAAAACTTTTCCACCTATCTCCCTTTGAAACATTATACACATATACAGATGACATCTTGGTCCTTCTTGAGATAGATTCTAATCTCACAAACCTCGCTGAAAATATAATAGCATGCATAATGAAACTTCAATCTTGGGCCCTTACTGTGCAAATGAAGCTGAATGAGTTCAAAACCAAAATAGATGGCTTGGCCCTAAACTAGATCAACTACCTTTATCCATTTCACTGCCATCTGGATCTTCAATAAGATTGAATTCTCAAGTAAAGTTCTGGGTGTCATTATAGACTCAACACTCTCATTCAATGACCATCTTAATTCTCTGGTTAAAAAAAAAATACTTCTTTAGTCTCCATATGCTGATGAAAGTGAGATCCTGCTTCCATCAACAACATTTTGCTGTCTTTCGAGGTTGGATTATTGTAATTCAGTCTATCTAAGTCTAACCAAGAAAAGTCTTCAAAGACTTCAACAGATCCAGAATACTGCAGCTAGGTTTAAGAATCCCCTCTATAAATCTAGAACAATTTCTGTAATCTGTCCTTGAATAAATAGGTACACGCGGAATAGATGTATTTGTATAACATAACATACTTCATCTGCGAGTGTGCCAATACCAGATATGATTGGTCTGCCAGGTTTATGGATTTTCGTCAGCATGTAGAATGTGCCCACAGAAGGATGGTTAGGTATGATTTTCTTTAAATGGAGCTTTGGAAGTGTTTCAACGAAGCTATTTTTTTAACTGTTTAGTGAAAGTGACATTATAACTCTGCCCAGGGCATACCCATTTCAAGATGGCTGCATATACTAGTCGCTACCATCTTGAATGGGTCACATGACAGGAAGTTAAATCAATCATCCTCCTAAGGAGTATGTGCGGTTTGTTTTTCACCATCGTTTCATTTTAATTTTTAGCTGATCACTCCTCCAAGCTTGTTTTTTTAACCCCTCCATTTTTTCTTTTTTTTACAAATGATCATATAAAAATGCTCATTCTACGCATGGGCAACACCTTCCTTTCAAAAAAAATCAGAGCTCTTTAAGGTGATTTTCACAAAGTCACTACATGCTGATATCTTCTCAAATCATACTGGTTTTAAACTCCTGTTTTGTGACCAGTCCTGAATTAGCAGCAAAAAGGCAGAAATCCGTTAAAGCTAAAATGTTCATGCTTTTGCTTAACCAAATGCATGTCTGACTGTGATTGTCTCCATGTCAGAAAGAGGGAGAAGCAGGGATCGCAGGAACCTATTCTGCTTCCCTAATGCCAGCCTTGTCAAAGTCCACTGCTGTTTGGTGGGCCTGAGTCCAAACTGGGGTGGAAAAAGAATCTAATGTTTATGTTTATTCAAATTTGATATACTGCCGAATCTTTAACATAGTTCTCGACTGTTTACATAAACACTAAATATGTATATTAAAATAAAAAAGGAACGCCATTTAAACTATGAAAGCAAACAAAAACCAAACAAATTACATTACAATTCCAAATTTAAACTATATTGTGTATTTTCAAGGAAGATCCGCTGAAACCGTCAATAGTTCAGTGGGCTGAGAACTAGGGGAACTGTGGCTTCTTGTGATCCTGAGCAAATCACTTAACCTATCATTGCTCCTGAGACAAAGAAAGTACCTGAATATAATATGTAATCTGCTTTGGTTGTACTACAGAATATATTACTCATACCCACAAAAAATTCATTTAAACTCTTTGTTTTGTAACAACTCATTTTTTAAATTGTAGTTGCCATTGGATATGCTGACAAAGACATGTATATTTCCCAGTAGCCTCATACATATTGTACAAAAGATTTATACTCAGAAAAGGCTTTCATTAAATACTTGAGGAATTGTGAACCAGGGCATCCTAATCCCTACCTAGACACCTTTTGCAAAATGGAGTTTCATATTTGTAGGCAAATTTATGCACACATCTCGGGGACATATTCTAGGCACAGGAATTGGAAACATGGACACACGTTTGATTTTTTTTTTTTCCTAAAGCATGCATTAACTTTACTCTGAGATAGTACCTTTATAAAATGAAAGTGCAGATGTGTGTGGATGCTTTTCTCTGACATGATTTTGGTACCAAGTCACTGCAGATAGCCTGGCAGTTTGAAAATTACTGTTTAAGCTGTTAAAGCTCCATGCAGTGGATGGACCTCAAATCATGCAGCTTTTTCCAGGAAAAATAAGGTACTGCAAAACTGCACCGATTGGTTTGGAACATTTTTAATAAGCAAGTAAACTATAGATTGTTCCACCTTCCCCCACTTTTTTGGCTGTTATAGTGACATTTGCTCATTTCCAGATACACCCCCTCATAGTATGCAATTCAGAAATTATAACTGAAAAACCACGATCTGGAGAGGTGAATGCCAGAGGGTCACCCACTTTCCTTTGGAGCTCTCCTTCAATGTGCTCAATTTATTTTTTTGAAACACCATTAACCACAAAAGCATTATTTTCAGAGAATATAAGCATAGCCATATTGGGACATATCAAAGGTCCATCAAGCCCAGCATCCTGTTTCCTAAAGTAGTCAATCTAGGGCCAGGGGAATGCATGTTAAATTATTGGAGGGATTATAAACTAAATGATTTAGAACCTGAATCTGTTCCAGTCCTATATTGGGAGACTGCAAAGTGGTCTTCTGAGTGGAGATAATTAACTAGTGGAATCATGCAAAAAAAGATAACATTATATAAGAACATAAGAGTGGCCATACTGGAACAGACCAAAGGTTCATCAAGCCTAATAACAGTGGCTAGATCAGGTCACAAGATCCCAAGAGTAAAACAGAATTTATGCTGTTAGTCCTAAAAAAAAGCAGTGGATTTTTCCTATTATCCAAAACTAACTTTGCCTTCTCAACTCTCCATTCCTTCACAGCACAGAGTATGAAACTGGTAAGAAATGAAGAACATACTGTTACCATGCCTGTGCCCTGCACAGATGATCCTGAAGACATAATCTGCTGCCATTTCATCATTGAAGTTCTCTTCCAGGTCCACAGATTTATTTGTGCTGTTTCTTTTCCGCAGCCGTGGAAAAACTTTTCCCTACAACATAGCAACATTGAAACATATTCAATGGCTGTGTGAAATCCAATACAAGGCTTGTTGTATAATAGAAACCCTTAGTTCATTCGTTTTCTATAAGGTGGTAAGTGGGAGGAGCAATTAAGCTAGATTAACTGGAAATCTCTGGCAAGCTCAGTGGCAGAGATCTTGGACATGGAATTCAAATGGCGAGATTCAAGTTAGAAAAGCAAACAGCACTGCAAGTGGATTGAAACTGAGACCATGGGAGGGAGAAACATAGAAACATGAAGGCAGATAAAAGCCATATGATCCATCCAGTCTGCCCATCTCTCCCTAAGTGATTCCACGTGCCTGTCTCAGGTTTTCTTTAATTCAGACACGGTCCTTATCTCCACCACCTCCACTGGGAGACTATTCCATGCATCTACCACCCTTTCTGTAAAAATGTATTTCCTCAAATTACTCCTAAACCTATCACCTCTTAACCTCATTCTATGCCCTCTCACTCTGGAGTTTTCTTTCCTGGCTATTTCCCATGGTCATCAGCAAACCCTTCAATGCTAGACCATATCCAGTGACCAGCATTGAATTTCTAGGGGTTTTGGCCACTAGAAACAGTACCAATTAAGCTGGTTGACCAGTTAACTTACAATATAGTGGCCAAAGAGAGACCTGCTATTTATCTGGCAGCTAAACTTAGCTGGTCAGCCAATGAATATTGTCACTAACCAGCTATGTTACTCGACATAGCCAGTGACTGGGCTAGACTCTAACCGTTGAATATTTAGCAGACATAGCCATTCACAATTAGCTAGCTTAGTGCTATTTAAGCAGCCAGAAGCCATTCGGACGGCAAGAGTTTTAATCTAGTTTATCCCTCCTCCTATTTCTTATGACCTTAGGCAGGTCATTTAACCTTCACTTCATCCAAAGTTAGATTATAATCCTTCTTAGGAAAGAGAACATTTTTTTTATTTTTTTTTTTTTTTCCATTATTTTTTATTTTCTAATTTTTCATAAAGTGTACATAATAATAAAATACAATTGATAAATGCATATTATCACTTTTATATCTAATACATTATATATCTGAATTTGATTTTCCCCCTCACCCTCCCCCCTCCCTTTCATTACTTTAATATAATATTTTAATTTTCAAATTTTTATAAACAGTATACAACATATTAGAATACAATTGATAAATATTCAATAACTTTTTTATATCTAATACAATATAATCTAAACAAATTTTGTCCCATTTCCCTCCCCCCACCCTTTTATTACCTTTTATTCATACGTTACATTTTGTATAATATATTATAACATACTATGTATAAATTAATTTTTCTTACCCCCCCTCTATGTGTGTCATAAAAAGATCCTTAAAAGAAGAAAAGAAGAAGAAAACATCATATTATTTATTCATTACAGTATTTTGTCAATGGCCCCCATATTTTTATAAATTTAGTATATGTCCCTTTTTGTATTGCTATTGTTCTTTCCATTTTAAAAATATGACATATTGTATTCCACCAAAATGTGTAATTTAGGTTGTTGTAATTTTTCCAATTGTTAGTTATATGTTGAATGGCAACCCCTGTCATAATTAATAAAAGCTTATTATTTTCTGGTGAAATTTGACTTTTTATTCTCATCATTGTTCTAAATAAATAAATAAATAAATAAAATTGGGGGCGTGGCTTAACGCGAACACAGGATGGAGGTGTGATCGAGACGCTCCTCTATATCTGGGCAAAATTTTAAAATTATAATTCTCTTATTGTTGATTTTGAGGTGAAAAAACAAGTTTAAATTAAACTTAAAACTATTACAAACTAATATTGAGCTCCTCCGATAAAATCGAGATAGATACTGAGAGAGGAAAACTGAAAGAAAGATTGCCGGTTTTTCTCTCAGCGCTGGTTTGACGCGGCAGATAACTGACAGAAAAGAAATCTATTAACAGAAACAATCGGATAACAACGCTGTTATTAAAGAGTGAAAAAAGAGGTACTGCTGAGAGTTGGGTGAAGTCTGGGTGAGAACATTTTTTTTAGTTACTTAGTGTTATAGTCTGTCCTCCCAGAAGAGCTCAGAATGGGTTACAGGACAGATTACAGCAGAGTTACATACGTGAATACATTCTGCAGTATGTGGTTACAGTTGCAAGTGGTAAGGCTTGGTGCAAGATAGAATCAGGGTCTATCATTCCCCTCTGCAAAAGGTATATCCCGCATAGGAAAACTAGGAACATCCCTCCCCTTTAGAACCACAGAACTCTGGAACAACCTCACATCCCCGCTCAGAATTTCAAGCTCCCTCCAATCCTTCCACAAACACCTGAAAACTTGGCTCTTTTCAAAAATCTAACACTTCCCGCTCTTTGGTACCCTGTCCCTCTTTATCTTCCTAGTTCCTTTCCTATAACCCTTCATTGTAGCTCCTTTTCAACCTAACCCTGTAAACCGTGCCGAGCTCTACGCTTGTGGAGATGGTGCGGTATACAAACCTAAGGTTTAGTTTAGTTTAGTATATACAAGGAGAAGGAATGAGGGTAAGGAACAGGAAGACACAAGTAACAATTTTGATTGCCTTTTGCATCTATTCCATTTACAGTTAATGCTAGACTTTCAAGGAGGTGGTCTCGGGTAAAACTGAGTATTTGTTTTTATATAAGAAAGGTGTGAATGTAAGTGGGGCAAGATACAGGATAGGGCATGGGTGCGACAGTAACGTCGTTTATGCTTATAGATTTGGTGTTTAATATATCACATTAAGTAACCAATTAGGTCTTCACTGGTTTCCTTGTTCAAAAGTTTCTTATTTGACACTATTCAGTTGCTAAGTGCCTGTCCTTGTCCACAGCTTCTTATAGGACACCATCCAGTTGCTAAGTGCTTTCAATGTTAAGGGACGAGCGCAATATTTAAGCCCTCTCCTTTACCTCTATACTAGTTCCATCAAGGTATGCTAAGTTTGTCTAGTCCTCTCTCTACCTAGTTGTCTAGATTCTCTTCTTGCTTAGATATCAAGTTGCCTAGCTTCCCCCCCCCAAAAAAAAAAAAAAAAAAATATATATATATTTTCACAACCCAAAAGCTCACCAAAGGCTCACCAACCTCTCACCATGAAGCCACCCTCGTGGCCCTTTCTCCTCTTACTTTGCTTTTCCATCAACTCCACCCTCTGCGTAATACCTCCTTCTCCCGATCTTCTCAATTCCGCAAATACCAATAATATCTGCCCTGGCCTCAAAATCCCCACGCTGATTCGCACCAGACCACATCCTCCCAAAAAAAAACCCCGAAGAATCAACCATGCTTCTTTAAAGTCTGTTTCCCCTGCCAATCTCCCCAACCTTGCCTCTGACTCGCTCACCCCAGTCCCAATGCTTTATTGCAACAAGATTCAAATTCTGAAGGACCTACTTGAAGATTCTGACCCTGGTTTCCTATGCATCACGGAATCATGGATTAAAAAAGATGACCTATTTACACAAAATGAACTCTGCTTCCATGGCTACTAAGGTCTCTTTTCACCTAGATCTAACCGTAAAGGAGGTGGCCTGGCAATTCTCTACAAATCCTTTTTCGATGTTCAGCTCCTCGAAAGGGGTTGCCACACCTCACTAGAATACATGCTTGCTTCCGTCAACGATGAATTTCACCCTCACCCACTGGGCATCCTGCTCCTATACCGCCCACCTACCCCTTGGAACAACTCCTCCGAACTCGTCCTTGAGACTATAACAAACGCCTTCCTCAAGTTCCAAAGATTATTGATCATCGGAGACATCAATCTCCACCTAGACGACATCACCAGCAAGGATACGATTGAACTTATTAGCTTCCTCACCTCCCTTGGCCTCACCCCCCCTGCACCATCCCCAACCCACGAAAAGGGGCACACACTAGACCTCATTAGCTTCCTCGACCTTACCGCTCACAAGACGTCAATTGACGACACTCGCTGGGAACATGTCCCCTGGTCTGACCACTTCCTAGGGGCTTTCTGTCTCCCCATCTTTATGTCGCACCTTGGGGCTCCACCCCGTACTTCCAACCCCATTACCTTCCACAAAAAAATCACAAGCGACCTGTTCTGGTCTAAATTTCTCAATCTATTCTCCTCTGCCCCTAAGCCTGCAGATTCAGGTACTAATTGGCATAACTGGGTCGCTCTCTCCAAATCCACCTATCTTTCCCTCGCCCCCCTTTCCACTAAATCCATCTCCTATCCCCGCAAGGCCCCTTGGTTCCTCCCATATCACAGAGAGCTAAAACAGAAATGTCGAGCTCTGGAGCGCATATGGAAAAAATCAAAATGTCCTATAGACAGACAGTCCTGGAGAGTCAATATCAAGCTGTACAATACAGCACTAAAAAAAGTAAGAAAGAACTTCTATGGTGACAAAATCTCCAGATCCAACAATCAAAGCAGTACTCTATTCAACATCTGGCGCTCCCTAACCTCCAAGAGAGACCCCACCTTGCTCCCCTCCTCTCCCTCAGCCGATGTTCTAGCAAAATTCTTCAACGATAAGGTTTCTTCCTTGAGATGCTCTTTCTCTCCTTCAGTCTCTTAAAACTCCCTAGTGCCCACCGATTCCACTCCCACCCTAATGGTCTCCAACCCTGTCCCAGCTGACAGATCCTGGACCACCTTTGAGCGCGTATCTGAATCCCTGGTCCTCAGTCTCTGCCTCAAACTGAAATCCTGTAATTGCTCCTTGGACCCATTTCCCTCCAACCTATATGAGAACATTCCTGCTCAGGCTATTTCTTCTATCACCATTCTCATAAACTCCGCCCTTCAGTCGGGCCATTTCTCCCTAGAAATGGGTCATATCGCCTTGACCCCACTACTGAAAAAATCTGACCTTGACCCTTCCATACCATCCAGCTATCACCCAATTGCAAATATCCCTCTCCTAACCAAGATGCTAGAGTCCATCATTTCTTCCCAACTCTCATCATACTTAGAGAGATTCTCTATTCTTTTACCCTATCAATATGGCTTTCGTCCTAACTTCAGCACCGAATCCCTACTGTCTTCCCTGATTTCAAGGGTTCAACAACTTCACTCTCGAAACAAGTTCGCCATCCTCCTACAATTTGACCTTTCCGCTGCTTTGCTTTCGACGTTGTTCACCATGATATTCTTGTTTACCAACTCTCTGAGATAGGTATCAACTCCACAGTCCTAGGATGGTTCTCTAAATTCCTCCACTCTCGTTCTTACATTGTTAACATGAATGGCATCTCATCCTCCCCCTGGAAACCAAATTGTGGAGTCCCGCAAGGCTCTCCACTATCCCCTATCCTTTTCAACATCTATATGTCCTCCCTAAAACTCCTCCACCTATCCCCCCCCTTGAAACAATTTACACTTATGCAGACGACATCTTCGTCCTCCTCGAGACTGATTCGAACCTCACCGACCTGTCTAAGAACATATCCTCTTGTATAATGAACCTACAATCCTGGGCCCACACTGTGCAAATGAAATTGAATGAGTCCAAAACAAGACTTCTTTGGCTCGGTCCAAAACTAGATCACCTACCCACCTCCATCCCACTACCCTCTGGCTCCTCTCTGCAGCTTGAGTTCTCGAGCAAGGCCTTGGGCATCATCATTGATTCCACATTGTCCTTCAATGACCACCTCCAATCCTTGGTAAAAAAAATGCTTTTTCAGCCTTCACATGCTGAGGAAAGTTAGATCCTGCTTCCATCAAAAACATTTTACCCTCCTTGTCCAATCCATCATCCTCTCTAGATTGGACTATTGCAACTCTATCTACTTAAGCCTAACTAAGAAAAACCTCCACAGACTCCAACGGATTCAGAATGCCGCGGCCAAGCTCATCTTTGCTAAAAGTAAATTTGACCATGTCTACCCGCTCCTGGCCAAGCTCCACTGGCTTCCGATAATCGCCAGGGTCCACTATAAATGCGCCTGTTTAACTTTCAAAATCCTATATGGTATCCTCCCTCCCTTTATCCCTCTTTCTTGGAATTCCTCAAACCCTAATACCACTAGATCCTACCACAAATTAAAACTATCCTTCCCCTTGCTAAAAGGCATTTCCAAGTCCTCTAAATTTTCTTCACACTTCTACCTCTAACCCTCTGTTGTAGTTCCTTCCTATTTCTCCTACTGTAAACCGCGTCGAGCTCTACGAACGTGGAGATGATGCGGTATACAAACTTAAGGATTAGATTAGATTTCCTGTTTTCCAACACATTATCACATCACATTAAGTAAACAGATACGATTTCACTGCTTTCAGGAAGTTTAGTAATGAATTGAGCAAGTATATAGAGTATGGGGTTTGGTTCCAGAGTTTAGGTATGAAATGTGAGTATAACATAACATCATTTTTTATTTATATATCACATAAGCCTTACAGTTCAAAGTGGTTTACAGGATAAAAAACAAGGCAACAGAAATATTGTAAATAATAACATCACTGAATGCCTCACAAGCTTCAAGCTCAGCTGCTGACAGTGATTTCTTAAAATCTTCATCCTGCATAAAGGACGATCTGTGGGCCTATAAATATCCCTTCTTTCAGTTTTGCAGTGCTGATTTTTGGAAATTTCTGGCGAGTATGCTTTACCCATGGCCTTTACCAGGTTCTTTACCCTGCTTGATATGAAGAGGTGGAAGAAATATTTCATGAAGATCCACCAATGGCATAAATTTCACACGGTTTGTCTCTGAGTTATAGGTATCCCTCAGCTGCCAGACCTACTTGACATAGGGCTCCTTTTACAAAGGTGCGCTAGGGCCTTAACGCGCGCAATAGCGCATGTTAAATTCCCGAGTGGCTACCGCACGCTATAGCGGTGGTAATTTTGTGCGTGCGTTAAAAACCCTAGCACACCTTTGTAAAAGGAGCCCATAATGTTCAGCTGTAGATCTGCTATCCCACAAGTACAGGAAACAGCAGTATTTAGTGAATCCTCCTTGCATTCCCATTAGCATGCCAATGACCTTCAGATGTTCCACTGATGTGGTGTGATTGCTTCTAGTAAATTCTCCTTTAGATGAGCAGAATGGGCAATTGGTATACTGGTTTGGAATTTCCGTTGTACAGTAACACTGCCTTCAAGCTTCTCTGTGAAGAATCAATGAAGAGATGCCATTCATCTGGACAATGCACTTGTGACAAACTGTTGAAGAGCCCGTTGATGTCATGACAAAAGCACAATGAGCCATTTACAGTGAAGAATGTTGTTAAGTTATGATTCCTTTTCTGTAATGAGTTATACAGTCAAACCTCGGTTTGCGAGTAACCCGGTTTGCGAGTGTTTTGCAAAACGAGCAAAACACTCAGCAAACTTTTGACTCACAAACCGAGTGTTGATTCGATTTGTGAGCACCCCCCCCCCCCCGGAATCGCTCCCCCCACTCGCAAAGGCCCCCTTGCTCCAACTGGCACCCCCCCCCCCCCGTGCGAACCGACACCCCCCGCGCGAACAACTTAAACTTACCCCTGTCTGGCACCGGTACGCAGGCACAGCCGGAAGATGTTCTAGGCACCGGCATGATCTGTGCCTGTGTGCCGGTGCCAGACAGGGGTAAGTTTAAATTGTTCGCACGGGGGGGTGGTGTCGGTACGCACGGGGGGGGGGGGGGGTGTCTTTGTGAGCGGGGAGGGGAGCAGAGCTGCTGGCCTCCGGGGGGGGGGGGGAGTGGGAACGTATCAAAGCGAGTTTCCATTATTTCCTATGGGGAAACTCACTTTGATAAACAAGCATTTTGGATTACGAGCATGCTCCTGGAACGGATTATGCTTGTAATCCAAGGTACCACTGTATTAGCATCTTTTGCAAGCAAGTGCTTTTGCTTAAGCTTTGAAGCAAGAAATTCTGTTTATTCTTTTGAAAGATTTAGATCACGAATAAGATCATTGAGCTCAACTTGTATAAAGATCTCTAGTTCTGAATCTTCATCATTCACATCAGGATCAGATAATTCTAGATTGTGACCAGCTGCATCATCATCACATTCCTCATCATGTTCCACAGAAGCAAATCCATCTTGTGGAGGGACAGGAACAGGAAGTGAATCATCATGAGGAACAGGCCTAAAAGCAGAATCCAGAGTAGGATATATAATTTTGTGCTTAGATTTAGCTGAGAATCCACTTGTGTTCTCTTGGAAACAGGATGCCCCAACTTGTTTGGATCAAAAGAGATGAACAGCTGGGGAGAAGTACGATCAAATCTAATCTAATCCTTGATCTTATATACCGGATCATTCCCCTAAGGGACTCGAACCGGTTAACAAAAACATAATCATAAAGATCAATGATGAACAATAGAAAGGAAGAATTGATAGATATTAACATTTATGATCAGCTAAGCATTTTATCAGTTATTTGTAAGGTATTTTGTAAATAAGTATGTTTTCAGGGTTTTTCTGAAACAAGTCAATGGGACAAGAGTTCTAATATCTGGAGGGAGGTCATTCCAGATCTTCACCATTGTAAACGCTAAAGAGTGTGGCTTTGTCCGGTCAATGTAATAGGCAAAAACCCGTTTACAGTCCAAAGTGTGCAAAGCAATTTCTCCAGGATGATAATGAGGTTTAGGAAAAAAAACACTGGTAGAACAATCAATTGATTGAGATGAAATTCTGAGACAACTTTTGGTAGACACTTTGGATGCGTGCACAGAACCACTTTGTCCTGATAAAAAATTGTAAAGGGTGGATCTGCCACCAATGCTTGTAACTCACTGACCCTCCTGAGAGAGGTGACAG
The DNA here is from genome assembly GCF_902459505.1 of Geotrypetes seraphini. NCBI lineage: Eukaryota > Metazoa > Chordata > Amphibia > Gymnophiona > Dermophiidae > Geotrypetes > Geotrypetes seraphini. The sequence continues at coordinate 70,375,166 of NC_047098.1, read as the reverse complement.
CAATAAGGAAGGCAACTTTACAGGTAAGAAACATGAGATGAGCTGTGGCCATTGGTTCAAATGATGGCTTCATCAAACTGGAAAGAATCCCAGTTAAGCAGAGTAGGAAATACTGGAAGAGGTATTGGTTCCCTGGAACTGAGTTGAAGTAGAAGGGAGAACCAATGTTGTCTGGGCCACTGTGGATCAATGAGAATCATGGTGGCTGTTTCTCACTTGAGCTTGAACAGAGTTCTCAACATGAGAGGGATTGGAGGGAATGCATATAGAAACAGGCCCGTCCAATCCAGGAGAAAAGCATCTGCTTCCAGACAGAGAGAAGAGTAAAGCCTGGAGCAAAACTGTGGCAATTGGTGATTGTGAGGAGATGCAAACAAGTCCACTTGTGGAGAGCTCCATTGAGCAAAGATGGACTGGAGAGTTGCAGAGTCGAGAGCTGAAGAATTCTGCTGAGGCTGTCTGCTACGGAATTCTTCTCCCCTTGAATGTAGTCAGCCTTTAAGAACAGGTTGCGAGCTGTCGCCCAAGTCCAGATTTTCTGGGCCTCCTGACACAACAGGAGAGATCCCGTGTCTCCTTGCTTGTTTATGTAATACATAGCTGCTTGATTGTATGTGCGAAGGAGAACTTGGGGGCAGAGAAGATGATGGAAGGCCTTCAGGACATAATAGATCGCTCTGAGTTTCAGGAAATTGATGTGAAATTTTCGCTCCTTGGTGATCCAAAGACCCTGAGTCTGAAGATCGTACATATGAGCCCCCAAAGCATAAGGGGATGCGTCCGTCATGATGACCTTGTGATGAGCAGGTAAGTGAAAAAGGAGACCTCTGAATAGATTGGAACAGGTCATCCACCATTAAAGCGACTGCAGAAGAGATGATTTTACAGATATATGTTGTGAGAGACAATCTGTCGCTTGAGACCACTGAGAGGCAAGGGTCCACTGAGGAGTGTGAAGGTGTAGTCTTGCCAGTCGCGTCATATGGACAGTGGAAGCCATGTGGCTGAGCAGAACCATCATGTGCCTTGCTGAGATGGATTGAAGAGGAAGCAATTGTTGACAAAGGCGGATGAGAGACTTAAGGCGATCTTGAGGAAGAAACGCTCTCATGAGAGTGGTGTCTAGGATTGCCCCAATGAACTGCAGACGTTGAGATGGAAGAAGATGTAATTTGGGGAAGTTGACTTTGAATCCCAGAACCTGAAGAAAAGAAATGGTCTGAGATGTTGCTTGGACCACTTCTTGAGACGATACAGACTTGATCAACAAGTCGTCCAGATAAGGGAAGACCTGAAGGCCGTGTGATCGGAGAGATGCAGCCACTACAATGAGGCACTTCGTGAAGATTCTGGGAGAAGATGCCAGGCCGAAGGGAAGGACCTTGTACTGGTAATGACATTGATTGATTTGAAAACAGGTACTTCCTGGAAGCTGGATGAATTGGAATATGTGTGTAAGCTTCCTTGAGATCCAGAAATCATAGCCAGTCATTCTGATTGAGGAGTATAAAGCAGGTGAGGGAGAGCATCCGGAATTTCTCCTTGACTAGAAATTTGTTGAGAGCTCTGAGATCCAGAATGAGTCTCAGTCCTCCCATCTTCTTTGGTACTGAGATGTAACGGGAGTAGAATCCCTGCTCCTGCTGGTTGAGAGGAACTTTCTCAATGGCATTCAGCAGAAGGGATTGAACCTCCAAGAGAAGAAGGGAGCACTGTGCAGTGTCCAAAGTAGACTCTCGTGGAGGATGGTCTGGTGGCAGGGTGTGAAAATTGAGAGTGTAACCCTGACATATAATGGCTAGGACCTAGAGGTCTGATGTTATGAGCTCACAGCGAGCGATGAAAAGTTGAAGTCGGCCTCCGATGGGCTGAGGCAAAGTGTGCAGAATGGTGACATTGACTATGCTCTGAAAAAACACGTCAAAAAGGCTGTGAACGCTTTTGGGTAGCAGCCTGTGGTTTATGCTGCTGATGTGGTTGCTGCTGTTTTTGTCTCCTGGGTTAAGATTGAGCAGGAGTCGCAGGTTTTGCAGCAAACCTTCTCTAATAGGAAGAAGCTGGTCTGAGGGGATGAGAAGGTGGAGGCTTCTTTTTGGACTTGACCAGAGTGTCCTATCTGGTCTCATGAGTAGACAACTTCTGGGTAGCCGTGTCCATGGAGGGACCAAAAAGCACATTTACTTACCGTAACAGGTGTTATCCAGGGACAGCAGGCAGCTATTCTCACTAATGGGTGACGTGATCCAACGGAGCCCCGATGCGGACGCCTCACAAGCAGACTTGCTTGAAGAAACTCGAAGTTTCGATTCGCCCGCACCGCGCATGCGCGAGTGCCTTCCCGCCCAGCACAGGGCACGTCTCCTCAGTTCAGATAGCTAGCAAAGAAGCCAACCCGGGGAGGTGGGTGGGTCGTGAGAATAGCTGTCTGCTGTCCCTGAATAACACCTGTTACAGTAAGTAACTGTGCTTTATCTCAGGACAAGCAGGCAGGTATTCTCACTTGGGTGACCTCCAAGCTTACCAAAGTGGGATGGTGGGAGAGTTGGCAACTTAGGAGAATAAATTTTGCAATACTGTTTGGCCAAACTGTCCATCCCGTCTGGAGAAAGTATCCAGACAATAATGAGAAGTGAAGGTATGAACCGAGGACCAAGTAGCAGCTTTACAAATTTCCTCAATAGGTGTAGATCTGAGGAAAGCCACAGAAGCTGCCATTGCTCTGACCTTATGGGCTGTGACTTTACTGTGAAGAGGAAATCCAGCCTGGGCATAGCAGAAAGAGATACAAGCTGCCATCCAATTGGAGATGGTACGCTTAGAGATAGGACGTCCCAACTTGTTTGGATCAAAGGAGACAAAAAGTTGAGGAGCAGTTCTGTGCGGTTTGGTGCGTTCCAAGTAGAATGCCAAAGCACGTTTACAGTTCAGAGTATGAAGAGCTGATTTTCCAGGATGAGAATGAGGCTTTGGAAAAAACACTGGAAGGACAATAGATTGGTTGAGATGAAACTCCGAGACTACTTTAGGAAGGAATTTCGGATGAGTACGAAGAACCACCTTGTCATGATGGAACACGGTGAAAGGTGGATCCGCAACCAACGCTTGAAGCTCACTGACTCGCCGAGCAGAAGTGAGGCCAATGAGAAACACCACTTTCCAAGTGAGATACTTCAGATGAGCCTTGTCCATTGGCTCAAAAGGAGGTCTCATCAGCTGAGTAAGAACAATATTGAGGTCCCAAACCACTGGAGGCAGTTTGAGAGAAGGATTGACATTGAAAAGTCCTTTCATGAATCTGGAAACCACAGGATGAGCAGAAATAGGTTTCCCTTCAATAGGCTGATGGAAGGCAGCAATTGCACTAAGATGGACTCGGATCGAAGTAGACTTGAGACCAGACTGAGAAAGGTGCAACAGATAGTTCAAAACTGAAGATAAGGAGGAAAGTTGAGGCTCCTTATGATGAGAAAAACACCAAGTAGAGAATCTAGTCCATTTTTGGTGATAGCATTGTCTAGTAGTAGGCTTCCGTGAAGCTTCCAAAACATCCCTCACAGATTGAGAAAACTGCAGAGGAGCTATGTTGAGAGGAACCAAGCTGTCAGGTGTAGAGACTGCAGGTTGGGATGAAGCAGAGATCCCTGGTGCTGCATAAGCAGAGAGGGAAAAACTGGTAGAAGGTAGGGCTCCCTGCTGCTGAGTTGAAGTAGAAGGGAGTACCAGGATTGTCTGGGCCACCGAGGAGCAACCAGAATCATGGTGGCATGGTCGGACTTCAGCTTGACCAGCGTCTTTTGAATTAGAGTAAACGGAGGAAACGCATATAGAAAGAGATTCATCCAGTCCAGAAGAAAAGCGATGAGGAGGTGATGAGGAGTGTAGATCCTGGAGCAGAACTGAGGCAGTTTGTAGTTGTGGGGGGCTGCAAAGAGGTCTATCTGAAGTGTTCCCCACTTAGAGATGTGATAAAGGGGCGTGGAATGGAGAGTCCATTCGTGAGGCTGTAGAAGAAGACTCAAGTTGTCCACTAAGGCATTGTCCGCCCCCTGAATGTAGACAGCTTTGAGGAAGGTGTTGTGACGAATTGCCCAATCCCAAACTTTCAGAGCTTCCTGACAGAGGGAGGCAGATCCCGTGCCTCCCTGCTTGTTGACATAATACATGGCGACTTGATTGTCTGTGCGAATGAGGACTACACGGTCGTGAAGCAGATGCTGAAAAGCATTGAGAGCATGGAAAATCGCCCTGAGTTCCAGGAGATTGATGTGACACTGACGATCCACACTGGTCCAATAGCCTTGAGTACGGAGACCATCTAGATTAACCCCCCAAAACGTAAGTTGAAGAATCGGCCGTGAGAAACTTCTGATGAGGGGGCATGTGAAAAAGTAAGCCTCTGGATAGATTGGAAGAGAGCATCCACCAGCGAAGAGACTGTGTCAGCGCAGGTGTGACCTGGATGTGTCGAGTCAGAGGGTCGGAAACCTGCGTCCATTGAGATGCCAGGGTCCACTGAGGAATTCTGAGGTGAAGTCTGGCAAAAGAAGTCATGTGCACTGTAGAAGCCATGTGACCCAGAAGAACCATTATGTGTCTCGCCGAGATGGACGGGCGAGAGGACACCAAATGAAAAAGACGGAGAACAGCTTCCAGACGTTGTTGAGGAAGGAACGCTCTGAGTTGGACAGTATCAAGAACAGCTCCGATGAATGGAAGAGTCTGAGAAGGTTGGAGATGGGATTTCGGAAAGTTGATTTCAAATCCCAGACTCTGCAGGAACCAGATAGTTTGTTGGGTCGCTAGGATGACTCCCTGAGCCGTGGAATCCTTGATGAGCCAGTCGTCCAGGTAGACCTGCAGACCATGGTTCCTGAGCGCAGTGGCCACCACCACCAGACACTCGGTGAAGACTCTGGGCGACTAGGCCAGGCCGAAAGGGAGCACTCTGTAATGAAAATAAAGATTTCCCACCCGAAATCTGAGGTATGGATGGGAGGCCGGATGGATGGGAATATGTGTGTAGGCCTCCTTGAGATCCAGAGAGCATAATCAGTCGTTCTGCTCGAGGAGGGGATACAGGGATGCTAGGGTCAACATGCAAAACTTTTCTCTGACCAGAAATTTGTTGAGCACCCTGAGATCCAAAATAGGACACAGATCGCCCGTCTTCTTTGGAACAAGGAAGTACCGGGAGTAAAAACCCTTGTTCTGTTGAGCCAAAGGAACGGGCTCGATAGCTCGAAGCTGAAGCAAAGCTTGAGCTTCCTGAAGAAGGGCGGTCTGGGTCGAGTTGGAATGATACTCTCTTGGAGGATGTTCCGGAGGAACTTGATGGAACTGAAGAGAGTATCCCTCTCTGATGATGGAAAGGTCCCAGAGGTAGGTGGTAATAGTCGTCCATCAGTGGTAAAAATGATGGAGAGGACCTCCGATAGGGGGAAAAATGGAAAAAGGCAGAACGACTGAGGTTATGCTTTGAGTGAGACAGTCAAAAAGGCTGAGGAGCCTTGGATACAGCAGGTGGCTGAGGCTTCTGCTGCTTCTGAGGATGTTGCCTCTTGACAGGCTGACGGATGGCAGGAGCCTGTTTTGGTGGAAAACGCCATTGATAAATCAAAGGAGGCTTGAAGGTTGAGATGGAGCCGCCTTCGGCTTTGGACGAAGAATGGATTGAAAAGACTTCTCGTGGTCCGAAAGCTTCTTGGTGGCTGCCTCAATGGACTCATCAAAGAGGTCATTGCCAGCACAGGGGATATTAGCCAGCCAGTCCTGTAGGTTAGGGTCTATGTCAATGGTACGGAGCCACGCCAGACGCTGCATGGCCACCGAGCAAGCAGTAGCTCGAGCAGACAGCTCAAAAGCATCATAGGATGACTGAAGAAGCTGCAGCCGAAGTTGAGACAAGGATGCAAGAACTTCTTGGTACTCGAATTGCACACGAGAATCCAAATAAGGCATGAACTTCTGAAGGATGGAGAGAAAAAACTCAAAATAGGTGATGAAATGAAAATTATAATTGAGGACTCTGGAGGTCATCATAGAATTTTGGAAGATGCGATGACCAAATCTGTCAATGGTCTTGCCCTCCCTGCCCGGAGGAACAGTGGCATAGACCTGAGAAGGGTGAGATCTTTTCAAAGAAGATTCCACCAGAAGAGATTGGTGAGATAATTGAGCAATGTCAAACCCCTTGTGATGAACAGTTCTCTATTTGGAATCCAATTTGCCTGGAACTGCTGGAATGGAATAAGGAGTTTTCAGACAGCGGACAAAGGTTTGATCCAAAAGCATGTGAAGAGGAAGCTTGAGAGATTCAGCAGGAGGGTGAGGGAGATGCCTGGTCTCAAGATTCTCCTTGGAAAACTTAGATCCAGTGTCAAGTTGAATATCCAAATCAGCAGCCATCTGACATAGGAAAGATGAAAAAGACAGCTGATCTGCTAAAGCCTGGCCTCGAGAGGGACTCGAGGATGTCGAGGCAGCGTGCTCCACTGAAGAAGGAGACCTGGATGGCGAAAAAGAACCCACCGGGTCTTCGAGGTCTGGAAGCGGAAGGGTCGAAGCAGGTGGTGGGGAATATTGGAGAAAAGGCAGCTTCCGATGAGGCGAGGCATGCCTGGATGAATGCTTCGAAGAATGCCTCGATCGATGATGCGAGCTGTGCCTCAAAGCAGGCCTCGACAACTGAGGCGAGCGTGTCCCCACCGAAGCCCCCAGAGAATGGATAGGGCTGGAGGCCGTGGAACGAAGCAGAGGAGGCTGAGTGGAAGAACCTCGAGGCACTCGCAAAGACTCTGCTCCTTGCATCGAGTGTACGGGTTCCAATGGAGGCATGGGCAAAGACTCTGCTCCTTGCGATGCATGCTGAGATGCCAGACCAGACACTCGCAGAGATTCTGCTCCCTGTAGAGAGTGTGCGTACGACTGAGGCACAGGAGGCGGCTCGACCTCGCAGGAGACCTCCTCATGCCCAGGCTGAATTTGGGAGAGAAGCTTCAGCCCCATGGTAGTAAAGTGCTGGATGAATTGCTTCTCTAATAAGGTCTGGAACGAAGCCGGCAAGGATGGATCCGCTTCTCCAACGGGACCACCTGCACAGGCTTCGTGCTCCCTCGAGGCAGTGTGAGAGTGTTTGGACTTAGAAGCCTTGGGCACTTTAAGCACCACCGAGGGAATGGGCTGCTGTGCTACCTGACCTGAAGAGACAGAGGAAGGCACTGCAGCAGGCGTCGAAGACATAGCCGGTACAAACGAAGCAGGTTTGATGAGGCTTGGAACAGTAGATGTGGAAGCCTGGGGAGCCTCGGGCGATGCCGAGGACGAAGCACCCTTCGAGGACGAAAGATCCATCAAGGACTCCATGCTGAAAAGCTGCTCCCACAAGATGCAACGACACTTGAAGGCCTGGGACTTAAGTGATGAACAAGGCCGGCACGATTTCGGTAGATGTTGAGGCCCGAGACACTGAAGACAGCGTCGATGAGGGTCCATCAAAGAAATTGCGCGCTGGCACTTGGAACACTTTTTAAAACTGGTTGCAGGCCGGGACATAGGCCGAAAAAGCTCCGCCGCAAGATCGAAGCTGCGGGCCTGCGGCCATGTGGCCTGCCCGGTCGAACGGATGGAAGAAATTTAAAAAAAAAACAAAAAACAAGAAAACACAACAGAAAACAGTGATTCTGAGAAAAAGAACCCAAAACCACGGACTAAAGAAGGCACAAGTGAAAACCACTTCACACAGAGAGTCGAAGACGGACTTCTCGGCTCCGCAGAAAAGTAAGAACTGAGGAGACGCGCCCTGTGCTGGGCGGGAAGGCACTCGCTCATGCGCGGTGCGGGCAACTCGAAACTTCGAGTTTCTTCAAGCAAGTCTGCTTGTGAGGCGTCCGCATTGGGGCTCCATTGGATCACGTCACCCATTAGTGAGAATACCTGCCTGCTTGTCCTGGGATAAAGCTTGTCTCCTAATAATAATAATAATTTTTATTCTTATATACCGCCATACCCGGTGAGTTCTAGGCGGTTTACATCAATTAGATTAGTATCTGCGTTGACAAGCAGATTTACAACAATTTATCAGATATATAACAAGTTTTAACCGAACTTGACATAGGATGACGGGAGGTTGTGGAAGATATGGAAGAGAGAAGCTATTATGGGGGAGGAGAAGAGCAGGGGGGGAAGCAGGGGGGGCGAAGTGGTAATGTAAGCGGGGGGGGCTGTTAGGGGTCTTGTTTGCTGAATAGGTAGGTTTTGAGTAATTTTCTGAAGCCGAGGTAAGTGGGGGCCTCGAGTATCATTTGGGCAAGCCATGGGTTGAGCTTGGCTGCTTGGAAGGCGAAGGTTTTGTCTAGGAATCTTTTAAGATGACAAAGTTTTAGCGACGGGAAGGCGAACAGCTGAATTCTACGGGAATTCTTGTTTGTGTAATAGAGGTTAAAGTGAGGATTGATGTAACTTGGTGCTGAACCATTTACCGATTTGTAGCAGAAGCATGCGAATTTAAAAAGGACTCTAGATTCGAATGGCAGCCAGTGAAGTTGGTGGTAGAAGGGGGTGACGTGTTCCCATTTCTTTAGGCCGAAGATGAGACGCACGGCGGAATTTTGGATTATTTTTAGTCCTAGACAAGGTGCATTTGCTAACCTGTCTTGATGGTTGACATCTAGCTCAGAAACCCGAAGCCAGGCCAGGTGTCTCATGGCCACCGACACTGCTACAGCACGTGAAGTGAGTTCAAAGGTATCGTATGTGGAACGAACCATATACTTTCGAAGTTGGAAAAGGTCAGAAATAAAATGCTGGAAAGCAGGAAGCTTACGCTCTGGAAGATATTTCTGGAAGGAAGCAACTTGTTTGACTAAATACTTAAAGTAGAAGGAGAAGTGAAGATTGTAATTGCCAGACTGGTTGGCTAACATAACATTTTGGTAGAGTCGTTTACAAACTGATCCATGGCCTCAGTGGCGTACCTAGCATATGTGACACCCGGGACCCATCATTTTTTGGCACCCCCCTCATCTGTATGAAAAACATGATTTTTAGTAATAAGCCACATGTCACACATGAGTACCTAGGAAAAGGCAGCATCTTACATACTGCAGTGAGCACTACAATATCAATACACCCATTGTAAAACTAAACAAGCCAGACTAGTACAGATCAATCCTACACCATCAATCCTAACAGAAAACCATGTCTTTCGAACACACAGAACAGAGAAAACACCTTCGCCTAGTATGGAATATGTAATCACAAATTAATCCGTCCCCTTTTTACAAACCTGTAGTGCGGTTTTTAGCCACAGTGGTAACAGCTCAGACTCTCATAGAATTCTGAGCATCAGAGCTGTTACCACCACGGCCGGCGCTAAATAACGCTCTATGGTTTTGTAACAGGGGGGATAAAATAGAAATACATAGACAAAGGTTAAATTGAACCAGCAAGAAGCTGGACTCTGCATACAATGCAACACCACAGAAACAGTGACACATGTCTCCTAAAGCAATAAATAAATATAAAATTTTTGTTCTACCTTTGTCTTCTCTGGTTTCTGCTTTCCTCATCTTCTTGTTACTCTCTTCCTTCCATCCACTGTCTGCCATCTCTCGCCCCTATATGGCATTTTCTCTCCTTCTATGCTCCTTCCAGAAACTGTATGCCTCCCCCTTCCATCTCTCTTTCACCCCCATTGGTCTGGCATCTCTCTCCTCTCCTTCCCTCTCCCACCTCTCTTCTGCAGTCCCTTTCTTCCCTCATTTTCCTTTTCAATTTATTTTCTGCATCCATCTAGATTACGTTCTTACTATCCTCTCATCAATTTCTTTTTTTACTGTCTACCTACAGCTCACCACCTCTTTTCCTCACCCCCTCCAGTATTTCCCTAACTCAATCCTTTTCCCCCCATCATGTGCCCTCCTTTTATTTATCCCTTCCTTCCATCATGTGCCCTCTTTCTCTACCCCTTCCATCTAGTACCTTCTCCTCTCTCTGCCCACTTCCTGTATTTGCTCCCTTATCTCTCCCATCTGCACTTCCATCCAGCATAGGCTCCCCCTCTACTCGCCATACCACCTTTCTCTCTCCATCCATCACTCTTCAATCAGCATCTGCCCCCTTTCTTTCCCTCCAATCCAATTCCCTCCAGTATCCTTCCCCCTTATGGCTCTCTCCCCTTTCCCTGTACATCAATTCCATCAGCACCACCCTTCCATACCACCCTGCCCCCTTTCTCTCCCTGCACCACTCTTTCATTCCAGCAGTCCTGCTGCTTTCTCGCGATGACTGTAGCTGCCGGCTGCTGGTCCACCCCACTCCGATGTACTAGCTCTGGATCAGAGTCGGCAGCCTCACCTTTCCGATTTTGGCAACAAGATCGGCAATGCCCCCCCTCCGCGATGACACTTAAGATCGGCAACGGGCCTCCTTCTACCCCCGGCATCAACAGAACTTCAGATCGGCAACACGGTGCTCAGTCAAAAGCTTCCCTCTGACTGAACTGCCTGGGGGGAAACAGGAAGCTGAGTCAGAGGGAAGCTTTTGACTGAGCACTGCGTTGCCGATCTGAAGTTCTGTTGATGCCGGGAGAAGGAGGCCGAACTTGAGTGCTGTCGCGGAGGGGGGGGGGCACCGATGCCACTGAGTGCTGTCGCGGAGGGGGGCGCCGATGCTGCTGAGTGCTGTCGCGGAGGGGGGCGCCGATGCTGCTGAGTGCCGTCGCCGTTGCAGCCCAGGAATTTTCTGGACCTGGCCGGCTGTGCACCCCCCTCCCAAGACTACACCCGGGTCAGACCGCCCCCCCCAACCCCCCTTAGTACGCCACTGCATGGCCTTGCCCTCTCTATCAGGACAGATAGAGGCATACATACTAGCTCCCGAGGATTTCTTCAAGGTAGATTCTACCAGGAGAGACTCGTGTGGAAGTTGGGGGTTTGTCAAACCCAGGAATAGGTACCACCCTATACAAAGAATCCAACTTATGAGGGGCCACAGGAATAGTAAGTGGCGTCTCAAAATTTTTATAAACAGTTTCTCGTAAGATATCATGAAGTGGAAGCTTGAGGAGTTCCTTGGGTGGTTGATCGTAATCCAAGGCATCCAGAAACTGTTTAGATCGTGGGCAAAAGATGGGTCGGCACTAGTATTTGGAAATGTTCACGCAATTCCTTTCTTAGCAAATCGAGTATCTGTTGCTTAACAGTAAGCACCGGTACTACTGGCTTATTTGCCAGTACCTTCAGTGCGGCTCCATGCTCTGGCGATGAGGAGGCCAATGTTGAGGCACTCATCGAGATCAGAGCAGAGCGCTTCTTCAGCCTCTTTGGGGTCGGCAGGACTTGGCTCACTACTACTTTTACCTGAGGCCCAGAAGGGGTGGGGGAAGGCATCTTAGCCAGCTTAACCACTGAAGGATGCGACACTGAAGATGGTTCCACCGGTGTCGAAAGTTGCGGTGTTGATTTAGCAGGCGCCACTGACATCGAAAGAGGTGTCATGTCTCCTTCCATTGCGAAACCAAAAATAAGATGCTGTTGAATCAAACGGTTCTTTAAGGTTCTTTTCTGCAGAGATGAACAGCAGGAACAGTTGTCAGGACGGTGCTCAGACCCCAAACACTGGAGACACCAGTGATGCAGGTCAGTCACGGAGATGGGGCGAGCACAAAGTCCACACTTTTTGAAACCCGTCTGCGGGCGGAATACTGAAGGAAACACAGCCTCGGCTAAATAAAAATTCAAGGCCAAGGTGGTCGGACAGGTCCCGCCGGGCTGAACCCGCAAAAGGGAAAAAATGAAAATTGTTACTTTTTTTTTTTACTGAAAACAATTAAACAAACAAGTTTCAAGTTTATTATAACATCTGATTAATCGCTTATTCCGAGTTCTAAGCGATATACAATTCAATAAAAATTACAGAGTTAAGGGAAACAAACATAACTAACAGCGGGACTAAAACTACTAAACATAATGAAAACCAACTTATACAAACATAATAAAACACAAGGAAAGACTAGGAAAGAAATATAATCTGATTAATATAAAGAAAAGCAATTAAGGTTAAGAACAATAGGAAAGGGAAGGAGAAAACTCTCAAAAAATATAAAGATAAAATGAAAGTCATAACCAATTCATTTAATCACTGAATGCATCTTTAAAAAGTAAACCCTTGAGTTTGCTCTTAAATTGTTTCAAATTATTTTCCTCTCTTAAATAAACAAAAGATGACTGAAAAGTCAAAGTCCGCGAGAACGGGAAGGCAGCAGAAAAAAAGTTTCAACCGCTGTTGAAAAAACACATCTTTTAAGCTCCACGGAAACTAAGAAACTGAGGGACCATGCGCCCTACGTCGGGCGGGAAGGCACTCGCGCACGTGTGGTTCGGACTTTCAAAAGACTTAAAGTGGAGATGCACTTTTAAAGTGGTCCGTACCGGGGCTCCGTCGGTGATGTCACCCATTAATGAGAATATGCTGCCTGCTTGTCCTGGGATAAAGTCAGTATTTAGTGCAGCAGATGAGAGTCCCCACAAGAAAGAAATATTAACGGTTAACTGACTAGGAGCCATTCCTGGCCAATTAAATAGCACTGGATATCACGGCAGAGGAGGGGTGTTGAATATTAGACCCAGAATGTTTTACTTGACAGCCAAAAGACTTCTTCTGTGGGCACTAGTAATATAAGTCCTGGTGTCTACTAGACACCAGGGCTAATTTTTTCATTGGGGGGGGCACTTGATACCAAGTCTATTTTTAATATAGTTTTTTGGGGGGAAGAGTCAGGATGAATTGCAGTTAAGGAGCTAATCCTTCAACACCTCCCCTCTGTACATCTGAAATCTTTACTGAAGTTCTTGCTTTGTATCACTGATGGAACATACATCTATTTTATCAATGCCTACCTTTCCCCGTTGAGACCAAAGTGGTGGCTCTAGCTGTCCTCGTGGTAAAAGTCCATTCTCCAGGCATGAGAGAAAGGCAAGAAGGTGGCCACCCTGAGGGAAATGAAGGGGAGGCCTCTGAATTCCATCTTGACTCACCAGGACTAATGTACCTCCAGTGTCTGCTGCAAAAGAGTAAAGTGCACAGGATTTTGGATTGATTCCTGGCTTAGGTCTTTTGTTTCTTGTGCTGGCTCGGGGAAAGGACAGTAAGAGAGTCTCTAATGGCCAGACTTAGGGCTCTTTGGGCCCAAGATCTATTGCTGCAGTTGCTTAGCTGACATAAAAATAGGGATAAGCCCTCCCACTGACTTCAATTAGGCATCTCCATAACTTCCAACAAATTTCATCCTAATACATCCACAGAAAGCATCCTAATACATGTATGCATTAAGAACTCTTTCACACTTGTGCTGGGCAATGTACCTAAAATAAGGAAACCTTTAGATTATTTGAAGGCAGTCAGGTGTGTAATTGTTAGTATTCTACAGTATAACCCATATATGCAAGTACTAGGTACATGTGAGAGTGTGAGGCACAGGGATTAGAGCTACAGCCTCAGCACCCTGAGGCTATGGGTTCAAATCCCTCGCTGCTCCTTGTGACCCTGGGCAAGTCACTTAATCCCCTAGATAGAGTTTGAGCCCACCAGGACAGATAGAGAAATATGATAAAGTACCTGAATGTAAACCACTTAGGATATAAGTGGTATATAAATAATAAAATAAATGAATAAATGCATTCCTGACATCAGGGCTGGTTTTAGATATGTTGTGGCCCAGGTTAGGAATTAAGGAGAGGCTCCCTGATCTCTCTTCCCTGCATCTTTCCCCGATCTCCACAGATAAGGAGAAATTAGGTTCTTACCTGCTAATTTTCTTTCTGTTAGCCTGTAGACTGGTATAGTCCTTATGAATGGGTTATGTGCCTCACTGCTACCAGAAGGTGGAGACTGAGCACAAACTTGTATATGAGGCTAGATTCCCCCCTAGCAACCAAGTCTGCCGAATAGCCAAGCAAAAACCTAGGAAAGACTTCAACTAAAAACAGTATAACACACTCTGAACAGGAGTGGAAAAAATAACAAACATCTGTAAACAACTGTTGGAACTTGTGTAGAACTTAATCCTGGTATAGAAAACATCCCAAAGCTCGCCAGCTAAGCCAGCTGAGCCATAGCTGCTGTTCTTACTTCTCCTCGGCCCTAGAAAAATTCTAGAACCCGCAAAAAACCCTAAAATCTGCATGTGAGGAAAATCAAAAACCGCAATCACCACACAGACAGATAGGGTGGGGGACTATACCAGTCTCCAGGCTAACAGAAAGAAAATTAGCAGGTAAGAACCTAATTTCTCCTTCTGTGTCGCCTGGTAGACTGATATCCTTACAAATGGGACGTACCAAAGCAGTACTCATTAAGGGTGGGACTCCCGAAGGGCCGACACCAGAACACATTCGCCAATACCGCGTCCTGACGCGCTTGAACATCCACATGCAGTGTCTGACAAAGGAATGCAGAGAAGACCAAACTGCAGCCTTGCAAATATCCACTGGAGGCACTAGAGAAGACTCAGCCCAAGAAGATGCCTGACCCCTAGTGGAATGTGCTTTGAGAAATTCTGGAACAGGCTTCTTCTTCAGAAGATAAGTGGAAGCAATAGTCTCCTTGAACCAGCGCGCAATAGTAGACTTAGAAGCGCCATCCCCCTTACGATGACCCACAAGAAGGACAAAGAGATGATCAAAAAGGTGGAGGAGTAGCTCTCTATGTAAAGATCAATATCCAAGCTACTGAAATGCAAGGGACCTGGGGAGAGGAAGAAGCGATATGGATTGCTCTGAAAAGAGAAGATGGAACTTCTATCTATGTGGGTGTAGTCTACAGACCTCCTACTCAATCGCAGAAAATTGATAAGGATCTGATTGTGGATATCCAAAAGTTTGGAAGGAAAGAGGAGGTTCTGCTGTTGGAAGATTTCGACCTGCCGGATGCGGACTGGAATGTTCCGTCTGCGGAATCGGAAAGAAGTAGGGAGATTGTGGATGCCTTTCAAGAGGCTCTGCTCAGACAAATGGTGACGGAACCCACAAGGGAAAAAGCGATATTGGATCTGGTCCTCACAAATGGAGAGAGTATCTCTAATGTTTGAGAGGTGCTCACCTGGGAAGTAGCGATCATCAAACAGTTTGGTTTGATATAACGGCTAAAGTGGAGAGCGGCCGCACGATACTTAAAGTCCTAGATTTCAAAAGTACGGACTTTAATGCAATGGGAGAGTACCTGAAGAAAGAGCTGTTAGGATGGGAGGACATAAGAGAAGTGGAAAGACCATGGTCTAAGCTGAAAGGAGCGCTAAAAATGGCTACGGACCTTTAAGTGAAGAAAATCAATAAAAACAAGAGAAAAAAGAAGCCGATATGGTTCTCCAACCTAGTGGCTGAGAAAATAAAGACGAAAGCATTGGCATTCATGAAATATAAAAAAAAAAACAAGAAGAGGAGAGCAGAAAGGACTACAGGGTGAAACTGAAAGAAGCCAAGAGAGAGATACGTCTGGCGAAAACACAGGCAGAAAAACAAATGGCTAAAAATGTAAAAAAGGGAGACAAAAATTTTTTCAGATATATTAGTGAAAGGAGGAAGATGAAAAATGGAATTTCTAGGCTAAAAGATGTTGGGAACCAATATGTGGAGAGTGATGAGGAGAAAGCAAATGTGCTAAACAAATACTTCTGTTCTGTATTCACAGAAGAAAATCCTGGAGAAGGACCGAGATTGTCTGGCAAAGTTACACGAGAAAATGGAGTAGATTCTGCGCCGTTCACGGAGGAGGGTGTTTATGAGCAACTTGAAAAACTGAAGGTGGACAAAGCGATGGGACCAGACGGGATCCATCCCAGGATATTAAGGGAGCTCAGAGAGGTTCTGGCGAGTCCTATTAAAGACTTGTTCAACAAATCTCTGGAGATGGGAGTGATTCCTGGGGATTGGAGGAGAGCGGATGTGGTCCCTATCCATAAAAGTGGTCACAGGGATGAAGCAGGAAACTACAGGCCGGTGAGCCTCACTTCAGTTGTTGGAAAAATAATGGAAATGTTGCTGAAAGAAAGGATAGTGTACTTCCTTGAATCTAATGGGTTACAGGATCCGAGGCAACATGGCTTTACAAAAGGTAAATCGTGCCAAACGAACCTGATTGAATTTTTTGATTGGGTGACCAGAGAGCTGGATCGAGGACATATGCTAGATGTAATTTACTTGGATTTCAGCAAAGCCTTTGATACAGTTCCTCATAGGAGGCTGTTGAACAAACTTGAAGGGCTGAGTTAGGACCCAAAGTGGTGAACTGGGTCAGAAACTGGCTGTTGGACAGATGCCAGAGGGTGGTGGTTAATGGAAGTCGCTCAAAGGAAGGAAAGGTGAGTAGTGGAGTCCCTCAGGGTTAAGTGCTGGGGCCAATCCTGTTCAATATGTTTGTGAGTGAAATTGCTGAAGGTTTAGAAGGAAAAGTGTGCCTTTTTGCAGATGATACCAAGATTTGTTACAGAGTAAACACCGAAGAAGGAGTGGAAAATATGAAAAAGGATCTGCAAAAGTTAGAGGAATGGTCTAATGCCTGGCAACTAAAATTCAATGCAAAGAAATACAGAGTAATGCATTTGGGGATTAATAATAGGAAGGAACCGTATATGCTGGGAGGAGAGAAGCTGATATGCACGGACGGGGAGAGGGACCTTGGGGTGATAGTGTCCGAAGATCTAAAGGCGAAAAAACAGTGTGACAAGGCAGTGGCTGCTGTCAGAAGGATGCTGGGCTATATAAAGAGAGGCGTAGTCAGTAGAAGGAAGAAGGTGTTGATGCCCCTGTACAGGTCATTGGTAAGGCCCCACTTGGAGTATTGTGTTCAGTTTTGGAGACCGAATCTGGCGAAGGACGTAAGAAGATTTGAGGCGGTCCAGAGGAGGGCGACAAAAATGATAGGAGGTTCTTATGAGGAGAGACTGGAAGCCCTGAATATGTATACCCTAGAGGAAAGGAGAGACAGGGGAGATATGATTCAGATGTTCAAATACTTGAAGGGTATTAACGTAGAACAAAATATTTTCCAGAGAAAGGAAAATGGTAAAACCAGAGGATATAATTTGAGGTTGAGGGGTGGTAGATTCAGGGGCAATGTTAGGAAATTCTACTTTACGGAGAGGGATGCCTGTAATGCGCTCCCGAGAGAGGTAGTGGAGAGTAAAACTGTGACTGAGTTCAAAGATGCATGGGATGAACACAGATGATTTAGAATCAGAAAATAATATTAAATATTGAACTAAGGCCAGTACTGGGCAGACTTGCACGGTCTGTGTCTGTATATGGCCGTTTGGTGGAGGATGGGCTGGGGAGGGCTTCAATGGTTGGAAGGGTGTAGATGTGCTGGAGTAAGTCTTAACAGATATTTCGGCATTTGGAACCCAAGCACAGTACTGGGTAAAGCTTTGAATTCTTGCGCAGAAATAGCTAAGAAGAAAAAATTTAAATTGAATCACGTTGGTCAGACTGGATGGACCATTTGGGTCTTTAGCTGCCGTCATCTACTATGTTACTATCTGATTTCCTGATCTCCTGGGTCCTCTGCACATAACAGCAAAGGACCAAACTGACATCCAACTTGCGCAGCTGTCTCTGCTCAGAAGAGCCCTCCCGGCTACTTAACACCAGGAGGACCATTGCCTGATAAACATGAAGAGGAGAAACTACATTTGGCAGAAAGGAAGGAACAGGCCTCAAGACAACCCACTCCCGAGAAAACTCCAAGAAGAGAGCCCTACAAGAAAAAGTCTGCAGCTCAGAAACACGTCTAGCTGAAGTAATGGCCACCATGAAGACTGCTTTAAGAGTAAGGACCTTCAAAGAGTAGTCACCCAATGGTTCAAAAGGAGGACGCACTAGAACTGACAGAACCAGATTCAGATCCCAAGATGGAACAGAGGGTTGTACCGGAGGCTTGAGCAATTTGGCAACCTGCAAGAAGCAAATCACCTCAGGAACGGCAGTCAAACGCTGATCTTTCAACAACCCATGAAAGGCTGACAAGGCCGCAAGCTGAACCCGGAGTGAAGACCAAGCCTGTCCCCTAACCAGGCCATCCTGCAAGAACTCTAAGATGGTAGGCAGGGAAGAGTGAAAAGAGACCACTCCACACACATCACACCACTCCTCAAATATACCCCAAACCCTCACATAAGCCTGAGAGGTGGAAAGCCTCCAGGACAGCAAGAGAGGTAAGATCACTTTATCTGAATACCCTTTCTTACCTAGGCGATCCCTTTCAAGAGCCAAGCCGTAAGACAAAAGGGACCTGGATCGAACATTGGAATGGGACTCTGAGTCAGAAGGTTGTCCAAGAGAGGCAGAGGAAGAGGATCCGCCAACAGATGCCTCACCAGATCTGCATACCATGGTTGTCGAGGCCAATCCGGAGCCACCAGAACCACTAGGCCTGGATGGCAAATTATGCGTAGAAGAACTCTGCCCACTAATGGCCACTGAGGGAACACATACAACAGCCCCTCTGTTGGCCATGGTTGAACCAGAGCATCCAGACCTTCAGTCTGATCATCTCTGCGACGACTGAAGAAGTGGGGTATTTTGGCATTGACCATGGCCATCAGGTCCATGAGGGGCTGACCCCAAGATTGCATTATCAACTGAAAAGCTACCGGGCTGAGACACCATGCTCCGGGATCTAGCACGTGATGACTTAGGAAGTCCGCTTGAACATTCTATGTTGGACGCTGATATTTCCTGAAGGTGTGACTCTGTGAATCTGAGATTGCAATTTGCATACCCGGGCCTCCAGAAGGAAGACCTTCTCCAAGAAGGTGTCAAACAGCATTCCTAGATACTCCAGGCGCTGAGATGGAGACAACCGGCTCTTAGAAAGGTTGACTTCCCATCCCAGCGACTGCAGAAACTCCACCGTCCGAGCTGTGACCCGGTGCTCTCCTGTAACAACTTCGCTTGAATCAACCAGTCGGCCAGATAGGGATGAATTAGAATGCCCTCTTTTCGCACCATCACCTTGGTGAACGTCCGTGGAGCCTTGGTCAGACCAAAGGGAAGTGCACAGAACTGATAACAAAAGAAATTAAGAATTGCTGCTGCTGGGTCAGACCAGTGGTCCATCATGCTAAGCAGTCCGCTCCCACGGCGTCCCTTAGGTCAAAGACCAGTGCCATAACTGAGTCTAGCCACTGCTGGGTCAGACCAGTGGTCCTTCATGTCTAGCAGTCCGCTCCCGTCGCAGCTCTTAGGTCAAAGACCAGTGCTCCAACTGAGTCTAGCCTAACCTGAATATGTTCTGGTTCAGCAGAAACCTGTCTAACTTTGTCTTGAATCCCTGGAGGGTATTTTCTCCTATAATAGCCACCGGGAGAGCGTTCAAGTTTTCTACCACTCTCTGCCACTGTGCGAGCATAATATCCTGAATATCCTGATGTATAGGAAAAGAGCGGGAAGCAGAGTGGATCCCATTAAGCAAGGAGTTCACTGTACGTGGGGGCTCCGACATGGTGATCTCAAAGTACAAAACCGAGGAGACCTGAAGAACTAACTCATGAAGCTCTTCCTGCTGAAAAATGCGCACCACAGACACATCTTCGCCTGCAGGGGGTTGCTTGACCCCCCAAGAGAATCATGGAAATCTCCCCAAGGGACAAGGTCCTCATCAATAACATCCTGTTCCTCTGGGCAAAAATCCTCATCCCTTGAGATCCTCGGGTGCCTAACATAAATTCAGGGGGAAAGACCCCCAGTGGCCCCAAGGGACTCCCTGCCACAGCAGGGGACCCTGCCATACCTTGCCCCTGTATTTCCAGAACAGGGGGAAAGTCACCTGAGGTAACTGAGATGAAGGAGGTTCCCTTCAAAATTGGACCTGAAACCGCCAAAATCGGAGCTCCTGTGGCCTGCCGCATCTGAAAAGCCTGGGACTTTCCTGATGCTGAGGCTGAGGAACCGACCGCCGTGAAAAGGGAATCCCCAGCCATTACGGTGACAAAGGAATCCTTTTCTCTCTAACTGGTGGCTGGGGAACCTTCTGTGTGGGCGTCGAGGGAAGCCCGGGATTCCCCGCGATCTGAAGCCGACTCACGAGGTATATGCATCGGGGTGCCCTGGCTGCCGGCATCTGCTACCGTACCACTCCCGCCTGCACAACGCTTACACAGGCTGGCTGCGAGTACCTCGCGTCTGGAGCACAATGAGCATTTTCTCCCATTAAAAGTGCTCATTGTGCTGAAAACCGCCCTAGCTGAAAGAAAAGTGCCGGTTAGATGAGAAAATAGAGTAAAAGGGCAGTTTTAAAGGGAAATGAGCCCTTTAGACCGGCACACCTCAGGATTTTGTCTTTTTTATTTTTATATTTACAGAACAGACTCAACGGCTCTCAAAGCTGGAAGGCTGACCAACCAGGGGGCCAGGCCGTTGGCTGAAGCACCTCTACAAAATATGGGGAGGTGGAGGGACCCAGCATGAGACCCACCGGGTTTAACATCCCCAAGGTCGGACGGATTCCAAACAGGACCCGTCCAAGCTCTATCTGACACAAAAGGGGAACCCTGGAGTCCAAAAACAAAGTTCCAACAGTACTAAGAGGGGAGTCGATCCAGTTTTACCACCTCCTATGGAGACTGAGACAGACTGAGTTGCTAGGGGGGAATCTAGCCTGATATACAAGTTTGTGCTCAGTCTCCATTGGTAGCAGTGAGGCATATAACTCATTCGTAAGGACTCTACCAGGCGATACAGATTTAAATGACTTCTTCACACACACAAAACACAGACAGGCCTTCACCGAATACAAAACAAGAGACTGCAAATAGGAAAATGCTTGAATACCTGATTGTAAAACCGCTTAGATAACCTTGATAGGCGGTATATAAAATCTTAATAAACTTGAAACTTGAATATGAAAACCAAAATTGAACTGGGAATCCCAAGAAATTAAATTTAGCAAGTACTGCAATACAGGAAAAATAGAAGTGCACTTCTTTTTCTACAGAACATAATTGGTACAACAGCCATACAAGAGCCAAAAAAATTTAAAAAATAGCCACCTCCTATAGCTGGTGGGGATCCCTAAGCATATCCAGCTGATGACAACTTCCTTCTCCAGTCTGAGAGCCAGAAATCTCTAAGCTCTGCAGCCAAAGGCAGTGTCCCTGAGTTATGGCTGCTGGACTGGAGGAAGAGGTCTTTAGCTGATGGAGCTTGAGGATCCATGCCAGATCAGATATTTATATTTTGCACTTAGGCAAGGAACATAGAGAAAATTTGGTACCCACCTACTCCCCAAATCAGCTGTCTGGCTATGCCACTGAACCCAGTACAAAGATCTGCAATGCACATATCCCAAAGCTAATATATTCCAGTTAATAAATTCAAAATAAAAGGAGAAATTAGGTTCTTACCTGCTAATTTACTTTCTTTTAACTTCTCCAGACAGGCATAGGACCCCACCCTGATTATTGTGTTGTTCTTGTGGATGTTGCGTGTGCAGATTTTTTTTTTTTTTTTGCAGGTTCTAGTATTTTTCTAGGGCCAGGGAGAATTGAAGAACAGTGGCTGTGGCTCAGCTGCCGTAGCTGGCAAGCTGTGGGGACATTTTCTTGCCGGGATCTCTCCTTTGCATTTTCCAACAGCATTCAAGTATATTAGTTGTTACTCCTGTCCGGAGTCTTGTTTATTTCTGTTTCAAGTTCTTAGTTCTGCTAGGCTATTCGGCAGACTGATAGGAATGGGGAAAGGCACCTATTATGTACTATTCCAGAGTTTTGTTTCAGTCTCCACCTGCTGGTCATGATGAGATATATACCCACTTATAAGATTAACCTATGCCGGTCTGGAGAGATACTAAAAAATACCTTTTTTCTACTTTTGTAGTCTGGACATTTTATTTTTTCCATCATGTTGCTTCATCATCTTATATGCATTTTAGAAAGTTATTATAAACTTATCTGTACTCGAAATTTATTGTAGATTGATAGATGCTTTTGAGATATGTTAATAGATATGTGTTATTCACTGGATTATACAGTTCTTATGTTTTGTGAACCACATTGAACCAGAAGGTATTGCGGTATATAAATGAACTTTTACATTTACATGTTGGTCTCATTCTCTTCTGCTAATTCTCATTCCATTTGGCTTTTCTCATCTCTCCTGTCTTGTTTCATTCTCTCACTATACCTGTCTCTGATATACTGATTCTTCCCTTTTAGTTCTTTCCTCCTTTTTTTTCTTTTTTGCCTCTGTCCACTCAAATTTCACCCTTCCTCATCTTTCTTTTTACTTTTCAACTATTCGTGTTCTAGCTCTCCCATTTCCCAACACACTCCTTCTCCAGCTTCCTATTCCCTGCTATCCTTCACCTACTTCTCATGACCACATTTTAAAATCTGTACTCATGATCCTCTTCTCATATCTTTTCCACCTCTCCCACATGAGTCCACCATTTCCAGTATCTCCTATCCCTCCACTCTTGTAGCTCAGGATTTTCTCTTTCTCTCCACCATCTTCCTGACCCATCTCTCTTCCCTCCATGTCCTTTGGTCTGTCATGGTTCAACATCTCTCCTCTTCCTCCCCCTCCATTCAACACTGCTCCCTATTATCCATCTCTTTCTTCCTCCAGCATTTCTCGCTCTTCTCTCCTTCCTAGGGTTCCTATATGGCTCCAGAAAAAGTACACTTCTCCCTCCGTATTCATGGTTTCAGCATTCGTGGTTTCGATTATTCACAGTTTTTAGCTTGATGGCTCCTCCCCCCAAATTGCATAGAGAAATCGTTGATTCCAAGCGTTTACAGAGAAAATTGCTGATTCCCAGCACTTTCTTCACCGTGTTTTGCCTCTTCTTCAGGAACAGACCAGGTCTCCCACCGTGTTATTCGCAGTTTCACTATATTCACGATGGTTTTTAATAAAAAAAATAGCAAATAAGATATGAAAAAGTTATTCGCGGTTTTTCTGTATTTGCGATTCTGTTAATCCCCTATCACAGCGAATACGGAGGGAGAAGTGTACTACAAAACTGCCCCAGAAGAGAAAATGAGATACTTAAAAGACAATGATATAGGCAGGGTATGCCCTGGGACATTACAGGCAATATGATTCCCTGGCCTCCAACACTTGAAAACAGCAAATAAGCTTAAATATAAATTTTATGAGTGAAGTAGCACCCTCAGCATGGGTTTGAAAGCCCGCTGACGCGAAGATAAAAGATATAAATCACAATCATTCATCCTTCCGAGTACTTAGCTGAATACACAGTCCTGTTGTCACATAGTACCGGAGGTAGCCCAAGTCCTTTTGTATTTAAGGCCAAAATTGAGGTGCAGTCCTGTTTCAACATGGCTCAGCCCAGCAGGGTTTCAGGGCCAAAACCCCTTCCTCAGGAACTGAACAGGAAAAAACATAGTCGTAGGTCACTGTAAATCCGGGTAGGCAAGGCAAAAGGGTCAGTGGGCTCAGGCATTCGGGGCATTACTTGACAGTTGATTTCCTGCTTTTTACTGGCATTCCACTTATTTATTGGGCACTTGTTTGTCATTGAATTTACACTTATTAAGCACACAGGAGCACCTAAATGATGGTGTGCGGCTGGTTGGAGTAGTATTATCTGCTCTGTTGTTTGCTGGCTCTGCTTCTTTAAGCATCAGAATGGCTCTGCTGAGCTACTCTTAAGAGCTTTCAAACCCACACTGAGGGTGCTATTTCACTCAAAAAAATTATATTTAAGCTTATTTGCTGTTTTCAAGTGTAGAGGCCAGGGAATCATATTGCCTGTAATGTCCCAGGGTATACCCTGCCTATATCATTGTGTCCAGAAAAAGGAGGACAGATTGAGACATCCAGGTTTTACTTTCATTACAAGCAATGGAAGTAAGGAGGATAGATTGAGATATCTGGGTTTTACTTCCATTGCTTTCAATGGAAGTAAAACCGGCATGTCTCAATCTGTTCTCCTTTTTTCTGGAACCTTCCCATCCCCAGGACCAACATCTCTCTTGCCTCCTGACTATGCTCCCATTCAGCATCTCTCTCATCCTATCTGTCACCCCTGCATCTAATATCTCTCTTTTTCTTTTCCCTCCATTCTATTATCCATTATTTATCTCTCCCCCCCCCCCCACCCACCATTTCTGGACCCATCATTTCTTCCTCCAGTGCAGCATTTTCCCCACTCTCTCATCCCTTTCTCCTCCCCTTCCCCACAACTAGCTTAACTTCAAGGGGCCTCATAGCCCAGCATCACTTCCTCTTCTCCCCAGCACAGCCCAACATGTCTTTCCGTTTCACCTCACCTTTGGGTCTATATAAAATCCATTTCCTGTGGCAGCAATGCTGATCGGCTGCCTTCAAGCTTTCTCTCTGCCGCATTCTGCCCATGTGGAAGCAGGAAGTTGCATCAGAGGGGACCTAAAACGCGGCAGAGAAAAAGCTTGAAAGTAGCCAATCAGCATTGTTGAGGTAGGAAATAACTTTTTTGTAGGTCCAAAAGTGAGGTAGAAGGGAGAGAAGTTGGGCCATGCTGGGGAAAAGGTGGGAGTTCCAAGTTTATTCGGCTTTGATATACCATCTATCAAAGAATGTCTAGACAATTTATAATACTATAATATAATACAATTTTTTTAAAAATAGATAGGGGATTGACTAAACTAAGAAAGGGGGTAGAAAAAGTGAAAATACATCAAGATAGAAACTAAATAAAAAAGGACAGTGAAGGGGTAATGGGAAGTACATTAAGAGGGGTGGGGGTCGCTTCAGAGAAGCGTTTGTTGGTTTTTCCAAGGTGTTTAGGTTTGAGGGGTTGTATGTAGTTCTTATTTTATGTCTGGTAAGCATCTCTAAAAAGAGAGGTTTTTAATTTGGATTTAAATTTGTCCAAAGAGGAGATGCCGGGTCACGGGGCCCCCTGGAATTGTGGAGCCCAGGGCAGCTGCTCTGTTTGCCCTCTATTTATGTCGGCCCTGATTGACATGCCCATGCTTCTCCCAGGTCCACAGCCCCCAGGTTGTAATTGAGGCAAGTTTATTTGTACTGAACGTTCAAACTCACATAAAGCTAGAAAAAAGTATTTAATAATCATATCAGCACATGAATGAGGAAGCCAGAGTTTGAAACTGTTGCAAATATCTTTGGCCTAACGGGCATGCTTGTTACATTAAGCATACTTACGCTGCTGGTGGCAATGAATGCAGACAATTTGACTTATGGGCACAATTAAGGCATAGTCCCAGAAAACACTGTGGAGAGTACAAACAGACAATCATTACCATCTTTCACCATCAACATGAAGACAATAGACTAAGCTGAAAATGTATTTTAACAATTGCTAACTGGCCTGTTAACAGTCCTAAATATTTCAGTTGTCTTTCCTTGTGTTATATTCTGCTGCTACTGCAGTTAATTTACCTTTCAGCATGTCTGTCCAACCATCACTCATCAGGTAGCCATCCTCAGGTCAATATTCAGAGTGAGTTGTACATTCACTGGTGGGTGGCAAATGCACAACTTACCTATTAATGCACTTATAGAAATTATCCAGATAAAATTGGGCCACTGACATAAAAGTAAAGGGCCAGATTAGGGAAACTGACAGATAGCAGGCCCACATTAAATGGATAGTGCTGATGTGGTCACCATTCAGGACGTGTATAATGCACCATTATTTATTTATTCATTTTTAAAATGTATATACTGCTACAGCTAGGCAGTTTACAGAATACGAGCATAAAAACTTAGGAAGAAACATCTCAAAGCAAAATCTTAAAAACCCCACTGTGCCACTGAAAATGCTGTAACAAAAAATTGAGTTTTCAATCATTTTTCTTTTTTTTCCCCCCCGTTTTAAGTTTTTTATTCATTTTTCATATAACAACAAGTGTACAATCTAAATTCATGCAAATTCATTAAGTATACATTAAGTTTTCAATCATTTTTCAATCTTAATCAGTCAGAACACAGCTGTAACTGTCCCACCAATGTGTTCCATAACTGCAACACAAAAAGCAGCGTCTCTGGTTTCAGCATTACTTATATACCGTATTTTCACGCAAATAACACGCACCCGTATAAAACGCGCACACGTGTATAGCGCGCAGAAATCACTATGATAAGCACAAAAACTTTGGTATAACGCGCTCACGATTATACCGCGCATGCTGCCCGACTCTCCGTTCACCCCCCTGACTTCCGTGCACTGCCCCGCCTCTCCGTGCGCTGTCCCGACTCTCCGTTCACCCCCCCCTGACTTCCGTGCACTGCCCCGCCTCTCCGTGCGCTGTCCCGACTCTCCGTTCACCCCCCCTGACTTCCGTGCACTGCCCCGCCTCTCCGTGCGCTGTCCCGACTCTCCGTTCACCCCCCCCCTGACTTCCGTGCACTGCCCCGCCTCTCCGTGCGCTGTCCCGACTCTCCGTTCACCCCCCCTGACTTCCGTGCACTGCCCCGCCTCTCCGTGCGCTGTCCCGACTCTCCGTTCACCCCCCCTGACTTCCATGCACTGCCCTGACTTTCCGTGCGCTGTCCCGACTCTCCGTTCACCCCCCTGACTTCCGTGCACTGCCCCGCCTCTCCGTGCGCTGTCCCGACTCTCCGTTCACCCCCCCCCCCCGACGTCCGATTCATCCCCCCCCCGGCAGGACCATTCGCACCCCCACCCCGAAGGACCGCCGACTCCCCGACAATATCGGGCCAGGAGGGAGCCCAAACCCTCCTGGCCACGGCGACCCCCTACCCCCACCCCGCACTACATTACGGGCAGGAGGGATCCCAGGCCCTCCTGCCCTCGACGCAAACCCCCCTCCCCCCCAACGACCGCCCCCCCCAAGAACCTCCGACCGCCCCCCCAGCCGACCCGCGACCCCCCTGGCGACCCCCACGACCCCCCCACCCCCCTTCCCCGTACCTTTGGTAGTTGGGCCAGAAGGGAGCCCAAACCCTCCTGGCCACGGCGACCCCCTAACCCCACCCCGCACTACATTACGGGCAGGAGGGATCCCAGGCCCTCCTGCCCCCGCCGCAAACCCCCCCCCCCCCCCACGACCGCCCCCCCCCCAAGAACCTCCGACCGCCCCCCCAGCCGACCCGCGACCCCCCTGGCCGACCCCCACGACCCCCCCACCCCCCTTCCCCGTACCTTTGGAAGTTGGCCGGACAGACGGGAGCCAAACCCGCCTGTCCGGCAGGCAGCCAACGAAGGAATGAGGCCGGATTGGCCCATCCGTCCTAAAGCTCCGCCTACTGGTGGGGCCTAAGGCGCGTGGGCCAATCAGAATAGGCCCTGGAGCCTTAGGTCCCACCTGGGGGCGCGGCCTGAGGCACATGGGCCCAACCCGACCATGTGCCTCAGGCCGCGCCCCCAGGTGGGACCTAAGGCTCCAGGGCCTATTCTGATTGGCCCACGCGCCTTAGGCCCCACCAGTAGGCGGAGCTTTAGGACGGATGGGCCAATCCGGCCTCATTCCTTCGTTGGCTGCCTGCCGGACAGGCGGGTTTGGCTCCCGTCTGTCCGGCCAACTTCCAAAGGTACGGGGAAGGGGGGGGGGGGGGTCGTGGGGGGCGGCCAGGGGGGTCGCGGGTCGGCTGGGGGGGCGGTCGGAGGTTCTTGGGGGGGGGACGGTCGTTGGGGGGGAGGGGGGTTTGCGTCGAGGGCAGGAGGGCCTGGGATCCCTCCTGCCCGTAATGTAGTGCGGGGGGGGGTTAGGGGGTCGCCGTGGCCAGGAGGGTTTGGGCTCCCTTCTGGCCCGATATTGTCGGGAAGTCGGCGGTCCTTCGGGGTGGGGGTGCGAGTGGTCCTGCCGGGGGGGGGGGGGGGATGTATCGGACGTCGGGGAGTCGGCCGGGCAAGAGGGCTTGGGCTCCCTCTTGCTCCGATCGCGGGTGCGGGTGGGAGCGCGTGCGAGTGGTCGTTCGGGGTGGGGGTGCGAGTGGTCCTGCTGGGGGGGTGAATCGGGCGTCGGGCGGGGTGGGAACTATGTTTTAAAACTTTCGTATACCGCGCTCACGCATATAACGCGCGAGGGGTATGCGCGGTAGGTAAAAACGCGTATAACGCGCGCGTTATATGCGTGAAAATACGGTAGATAGAGAAGAGAAACACCTCCATAGGATGAGGACTCACACTAACACAGTGAAAATGACTAAAAATGCTGCAATGTTTTATTGTTAAACTCAAAAGACTCGACATGAATGTGTCTCAGACATATGGCCTGCATCAGGAGTCTCTGTATTATAAACTGTCTTATTGTGTCATTTACAAGTAGTGATCTGAGTGCTGAAGCGCATGTTTGTAAATGAAGAGGTGTTGAGTGAGGATCTGCTAAGGGGAAGAAAAACTCCATAGGAATATCTTACCTGCTGGCATTCAAACTTGGGAAAAGGTAAACTTGGGTTATTTCATTGTCCTCTCTTACTTTTTAGTTCAGTACTCTGCTTTTCCAGCAAAGTCAGCTTAGGCAATAGTGTAGCCTGTAGACTCTCTTTTAGGATTTTTATATAAAAAGTGTTTAGTCTAGATTAGTATTTTCCAGTGCAATAGGTGAGACATTCTAGAACAGTAGCCACATGCCATCTGCAGAAGGAATCCAGTTCAGATTTCCTCTGTGCCTCATCTGTACTTCACTGAGCTCCTTAGTTCCACCTACAGTTTGTTCCTTTTGCACGGGTGCCTACAGGAGCATGTTCGTTCTGCTCGACACATTTTATTATTTTATTCAGTGTTTTTAGTCTTTTCCTTCAGGATTCTTGTGCTCGGCGTGTTTCTTTTGTTTTGCCTGCATTGAGAACAGGCAGACTTCTGTCTGTAGTTTCTGTTGAACTCAGTGCCGTCCCTGAAGTTGTCTCACCCACTGTTAAGCTGGGGTCGAGCACAGGCTGTTAGGCATCCTTAAGAGGCGGTGTCTCGCAGGGTGCGTGTCTTTCAGTCCGCAGGGGTGGAGGTGCAGTCAGGTCTGACTGGCAGCCTGAAGATCCTGCCTGATAGCAGACCCAGACCCTCTAAGACAGTGGTCAAACTCATACCCTTTGCAGGGCCACATTTTGGATTTGTAAGTACTTGGAGGGCTGCAGAAAAAATAGTTGATGTCTTATTAAAGAAATGACAACTTTGCATGAGGTAAAACTCGTTATAGTTTATAAATCTTTCCTTAATTGCTTCTGATAATTTCAGCTATACACAGCTGAAAACAGTGCAACATGTATAACGTGAAGTTTAGATAGTTTTTCACTTTCTGCATGTTACAATGCTTTCAGCTGTGTCAAGGCCGAGATCGAGGCCTTGGTCGAGGCAACCACGGGTGTCGAGGTCGAGGTCTTTGAAGTCGAGGCCGTCCCCGAAGCCGAGGTCGAGACCCTCTTAGCAGACTGCTCCATAGTGCCAAATAGTTGAAGAATTTTAGCACGGCATCTGCGAAGGGCTTGAGGTTGAAGGGTAGCACAGCGCGAACAAGTGTCAGGACAATGTTCGGGACCCAGGCAAACAATACACCAACGATGAGGGTCGGTGATAGAAATTACCCTGCCGCACTGGCTACACTTTTTGAACCCAGTAAGAGGCCGGGACATAGAAAAGAGAGAGACCGGCGAAGGAACGAGGTTCAGTGGCCTGGCCTAGGTCCAAAGGCCACCGTCCGAAAAAAGGCAAAATAAAAAAAAAAATTTTTTTAAAGAAAAAAAGATAGAAGACGCGCGGGCACAGCGACTGAGAGAAAATAACAAAGCCGTGGTGCGAGAAGGCAACGAAGAACTGCAGAGCTGAAATGAAGAAGACTTCTCGGCTCCGCAGAAAACGTTGAACTGAGGTACCTCACATGAGACGCGTGCCCTAACTCGAGCGGGAAAGCACTCGCGCAAGCGCGGTGCAGCACTCACAAGCTCTTAAAAGATCTTCAAGCAAGTCTGCTTGCGAGGCTGTCCCCTGTGGGGCTCCATTGGTGACGTCACCCACATGTTGAGAATATGCTGCCTGCTTGTCCTGGGATAATAAATAAACTGTGTGCCCTCTGGATAGGCCCCAAAGTGACAGACTGGGTCAGGAACTGGTTGAGTGGAAGGCGACAGAGGTTAGTGGTGAATGGAAATCTCTCTGAGGAAAGCAATGTTACCAGTGGTGTGCCTCAAGGTTTGGTTCTTGGGCCTGTCCTCTTTAATATTTTTGTGTTATTGTTGAAGGCTGTCAGGTAAGATTTACCTCTTTGTGAAAATCTGCATTAGAGTAGACACACCCCTGATGGTGTGAACAACATCAGGAACGATCTAGCGAAGATTGAACAATATTGTGTATAATTCTGGAGACTGCACCTTCAAAAAAATATACACAGCATGGAGTCAGTCCAGAGGAAGGCTGCTAAAATGGTCAGTGGTCTTCGTCATAAGGCATATAGTGAAAGACTTAAAGATCTCAATACGTATACTTTGGAGGAAAAGCAGAAGGGAGATATGATAGAGACATTTTAATACCTAAGTAGCATAAATGCACATGAGGCGATCTTTCATCTGAAAGGAAGCTACGGAATGACAGGGCTTTGGATGAAGTTAAAAGGTCAAAGAAAATACATTTTTAACAGAAAGGGTGGTGGATGCATGGAACAGGCTCCTGGTAGAGGAGGTAGAGACAGAGTGTCTGAATTCAAGAAAGTGTGAGAGAGGTACGTGGGATCTTTTAGGGAGAGGAGGAGATAATGGATGCTGTGGATGAGTAGACTGGATGGGCCATTTGGCCTTTATCTGCCATCATATTTCCATGTTTCTAAAAATGACAAAGACTAGGGTACACTCAATGAAGTTACAGGGAAATACTTTTAAAAATAGGAGTAAATATTTTTTCACTCAGAGAATAGCTAAGTTCTGGAATGCATTTCCAGAGAGCAGCTAACAGCTAGTTTTTAAAAAGGTTTAGACAAGTTCCTTAAGGAAAAGTCCATGGAGGGGCATAATCAAAAAAAGCGTATAAGTCCCCTTTTGGCCTAAGTCCCTAAACGTTCAACCCAGAAGCAGGGAAAGTGTCCATAACCAAAACAAACGTCCATGTTTTGATTATGGCCTTCCTCTGCCTAAACGCCCAATCTCCACTACGTCTACAAGTACCTCCACAGCACTTCTACACTTTTTAGCCATAATGAAACAAAAACACGCCTAGGCCACAAACGTCCAACAGAAAGCACAGTTACTTACCGTAACAGGTGTTATCCAGGGACAGCAGGCAGATATTCTTGACTTATGGGTGACGGCACCGACGGAGCCCCGGTACGGACAATTTTAGAGTGATTGCACTCTAAGAACTTGGAAAGTTCTAGTAGGCCGCACCGCGCACGCGCGAGTGCCCTCCTGCCCGACGGAGGCGCGCGGTCCCCAGTTAAGATAAGCCAGCTAAGAAGCCAACCTGGGGAGGTGGGTGGGACGCAAGAATATCTGCCTGCTGTCCCTGGATAACACCTGTTACGGTAAGTAACTGTGCTTTATCCCAGGACAAGCAGGCAGCATATTCTTGACTGATGGGTGACCTCCAAGCTAACAAAAAGAGGGATGGAGGGAAGGTTGGCCATTAGGAAAACAAATTTTGCAAAACAGATTGGCCGAAGTGTCCATCCCGTCTGGAGAATGCATCCAGACAATAGTGAGATGTAAAAGTGTGAACTGAGGACCATGTAGCAGCCTTGCAGATTTCCTCAATAGGCGTGGAACGGAGGAAAGCCACAGATGCTGCCATAGCTCTAACTTTATGGGCAGTGACAGAACCTTCCAGTGTCAGTCCGGACTAAGCATAACAAAATGAAATGCACGCTGCAAGCCAATTTGACAATGTATGTTTAGTAACAGGACGTCCTAATTTATTCGGATCAAAGGACAGAAAGAGTTGGGGAGATGATCTGTGGGGCTTAGTACGGTCTAAATAGTAAGCCAGAGCCCGCTTACAGTCCAAAGTATGCAGAGCCTGTTCTCCAGAATGCGAGTGAGGTTTCGGAAAGAAGACAGGCAGAACAATGGATTGGTTGAGATGGAATTCAGAGACAACCTTAGGGAGAAACTTTGGATGTGTACGCAGAACCACCTTGTCTTGATGGAAGACTGTAAAAGGTGGATCCGCAACTAGTGCATGTAGCTCACTGACCTTCCTGGCAGAGGTAAGAGCAATAAGGAAAAGTACCTTCCAAGTGAGAAACTTGAAAGAAGCGGTAGCCAAAGGTTCAAATGGAGGCTTCATTAAGGCGAAAAGAACTACATTGAGATCCCAGATAACAGGAGGGGCTTTAAGAGGTGGTTTCACATTAAAAAGACCCCGCATGAACCTGGACACCAAGGGATGAGCTGAGAGGAGTTTTCCATGGACTGGCTCATGAAAAGCAGCAATAGCATTGAGGTGGACTCTGATTGAAGTAGACTTGAGGCCAGAGTCAGACAAAGAAAGAAGATAATCCAACAAGGTCTCCACTGCAAGGGAAGTGGGATCATGATGATGAAGAAGACACCAGGAAGAAAAACGTGTCCACTTCTGATGGTAACATTGCAGAGTGGCCGGTTTCCTGGAGGCATCCAGAATGGAACGAACAGGCTGAGACAAAAGAGTATCATGAGAAGTCAGCCCAAGAGAAACCAAGCTGTCAGGTGCAGAGACTGAAGGTTGGGATGCAGAAGGGTCTCCTGATGTTGCGTAAGCAGCGAAGAAAACAATGGAAGAAGAAAAGGCTCCCTGGAACTGAGTTGAAGTAGAAGGGAGAACCAATGTTGCCTGGGCCACCGTGGAGCAATCAGAATCATGGTGGCTCGTTCCCTCTTGAGCTTGAACAAGGTTCTTAACATGAGAGGTAGAGGAGGGAAAGCGTACAGGAACAGATTGGACCAATCGAGGAGAAATGCATCCGCTGCCAGACGGTGAGGAGAGTAGAGTCTGGAGCAAAATAGGGGCAGCTGGTGATTGTGAGGAGCTGTAAAGAGGTCTATCTGAGGAGTGCCCCACTGAGCGAAGATGGACTGCAGAGTTAAAGGATCGAGTGTCCACTCGTAAGGCTGGAGAATTCTGCTGAGCTTGTCCGCCAAGGAATTCTGTTCTCCCTGAATGTAGATAGCTTTCAGGAATAGATGGCGATCTGTGGCCCAAGCCCAAATCTTCTGGGCTTGTTGGCACAAAAGGCGAGAGCCCGTCCCACCCTGCTTGTTGAT
The DNA here is from genome assembly GCF_902459505.1 of Geotrypetes seraphini. Classification (NCBI taxonomy): domain Eukaryota; kingdom Metazoa; phylum Chordata; class Amphibia; order Gymnophiona; family Dermophiidae; genus Geotrypetes; species Geotrypetes seraphini. The sequence continues at coordinate 70,342,023 of NC_047098.1, read as the reverse complement.
GTAGTACATCACAACTTGATTGTCTGTGCACAGCAGGAGGACTTGAGGAAAGAGAAGATGTTGGAAGGCCTTGAGGGCATAAAACATTGCTCTGAGTTCCAGGAAATTGATGTGATGCTTCATTTCCTGAGCTGTCCAAAGTCCTTGAGTTTGGAACTCGTTCAAATGAGCCCCCCAGGCATAAGGGGAGGCGTCGGTGGTGATGACAAGTTGATGAGGAGGTAGATGGAACAGAAGACCTCTGGAGAGATTTGAGGATATCAACCACCATTGTAGAGACTGACGAAGAGATGATGTTACAGATATGTGACGTGAGCAAGGATCCATCGCTTGGGACCACTGGGTAGCTAGAGTCCATTGAGGAGTGCGCAGGTGAAGACGTGCAAGTGGTGTGACATGAACTGTGGAGGCCATGTGACCCAAGAGTATCATCATTTGCTTGGCAGAGATAGAACGTTGTGGAAGCACCTGCTGACATAGAGATTGAAGCGTTTGAAGACGGTTGGACGGCAGGAACGCTCTCATGAGGACTGTGTCCAAGACTGCTCCAATGAATTGAAGTCTCTGCGTGGGGATGAGATGAGATTTGGGTAGATTGATCTCGAACCCCAGCAAACGTAGAAATAGGATGGTCTGGTTGGTGGCCTGAAGTACTGTTTGAGATGAATTGGCCTTTATCAACCAATCGTCCAGGTAAGGAAACACCTGAAGGTGGTGGGAACGCAGAAAAGCAGCCACCACAATCAGACATTTGGTGAACACTCTTGGAGAGGAGAAGGGTAGTACCTTGTACTGGTAATGACAACGATTGATCATGAAGCGTAGGTACTGTCTGGAGGCCAGATTGATCGGTATGTGAGTGTATGCTTCTTTGAGATTGAGGGAACATAGCCAGTCGCCTTGATTGAGAAGAGGGTAAAGAGTGGCTAAAGAGAGCATTCTGAATTTCTCTTTGACTAAGCATTTGTTGAGATCGCGAAGATCTAGGATGGGTCTGAGATCTCCTGTTTTTTTGGGGACTAGGAAATAACGGGAGTAGAATCCCTGCCCCTTATGATCTAGAGGAACTTCCTCTATGGCGTTCAGAAGGAGGAGGGATTGAACCTCCTGAAGAAGGAGTGAAACCTGAGGAGTGTTCGAAGCAGACTCTCTTGGCAGACTTTGGGCAGGAAGTGTCTGAAAGTTGAGAGAGTAGCCGTGGCGGATGATGTTGAGGACCCACTGATCTGAGGTGATGGTTTCCCAACGGCTTATGAAAAGAGTAAGGCGTCCTCCTATGGGCTGCGGAAGGTGGGCAGCAGGATGGAGACTGGCTATGTCCTGGAGAACCAAGTCAAAAGGGTTGAGTGGATTTTTGTGAAGGGGGAGGCTTCACTTGTTGTTGCTGCTGTGCTGGTCTAGCAGCTTGTCTCTGTTGTTGTCTCTGACGCCTGGGTTGTTGTGGGGCCTGTGGTAAAGGACGAGCCACAAATCTACGCTGGTAGGCCGACTGCTGGCGAAAAGGCCTGGTAGGTGGGGTCTTCTTTTTTGTTTTGAGAAGAGTATCCCACCTGGTCTCATGAGCTGAGAGCTTTTGTGTAGTGGAGTCCATGGATTCTCCAAACAGCTCATCCCCCAGGCAAGGTGCATTAGCCAGTCGATCCTGATGATTGAAATCAAGTTCTGAAACTCTGAGCCAGGCCAGGCGACGCATGGCCACCGACATAGCCGTGGCCCGAGAGGTCAGCTCAAAGGTGTCATAGATCGATCTGACCATGAACTTACGGAGTTGTAAGAGCGATGAAGAAGTTTGGCGAAAAGCAGATCTTTTACGGTCAGGGAGGTATTTTTCAAAAGATGACAAATTCTGAATGAGATGCTTAAGGTAGAACGAAAAATGAAAAGCATAGTTCCCAGATCTATTAGCCAGCATCGCATTCTGATACAACCGCTTGCCAAACTTATCCATGGCCTTACCTTCTCTGCCAGGAGGGACAGAGGCGTATACACTAGCCCCCGTGGATTTCTTTAAAGTAGATTCCACTAGTAAAGACTCATGGGGGAGTTGCGGTTTGTCAAAGCCAGGAATAGGTATGACCTTATACAAGGAGTCCAGTTTGCGATGAGCTCCTGGAATGGTCAAAGGTGTCTCTAGATTTTTATAGAAAGTCTCTCGCAGACTGGGCAAACAAATGGCAAATGCGCTTCAACGTGGACAAATGCAAGGTCATGCATATAGGGAAAAAGAACCCGTTGTTCAGCTACAAATTGGGGGGGTATTGTTGGGAGACAGCAGACTCGAGAGAGACTTGGGTGTGCTGGTGGATGCATCACTGAAGCCATCTGCACAGTGCGCAGCAGCCTCGAAAAAAGCCAAAGGATGCTGGGCATCATAAAGAAGGGCATAGCAACCAGAACACGGGAAGTCATCATGCCATTGTATCGAGCGATGGTGCGTCCACATCTGGAATACTGCGTTCAGTATTGGTCGCCGCACCTCAAGAAGGACATGGCGGTACTTGAGAGAGTCCAAAGGAGAGCAACGAAAATGGTAAGAGGGCTGGAACACTGCTCATACGCCGAGAGGCTGGATAGGCTGGGGCTCTTCTCTCTGGAGAAAAGGAGGCTCAGGGGAGATATGATAGAGACCTTCAAGATCATGAGGGGCATAGAGAGGGTGGATAGGGACAGATTCTTCAGACTGAAGGGGACAGCAAATATGAGGGGGCATTCTGAGAAACTGAAGGGAGACAGGTTCAAAACAAATGCAAGGAAGTTTTTTTTCACCCAAAGGGTCATGGACACTTGGAATGCGCTACCGGAGGAAGTGATCAGGCAGAGTACGGTACAAGGATTCAAACAGGGATTGGATGGATTCCTGAGGGATAAAGGGATCGTGGGATACTGAGGGAGGAGCTGGGATGTAACACAAGTATAGGAAGTTAACCAGGTAATAAGTATTAACCAACCTGGTCGTGCATGTGCAAGACCGGAGGGCTAGGACTTCGATAGGAAGGCAGGACTTAAATGGGAAACCAAGGTGGCAAGGGAGCCCCTTCTGATGATTCAGACAAGTCTTGACCTGTTTTGGGCCGCCGCGGGAGCGGACTGCTGGGCAGGATCAACCTGTGGTCTGACCCGGCAGAGGCACTGCTTATGTTCTTATGTTCTTATCATGGAGAGGCAATTTCAAGAATTCCCTTGGAGGCTGGTCAAAGTCCAGTGCATCGAGAAATGCCTTGGATTTTTTGGATTCAGCCTCCAAGGGAATAGAGAGAAAGTCGCACATTTCTTTGAGAAAAGAGGTAAAAGAAGATGCATCAGGTTTAGAGGACGGATCTAATACAGAAGGGTCCTCGTCCCCTGACGAACATTCTCCCTCAGAGAGAAGCGGCTCCTCTGAATCACCCCACAGATCAGGGTCCCTCACCTGAAAACTACGGTCCCGAGACTCCGGTGTGGAGGGTTCTAGGTGTCGAGTTTTGTGAATCGACTTACCAGACCTCTGTGAAACGGTACCGGGAGATGTTATCGGGCGTGCCGGTGCCGAGGTTTGCACCGCCTGGTGTAAAGACCTCGGTTCCGGCGCTAAAACTGGCATGGATACCGAGGAAGCTGTTTGTACCGGTACCGACAAAGTGGATGCCGATAAAAGAGGCTGCTCCACTGCCAGTACCAGTAGCTCAGACCGGACCGGGACTGGAAGGCTCGGTGTCAGAAGAGCAGGCAGGAGCTGCTGCAATTGCTCTTTAAGCTGAACTTGCAGGACGGCGGCAATTCGCTCGTCCAGCGAAGGCACCAGTACCGCTTTTTTCTTCTGCAGTACCTTTGGTGCCGCTCTACACTACGAAGAGGAACCCGAGGTCGAAGGGCTAACCTCAATCGGAGCGGAGCGCTTCCGTGGGCGCCTCGAGGTCGGCAGGATTGGGCTCGCTGCCACTGAGACCGGAGAGCGCTCCAGCGGGGAAGGCTTCTTAGCCGGCTTACCTGAGGAATGTGACGCCGGCGCGGTATCGCGTGGTGTCGATGAAGTAGGTGCAGATTGCATCGGGGCCGAAGTCGGAGTCGGTGCCGCCAAATCCGACATCTCGGTACCAATCAATAACTGCTGTTGAGAGACCATTAATTGAGTATTATAATAAATAAATAATTATATTTATCCCCATTAAATATATGTAGGGGGGAGGAGGGATGGGTGGGTTTTATGACATTATGAGGGGTAATATATGGAAAGGGAGGGAGGGGAGATAGTTTATGATATAAAATGAATGTAGAGTTTCAAGTGAAGAATGTATAGTATGACTTGAATTATTGTACACTTGTTTGCATAATGTAAAAACGAATAAAGATATTAAAAAAAAAAAAAAAAAAACTGCTGTTGAATTTGGCGGTTTTTAAGAGTTCTCTTTTTCAGAGTGGCACAGCGGGTGCAGGAGGACGCCTGATGGTCAGGACCGAGGCACTGTAAGCACCAGTTGTGTGGGTCGGTGAGAGAAATAGGCCTCGCGCACCGCTGGCACTTCTTAAAACCGGGTTGGGGGGGCATGAACGTAAAAACGGCTTCTGCCAAATCGAAGGCCGAGGCCTTGATGGTGGCAGCAGGCCCCGCCGGGGCGAACCCAAAAAAATGAGAAAAAAAGAAAAGAAAATTCTTCTCTTTTTTTTTTAAAGAAAATAAGTAAAGAAGGGAATAAAATACCGAAAAAGTTTACGCGAGCGGGAAGGCGTTAGAGAAAAAAATTTTCAACAGCCGTTGAAAGTGCGTCTTCTTAGCTCCGCGGAAACTAAGAAACTGGGGACCGCGCGCCTCTGTCGGGCGGGAAGGCACTCACGCGTGCGCGGTGCGGCCTGCTAGAACTTTCCAAGTTCTTAGAGTGCAATCACTCTAAAATTGTCCGTACCGGGGCTCCGTCGGTGCCGTCACCCATCAGTCAAGAATATGCTGCCTGCTTGTCCTGGGATAAAGGCTTTTAGGCGAAGGAGGAGCCAGTCCTTTGCCTAAAAGCTGGATTCTGTAACCGGTGCCTGTCAAAAACAACACCGGTTACAGAATCCCCCCCCCCAACAATCCAGGCAGGAGGGTTCCCAAGCCCTCCTGCCATGTCAAACCGCGACCCCCCCCCTCCCGACAACATCAGGGCAAGAGGGAGATCAAGCCCTCTTGCCCCAGCCAACCGCGGCACCCCCGACACGATCGGGGCAAGAGGGAGCTCAAGCCCTCTTGCCCCCCGACTCCCCGACATGATCGGGGCAAGAGGGAGCCCAAGCCCTCTTGCCCCGCCGACTCCCCAACTCCCCGACAATATCGGTAGAAGAGTGATGGCATCGCGGTAGGGGAGATGAGGCATCTCTCCTGCCGCGATGGTTAGGTTGCCGGGCCGCTGAACTGATGGCGCCAGCGGCCATCAGCTCAGCGGCCCGTTTTTCGGCACTTAGACCTGGTTTTATTTCGTCTAAGTGAAAAAGGTCTAAGTGCCGACTAGGTAACCTGTTAATGTTTTAGTTATACCTGTTGTACAGCTAGGTGTAAGTCAGCCCACCTCCCGCCCACTGCCTGCCCTTTCCCCTCCTCTAAACACACCTCTTTTCTCTCTGTGCGTTTAGAGGCAGGGGAAAGGCCTAAGTTGGTTTTAGATACGTCTAAAAACCAGCTTTGGTTATGGATACTTGGACGATCAGGCTTTTTGATCGTCCAAGTAGCCATTTAGGACACTTTTTAGACGTTTGGTTTTTTTTATTATTACCCCCATAGTCTTCTATTGAGACAGACATGGGGGAAGCCACTGCTTGCTCTGGATTGGTAGCATGAAATGTTGCTACTATTTGGGTTTTTGCCAGTTTCTTGGGCTAGATCAGGGATCTCAAAGTCCCTCCTTGAGGGCCGCAATCCAGTCAGGTTTTCAGGATTTCCCCAATGAATTATGCATTGAAAGCAGTGCATGCACATAGATCTCATGCATATTCATTGGGGAAATCCTGAAAACCCGACTGGATTGTGGCCCTCAAGGAAGGACTTTGAGATCCCTGGGCTAGATGGACCATTGGTCTGACCCAGTATGTTCTTATGTTAAAAAGCAACAGATATATAAGCTGATGAATAGTTAGGTAAAGTTATGAACATAGCTTAATCCAGATAAGTCACCCCTCACAAATTCTTTTGTATACCAACCTCTACATTTTTATTTTACAAAAATAAAGGTAATGTCCTTGTGCATTTTTTTCTTAGCCACCATGGTAATATGGTTTCATTAAAAGTGAATAAAGAAAAATAATGTTGGGAGGGAGGGGGGGTTAGGGGTTTATATATATATACAATTGTTATTTGACTTGATGGATTTTTCAAGCGTTGTTTCTGAGACTATGTATGGTTCTTTTTTCTTGTACACTTGTTGAACGATTAAAAAGGAATAAAGAATTAAAAAAAAAAAAAAAAAAGTGATGGGAGAGCAAAATGTAACTGATTTTTATCATGCACAATCTGCAATAAACCCAAACTCTAAGGGGTCCTTTTATTAAAGTGTGCTAAATGATTAAAAATTAGCGTGCACTAAATGCTAAGATGCCCATAGGAAGATAATGGATGTCTTAGCATTTAGTGCGTGCTAATCTTTAGCATGTGTTAAATCAGATAGCGCACCTTAATAAAAGGACCCTTAAGGTAGGTGCCTGTGATCAAGGATTTGACCACCGTATTACCTTTTCTCCAGCTCAGAGTCTCCAAGTGTTCCATTCATGAGCTGGTTTGGAGTCCATTTTAATGTCAAGCTCTCTGCAGACTGGTGGAGAGAGAGATAACCAGGCAGGGACTCCATGCCTTCTTTCTACAAAGAACAAACACAAGCAGTAATTACAATTGGATAATGACTGGTTATGATAAGGAGAAATTAGGTTCTTACCTGCTAATTTTCTTTCTGTTAGCCTATAGACTGGTAGTCCTTACGAATGGGTTATATACCTCACTGCTACAAGCAGGTGGAGACTGAGAACAAACTTGTATATCAGGACAGACTCCCCCATAGCAATTCAGTCTGCTGAATAGCCAAGCAGAACATAGGAAAGACTTCAACTGAACACAGTAAAACACAATCTGAACAGGAGTGTAAAAACAACAAACACTGGTAAACAACTTGGAACATGTGTAGAACTAAACCCTGGTTTAGAAAATATCCCCACAGCTCACCAGCTAATAAGCCAGTTGAGCCATAGCCGCTGTTCTTAATTCTCCCCGGAATTAATTGATAAATTTGGTAAATTTTCAGGTTATAAAATTAATTGGAATAAATCTGAAATTATACCCTTGAATGTTCATTGTGTAAAAGGATTATTTGATACTTTTCCATTCATATGGAAAGAAGAAGGATTTAAATATCTTGGCATTCAAGTTAAAAATACAATTGAAGATACTGTAAAAGAGAATGAAAAATATGTTTTAAAAAAAGTTACGGAGTTATGTGAGCAATGGAACCCATTACATATTTCTTGGTGGGGAAGAGTTCAAACTATTAAAATGATGATGTTACCTGTAGTTTGCTACCAAATGAGTATGATACCTATTTATTTTCAGGGGTCCTTTTATAAAAAGCTTAATAGCATTTTAACAAAATTTCTTTGGCTTGGTAAAACACCTAGAATAGCTTTAGTAACTTTGCAAAAATCAATTAAGGAGGGAGGGGTAAATTTTCCAAATTTCTATAGGTACCATCAAGCCTATATTCTACGTCAGGGTATGTATTGGATCCTCCCAGAACTTATGGATAATGCACCGGATTGGTTATATTTAGAATGGCGCCTTATGTTTCCCCTAAATTTAGTTCATCTGCCAAGTATTAACATACCTAGAAGATACAGAGAAAATAAAATATTAATAGATACTTGGAAAACGTTGAGGTTTATTGATAAATTAACACCTATCCCAATAAACAAGTCAACTAATCAATCTATATGGATAAACTCCAAGATCAAAATTGGCGGAGCTCAAATCCTTTGGAAGAACTGGATTATTGCAGGCATTAGATCTTTGGATGATATTATTTCAGAAGGCAAACTGCTGGATTTTCCACAATTGCAACATAGATTTGGTCTTAATAAAACACAAAGTTTTAAATGGTTGCAATTGAAGCAGGCCATTCAGGTTGGGTTCCCTGAATGGAAAACATTGAATAATCAATATAGTTTAAAGTTCTTATGTTTTCAAGCAGACTTCCTAGGACATCAAGCCGCATTGTGGTATAAATTAATATCTGGATATTTAAATAAAAAACCAAAAAATGGTCTAAGAGATATTTGGAGCATTGAGATTGGACATCAAATTAATGCATCTCAATGGCCACTAATTTGGTCTTGGAGAATGGGATGTACAGTGTCAGCATCTATGAGACAAACTTGGTTCTTTTTATTACATAGAGCTTTTTGGACCCCTACTCGTTTACAAAAACTAGACAGTTCTAAGTCTAGTAAATGCTGGCACTGTAATCTAGAACCAGGGACATTAGATCATTTATTGTATCATTGTCCCTATATTAAAACTTTTTGGAATTCAATTTGGCCACAAATTAATAAATTGATGGAAAATCATATTGCAATATCATATGATACAATATTATTTGGAATGATGATGAGAAAAAAAAGTCAAATTTCACCAGAAAATAACAAGCTTTTATTAATTATGACAGGGGTTGCCATTCAACATATAACCAATAACTGGAAGAATTATAACAACCTAAATTATACATTTTGGTGGAATACAATATGTCATATATTTAAAATGGAAAGAACAATAGCAATACAAAGAGGGACATATACTAAATTTATAAAAATATGGGGGCCATTGACAAAATACTGCAATGAATAAATAGTAGGATTTTTCTTCTTCTTTTCTTCTTTTAAATATCTTTTCTTATGACACACATAGAGGGGGGTAATGAAAATAATTTCTACATAATATGTTATAATATATTATACAATATGTAATGTATGAATGAAAAGTAATAGAAGGGTGGGGGGAGGGAGAGGGGATAAAAATATATTTAGAACATAATGTATTAGATATAAAAGTGTTATTGTATATTCATCAATTGTATTTAACATGTTGTACACTTTCTGTAAAATTTGAAAATAAAAAAAATATTAAAAAAAAAAAAAATTCTCCCCGGCCCTAGAAAAATTCTAGAACCCGCAGGAAAAACAAAATCTGCACACAAGCAAAACAAAAACCTGCAATCAATGCACAAAGACAGACAGGGTGGGGGGACTATTCCAATCTACAGGCTAACAGAAAGAAATTAGCAGGTAAGAACCTAATTTTTCCTTCTGTAGCGCCTGTAGACTGGTACAGTTCTTATGAATGGGTCGTAAAAAAAACAGTACCCATCAAGGGTGGGACCATCAAAGGGCTGGCACCAGAACACATTCACCGAATACCGCGTCCCAATGCGCTTGAACATCTACATGGTAGTGCCTTACAAAGGAATGCAGAGAAGATCAAACTGCAGTCTTGCAAATATCCACTGGAGGCACTAGAGAAGACTCAGCCCAAGAAGCTGCCTGACACCAAGTGGAATGAGCCTTAAGAAATTTGGAACAGACTTTTTCTTCAGAAGATAAGCAGAAGCAACAGTCTCCTTGATCCAATGTGCAATAGTAGCCTTAGAAGCACCATCCGTCTTACGAAGACCCTGTATCCCATTCCTGAAGGGGATAGGGACACTCTGAAGTCGCTGGTGGTGGACATGGTGGTCTTGGCTATCTCTAAGCAGCATACCGTGCCTGATGAGGGCGGTGCAGCTTTGAAGGAGCTGGAGGAGCGTGTTGGAGTCCCTCCTTAAACAGAATTTTGATGTGACAGCTCTGGCGGTCCAGGCGGTGATGTGTGGCGGGCTGGTGGCTCGGGCATGTTTTCGCTTGAGAGTAAATCTGAGGATTGGAAATTGCTAAAGCGCAAAGATTGAATTTGGTGCTTCTTATCTTTCAGATGCCATGTATGATCTCTTGCGAGCTTCTGCCAAGTCGTTGGCTTTTGCAGTGGCAACTCGCTGTACCTTGTGGCTTTGCGCTTGGTCGGCGGATTCGGCGTCCTAAGCTAAGTTGACTAAGTTTCCCTTTAAAGGATCTTTCTTGTTTGGTGAGGACCTGGACAAGTTGGTTCAGACTTTCACTGATTCTAAAGTACCTCGTTTGCCTGAGGATAGGCCTAGGCTGCTGGCTCGAGGTGGTGCTGGGTGTGGGTGTGATTTCTGCCGCTTCCACCCTGGTCGAGGGGCTGCCTCTTTTCAGTCTCCTGGGCTTTCTAGAGGCAGGTTCTTCCAACGCATGCAGTCCTTTCGTGGGACCCGCTGTGTCCACTGCCGCCCGTCCTGCCCAATGACTCCTTGCCGGCGCTTGTCTTGGTTCCAGTGGGCGCCCGGCTGTGGGATTTTTATCCAAAATGGTTAGACATTACGTCTGAATGGTGGGTTCTGGAGGTGATATGGGACAGCTATGCTCTGGAGTTTGCCCGTTCCTTGCCAGATCATTTTCTCGCTTCTCTCTCGCAGGTAGCGTGGAAGCAGCAGGCCTTTCGCCAGACCCTTCAAAGATTGTTGAATCTTCATGCGCTGGTTCCAGTTCCCCCGCAGGAGTCGGGCACATGTTGGTACTCTATTTACTTTGTGGTGCCAAAGAAAGAAGGGACCTTTCGGCCCATCCTCGATTTGAAAGGGGTCAGCAGGGCACTTCATGTGCCTTCTTTCCGCATGGAAACTGCGGTCTATGATTCTGGCTGTTCAGCCGGGGGAGTTTCTGAGCTCTCTAGCTCTGACGAAGGCCTACTTGCACATTCCTATTCAGGGCTCCCATCAACGCTTCCTGCGCTTGCGATCTTGGGGCAACACTATCAGTTCTGTGCACTTTCCTTTGGTCTGGCCATGGTTCCTTGGACATTCGCCATAGTGATGGTTGTCGTGGCGGCGTTGCAAAAAGAGGGCATTCTAGTTCATCCCTACCTGGATGACTGATTCGAGCGAAGTCGTTCCAAGAGAGCACCTGGGTCACGGTTCGGGTGGTGGAGTTTCTGCATTTGTTGAGATGGGTAGTCAACCTGTCCAAGAGCTGGTTATCTCTATCTCAGTGCCTGGAGTATCTAGGAGTGCCGTTTGACACCTCCTTGGGGAAGGTCTTCCTTTAAAACCAGCCGCACCAACAGCGTGTGGCCTTTTTCGCCGGTCCCCCGACCGAGGAGAGGAGCGTGGGAGCCCTGCTCCGCCCCCCTCCCGATCCAGCAGGACACACCAGCCTTTAAAACCAGCCGCACCAGCAGCGTGTGGCCTTTTTCGCCGGTCCCCCGCACCGAGGAGAGGAGCGTGGGAGCCCTGCTCTGCCCCCTCCCGATCCAGCAGGAGACACCAGCCTTTAAAACCAGCCGCACCAACAGCGTGTGGCCTTTTTCGCCGGTCCCCCGCACCGAGGAGAGGAGCGTGGGAGCCCTGCTCTGCCCCCTCCCGATCCAGCAGGAGACACCAGCCTTTAAAACCAGCCGCACCAACAGCGTGTGGCCTTTTTCGCCGGCCCCCCGCACCGAGGAGAGGAGCGTGGGAGCCCTGCTCCGCCCCCCTCCCAATCCAGCAGGAGACACCAGCCTTTAAAACCAGCCACACCAGCAGCGTGTAGCCTTTTTCGCCGGTCCCCCGCACCGAGGAGAGGAGCGTGGGAGCCCTGCTCCGCCCCCCTCCCAATCCAGCAGGAGACACCAGCCTTTAAAACCAGCCGCACCAACGGCATGCAGCCGTTCGCCTTTGCGAAGTGCCTGTGCGAGGCGCCTGTGCGGAAGCGCCGTCTTTTCAATCAGGTCACCATACCCTCAACACTTAAACCCTCAGTGACAGTGGCCACTACCTGCAGCTGGGCCACCACACCAGACCGGTGCTGACTCAAACCGGTCACCTTCAGCGGAAAATCTGAACCTCCAATCCATGGATTTGGCCCACCTCCACGACAATTCCAGACCTCAGTGTCCGGACTAGACACAGTCCAGGCACCCTACACCGCAGATCCAGACCCAGCTGACCAATCAGATAAGTATCCCTATATTTCACAAATAATCTATGTAGTCTTCCAACTCACAAGCAAGGCATTGCCAGATAACTACCGTACAGCCGGACAAGCAATGCACAGCCTGACAAGGCCTACATAACCTGACTAGTATTGTATAGCCGGTCAATTACTGTATAACCAGAACCTGTATAACCTGTACAACCTGAACCTGTCTAACAGCACGTCAAGTCTTGCATAGCTAGACAGACCTGTTAGCCAGACAGACCTATGTGGCTATCAAGCCAGGTATTTCCAGACAAGAACTGGGTTTTTTTCCTGTCACCCTCCCACTCCCTAATCTCACCCTCCTCCCCCTATATCCCCCCTCACCCCATATCCTCCCTCACCCCCTGACCTCCTCCTCATAATCAAGATAACCCCCTCTAAAGATCGGAGCCATGGCTCTACCAATCTCCCATCAATGCGCACTGTTGCTCCTACTATACCTCATCTGCATCAGAATTTGTACAGCCAACCCTCGATACCCATCACCAATACCAATTCACTACACCTCACACCGTGAGGCTAAGCCCAAGTTCCCACCATTCCTACCATACAAACCACACGACCACCCAAAGCTAGATCCACTTCCAACCACAACTCTACCGTCCCCCCCACACTCCTTCCAAGCCCCGCACTATAAAACAGCGGTCACTAAAAAAACTAGCCTACTCCCACTACCTTCCAAACGAAGTCACCACCCATCAGAACCTACGAGGCTACTACCTAAACATAAGATCGATGAGGAACAAATCCATCTTGATCAAGGATTGGCTGAACGAAATTAACCCGGACTTTCTGCTACTCACAGAAACTTGGCTACTATCAGATAGCGACATCATTATCAAAGATCGAGGCAAGCAGCATGTCTGATTTTAAGAGGAAATGGGATCGTCACGTGGGATCTCTGCACAGAGTTAAATAGGGGAGGGTCATTGGGGTGGACAGACTAGATGGGCCGCGGCCCTTATCTGCCGTCTTTTTCTATGTTTCTATGTTTATATTCCCTGTATATTCCTTGCATATTCCTTGTATATTCCTTGTATCATACTCCTTGTATACTCCTTGTATATTCCTACTGATGATATTTTATGTCGACTTCATTGACCTGAACTCTCCAAAAAAAAAAATTTGTTAAACTCCTGTTAACTTCAACGACATGTACATTCCAAAAAAATTGTAAATTCCAATGTTATTTTCGTGTGTAATCTTATTAACTGCTGTGAACCGCCTAGAACTCTCTGGGTATGGCGGTATACAAAATAAAGTTATTATTATTATTTAATTCTTAGTTTATGCTAAGAAACAAACAAAAAAAGCAATTTTCTAATTTGGATCAAGAAATTAAGGTTTTAGAATCCAAGTTGATTGAAAAATGGGAACATTCAACATTACAAGCTCTCTTAAAAATTAAATGTAAGTACAATGAGATTTCTTCTAAAATGGTGAGAAATTATATTTTTTCTCAACAAGCTCTGTATTTTGGAAGCTCAAATAAGGCGGGAAGATTATTGGCAAATTATCTTAAAGCAAAGAAAAGGAAAACAAAAATAAATGTAATTAAAGATGAAAAAGGTGATACATATTCCCAATTGAACTGCCAGTTGGCCAGCTCCCTTGCCAGAGTTATTTTTGCAGTTTAAAGGTGCCACGGCGGCTCCTCTAACGATCCCCGCCTGCATTAGAAGTGTTTTCTGAAGCAGGTGTTGCTAGTGACAGGAGCCGCCGCGGCACCTTTAAACTGAAAAAATAACTCTGGCAAGGGAGCTGGCCAACTGGCAGTTCAATTGGGAGCTTCGGTCTGGTCTTGTCTGCTTCCTGCTCGCCTTGCCGTATTTTTTTTTTAGTTGACAGACATGGCGGTGGCTCATCTCATGATCCCCACCTGCGTCGGAAGTCCGAAGGAGCAGCAGGGAGCAGGCCAGACGGAAAAACGGAACCCTAAGCAGCGCATGCGCACTCCTATCTGCGGGACGCTACAGCTCACGGAAAACGGATGCACACGATGGGAGTGCGCATGCGCGGCCTAGCGTTTTATTATATTAGATAGTAGATGATGGCAGATAAAGACCCAAATGGTCCATCCAGTCTGCCCAACCTGATTCAATTTAAATTTTTTTTTTTCTTCTTAGCTGTTTCTGGGCAAGAATCCAAAGCTTTGCCCGGTACTGTGCTTAGATTCCATCTACTGAAGTCTTCATCAAAGATCACTCCAGCCCATCTAAACCATCCCAGCCATCAAAGCCCTCCCTAGCCCATCCTCAACCAAATGGCCATATATGGACACAGACTGTACAAGTCTGCCCAGTACTGTCCTTAGTTATTCAATATTTACTATTATTTTCTGATGCTAGATCCTGTGTTCAAAAAATGGGATAAACATGTGGGTTCACTTCGAGGAAGTGCTTAGGGGGAGGGTTCTTCGAGTGGGCAGACATGTTGGGCTGATGGCCCTTTATTGCCGTCATATTCTATGTTTTCTATGTTTCTATTCCATGCTTTTTTTAAACTCCATCACCGTTTTACTCTCCACCACCTCCCTCGGGAGCGCTTTCCAGGCATCCACTATCCTCTCCGTAAAGAATAATTTTATTACATTGCTCTTGAGTCTACCTCCCTTCAACCTCAAATTATGTCCAATATTGCCCAATTAATGTTTATAATTATATATGAGCCTCATCACAAAAATATGACGTGCTAATGAAAAACTAAACACAGATTTGAAATCAGCATGAAAAATACTACAAAACCCACCCAACATTAACTCTTTTTTTTTAAATTCTTTATTCGTTTTTAAATTTTCATCAAGTGTACAAGAATCATAATAAACACTATTAATTAGATCACTTGAACATCTTATCATTGTATCTTATAAATATAAATGCAAACCTCCCTTCACCGTCCCTCTAAGCCCATTATTCATTATAAGATCATAAACCCTCCTATTAAACCCTTCCCCTCTTTCATCACTAAGTGGTGTATAAGTAATAGAAAAATGGCATTTAATCATGATAAAAAGATGTTAATGGCTCCCATATTTTTATAAAACTTTTATACTTTCCATTCTGTACCGCCAATGATCTTTCCATTCTATATAAGTGACACAACAAATTCCACCAGAAATTAAAATTAAGTCTACTGTGATCTTTCCAATTATTAGTAATATGTTGGATGGCAACTCCTGTCATGATCAATAAAAGTTTATTGTTACTCGATGATATCTGACTCTTTTTCCTCATGGACATTCCAAATATCACAGTATCATAAGATAATGCTACATGATTTTCCAATAAACAATTTATTTGATCCCAGATTGAGTTCCAAAAGGCTAAGATATGGGGACAATAATACAAAAGATGATCCAAAGTCCCTACATCTATATTACAATGCCAGCATCTATTAGACAAGTAACTATTTAATTTTTGTAATCTAACTGGGGTCCAAAAAGCTCTATGCAACAGAAAAAACCAAGTCTGCCTCATAGACGCTGACATTGTACATCTTATTCTCCAAGATCAAATTTGTGGCCATTGAGATGCTGAAATCTGATGCTTAATCTCAATGTTCCAAATATCCCTAAGACCATTTTTAGGCTTTTTTTTAACCACTGCGCGGCCTGGTGACCCAGAAAGTCCGCCTGAAAACATAAGAATTCCATACTGTACTGAGTATTAAGAGTTTTCCATTCAGGGAACCCTGCCTGAATGGCCTGCTTCAATTGCAACCAACGAAAACATTGTGATTTATGAAGCCCAAATTTATGTTGCAATTGTGTAAATTCAAGCAGTTTACCATTAGAAATATCATTTAAAGTTCGAATTCCTGCAATTATCCAATGCTTCCAGACGATCTTGAATCCGCCAATTTGAATCTTGGAGTTTAGCCATATGGTTTGATTGGTTGATTTGTTAATAGGAATAGCTGTTAAGTTACTTACAAATCGTAAGGTTTTCCAAGTATCCATTAAAATTCTATTTTCTTTATATAATCTGGGCATCTTGATACTGAGAACATGAGAAAGATGTATAGGAAACATGAGTAGCCATTCCAAATATAACCAATCAGGAGTGTACTCAATGAGCTCCGGGAGGACCCAATACATACCTTGACGTAAAATATAGGCCTGATGGTACCTATAAAAATTTGGAAAATTTACCCCACCCTCCTTAATTGGCTTTTGTAAAGATACTAAAGCAATTATAGGAGTTTTACCAAGTCAAATAAATTTAATAATAATCAAATTTAATTTTTTATAGAAAGACCCCTGAAAAAACACAGGTATCATACCCATTTGATAGCAAACCACAGGCAATATCATCATTTTAACAGTTTGAACTCTCCCCCACCAAGATAAATGTAATGGATTCCAATGTTCACATAATTCTGTAACCTTTTTTAATAAAAGTTTTTCATTCTCTTTTACCGTATCATCCACTGTATTTTTAATCCATATTCCTAAATATTTTAATCCATCTTCCTTCCAAACAAAAGAAAATGAATCAAACATACTTTTTAAACAATGTACATTGAGTGGAAGAATTTCAGATTTATTCCAATTTATTTTGTAACCTGAAAATTTTCCATACATTTCAATCAACTCTAACAGGCAAATATTTCTCAAATATAGTAAAATATCATCGGCATAAGCAGAAAACTTATACTCCCAATCATTACAAGGAATACCCTGTATTCCCCTTGCCTGTTGAATAGCTAACAACAAGGGTTCCAAAACTATATCAAAAAGCAAAGGAGATAGTGGACAACCCTGTCTAACTCCCCTATGCAATAGAAAACAATCCGATAAATTATTATTAATATATAATCTTGCCATAGGGGAGCTATACAACATTAACTCTGATGAAAATGATGTGTTGACTTGTGATTTATAAGTTGCCTATGTCAAGTGACATAAACACAATCAATGAACAAATAAAGATATGTAAAAACTAACATGAAAACAAATAATAAACTACAATTATAGAACATGAAAATCTATTCAAAAGCTTCCACTATGGGCTCACAAATGGTACATTCAGATTGTAATCGACACCACTATCAAACACACTAATGACGCCATCCCCCTTCCCTTTGTGATGCCAGTAAGGGCATAGCTTGGCCAAAATCCCTTCTCTGCTTGCCTGAAAGACTGTGTGAGGTTACTGCTGATGGAAAATTCTCAAATTTGAGTCAAACACAGATGGCATGTAATACTCACTGGCTGGACCATCACATTATTCTTCCCATAAAGTAGATGTGTCCTAGAGTTCTGGTGCAGAGACTCCACATACTCTCGTGCTGAGGCAGCAAACATATCATCTGATGCGCTTCCACTGGAATGACATTTCTTAATCTGCAAGAAAGAGACCAAACTTTTTCTAGCACAGACTATGCCTAAAAATGATATGGTACAGGCTACATTTACTTAGTAATGTCATTCATCTTCCTCAATTTTCCCATCCCCTTGGAAGTAGAGAGCTGCAGTGCTCTCTTGTTGTCAGGTAGGTCAGGTGTCAATCTAATATAGCAAAGGGTTTCATATCTATAAATTAGACATGTAAGAGATTTCCAAAACTTGGTATGGGGTGCTCTGCCGTCATTTGCATGGAGGCTGGCTTCTTCTTGTTATGATATATGTAGCCCCTGGCCTTCTATGGTACCCTATGGCTGATTATGTGCACAAGAGACAGGTCGGAAGAACGCTATCAGGTAAAGAATAGAAATACCGTGTTTCCCCGATGGTAAGACAATGTCTTATTTTTTTTGGAAGGCCAAAATATGCTCTAGGGCTTATTTTCGGGGGGATGCCTTATTTACCCTTTCATGTCCCCTCTGTATCTCTATCCTTTCTCTCTCTCTTCTGCTCCCTCACCCACGAGTCCTGCATCTGGCCCTCTCCCTTCTACCTGCACCTGGCAACACCCCCCTGCTCCGCGGCTCTCTTCAGCAACTTGTCAGCAGCGGTGATCAAGACAAGCTATCGACATCGAGGCCTTCCCTCTACGAGTCCCGCCTTTGTGGAAAAAGGAAGTTGAAACAAGCGGGACTCGCAGAGGGTAGGCCCCGACGTCAGAAGCTTGTGTCGATCGCTGCTGCTGAGTTGCCGAAGAGAGCCGCGGAGCAGGGGATGTGGCCGGAAGCAGGTAGAAGGGAGAGGGAGATAGGAAGGCTGTAGATCTCCGGAGCATGACACCGACCCCGGCCAGGATGATTTCTTTTTCAGGCGTGCATCTTACAAGTCCGGCGTCGCGGCGGGAAATAGCCATGCTGAGCAGTGAGCTCAGCACTACACAGATGAAAGCCTTGCTTGCTGATTGGTCCGGCGGCACGGCCACCGGACCAATCAGCAAGCAAGGCTTTCATCTGTGTACGTGCTGAGCTCACTCAGCATGGCTATTTCCCGCCGCGACGCCGGACTTGTAAGATGCACGCCTGCGTGACACACTACCGGAGCCACGGCAAAGGTGGAAAAGAGTCGCATGCGGCTCTGGAGCCGCGGGTTGCCGACCCCCGCGGTAGACGGAGGGACCACACGGAGTCACCCACCGTACCACCCGATTCGGGTAAGCGCAGGTATCGGTGGGTGGCTTATTTGCGGGGGGGGTGCCTTATTTTACAATTTTTTCTAAAAAGGGGGGGCTGTCTTATTTGATGGCCCTGCCTTATCATCGGGGAAACACGGTAGGAGAAAGGAAATCCTCCCCCTGAAAATAATGCCTCTGCTGTAAAAGCAGGGGTGGAGGATTTTTCAGATGGTCACTGCAGTATCTTTTGTTGCTAGCACAGACAGGAGCAGTAGGAAGCCTTTTTCCTATAGGGGAAGGGGGGAGGAAGGTTATAAAAGACAGTATAAGAGGAAGTTCCTGGCTTTTTGTTGTTCTTTTCTCCCACCAAAGCCCAAGATCAAGGGAGACTCCCAGAGATATTTGAGAGGGAATTGACAAAGACTATGTCCGTACTCCCAGATTCTTTAACCGGCATCGAAGTCAGCGGCTGCCTTAAAAGTGTCCAAACATGTGGCAATCAAGTGACGACACCTATTAGAAAATCATAGCAGGGGCATCCCCGATCAGCTGAGCCAGCAGGACTCCCTGAAATCGCAGTTTCGGAGATTCCTGCCAGCTCAGCTGATTGGGGATTCCCCTACCACTTTCAGCTGAACCGGCAAGGAGATCCCCATTTCCTCTCTCCTTCCCTCCTACCCACTGATCCCTCCCAAACCCTCTTGAAAGAGAGCCTCCTCCACCACGCCCAACAACTCACACACCCCTGACACCCCTCCATACCAATCCCCATAGCCTGCCTCCTGACATCCCACTCCCCATACCTGCCAAAAGGGCCACCTCTTCAAAATGGTGGCCCTTCTCCTTCCCAGGGCATCTTGGGATGCACTGGGAGGGGCCTAAAGCCCTAATCCAATCAGGGCCGCATTGGAAAGGGACTAAAGTGGCCCTGATTGGCTTAGAGCCATTCTGAAGAGGCATTCAGAGGGCTAAAGCGCCTAAATAGGCATGATTCCGGCACCTTTTATTTAGGCACCAGTAGGCACTTTATTCTTACTGTTTTTTGCCATTTTAAATGGCGTTTCTCAATTAACTTAGGCGCCTAAGATTCAGCACCATTTATAGAACTCTACCCTCCCCTCTATTATGGTAAACTGCAATGATGGTTAGATTTTGATTGCACAATGATATATCAAATATAAATAAATGACAAATAAAAATAACATGCTCGAAATAAAATTATCCTCACAGTGATACCCACTCCTAGTGCAGGGCGCTTGGAAGGCGAGTCCTGCCCCTGTCGACTGTGTGTCCCATGGATCCTATGCCTCTGAACAAGCTCATCCGCGGTAGGATCAGTCCAGTAGTGATCTGCCGTCTTCAATTTTGTATATTCTAATGCACAAGGGCCAACTGTGTAACATGAATGAAAGTCAAGTCTCAGAGTTTGTATGAGACAAGAGAGAAAATAAACCAACAAGATTACAGAATGCATATAAAATAACTAGCCTGACTTTTCGATCTCTCTTCCTCTTTTGATATTAAAAATTTAGATCTTCCCTCTCTTACATAATTGACTCCTCTTTCTCTAGTTCTGGAATAAAAAGTTCACACCAGAACCCTGCTGTTTACACTAATTCTTCCTGAAAACCATTTACATTGTGACATCTACAAGAAATTCTGAGCTGAGTCCATGCAGCAGTACTCGGACAGAAATTTTTCATGATGTAAAGGGCTAGTTAGGGAAGATTTTTAAATAATATGAGATACTTTTTTTGTCTGGAATGGCAGCCAGCAAAATGAAAAAGAGGGATATTTATAACTGTGGCTTTAAGAAGCTATTTTCATAAAGCAATTTTCACACATTATCCGGCCACATGTATGTGTAAATGGCCTGTTACACAATTCCTGTAGCATATTTCGCCTGCAGATATGCACAAGGGCAGAATTTGGGTAGAGCAGAGGCAGATTTTCACATGTGTATATGTTGGGGTCAATATGTGGTTTAAACAGATGGGAGAGGCCGCTGTCCACTTAAACCACGCTGAGCTGGCCATCTGCTGATATTTTGTGTGGAATCTGCACCAAGATGACCTAGGGTCCTATCACATTAACTCAGAAATTTGTTGGTAAATCAGTGTAAGATCACAGGAGTGGGGTTCCAAGAAGTGTCATATACATATACTGTATACCAATCTTCAGAGAAGACAATTGGAGTGAAGCTTTTTCAAAACAAAGCAATCATTATTCATAAATGCATCAGATGGAAGAAGGCTTGGCACAGCTGTGTTTCAGCTATGTAGCGTGTAATTCTACAGTCCATCTTCGCTCAGTGGGGCACTCCTCAGATAGACCTCTTTGCAGCTCCTCACAACCACCAGCTGCCCCTATTCTGCTCCAGACTCTACTCTCCTCACCGTCTGGCAGCGGACGCTTTTCTTCTGGATTGGTCCAATCTGTTCCTGTATGCTTTCCCTCCTCTGCCGCTCATGTTACGAACATTGTTCAAGCTCAAGAGGGAACGAGCCACCATGATTCTGATTGCTCCACGGTGGCCCAGGCAACATTGGTTCTCCCTTCTACTTCAACTCAGTTCCAGAGAACCCTTTCTGCTTCCACTATTTCCTTCTCTGCTTACGCAACATCAAGAGACCCTTCTGCATCCCAACCTCCAGTCTCTACACCTGACAGCTTGGTATCTCTCGGGCTGACTTCTCATGATTCTCTTCTGTCTCAGCCCGTTCGTTCTATTCTGGATGCTTCCAGGAAACCAGCCACTCTGCAATGTTATCATCAGAAGTGGACACGGTTTTCTTCTTGGTGTCTTCTTCATCATCATGATCCCACGTCCCTTGCAGTGGAGACTTTGTTGGATTATCTACTTTCTTTGTCTGACTCTGGCCTCAAATCTACATCCATCAGAGTCCATCTTAGTGCTATCGCTGCTTTTCATGAGCCAGTCCATGGAAAACTCCTTTCAGCTCATCCCCTAGTCGCCAGATTCATGCGAGGTCTTTTCAATGTAAAACCACCTCTTAAAGCACCTCCTATAATCTGGGATCTTAATGTGGTTCTCTCCACTTTAATGAAGCCTCCATTTGAACCTTTGGCTACTGCCACTTTCAAGTTTCTCACTTGGAAGGTACTTTTCCTTATTGCGCTCACCTCTGCCAGGAGGGTCAGTGAGCTTCATGCACTAGTTTCTGACCCACCTTTCACAGTCTTTCATCACGATAAGGTAGTTCTACGTACACATCCAAAGTTTCTTCCTAAGGTTGTCTCTGAATTCCATCTCAACCAATCTATTGTACTACCTGTTTTCTTTCCGAAACCTCACTCCCATTCTGGAGAACAGGCTCTACATACTTTGGACTGTAAGAGGGCTCTAGCTTACTATCTAGAGCGTACAAAACCCCACAGATCAGTTCCCCAACTCTTTCTGTCCTTTGATTCGAATAAATTGGGACGTCCTGTCTCTAAACGTACGTTGTCAAATTGGCTTGCAGCGTGCATTTCATTCTGTTATGCTCAGACCGGTCTGACACTGGAAGGTTCTGTCACGGCCCATAGAGTTAGAGCTATGGCAGCATCTGTAGCTTTCCTCCGTTCCACTCCTATTGAGGAAATCTGCAAGGCTGCCACTTGGTCCTCAGTTCATACTTTTACATCTCATTATTGTCTGGATGCATTCTCCAGACGGGATGGACATTTCGGCCAATCTGTTTTGCAAAATTTATTTTCCTAATGGCCAACCTTCCCTCCATCCCTCTTTGTTAGCTTGGCGGTCACCCATCAGTCAAGAATATGCTGCCTGCTTGTCCTGGGATAAAGCACAGTTACTTACCGTAACAGGTGTTATCCAGGGACAGCAGGCAGATATTCTTGCATCCCACCCACCTCCCCGGGTTGGCTTCTTAGCTGGCTTATCCTAACTGGGGACCGCGCGCCTCTGTCGGGCGGGAGGGCACTCGCGCGTGCGGCTTACTAGAACTTTCCAAGTTCTTAGAGTGCAATCACTCTAAAATTGTCCGTACCGGGGCTCCGTCGGTGCCGTCACCCATCAGTCAAGAATATCTGCCTGCTGTCCCTGGATAACACCTGTTACGGTAAGTAACTGTGCTTTACTTGAGACCAGATTGAATTCCAAAATATCTTAATATAGGGACAGTAATAAAGTAGATGATCTAATGTCCCTGCCTGGTTTTAAAAAATGAGCTTCCTTTGAGCTCAATGTGATGGAGCTTGTTGTGCTGTGGTATCATGAGCCTTGATTTACAGTTATTCCAGGATGTCCCCCATTTAATATCCCACTCCCAACTCAACCCATCCATTGTAGTAACAGTTCCTGGCTGGTAAGCTTGTATCCCAAGTTTGACCAGGTAGTGTCGCTGCTAGAGATGTGAATACTGCCTTCACTGCATCCCTAGACCCAGGTGACCCAGTAAGCAAAAAACCAAGCTTGTGAAACAAACTGGATCTTTTGTGCAAGAGAGCACCATACTGTGACCATTGGAGAAATCTGGAAGGCACAATCTGAATGGACAGTGTTCTTCTTTGCAATGGTCATTTAAAGGTACAAAGAACCTAACCCAGTATTGGCCCACCCCTAGTTCCTCATTAACCCTGATGGAAAGCATCCTTACCAAGGAGGACAGCCAAGATAGGACCACACACTGGATCAGCCATTAAAGATTCTTTCTCATAGTATTTACTGGTAGGGAAGAGAAAGCACATTAAAAACATGCACAAACATGAGAGCGAGATTTCTGAAAATGCCAGTTAACGCTTGGAGCATAAAACCATCTGTGATGTCAAGACAAACATTTTGGTATCTTATTATCTCAGAGCCTGGATATGTGCCTTGGGTGATCAAGGAAACAGATCTCATGAGAATACAAACCTTTAAGTTGGTTTTTAAAGGTCTGGAAGCTTCTTATACTCCAGCCTAGCCAATCAGGTTTTCAGGATTACCAAAATTAAAATGTATGAAATGAATCTGCATATATGAGAGAGCCAATGTACGCAAAGCTCTCTCATTCTAATTCATTGAGGTAGTCCTAAAAACAGACTGGCTAAGAGGAACTTCAAGAGAAGGCTGAGAAACAATGTGATAACTACAGTTGCTTCACTCACAGTCACCATTTCACTTACATAGCTTCAGTCCTGAATAAGAAATTAGCATGTTTCACAACCTTTTTTTTCCATTGGTCACTTCAACTGATCTTTTTATCACCATTTTTTCAAATCATATTATGGTCTGCATGTTCTTTTCTTCTTTTTTTACCCTCACAGGTTTGTAATAACCACATCACCGTCCAACATATGGACATTGTACTTCACACATATTTCACTCATATATATTTTACCTTTATAGTTTTGTAGAACTAATATCACCATACATCACTTAATCACTATGTCACTTGATCATGTTTTTGTATAACATATTAAATTATCATCAGGCTACACATTTTGATCCATTATGTAGTAATTTTAAGTATCAATTATACTATCTTAGGATTAATATTTATGTTTATTAGGACCCCTGAGGAAGGCGTGTTGGGTCCCTTGGTTGGTAATAAGGTTGTATAGTTACTGTATTTTACTAACGGTATAATAAACAATGCCTGCATCCTGTACATAGTCTGCAATTTTTGATTTGTTTTTTAAACTTAGTAAACTGTTCAGACCTTATAGCTTTATTTCTAACTATTTGGGCACCTAACTTTCTCCTAATTATATATTATAATGTTTTGTAAACCGTATAGAACTTTACGGCCTTGTGGTATATAAGCTGACTGTTATGCTATGTTAATTAAAGGAAGACATTCAATAGATGGAGCAGGAAGCCCTGGAGCCAGACAGAATGCAACCTGCCTTATTCAGCTCATCATGAATATGTATAAGATCTGTTTGCATGCAATAGAAACAGTGAATGCAAACAAATTTCATACATATTAACTGTGGAAATCCTGCAAACCAGGCTGGGTTGTGGACCTTGAGGATTGGATTTGAGGATCTTGGCTCCAACACAATGATACTCACTCCCAGTTCTCAATAGGTTTTCAGGATATCCCTAAAGAACAGACATAAGATAGATCTGCATACAATGGAGGTAGCAGGCATGCAACGCCCTATCATGCATATTCATTTGGAAATCTAATTTGTTAGCGGACATCAAGGACTGGGAGTGAAGACTGACAGCCTCTTTTACAAAGCCGCAATAGCAGCTGCGCTGTGCTAACGGCCCCGAAGCCCATAGAGATTTAAAGGGCTTCGGGGCAGTTGCTGCACTTCAGCCGCTAGAACGGCTTTGTAAAAGAGGCCGTAAGGCTCTACTAACATCTTAAGCAAAGGAAAAAAGGGGAAAAAGCATTCATTTCCTGGCCTTAACTATCCAGTCCTATTTTCAGTGCTGATATTTTTATAATTTGACATTATTTTATTTTTCTTAAGTATACTGAAGACCACCCAGCTTCATGCCACCTAGCTGCTGGTGTCTGCGGTGCTTGGCAGCATCATGGGGTTTATGATGCCATGTCTGCACCCAGAGTTGCCCCAGGTTCCTTATCACACAAACTCACTGGATGCCAGTCTTACCTCCAGTTATCAACAACGTACTGCACAATTCTATCTAGAACTTTCTCAATTAAGGCTGTCCGGACCCAGATATGTTTTAGTGCTTGAGGTGTCAGTACAGGAGGTCTGTTTGCTGTGGAGCCCTGCCTTTTCAGAGATTCCTGGCCATTGGATGGATTCTTCCTGCAAAACAGAAATCAAAAATTCATCCACTTTGGACAATGAAAGCAGGAAAGCTCTATGCTGTATTGAATACTGCAACCCCACCCCCCTGGGTCATTCTATTCAATTCTAGGTGGATAATAACAATTTTAAAATTAGTATGCCCATACAAAATTATTCATTTAAAAATCATTAAAAATAAAAAAGGAAGGATTATACTTAACTTAATTATACCTTTTGGTGTAATTCAGTGTGTCATATTTATAAAATGGAGAGAATGCTTGCTATACAGCAAGGTAATTACAATAGTTTTAAAAAGATTTGGGGGCCATTGATTACTTATTCTAATGATTAGACACCTTGGACACCTTTTTATTACATAGGAATATTTTTAGTGTGGGATTGGAGTGGTATGTCTTGTATTTTAATGGGCTTGTTCCTGATGAATGGGTTGGGTGTGGGTGGGGTCTCTTTTAATTGTATTTAATAATAATAATGTTAAGAATGTCAAGTGATTTTGTACGAATTAATTGATTGAATATTGTACACTTGTTGCAAGATTTGAAAATGAATGAATAAAAAAAAAAGAAAAAAGTTTTTACAATGTTCTCCATTTTTAAATCTTTATTCATTTTTTTGTGTTACAACAAGTGTTACAAATAAACTCAATAGAAACTTAAATACACACTTGACTAACTCATATATTAATATCAATTTTAACATTAATATAATAATCCCCTGTCCCGCCCTCCTTCCCAACCAATAATACATAAATCAATTTTATTGTACATTCTTTAAATATTAGTTTAGTATGTAATAATCAAAATTGAAAAACCCACCCCCTTTCCCTCTTTACAATTATCTTATCATGGGAAAAGTTCATTAGAGAAATCATGTTAACGGTCTTCAGATATTTTCAAGTTTTATTTATGGGAAAAATTATCCTTCTTTACAAAAATCGGTTAATGGTCCCCATATTTTTTTAAATTTATTCATGTATCCTTTGTGTGTTGCAATAGCGAGTTCCATTTTGTATATGTGGCATACCGAATTCCACCAGAACATGTAATTCAATCTATCATGTTGTTTCCAATTGGATGTAATTTGTTGTATTGCAATTCCAGTTAAAATAAATAAAAGTTTGTTATTACTAGATGAAATTTGGCTTTTTGCTCTCATGGTTGTTCCAAATAATATAGTATCATATGTCAAGGCTACCGGATTTTCTAACAATCTATTAATTTGGGGCCAAATTGATTTCCAGAATGATAGGATAAATGGACAAAAGAATAAAAGATGATCTAATGTCCCAATTTCAATATGACAGTGCCAGCATCTATTAGATCTTGAACTATCTATTTTTTGTAAACGAGTAGGGGTCCAAAAAGCTCTATGAAGAAGAAAAAACCAAGTTTGTCTCATAGATGCTGACACCGTACATTTTAGCCTCCAAGACCAAAGTCGTGGCCATTGAGATGCACTAATTTGGTGTTTTATCTCAATGCTCCAAATGTCTCTAAGACCATTTTTTGGTTTTTTATTTATATATCCGGATATTAATTTATACCACTGTGCGGCTTTGTGACCTATTGAGTCCATCTGGAAACATAAGAATTCCAAACTGTGATATTTAGCGAGATCTTTCCATTCAGGGAACCCTTTCTGAATAGATTGCTTCAATTGCAACCATTTAAAATATTGTGTTTTATTGAGACCAAATTTTTGTTGCAATTGTGAAAACTCCAGCAATTTATCATTTTTAATTACATCATCCAAAGTGCGAATGCCTGCTATCATCCAATGTTTCCAGATGACTTTAAAACCGCCAATTTTGATCTTGGGGTTTAGCCATATAGTTTGGTTGGTTGATTTACTAATTGGAATTTGAGTAAGATTACTTGTGTATTTTAGAGTTTTCCAGGTATCCATAAATATTTTATGATCTTTGTATATCCTTGGCATTTTGATACTAATTACATGATTAAGACGTAATGGAAACATAAGCCTCCATTCTAGCCAAAACCAGTCTGGAATATTATCTGTGGGTTCTGGGAGGATCCAATACATACCATGACGTAAGATATAGGCTTGATGATACCTATAAAAGTTGGGAAAATTTACCCCTCCCTCCTTAATTGGTCTTTGTAATGACGCTAGAGCAATTCTTGGTTTTTTATTAAGCCATATAAATTTTGTCAAAGTCCTATTTATTTTTGTATAAAACGAATCTTGAAAAAAAACTGGTATCATCCCCATTTGGTAACATACTACCGGTAAAATCATCATTTTTACAGTTTGTACTCTTCCCCACCAAGATAAATGCAAAGGATTCCATTGCTCACACATTTCTATTATTTTTTGTAATAAGCATTTTTCATTAATTTTCATTGTTTCATCTACTGTTTTTGTTATCAAAATTCCAAGGTATTTAATATATTCTTCCTTCCAAACAAAAGGGAATGTATCAAATAAACCTTTTGTACAATGTATATTTAGTGGAAGAATCTCTGATTTATTCCAATTAATTTTATATCCTGAAAAATTTCCAAATTTCTCAATCAATTCAAGTAGATGTGGAATGGTGGATTCTGGATTCTTCAGATATAGTAATAAATCATCTGCATAAGCAGATATCTTATATTCTTTATCTGAATGAGGTATACCCTGTATCTCCTTAGCTTGTTGGATGGCTAATATTAAGGGTTCTAAAACAATATCAAACAGCAAAGGGGATAAGGGACATCCTTGTCTAACTCCTCTCTGTAGATTAAATTTTTCTGAAAACGTATTATTAATATATAGTCTAGCAGAAGGGGAGCTATACATTGTTTGTATCATTTGTATAAATCCAGGACCTATACCAAACCATTCCATTGCTTGATACATAAAAGGCCATTCTACTCTATCAAAGGCCTTTTCTGCGTCTAATGAAATTGCAAAAGTAGGTTCATTCAATTTCTTTGTTAAATATAACATATGGAATGTTAATCTGGTATTGTGAGATGAATGTCTTTGAGCAACGAATCCTGTTTGATGCATACCTATTATATGGGGGAGAGCTTTAGCTAATCTTAGCGCAAGTATTTTTGCTAATAATTTTCCATCTACATTTATTAAAGATATTGGTCTATAGTTTGAGACCAAAGTGGGATCTTTATTGGACTTTGGCAAAACAATAGTCAAAGATTCTGCTATAGTGCCTTTAATACAACCTTTATTGAGCTGATGTTGATAGAGATTTAATAAATAGGGTAATAAAAAATTTTGAAATGTTTTATAAAATTCCACTGTATATCCATCACCACCTGGAGCGGATCCAACTCTAAGGGACTTCAAAGCTGTTCCTAATTCTTTTAGTGATATTGGTTCTTCCAAACTTCGTTTTATATGTTCAGGAATTTTTGGACCCTCTAACATTTTTAAAAATTCAAAACCATCTTTTTCTTTATTTGGATAATTTTCGGAAGAATAAAGAGATTTATAAAATTTCAAGAATTGTTTTAAAATAGGTTCAATTTGTGTATATGTATTTCCATTTTCGTCTTTTATTGCTATTAATTTTGTTTTTCTTTTTTTCGCTTTAAGATAATTTGCCAGTATTCTTCCTGATTTGTTTGAATTACCATAGTACAATGTTTGTTGAGAAAATAAATCTTTCCTAATCATTTTAGATGAGATCTCATTATATTTACCTTTTAATTTTAATAATTCTTGTTGAATAGAATATTCCCATTTTTCTATAAGTTTTGATTCTAAATTTTTTATCTCTTTTTCTAAGATTAAAAATTGTTTTTTAATTTGTTTTTTTAGAAAAGCCGAATAAGAAATTATTTGTCCTCTAATTGATGCCTTAAAAGCATCCCATAAAGTTTCTCTGTTTATATCCTCATTATCATTTATTTGAAAAAATTCTTTCATTTTTGTTAAAAGATTTTCACAAAAGTTTTGGTCAACCAACAGTGTATTATCCATTTTCCAAATTGGTCTGTTATTATTTTGATCTGTAGTTTTAATTTTGATCCACACTCCACCATGGTCAGATAGAATAATTGGATCAATGGCAGCTTGTGTCACTTGATGTGCAAGATGATTTGAAGTAAAGATATAATCTATTCTTGAAAAAGAATTATGAACATGAGAACAGAAAGAAAATTCCCGACCATCAAAATGAAGTATTCTCCATATATCTATTAAATCACAAGATTGAATCAAATTATCTAAACCCATAGATTTCATAACTCTACTTGGGTTTTTATCTAATAAAGGATCCATTACAGCATTGAAGTCCCCTGCTACTATAAGATTTGAAGTAGCCAGTGGTATGATCAGTTGTTGAAGAGTTTTAAAGAATTCATTTTGGTTCGAATTAGGGGCGTATATATTGATTAACGTCATGGTAGTATTTCCCATATTCATTTCCACCATTATCCATCTTCCATGAATATCTGAAGCTTTTAGTTTAAATGAAGCAGAGCATTTTTTATTAATTAAAATAGCAACACCTGCTTTTTTCCCTATAGCTGGTGAGAAAAAACATTGTTTGACCCAGCCTCCTTCTAGCTTTTTAGATTCTATATGTGAGAGGTGGGTCTCTTGTATAAGGCATATATCTGCCTCTTGCCTTTTTAAAAATGATAGTGCTTTTTTCCTTTTTATCATATGATTTAGACCGTTAACATTTAAAGACATAATTTTAATATCCATTTATTTTTAAATTTTCAGGTATTAAATTATGTATATTTTCCCAATGTTTTAAATATTTCATTTCTCTTTTTTCCTTTACTCCCATGATTACCTTATATATTTCCCTTTTATTCCCTCCCATCCCTCTTATCCCTCCCTTCCCCCCCTCATTAATTACGAAAACTTGGATACGCAGGTTGAGGTTAGATTTAGATAACTCCGACAAGCTATTAATAATTATCTAAAGTACTACCATTTTTTCTCTATTTCTGTATATTTTCTCTTATTTTATTGTTAATTATTAGAATAAGTAAAAAGTTTTTCATTCTTATGTATTGAAAGATTATTTTCTATATTTGTATGTCTTTAAATCCATAAGAATGATTATATTACATTACTTATATCTAAGAACATTTCAATTACAATTCATTTCTTTTCAGGTGGTATATTATTTTTACTTTAAAAAGCTTTCATGCCTAGGTATAATTAGTTTATCATGTTAAGAGCATTCTAATTTAGCCTCTTTCCTCAGAACTGTAACAAGAGTCTTCAGCACAGGAATCCCCTCATCTCTTATGCTCATTATTTTCCTATGATTCACGATAGAGTTGTCAATTAAGAGAAGCTAACAATCCCATCAGTGTTCTTGTAAGCTCTGTCTCAATAACATACTCTCCAGACATCTATGATTTTAAAGTATCTGAGGTCTATGTAGTTGAGAGAGAAGTCCTGTGCCAAAAACTCTCCTTTTATCTCCCATAGAGGATTGCCAGGATGAACAATTGTGGGTACTAAATTCAACTTAATAAATAAAAGAACAATTATCTATAAAGATGAAACATGAAATTTGAGATATATATATTTGAAAAACTTTTCAGGCAATTTTTGCGTTTCAGATATATTCTTTTCCTATATATCGTATTTGAAACGCATTGTAATGTATTTGAAACGCAAAATTAAACCGGAAGTACCGCCTTCAACATGAAATATAACAAACCAATCACTTCGTCTTTTTTCTTTTTTTTTTTTTTTTTTTTATAATCTTCTCTGTGATTGAAGGATGATTCTCCTTCTCACCATTACTCCGCCTTCAAAATTTCTCAACCAATCAGTACATCTTTAAGTTTGTTGAAAAAAAAAAAAAAAAAAAACTTTCTTCGTCATCATTTGAGTTCGGAGATGTGTTTCAGTTCATTTTCATTCCTGCCAGTAAGTTTATTCTATTTATTCTGTGTAGAATTCTAGAATTTTTGTGTTTTTTCAGTTTTCTTGTTTTCCAAGGAGAATGTTGCAAGTTGTTTAAATTTTTATTCAATCCTTGTGTGTTCTTTTTCCGTTGCTTTCCGTTCCGATCTAAATCTTTAACCGATGTTTTCAAAAGTTCTTTTATTGAAATTCATATATAATATTATCATATAAGTCAAAGTTTTCACAAATTGGTCAATATTCATTAGTATGAACCCATTAAATGTTCTTTAGATTGTCATAGGTTGCTCCAGTTGATTCATAAATTCCTGTAGTTTTTTTGGATCCGTAAAGTTTTGCGTTTTGTTAGCAATGGTAACCTTCATAATCGCCGGGTAGAGGAGCCCAAATCTAGCTCCTAAAGATCTTAGTTGTGGTCTCATGTCTAAGAATTGTTTTCTTCTTGTTGCTGTTTCTTTTGCAAAGTCCGGGACAATGTATATTTTTGAATCTTGGCATTTAAGATTTTTGATTTCCTTGGCTATTTGGCATATTTCAATTGCTTGTTGATGTCTTAAAAGTTTGAAAATTAAAGTTCTTGGACCTGTTTGAGTGTTATTTCTTTGTGTTGGAATCCTATGAGCTCTTTCAATTTCCAGTTCCGTTTTAAATTTCAGTGGTAGTATTTTAGGTAGAAATTTTTCAAGAAATGCAATCGGATCATTCTTTTCCACTCCTTCAGGTAATCCGATTATTCTTAAATTATTCCGTCTTTCACGATTCCGGCTGTCTTCAAGATTTTTTTTTATCTCTGTTATTTCTTTCCATATGATTTTGCTGTGATTCATATCTGTATTTAATTGTTCTGTAATATCTTCTAATGTTGAAATTCTATTTTCTGTAATGTCCACTCTTTTAGTTAGGATTGCAGCATCTTCCATTGCTTTTTGTAGTTTTTTGTTACTATCTAAGACAATTTCTTTTATTTGTCTTAGTTCTTCCATAACATCCAGATTTTTTTCTGTTGGTAATGGGATTTTAGAGGGTGTACCTGGCTCAGGTTTCGACCTCTTATTGCT